>NC_044907.1:90413972-91613972 GCF_001633185.2 Quercus lobata | reverse complement strand
AGTAGTGTGATGATGTGTGCCAGTTGTGGTGATAAAGGGTGCGTGTTCTTGGCTATGTTGAGGCATGTGCAGTGCAGGTGCATGATATGAAGCTTAGTAAGTGATTAGATAGTGAGAGTTAGTTAGCCAGTTTTACATTTGGTATTACTGAGATTGTAATTGTATATAACCCCCAATTTTGGGATGATAATAATTAAGTTTGGAATCACTTCAGTTACTCTCCTTTCTCTATCTTTCTTGTTCTTACTCTGTTGGAGGTGGTTACCCTCGAAGTAACCAACATCTCATTCTTTCCATTCTCCAATTCTTGCCATTACTTTCTTCAGTAGTCAAGCTCTAAACAATCTTCAACACCTACCTTTAGTAGCCACTTGTATGATTCAAAAATTGTTTTGAATGGAAGTATTTTGCTTAGGCATAATCTTATTCATTACACTTCGGCTTCAACTTGCATCCCTGCAGAATTTGTGAATGTAATTTTTAGGTTCCATGAATGTGCATATTTTTAGGTTCTTTCTGAGTGAAATAATAGCCTTGTAATCAAAGTGTACATTTTAATAAAGCTTTGTTTATTTTTGAATCAAACTCTTCCATCAATTTGTGACTGTGTAGGTATCATCAAAATTGTTCAATTTGAAGCATTACAAGAAATTATAAATAAAAGGCACACAATCAATTACATTTTATTACATTCTCAAACCAATATCAATAAAAGAATAACTATATTTTATTACATTCTTCTTGGTTTGTACTCTAAATCCATGTAAACATTTTTGTAAATGAACATGAAAACTAGTATGTGTCAAAACTAAAGAATACATTCAGTGTTTCATTGATACTGAAAAATTAGCCTATTGACAGCAAGATACATGGCTTCAATGCTTCATGGAATGCTTCAAAACATTTTTCTGGCAAGATACATTGAACTTCATTGCAGCAAAGGCTAATATTTTATCCTGTTAATAAGAAAACAAGAGACATAGTTATTAGTTATTACTCCATATAACCTTTTTCGACAATAAATGGAAAATAAAAAAGTGCATAAACAAACTCTTGTTCATAAGCTCAATTGTGCCCAAATCCAATTGCAATTTTTGCTTTATTGTTTAAATTAGTACCATATTTGTATAACATAGAAATGTCCAAGTAGAATTAAAGTTAATAAATGAATACCATATCTATATAACATAGAAACACCCCAGAAGAATTAAAGTTCAACTAGAAATATTTGACAATTTTTTATTAAAAGAAAAATAGCATCACCAAAATTTCAAACATTCTTTTGAACCAAAATAGCATCACCAGAATATTTTGGAAGGCCTTAACATATAAACTTAAAAATTTGGGCTAAACTTGTTAGGCATGATTGGTAACAATTCAAGAAACCAAAAATGCAAATATTTTCCACAAGAAAGAGGAAGTAAAATGTGTGTGTGTGTGTGTGTGTGTGTAGCCTCAAGTAGATTCCTAATGCCTATAGGTAGTTAGGAGATAATATGCAATTGGACCTAGCATGGTTCAAAATAAAGCATAAATTGTCAAATGTCCAAGCTATGAACCTAAATAGTTTCTAAATAGCAGGTCAATATACTTGTCAGGATCAATGCAACAACATTATGGTGAGAGCATAGCAATCCAGCCATAACATCAGTCATGTCATATAAGCTGTTAAATAAACTCTGACCAAAAATTAGCTCATGCCCAAAAATAGCAAATAAGAGTGTGAGTAGCAATATAGCTTAGAAAACCAATTGTGCATAACAAATCAAGAATCATTATTCTAAGCTCACAAACACTATACCTCATTACCTATCAAGAGCCACAGTTTATATCTTTAAAATGAACTACAAGATTCAAAATATATTATCCACTAGCAAAATACCCATCGTGTAGTCAATCCAAATTTAGAAAAGGAATAGATACCTAAAAAAAATTAGGAAAAAAAAGAAGAAGAGAAATTTCATAATGATTTTTAGCATACATCATGAGTTCATGACAAAGCAACATAATTTTTGGACTGATGTCAAAGACAACACCACACAACAACTAGAGGTAGATACTTAATCAAAACACATTCGACTGTACCCAAAAGCCCCAATTTTTCAAACCCAAAGCAGATCATCAAGCTTTATACTCAAAAGGAAACCCAGTAACTAAACAAAACTCTAAGGGATTCAGTCACTTCTAAAAGGCAAATAAAAAGAGAAACAAAAAGAAAAATAAAAGAGATTCGACAATAAAAAGAAAGAGAGGAGGACCCGGCGGCCACTAGTGGTGGTGGCACAAATGATAGCACCTCCAGCAGCCGAAGGAGAGAGATAAGAACGTATCGGAACTTCGCTAGTAGTGGAGGTGTGGGACGCAGTGACTGCAAGCTGTAGCCATGGAGATTGAGCAATGGTGTGAGAGAGTTTTTGAATTTTGGGTAGAGAAAGATCTGAAGAAAGAGAGAGTTTTTTTTTTTTTTTGGGTAGCTGAAAGGCAGAGAGAAGAGTTAAACTTTATAGCTAACCCCGGTTGAGCTTGCTGAGTTAAGTTAGTTGGATTTTAATTGACGTGGCATGCTTCAGACCTTAGATTTATCTTAAACGAATCTTGTCCATAAAATGGACACTGTCCATTTCAAATAGAAATGGAGAGGATCCGGATCCACAGGGTTTCAAGATGATAACGGATGTGATTTGATAGAAGTGGAAGTCAAGGAAGATAATCCCATGAATGAAAAGTTTGAAAACAAAAGTGGATAAGGATAATGTTAATTCTAGTGGGGTAGCATTTGAAGTGGGACTCAAAGTGGGTTTTGAGGGATCAGAGATACGTTTTAAGGTTGGCTGTGGTGACGGGCAAGGTAGCAAGGGTACTAGTAGGAGCCGGCCCAAAAGAAGTGGCAATGCATAGCCCAAAAGTAGTTGAGTCCGTGGAGAAGTCTACAATTGAAAGCTCAAAAACAATTATGAGTTGGAATAGGCTTACCATAAGACCTTAGACTCTTAGTAATTTTTCAATTGTTGATGTGGAACCTAGGCAAAAAAGGAAGCAAGCAGAAAACGTGAATAAGGAGGCTACGGATGTTAAGGGAGAAAAGAAACATAGAACTGTGGAGAATGAGCAAGGTGTTGTATCAACTATGGGATTGGCGGAGGTAGCAGGGCAACCTTGCCGAGCATAATAATGCTCCTAAGTTGGAAAAAAAAACCATAAAAAGAAAAGAAAAAAAAAAAAGAAAAAAACTCATCATTTTGATGTCCTTGTAAATCAAGAAGGTGTCGTTTGGCACTTTTTTCTAGTTTTTTGGGCATTCGGAGATTTTGAAGTGAAGATTCACTTTTTTTTTAATTTGTTTGGATTTTGAAGATTTTTTTTTTTTTTTCTTTACAATGTAATCATGCTACTCAAATGTATGCTAGCGTTGCAAAAGAGAATGACAGAGTCTCTTATTAGTAAATAGAATGTCCTTCTCTTTATTCTCCACTGTATATCATAATTCTCAATTAATGGAGTCTAAATTTTTTTTTTGAGAAAGAAAAAAAAGAAAAAGGGGAAGACTAGCTTTTTTTTTTTTTTTGATCCAATGGGAAGACTAGCTTGATAATGACTCATTGTAGTATTACTTTTTCTTGTTCTGCCACCGAAACATTTTGGTGAACAAGCTGAAAATTCTTAACAGAGGCAGCTGTAACTAACTCGTCCTGTGAAATTTAGGCACCGTAAACCACCACCAGCCACAACCCAAAAACCCCACGACTAATCAGAACCCACAATCACCCCCCAAAGCAAATCCACCACCACCGAAAACCCACAGCAAACCAGACTCCACCACCGGCGACCCACAACCACGCTGCCTGAGAGAGGAGAGACTGACAGTTAAAGAGTGTGTCAAAGGAGAGTGGTTTGGGTTGGAGAGAGAGAGAGCAGAGACTCGAGAACAGAGAGAGGTCAGAGAAATTTGGAGAAAATGTGTAACGTGATAAACAGACAGTGTTAGGGACCAAATTGGTCAATTTTGAAATATTTTGGATCTAGTTGGTATTAGCCCAAACTTTGGGGGTATAAGATTTATCGTCTTTTCAGTTTTTGTGTCGGTACTCTGAAAGCATTTACAGCATTCGCAATATAAAACACTTCCACTCAGTCACTCAACGCATTTTTCCAGTCAGATCTTTCGTTTGGTTGCTGAGAAAATGTATGTAGGAATTTTGTTTTTGGTTTTTCTTAATTCATTTCCTCTTTCTATTTGTTGGGTGTCAAAATTATGTAATTTGAAACCAAATTCTTGCATGCAGATTTGAAATTGTCATCTGGGTCCAGATGGAATCATCAGCACTGCTCTTTAACCAGCTCAAGGTTTGAATTTGTTGCAAAAAGTTTTCTTCTTTCTTTAACTATTTGTGTCATTCATGGACTGTTATGCATTTGGGATTTGGATGAATATATGATCTAATGTCTGTTTGTGAATGTGTAATAATCTCAACAGGCAGCTGACCCGTTTTTCTTGTTAGCTGGTCCCAATGTGATTGAATCCGAGGAGCATATTTTTCGAATGGCTAAGCACATTAAGACTATTGCAGCAAAGTATGTTCTCTCTCTCTCTCTCTTAGGATCTATGTAATACTTTTGTAATTTTTACATCAAACATGACCTGAGGCAGCCAAGGCTGAATTGGGATTGGGTTTTTTCAATGCCTTTCATGACATTAAATACAGTACTGGCAATAACCTCAAATGGGTTTGTGGTTGTACAATCGGATGATAAGTGTGGTTTGGTTAAATGCTTCTTCTTTGCTGAATTTAGCAGAATTCAAGGTTCTGCTAAATTTAATGGATGTTAGAGAGTAGATGAAAAGGGGAAATTGAATTGGGAAGGTGTGATTCTATTTCAAAGGGTTGGATTCGAGCAATGAGGCAGTGGTGGTGATTATAGGTGAGGGGTGAGATATTTTTATTGGTAAGTTACTCATGCACCCGGTGGGCCTTGAACATAAGACCTTACTATCCATCTTGTTCGTATAAGGAAGGAGGTTCTGTTTGAGATAGAGGTCTCAGCTATACATTGATTTTTATTTGGAAGTTCTTATTGAGGTTACAAAATTTTGCATTAAGAACAAAAAAGAAAGAAAGAAAGAAAGATGGTTGTTTTGTTTATATGAAAATAATAAAGAGGTTGAGGAATATGGGTTTATTTATATTCTCGTTCAAAATGTGGTTAAGAATTATGTTTCTTCATTTGAATTGAAAAAAAGAGGAGGTTGAAGAAGATGGGTTTTGCTTTATATCGTCTCCATCATTATGATTATTGTAGCTAGAGGACTGAGTCATGGACCCCTGTATTTTGTTCATCAGAAGAAAAGGGAAATAGGATTTCAATTCTTCATCTCTTGCACTTAGAAATGTTCTATTGTAGATTTTTCCCATGTTAGTGATTGTTCTTTCTAATCTTGTAGAGTTGGGTTGCCATTGGTTTTCAAGTCAAGCTTTGACAAAGCTAACAGAACATCTTCAAAATCATTTCGGGGTCCTGGAATGGTTGAAGGCTTAAAGGTGCTAGCTCATGTTATTTTGTCTAATCCATTGTTTAATTGAGATTTTGAATATTGGTGATGCTAGATGTCTAAAGTTTTCAGTGTAAAGTTCAAACTTTATTTTTTGTTTTGTAAATGTTAAAATAAGTGTCTTTGAACAGACTAAAGTCTAAATCAAACCAGAGATAAACATTAATCAAGTACCATAATGTTTATATAGTTTGCAAAGGCTTGTTCTGTTGTTGGAAGATATTTTGCTTGACCTTAAGTAAATGTTCAAAATTTCTCATGGTATTGAATTAGGGTTGACAAAAAAAAAAAAAAAAAGAAGTCCAGAAAATAATTATATCTACATATAGCAATGAAAACTATAAGTGGCAGCCTATACCATGTCATCCATGGATGCCTTTTTTTTTTTGGGTTTGTATTTCCCATGAATGTTGCAGTAACTTAAAACTTTAGATCACATTAGAGTCATCAAAGTCATAAAATTTTGCATGGGATCAAAATTATATCATTTTAGACATGCAGCATTGCCAGCTATAGGTTTTGCAGTTTCTCATTAATGTTCAAATAGTTCGGATATTATTGATATCCAATTAAGATGCTGAACATATACTTTAAGGTCACAGTTGTTGTAACTTGATATATTCAAATATACGTGGATATACATATAATTATATGTATGTATAAAATTCATAAAAAAGTTTGGAATAAACTAGATATAATAGTATTATTTGGTAAGATTTCAATTTCAGCTCAGATGAGCATTTGTTGGCATCATGGTAAATTGTTTATTACATGTATCTGTATACCTTATGCAAAGTTGATTCCTGTTCATGTAATTCTTTGGGTTAGTTTGTGTAAACATCCTTTGTTCAATTGCTTTCCCTTTTGTCAATAAAATTATATAAAAAGAAGTTATTTAGTGTTCTCTCTCATTAATAGACTATGTGCAATGTTTACTGATGCATATGCATGTCCTTTTTGATTGCAGATGCTTGAGAAGGTTAAATTGGCGTATGACATCCCTATAGTGACTGATGTGCACGAAACAATCCAGGTAATTTCTGTTTAATCTTTCAAAAGATAAGTACATGTGCTTGTTTTTAAGTGTTTGTGTATAGATATATGTCAGGAAATACTCTTTGTTGTGGCATTTCTGTTCTTGGTTTACCTGTTCCTAGATGGATCTTGTCATGTGGCTGGTGGCCTGGTGCCCTGTTGCCTCTGTACGCACTCTTATAACATGAGATATTAAATTACAATTTGGCCCGATTCATGTGCTTAATGTTCTTTTTTAATTTTTAGTACTTCTTGTTTTGTTATCTGTAATGTTTTTGATATATGAATGCTGCTGCTAATATAAAAGGTAAGAAAGTCTGGAATTGGTGTTCAACATATGATGAATCATTTCCAACATTTGTTTTTCTCTTATTTTGCCAGTGTGAAGCAGTTGGAAGAGTAGCGGATATTATTCAGATTCCAGCATTTTTATGTCGTCAGGTTAAGTCAATATTTTTCTCATTTGGAACCTTGTCCTTCCATGATAAGGAATTTTGATGACTTAAGCTTGTATGATATGGCATGCCACTCATTTTAGTTCATTTGTGACCTCTTACATTGACAGACAGATCTTCTAGTTGCGGCAGCCAAGACGGGGAAAATTGTCAATATCAAGAAAGGCCAGTTCTGTGCTGCTTCTGTGAGTGATATTTTTCCAATAAGTCAGAATCTCTGTTGACATATTTTAGCTGAAGGCTAGATATGTATTGTTATGGGAATTCTGCTAAGTAATTAATGTTCACATTTGCAGGTCATGGTAAATTCTGCAGAGAAAATTAGATTGGCTGGAAATCCAAATGTGATGGTTTGTGAGAGGGGCACTATGTTTGGCTATAGTAAGTTATAAAACACAATTTTTTGTCTCTCTTTGATAATCTCTGTTTGACTTTAACTTTACAAGCCCCCTTTCAGTTAGTATAAGATATAGCTGAGCCACAATGCCATCTATGTATCCATTTTGGAATTTGGTAATGCCTTTGTGCCAGTCCCACTACCTATGATGCTCAATTCAAAAGCAAAATCTCATTTTGTACAAGTCCCCTCCCCCTTTCTTGCCTTAAATTTTCATGAATTGACTCCAGTTTTGCGTTATTTAGTCATTGATTTGAGTGTATTGGGATAACAAACATAGTAGCATTGCTGATATTTTCTAGTTCGATTGACACTGTATTTGGGCTTTGGCTTCTAGATGATTTGATTGTTGATCCACGCAATTTCGAATGGATGAGAGAAGCCAATTCTCCTGTTGTAAGTCTACTGTTCATTTTACTTTAGGCTTCTCTTATTGTGATGTTATGTAATTTAAGTAATCATCTCTTCTTCTTTTTTTAAATAAAGGATAATATATATTGTGACTTTCTTTTGGGAATAAGTTCATTAAAGCAGGAAATGTTATGGAACAAGAGCATCCCCCAAAGTTACAATAATCTGTTGTGGCATTCTTAAGCAGCGCACAACCCTAAACAACAAAAGGCTTAAAACATAAAGGAAAAGAAAAAATTAGGTATTTCATGAAATGTGCTGGTCCATTCATGAATACAAAAATTGGTAAACAATCCTTTTGGAACTCATTAAACAAAGAAAACCATGAAATCATACTGTAAACAATACCACTGGGTGCTATCTTTGACTAGCATATGCTCTTAAAGATTTTAAAATGCCACATTTCTACTATTTCCAAAAGCACATGAGATAGGTCTCCAAAACTTGGATATATTCTTCTTTCAGGCATTCAAGAACTTCGAGGAAAGGGCTCTTCTTTTTTCAACTTTTAAACTCTTTTTCTCCAAATCTGATGTTTATCTCTGATTAGATTTTTAATGCAAGAACTAAGTAAGCAAGCTATTCTTTATTTATATAATTGCTTGTTATTATTAATTAGATGAAGTGTTAAGTAGAAATTACAAGGTCTTACAGCATTAGATTCTGATCTCATTATCATGGTCTTCTGAGGTCTTCAAGGTTTGTATGGCCCATGATAACAAGCACAAAAGCACACGCAAGTAGACCAATTCATTACATTGTTCTTGGATATAATTTGGTATTTTTCAACAACCAAAGGTGTTTTAATCAACATGTGCACAAATTTATTCTTTTTGTGATATTTAAGTCATTCCTGGTAATCTTTTAACCCAAACACACTGAAAGCTACACCTTAATTCAACCCAGTATCTGTTGAATAACTCTTTTAAATGAAATCAATCAATTCTGAAGTCCAGTCCCTATGAAAAGGCAGAATAAATTATGTTGAACTTGTTCATCCTAGGTCTTCCTATTCCTTCATCTGGCTTATGTTCTTCATGTAGCATTCAGACTAAATGAGCTGAATACGGAGGTAATTATGGCAAAACAGGTTAATCTGTGGATAATATAGAATGTGTGAGTGCATATGTTTTGTGATGAGAAACAAAATCTGGTTTGACACAAGGGTAGGCATTTAACAAGTTGACATTTAAGCAATGGTTTAAAGTGACCTCTAACTGCCACCTCTACATTTTTTCAAAGAACTTTTTTTTTCTTTCTTCATTTTTTCCCTCTGATTAAGCTTCAATTGCATGCTTAGTAACTTCTTAATCCTTTTTAATCTCAATACTCAAGGTGATATAGGCTAATGCTGCCTTCATCTATATACTATTTTCTGATTCTCATGTTTCACTGCAGGTAGCTGATGTCACACATGCGTTACAACAGCCTGCTGGGAAAAAGGTTCGATAGTCTTAAAATTTTTGTTTCAAATCTGGAAAGTTTTTCTACAGTTTTTTGTTTGTGTAAAAAACAAATGAAATAGTTTTGGGAAAATAAAATTTTCATTATTTGGAGTGCTACTTCACGAGCGCCAAAAGGATAACAATGAAAATTGAACTATTATCAGTAATACCAGCTACAAACAACAATCCCCCATAATATCCATAAATTGTTTTCTTCCAACTGTCAACATAACAAAATAAGAACCAGTTCATTATGCTTATCTTTATCTTGATCTTGTTTATTGCACTTCCACTCTTTGTTTCTAGGGTCTTTTCTTTGTCAAATTCATTCCTCTTCATATCATCCTGCCTTTGAAATGAAAACGATTATTTGTTAGCAGTATATATTAGGTGGTATTGGATAATGAGTATCCTGTTGTAAAGAATCTTGAGTTGGAGTGCTTGTCCATAATGTTTTTTTGTTGCCATGTTTCTATCCTGTTCTACTTTCATGAGATTTCCACTTGTTTTAATACTATCAAATTGTTGTAGCATGCAGATTTTAATTTATCATTCCTTTAACCTTAGTGAAGAGCTTAACTTCTGCCTTTTCATTCAGTTGGATGGTGGAGGTGTTGCTAGTGGTGGTCTTCGTGAATTAATCCCATGCATTGCAAGGACAGCAGTTGCTGTTGGAGTTGATGGAATTTTCATGGAGGTACAGTAATCTGCAGGATCCAAACATTTTTGTATCAGCCTTTTTTAGGAATAATATACTTATACCATGCTTGGGGTTACTGAAAATTAAAGTAGATGAGTATTATAAATATAAGTTACATAGGTACAATGGAACATAGGACTTGTCATCTGTAAAATTTTCGGTGGTTTTTATTATTAGTTACAAGTGTACAAATGGGAATCTTATCCATTTTAGCTTTTAATATTGTAATCCGATAATGTTGTGAGCTCCAAGGTCTATATATTTAAAACCTTTATGTTATTATCTTTCCTTAGATCGTATGGTGTGTTTCTAAAAGCTTCTTTTGGGTGCATAGGTGCATGATGATCCTTTGAATGCACCTGTTGATGGTCCCACCCAATGGGTGAGTTTTTATATCTTGCTTTCCCAGATACATGGGCAATTTTGGGCAATTTTCTTAGAGTTTGATTCCTATTAAGGCTACTTTGTAATAGAGAAACTTTAACATTTCTGCTCATTTATAACTATAGCCTCTGCGCAATTTGGAAGAACTGCTGGAGGAGCTTGTGGCAATTGCTGTAAGTTTGTTTCCCCTTTCTTGATATGAGAGGTCACATATCTGTTAATTCTTGTGTCATAGAAGTAAACATCTCTTGAGCAATACCATGGACATGGCAGACATGTCTGATTCATGGGATCTACAACATGGCAGACGTGTCTGATTCATGTGAAGTAGATCCCATTATCAAAATACTGGCATGTGGTTGTTGAACTACAAGTATTTATTGTCGCTTTTTTTTTTTTTTTGGTTGTTGTTGTCATTTTAGCCTGATAGTGCAATAAATTGTACACTCAGCTTCTTTTTTCTTTCTTCCTTCTTATTTTAGCCATTCCTCTCAACCTATTCCCTTTCTGATATCTACTTCAATATGAACTAATGTTGGCTGGTACAGGACAGTAAATTGAATGCAAAATAAAGCATGGTAGTCAAATGCGAGCCGTGCTCTCAGGCAAGATGAGGTGCCACTAAGGCATCTCTAAGGCTCTAAATTTTTTTTTTTTTTGATAAGTGATTGTAATTTATTAAAAATGAATAGCATATACATGATGTATACAAAGATTTGAAAAATAGAAAGAAAGAAAAGAAAGAAAAGAAAGCTAAAAGATTTTTTTTTTGATAAGTAATAAGGATGTATATTCAAGAACACTACCTTATGCAGAAAATCATAAGGTTGAGAAAAATTACAGAGAAAGAAGAGAAGAAAGAAAAAAGAAAAGCTGCTAATTACAAAAAAGAGAGCTAAGGAACATAGGGAGAGAATTACTAGTGGTGGGTCCCCAAGCCCTAGACTAATCAAAAAGTGAGCCACTAAAAGAAGCCAATAGTTGGTCGCCAGAACTTTCCATGTCCTCAAACGTCCTCCAATTTCGTTCCCTCCATAGACACCACATTAAGCACAACGGAGCTAAATTCCAAATGCTAGAAGAATGCTTTCCAGGCCTATTCCACCAACCAAAGAGAGTATCTGCAACCGATCTTGGCAAGACACATGAAATCCCAAAAGATCTAAAAGCCAAACTCCACAATAGGTAAGCCTTACCACAATGAAGTAGCAAATGATCTACCGTCTCCCCATTACAACAACACATAATGCACCAGTCAACAAAATCCATCCCTCTATCCCTCAAATTGTCACCTGTAAGGATCTTATCCCATATAGCAGTCCATACAAAGAAAGAAACTCACCGAGGGCCTTAAATTTCCAAACACCTTTCCAAGGAAAGATAATGGGCAAGGGGTTTCTTAACTTATTATAAAATGATTGGATGTCAAAATACCCATTCTTCGTCAACTTCCATCGCATACGATCTCCATTCTCAGTATGAGGTAAATTAGAACCCAAAGTATGGATAAATTCATTCACACCACCCATTTCCCAATCATTTGGTCTTCGAATGAAACAAACATCCCAGCTTTTTCGTTCCTCTGTACCCAACTGTTCAAGAGAAGAAGCCACTGATGCCTCTTTGTTGGAAGCAATCCCATACACACCTGGAAAGGTTAATTGAAGTGGAGACTTCCCACACCATTGATCTGTCCAAAACTTCACTCTATCCCCCACCCCTACCTCAAATCGAATATTTTTGCTAAAAACCTCCCAACCCATTCGGATATTTCTCCACAAACCACATCCATGTACCCCTCTATCTAGCTTGGAGGTCCATCACCCCCATTCTTCCCCATATTTTAGAGCTACTACCCTTCTCCAAAGCCTTGTCTCCTCAACTCCAAACCGCCATAGCCATTCCCCTCGTAAGGCTTTATTAAGAGTAGTTTATTTCCTTACTCCTAGCTCACCATTTTCTAGAGATGCACACACCTTGTCCCATCCCACCAAATGGGTCTTGGAATCCCTCCACAAGAAATCCCTTTGCAACCTCTCAATTTTATTGGCCACTTGCGTAGGGATAGTAAAAAGAGAAAAAAAGTAAGTAGGAAGACTAGATAATGTACTCTTCAGCAACGTCAATCTTCCATCTTTTGACAAATACGTCTTCTTTGACCCAGCCAGCTTCTGCTCAATTTTCTCCAAGATAGGATTCCAAATAGTGGAGGACTTGTGGAACGCCCCCAATGGCATACCAAGATAAGTCATAAGTAAAGAACCAATCCAACAACCCAAAATCTCTGCCCAGACATGGACATTAGGAACCTCCCCAATGGGAACCGGCTTGCTCTTCAAGTTATTAACCTTTAAACTTGTCACAGCCTGGAAACAAAGAAGAAGCATCCGAACATGTAGAATCTGCTCCTCATTTGCATTGCAAAATAGAATCGTATCATTCGCAAACAATAGATGCGAGACACATACCTCCCCACCCCGACTGCCATCAGCCTTAAAACCTCAAAGTAAACCAACCCCTTCAACTCTTTTCATCATCTTACTGAAGACCTCCATCATAACCAGGAACAACATAGGAGATAGCGGGTCTCCTTGTCTCAACCCCCTCAAACTCCCAAAAAAGTCAGCTGGAGACCCATTCAACAAGACAGAGAATTGGACTGTAGATAAAAAGTCAGCTGGAGACCCATTCAACAAGACAGAGAATTGGACTATAGATATACATGTACGGATTCGCCTTACTGTGTTGATAAAACTCTTCAAATATAGCTAAGCCTTCTCTTTCCACAACTCCCCAACAATGGTGATAGAAGGCCATTGTGAAACCATCTGGACCTGGAGCTTTATCCCCTTCCAACTCTTTGACAATTTGAAGAATCTCCTCCTTTTCAAACCTCTGTTCAAGCTAATCCCTCTCTATATCCTCTATTTGATTAAACTCCAAACCTTACACAAAAGGCCTCCACTCCGCTGTCTCCTTGTACAAGTTTTTATAAAATTGTACAACTTGGTCCGCCATTTCTGATTCTTCCTCATACATAACCCCATCCACCTCCAACATACTAATATGATTATACCTTCTTTGAGAATTAGCCACCTTGTGGAAGGATTTAGTATTGTTGTCTCATTCCTTAATGTATAGCATCCTCGATTTCTATCTCCACGAGATTTCTTCCAAAGAGAGAAGGTTCTGTATTTGAGATCTCACCACAGCCCTCTCACCCATCTCCACTTCAGAAAGGCCATACTCCCCTTCCTTAACATCCAATAATTTCAAGGCCTCCAACAATTCTTTCTTTTGATGACCTACATTTCCAAACTCACTGCGGTTTCACTGAATAATATCTTCTTTCAGAGCCTTCAGCTTCTTGGCAAGCACAAAACTAGGGGGTACCTGACAAGGAATATCGATTCCACCTAAAATGAACCCTATCTGTGAATCCACCCGTCTTTAACCACATGTTCTCAAACCTAAAATGACTCTTTCCCCTCAATATCCCTCCTGCCTCCACTAATATGGGGAAGTGGTCTCAAATAGGACGAGGTAAAACCCGCTAAATCACATCCGGATAGTGATCCTCCCAATCATGAGAAACCATGGCCATATCTATCCTAGACATCAAAGGCTGATCCAAACCACTAGGAATACAAGTGCAAAGAGTCTAAAAACTTCATCAGAGAAAAGATTGAGATGGTTGAAGAGTGTCTCGCCCATTCAAAGAGAGTTTTCAAGAAACGAAACTTGAGATTCGGTATAGACATGTCCTTCCCCTCAAATATCTGTTGATTTCTTTCTCTCCAAATGCACCAAAGAATACAGGCTGGCCCTGCTCCCCGGACAGTTCCATACCTCCAAAAAGGCTCTAAACTAAGTTGTCTCTAAGGCTCAAAGGCAAGGGTGCTTGCCTTTAGAGCCTAGGCGAGCAAGGCTACTGCCTTAAGCCATGAGAAAGGCACTAAGGTGAGAACCTGAAATGTTTTATAAAAAAATTTATTATTACATATATAGAAGCTTGTTGTAAAACCTATAATTAGATTATTTATTTAATCTTGTTTCAAGACTGATTGTAGGGTTAATTAATTTGCAGAAACTTTTTGTAAAACCTATTGCTAGATTAATTAATACATAGAGGCTTGTTGTAAAACCTATTGTTAGAATAACTAATAGAGCCTAAACCATGTTAAGCCTGTTTTGAAATCAAAGAAATTCCTTTTGTCTTTTGTCTATTTCAAAAATAATTTGATTATAATATTTCAATACATGAGGTTCATATGTTTTAAGTTCTATATGTATAATAACTATATTTAGAGTTAGGTGTCTCACTTTAATCAGGCTAGCGCCTTTTTGTCACCTCACACCTCACTCGATATCAGCATCAGGCCTTGGCTCCTTAAGGTCGCCTTTTGCCTTTGACCACCTTGAAACAAAGTTAGCATTGGAAAGGAAAGGGGGAAACATAAATAGCTTTCAACTGAAAATTTCAATTATTGTTGTGTTGTGTAGGTTGATACCTAAGGTTCTCAATTTGTACAAGTTGTGATTGAATCTTCCATGGTTCTTTATTAATCCATATATGCTTTCTTCTCTCTGCTGGACTCTTCACTTGAGCATCAGATAGTTTGTGGCCCAGCAATCACTTCCAGAAGAGTCAAATTAATCTTATTTGTTATTTTAAAATTTTCTTTTATAACTTCCATACATGGTCCAGCTTATAAATTAATGGCCTCATTATTTTGTTTTGTTGGTCTTCAATTGTCTCAGCATTGTTGCTACATAAGCATAGTCTTCATTTATGTTTGTTATTTGTGTGTGTGTGAGTTGGTGGGTGTGTCTAAGTTGGTGGCTGTCTGCGTTTTGTTTTGTGACTTGAATGTTTCCAGTGATCTTCAAAATGGATGTAAACTTTTGTTTGATTTTCTGTCTTCAACATGAAAATTTTTATAGAAAATTTAAATGCTTTTCATTGTATTGCACCAAGGAAGTGTACAAGCTCAAATATTGAAAAGGATCCAACCGATGTCTCTTGTAACATTGATGGTTTATACAATCTTATTGAATTCTTCACATCCCAAATGAAATTAACAAGAATTTGGTTGACTTATTGTGTATTAAAATTATTTACTAGATTGAAAGGCCAAAACTCTATATTGACTTGGATGTTCTATGTTGATATCTCATAGAGAGTAAGCAAGGGGAAGCAACATTTGAACATTGATCTCACGCCATTCTGTGATTAGGAAGATTGGCTTCTCTCAAGGGTAAGCAAGCAGGTCTTTTTCTTTCTTTTTTTTCTTTTTTTTTTTTATAAGGTTGCTTGGTTTCTGTAATCGACTGAAAATGTCTTTGTTTGGGATAATGTCTTTACCTTTAAGATACTACAAAACAGAAATGTTTATACTTTACAGACCTTCATAAAAACCATTCTGTTGTAATTTGAATTTGATTTAGTCATTCCAATTTGTCAGATCTCTCTTCTAGATTTGGAATTTAGAACCAGAACAAGCATGAACTAGAAAATATGGAGTATGGAGTTTCTTGGCCGCTTCTTGTGAGAAATCATCTCTATATATGTGGCCGACCCTAATTAGTATGTTGAGAATCCATAACTAACCCCAAAATTTTGGGACTAAAGCTTGCTTCTTGTTGCTTTTGGTTTTGGTTTTTACTTCCAAAGTCAATATGAGAAGTAATTAAATTATGCTTGTCGTCCCTTCTAAGAAAAATCTTCTTGATATGAAATACAAATTTTGATTATACAAAATTTGATTATGCTCACAATTATCTACAATATGTACTTTGCAGTAGATTTATCAAAATGCAGAATTAATGTTGGCTAATAATAGGCATCATCGATTTGTTTGATGTTGGCTCTGCAAATTATAGGCATCATTGATGCCTTGTTATAAACCTTAGATATTGATTGTCTCTTATAATATTTAAATGCCAATTTTTCTTACGGTAGATTGAAATTTTCATTTATAAGTTTCATGCTATACAGTTGATTGCCATATACAAAGCATTTGAATTTTAAATTCCTCTAGGTTGTGAATGCTATTTTTAAAGCATTTGAGTTTAAAATTCCTCTAGATGTATTAGAGAAGATTAACATTAGGAGTGACTAGACAAAATGTTGTGAATACTTGAACAACAAAAAAAAAATTGAACTTTCTCAAAAATAGTTACCAAACAAAATTTCTGCTTTATTCTTGGAATTTTTTTTTTTTTTCTTTTGAACTAATCAAATGCGTTTCCCACTTTTAAAACACAAGAAAATTGGTTTTTTATTTATTTATTTTTTCTTTCTTTCTTAAAAACAAAAAATTCAAAACAGTTAAAAACATAGCCTAATTTCCCCCCCTTTTGGGGTTGTTTAATTGCTTAGATCTACCCAAAATTATTGGGTACTTACAAAACACTTCGCACTTATAAAAACCTATAATAATCACCTAAATTGAACAACCCTAACAATTTGCAAATCATAATCCATCTAGATGTTAAGTTTAGCAATCACATGCTTTGCATGTGATTATTAGAAAGTTAAATGACAAAACTACGTCACATACAAGTTTACTAAACTATCATTTAAAAAAATATATATATAAATAAATCAATAGTTAAAAAAATGAGGGATTTAATTAATTTTTATTTATTCGTGTCTTTTTATTTTTTGGTGCTGAGAGAGGGATTTAAATTTTAAACCTTGGACATGTCGTCAAAAAAATATGAAGGACCTACTACAAGGGTCTTGGATTCTTTCTCCTAATCTACTACTAGTGTTTCAATGCAAACTTGCAATCTCTAACCCCAATTTGATATCTATCCATGCCCACCATCAAGCTTAGGCCAGAGTCCGACACAAATTTGCCAATGCAAAAGCGCTTTGAGGCGCAATCACGACAAGGTACAATGGTGAGGGTAAATCGTTTCTTTCATGGTGATACACTGATACACAACGAGGCATATACCTCTTTCCTTGTACCTACAGAGTACGAACCGCTATTTTTGATGTCCCAATTTCAATTACAAATTCTAATGGTGGGAATTTTTTAAGGCACCATCTTTGATATTATTAGCTATAGTCCATAGGTGATACAGGATGTTGTGGTAAGATTTATAGAACAGGAACCATATTTAAAGGGTTACATTTGTGCACAACTCCTCAAAGTGGTTCGCAAGACACCTTGAGAAAGCCAAGAAAATGTTTCTATAGTCTAATCAGGAGCACCCGATATTACCTCATTCAACAAATTCGGAGAAATGTGTAGAGGAAAACTGACTTGGTCTCTTTTATTAGTCATGATCTGATCAATCATGTATTATTATATATTATATGGATTGGCAAAATTACGATTCTAGATTATATGCATAAATAAGTATAATAGATAAAGCAAACTTGTTATACCTTAGCATTTGGAAAGGATTCAAGTATTCTGGTTTTGGGGCACGACAATCTGTATGGCATTCTAATTATAATTTTCTAGATATGCCTGGGAAAATTTTATATAGTTGGATGAATTGCAGTTTAGTGAAATTTCTAGTCAACGAGTTTACTATAATCCTTACGGGCAAAACATTATCTAAGAATTAGGGCGTACATATATCGGGTTGAAAAGTTTTTTTTTTTTTTTTTCTTTTTCAACCCAACCTAAACTTGTCAAATTGAGAAATTCTCAACTCAACTCTACATATCATTTGTAAAAACCAACTCCACCCAACCCACGTGCTTCAATGGGCTGTTCATACAATATTTTCTTTTGAGATAGTGCTTTCATGTTTAATACCTCATAAACTGAGCGGCTCTAGGAATTTTTTTCAGGATAATCATTAAAAAATTTAATAAAAATAGAATTTGACTATATTAATGTCAGCAAAAAAAAAAAAAAAAAAATACATGCACAAATATATAAATTTTTAAAATTACCTTCACAAGTATTCATATTTTGAAATCATTATATGATATGATAGTTCATTGTAAATATTATTAGGTACTTCTTTTTCAATATACACAATTAAGCGATCATTAAACTACTGATATCCTTTTCAATTACCAACATATTGCCTAAATAAGTAACAATATATACAAAATGCATTACATTTTAAAAAAAAAATGTATCACATAAATCCAACAAATTCGGTTAAAGACTAAAGCAAGCACAAATAGACTAACTATTTGAAAAGTGTGCATTTTTTTAATATATATATAAAAAAAAAAAAAAAAAAAAAAAGTGATTTTAAAATATGCCCTTTGAAAACACAATTTAAAAAATCAAATTAAACGTTTGATTTGGACTTTTAGGCTAATTTTTTTGTTTGGGCAGTTTTCAAAAATGCTACATTTACAACATTTTTACAACATTTACACAATAAAGTATAGGTGGTAAGTTTTTACTAGTTCTAATTTGTACATACCATTGAAATTATTTTTTCATCCACTAGTAACAACCTGCTACATAGGATTTATTGCAAAAATATTGTGAACATAGCATTTTTCACAAATTTTTAGTTTAACATTCAACAGACCAAAATTTTGGATAAGTTGAAATTAATTTTTTATGGGCTCAAATTGTTATTTAGGTGTTCAAGTTTTTTTTTAGGGTGCTCAAGTTTTTTTTTTCCTAGGGTGGTCAACGACCCATATTAATTTAAAATTCATTTTTTTAAAGGTATATTAAAAAAAAGAAAATTCAAGTCAGGGTGATCATGTGACCACCTTGAACTACATGACCACCCTAAACTACACTTAATGCCGCCCCTGCTTGTAAAAAAATGGAATCTCATTAATTATTTAATTACTTTTATATAAATGATTAAAATTCACATAATATGCATAAATTGTATTGCAAATTTTCAAATTTATTAGAACTAATTTTTAAAATACAAAATAAATCAAACTCAAAAAATTAAAATAAAGGCAATAAAATAAACTCTCTCTCTCTCTCTCTCTCTCTCTCATATATATAGGGGTCAAGTTGTATTAGATGGGTTAAAAACCTATAAACCTAAAACCAAGTCAACATGCCACTCAAAATAAAATTTCAACCCAACCCACAAAAACCATTTCAAGGTATCAGGTTGGATTGGATTGGATTGGGTCAGTTTTGTTAGGTTGGTGGTTTGGATACTACAGTAATTAAAACCTTACCGACAGTTATGTTGGAACCAATATCTTGTTGCAATGATGTGGCTGATAAAACATTGCTCCCCATGAAAATTGCAAGTTGTGTAGGTACAGTGAGAGCGATAGAATTGCTATTTGTCATGAGAACAACTAAAGCCATACTTGGTCAGCTACATTTTCTTGAACTTATAACAATTCCATGTGGATACATCTCATTATTTCAGATATTGGACTACCGTTCAATGTGGGATCTATGAGATTTGAAATTGTTCCCTCACGCCAAATTTTCCATGCTTGTAGAAATATATCAATGTGAACATGCCATGTTAAAGAAGAAAAATTACATTCTCATAATTATTTCTTTTCTTCTTTTCTAAAAAAAATGAAGAAAAAAAAGAAGAAGAAAAAGAAGGAAATATACCCTTTTATATTCCTACTCACATAGTTTAGAATGTACTCCATATTCCTTCCATTACGAAAATAAGTATTTTTTTTTTTTTTTACTGCTCACAATCTTCAAAATTAACATACCAAAACTAAAGACATCTTATTTCATTGAAAATTGTCCAAACATTCCATACTATGGAGCCAAATATCCACTACATTTCATCAATAATAAATCAAGTCTTAATTTTAATGGTAATCTTAATTTCAAAAAATTTTAATTTCCAACTTTTTAATGACATTTTTGGTGTTATTTCACTTTAAAAGGCATGCACAATTCTATACATTAGCTCTAGCATGTTGGTACTTACGAAGACCCTACAATTCTGTTTGTGTTGCCTTTAGTTTCATCTAATACCACCATTCTTGCAAAGAGGGATGTGCATAGGTCAGGTTGGGTTAGATTAAGGGTGTTTTTCAATCCAACCCACCATGGTTAGGTTGAAAAAAACTCAACCCCACCCAACCTATCCCAAGGGTCTAACCAAGGTTTTCAGACCCGGACCGTTCGTTGAACCATAAAAGGGAGAGGTTTAAGGTTTTTGAGGTAGAACCGAGGTCGAACTGGGGTCGAACCATGATAACGTCATAATTAATTTAATAATTTATTAATGCCTAAATATAGATATTAAATTTATAAAACTAGCAAAATTGACTATATATATATGTGAGGGAAATTTAATGATTTTCAAGCATATATTTAATAATTAAATAAGAAAGTTAATAAAATAAAATAATAACCATTAAAACATTAAAATTTATGATTAATTTTTGAAGTAAAGTTGAATATCTTTGAAGGATTTTAATTATAATTTTTTTTATTCCTTGTAAGAGATGGATAATTTAATTAAGTAGAATAAAATTATGTTAAGTTGTTTTAAAAAAAAAAAAATGCTAAGGGGTTGGACCGCACGGTTCTCACCGGTTCGTGCGGTCCAACCCCGGTTTTAGGGGTTCATGGAATTAACAAAAAATCCGGTTCTTTAGGCTTAAAAAACCGGTTTTCATCTCGGTTTCCGGTTTTCACGGTCCAACCTCCCGGTCCGGTTCGATTCTGAAAACCTTGGGTCTAACCTCACTCAACCCAAGTGAATTGGGTTGGCCCATTGGTTGGACATTTATAAAAATAAAAAAAGATATAAGCATAAAAACAATAAATTTATAAGATCACCAACACAAATAGCAACAAATTTACTAATCAAACCTGAGCATAGTACCAAACTAATAAAAACTATTTGATTAGTGCATCAAACCAACACAAATAAAAAGTTGATTTATAATCTTATAAATATGTTGGTAGTTCCTCAAACCAAACGATTAAATAATAAAATCATATAATATATATTTTAAATATATATCAAATCTATGTGAGTCGGGTTAGGTTAGGCGAATTTGTAAATCTACTGACCCGCACCCAACCTAACCCACTGTAAAATAAAATTTGGCAATCAAACCCAACCCACTAACCCCTAAAAGCCAACCCAACCCGGCAGGTTAGGCTAGAGTAGGTCAATTTTGGTAGATTGGTGGGATGGCTGCACATCCTTACTTGTCCCTCAAAAATCTGCAATTTTAGGATTCATTTCTACATCTAATAGAATGTTGGCAGGTTTAAGGTCAAGATCAATTCTCTAGATGTCTGGAATCCTCATAAAGGTATAGAAAACAATTATTTGATGATTTATTGGTGTATATTTGAGATTTTTTTTTTTTGTTTTTTGTTTTTTTTTTTTTTTGAGAATCAACCAAGAAGACGTGTTGCTTAAACAAAGTAATTTTGGATGAGCTCTGTAGTAAAATGCATTTTTGCAAACGTGTTAGCTAGTTCAATGTGAGTGATTTATTAGATTTTTAAAGTAAATCAATTTGGTGGAAAATTTTATTATATATATATACTGATAATGATCATAGATTTTCTTTTTCGCCTAATTTTTATTTTTATTTTTAAATTTTTTTCTTACAAACCCTAATTTCATGAATCTTTTTTTCATTTTAGCGAATTATGAACTTTTTAAGTAATTTAGGTTTTAGCGAATTTTATTTATTTATTTAATTTTTTTTTTTGGGCAAATTTCGCTCGAAAATTTTCGATCAGGTGCAGAGAATTTGAAGGAATCAAAGAAAGGAGAATCGCAATGGTGACTGCGAAGGTACGGCACACTAACCTCATAATCAGATTCTTGATTCGTTCATTCATGTTTTTTACAAGACTTGTTTTCTTGACAATGTTAGGGAAAATTCGCTGCCAGTTTGAACCGTGTTGGCGATGATAGTGGCACTTCCAAAAGTGGTACATTTTTCATTATATTCTCTCTTATGTGTGTGTGTGTGTGTGTGTGTCGCGCTTCAACTTAGCAATTTGTTAAGTTGCTTTAAATTTTAATTTTAAGTCTTTTTTGAATGTAGTGGGTGTTAGAAATCTTAAGATCAGTGGGAGTAAATGTATTGTTTTTACGCCTAAATATGAATGACATACTACTTGGAAGTAGTGATTTGATTTTGTCATGTAAGATACCCTATATGTTATGAAGCTATAAGACAGGCATTATGGATAGGTCTTAAGGTTGTCAATTTTATGATGAGACCTTTAAAGATTTTAAAGATAACTCAGCTATAATTTTCTTCTCTAAGAACAATGATTGTGAAAGCCGAAATAAACATATCGACATAAAATAACTCAGTCTAAGAGAGAATTTTAAGAAATTGAAAGTGTCCATTGTGTTAAAATTATTAAGCTAATATATGTGAATTTCATAACTAAAGGTTTGCCGACAAAGCAGTATAAAAGTCTTTTGGACATATGGAACTTGTTAACTCATTTGGTTTTTAGTTTCTCTCTAATTATTCTATGTTTTGGACATATATTTGGTTATTTTTGGAGAAGAAAATATATGGTTTTTATTTGTTCACATAAAGTATATGTATTAAGTTAGATATATTTGTAGAGATATATAAGGATGATATATCCGTGGGGATGTACAAAAGAGGACCCGAATGATTAATAGGTAGTCTATTCCTAAAGAATTAATGGCTTAGAATTCATAAAGTACTCATGTAAGGATTACCATACATTATAATACATGGAAGGAAGTACTCATAATAATTGAGGACATTACCGCCATGATTCATGTACTGGATTCTTTATTTGAGTGGGAGCATTTCACAACTAGTGACATGGATAATATCGTGACTATAGCATAGTGATAATTATCACTTATTGAGTTATTTAAATTTCATGTGGGCCAAGTGGTAGAATGTAGGAATTTATATCTCCTTAAAGAGAATTTTATGTGGCCCACATTTGAGTGAAGATAAAACTCATGTCTTAAGAATTTTATTTGTGAAAGACGTTATGGTGAAATGGTATATAACAAATTCTTAGTAACTCTCAATTGGTATAACCTTTTGGTTAATAAACACCTTGAAATTACAAGTTTTAAACTCCTTGATGGAAGGGGGTTATGAAACAAATCTTAATTTAAAAGGGTCTCTAGTCTAGCCTATATATAGCTTGTCTTAATCAAAATGAAATATATAAGGTAAAAGTCATAGACTAGAAGACACCTTTTATAAACACTATCATCATATAGTGAGTTTTCTTTTCTCCAAACACTTAAACAACTATAGCTGGAGGTATTTTTATGTTTATTTATTTTTCGCTCCAACTCTAGATTTATCTTACATGAGTATACATGGATAGTTTTTGGAATAGTCATGTAAGAATATTCACATTAGCATAGCCAATCTTTAGGCCAATTATTAACTTAAGAAGCTACTTTTTATATCTTACCTACTCAATTTCAAATAAAATCAACTTCTAACCTTTATTTCTTTCTCCATTTTCTTAAAATATTTTGTTCTGTCTTTCTCAAAATCTCTCTCTCTCTCTCATTGCATTGCCCTTCATCGCAACCCACTCCCTTCACCGCTTTTCACAAAACCCAACTCCCTTACTGCCATGTTTACCGTAACCCACACTACCAAGCATAACTACCTGCACATTTGCCGACACCATCACCCACACAACCCCCCATACCACAAAACATAGAGGAGGGTTTGCTATTAATCTTAACAGTGTTGTAGACTCTAGGAAAGCAAAGAGTATGTTGAAGAGGTCTGAATGTGGGTATAAATATGAATATTTAATTGAGGAATTGGCTCCAAATATCCTTTTAACCGTGACACTTCTTACAATGAAAATGGAAAATACCAAACTTTAAAACCCAAACGTTACCCCTTAAATTTCAGCACATCTCACATCAGACACACAACTCGCTCCTCTAAAAAAAAAATCCCCCCGCCCGAAAAATGCAAAGTTCAACAAATTTTTAGCACATAGTTTGAATATTTAATTGAGGAGTTGGCTCCAAATATCCTTTTAACCGTGACACTTCTTATGATGAAAAAGGAAAATACCAAACTTTAATACCCAACTTTACCCATTTAATTTCAGCACATCTCACATTGCCACACAACTCGCTCCTCAAAAAAAAGAAAAAGAAAAAAAAAGAAAAAGAAAAAAGACAATAATAATAATAACAATAATATATTATTAATATTATTATTTACTATTTATTTATTTTAATAAGAAGGTGAAACCAAAAGTATAAAATAAATTTCTTTAAATATATATATATATATATATTGTTCTTTTTGGTAATTTATATATCAAAACACCACTTTTACAAGTGCTAGTTAAACCCTTAGTTTTTTTTAAAAAACACATTTTAATAACTTTTACCAAATATATATATATATTTAAGTCCAATTTCATATTGCACTTTTTAAAACCATCATTTTTTTTTCAAAAATCACAGTTTCAAAAAGCTGAACCAAATTTTTTTTTTCTGACCCTAAATGATTTAATGAGACATATAATCTAATATACGTGGATAGTTTTTTTTTTTTTTTTTAAATTTTATTTTTATATAAGTATTCATGGATAGTTTTAGGAATAGTCATGTAAGGGTATTCACATTAGCATAGCCAATCTTTGTGCCAATTATTAACTTAAGAAGTTACTTTTATATTTTACCTACTTAATTTCAAATAAAATCCACTTTTAACCTTTATTTCTTTCTCCATTTGCTTAAAATATTATTCTCTCTCTCTCTCTCATACATATTGCATTGCCCTTCATCGCAACCCACACTACCAAGCATAACTAGTTGCGCATTTGCCCACACCATCACCCACACAACCAAGGTTGTCAAAATCGAGATTTTACGTAAGATTGTGGGAGGTAGGTGGAATCGTAAATCGTAAGATCCTACATTATTTGAGGGGAAAAAAAAAAACAAATTGGTATGTTAAATAATCACATAAATTATACATTCATAAAAAAACCAAAAATTTGCATCCATTTGATGTAATTATCATACATTATTACATCCATTTGTAAACATCATTTAAAGAGGACAAAAATATCAAAATGTGACACTTTATTGGAATGCTTTTTTTCATTTGGTTCAACTAACACTCTATCTCTCTATATTAGAATAGCAAAACTTGGTCCATTGGGATGTTATTTTTCATTGGATAAAGTTTTGTTACGAAATTAGTTGTAGTCTTAGACTACAAACTTACTTAATATCTTTTTATCAGAGATGAATTTTGACAAATCCACCATTGGATTACATCTTCTTCTTATATTCTTTATGCTTGCAAAATTTCAAGAAAATTAAAAATTAATAGCTATGTCATCAATAAATATTTTAAAGGCTAAAATGCCAAATTAATCCTCTAACTTTCTTTAGATTTCATTTTAGTCCTCTAACTTTGCTTTCGTTCATTTCAGTCCTCTAATTTTCAGATTTATTTAATTAATGCATTTCCGTTAACTTTTGTTAAAATTTTTGAAAAAAAAATCTGGAAAATATTTTTCAATCATTAATTGAATTTTTTTAATTGAAAAAATTTGAAGAAAAATTTATAAAATTGAGAAATTAACCACAACATATAACAAAAATTGATGAAAAAGTCTTAATTGAATAAACTTAAAAGTTAGAGGACTGAAATGAACAAATGCAAAGTTAGAAGATTGAAATGAAATCTGAAGAAACTTTGAGGGTTAATTTTGCATTTTATCCTATTTTAAATTACAAGTTTTTGTAATTTAAACCTATGCACAAAATATAAGCTTATAGATCATATAGTAAATAATATCTGATTAACACAAAATTTAATATGTATATTATAAATATAAAGAACATGCAATTCAAAATATATTGTAATATTTATTTTATTAAGTGCGTTTGTAACCTTAAGCTACAACCAATTTCGTAGTTAAACGTTATCCTTTTTTCATTTGGTTCAACTGAGTCTTCTGTTAAGGTAAAGAATATTACAAGAAAGTAGGATCATTTGGAATCGTCAGAATCATATGATCTTGAACAATTGCTAAGATCCTTGAAAGATTTGGATTGTTTTGAGCGGGTGGGATCGTAAAATCATAGGATTGTAGGATCCAGATTGGGATTTGACAACCATGCATACAACCTCCCATACCCCAAAACGTAGATGAGGGTTTGCTATCGATCTTAACAGTGGTGTAGATTCCAGTAAAGCAAAGAGTATATTGAAGAAATCTAAATGTGGGTGTAACTGTGAAATTGAGAATTGAAATCACCAACCCATCAACAATACTAAAAGATATTTGAATTGAATTTTGTTATTTTTCTTAAAAAAGAAAACAATTATTTGGTGATTTATTGGTGTATATTTGAGTGTTTTTTTTTTTTTTGATGAGAATCCACCAAGAAGATATGTTGCCTAAACAAAGTAATTTTGGATGAGCTCTGTAGTAAAATGCATTTTTGTTAACGTGCTGCTAGTTCAATGTGAGTGATTTATTAGATTTTTAAAGTAAATCAATTTGGAGGAAAATTTTGTTATATATATATATATTGATGTGGTTATTTTCTGCTCATGAGAAATTCTAATTCTGTGATCTATTGGGATTGAACACCTCGCCTCCTCAAGACCCGACGATGTGAGCACCACCCTTCATGACCATACTCTCCTAGAACACCCGTCGGTCTCCAAGGATCTGTGAAGTATTGCATGTTTGCTCCTAACAGATGGTTAGTATATGTACTAATGGACAGTTGCATCTTATCCTCCATCTCCATATTGATGGATAAATCACATACAAACGGTTAAGCACGCTGGGTCCCACCAACATTCTCGTGCACTCCACTCATGTATCCCTATATGAAAATAGCTTGCATACCACACCTAAAAACCCTACTACATGTTCATATCTTCCTAGTATGGAAAGAGGAGCCCTGAGATCTCGAAGCCATAACTGCGGATCTTCTTTACAAGGAAAACCCCTACCTTTAAGGGATCTTGGGCCAACTCTACACCACTATATAAACACCAAGCCCCCTTTTCCTTAAGGTACGTGAAAATCCGTAACTTTCACACTACTGAGTTCTTGGAGATTCTTTTATTATTAACTTAGCTTTCAAAGGGTCTTTGGCTAACATCCCACCAGTGCTTTCTATAGGTTCTTTGTTTTTTTTTTTTTTTTTTTTTTTTTTTTTTTTTTTTTTTTTTTTTTTTTTCTTTAGGTACTTCATGTTGGGGTTTATGCCCTAAAATCCAATTTTTTGGCATGTCATAAATAATTAATTATTTTATTATATGAGACTATTTATAAATGAACTAATGAGACATTATCATAGTCCTTGAGATGCATTATATGTGATTTATGTGATTTAGTCACAGAAGATATAAATCATAAGTTTCTTGTAAACTCAAAATGTAGTTCGTAGTCGGTGATGAAATTGGGCGTTTCATCTGTGAAGACTATAACACATTAACTAAGATGATTTATCTTGATCATGGAAGTGGAGACTTCTAGTTGATGTGTTGATGTGTCTTAAGAGTTAAGACATATTGAACTGGACCACTGTGAGATTAATTATTCAATCAACAACTGTCACCTGAATAATTAATCTCACGACTTCTAATTTCATAGACTCTTAATCTTGAGAGGATAGTGAACTTGATCATGAAATGTAGGTTACTTTGATATATCAGGAGTGAGATCTAATATTCACGGTCAAAACCTCAATATGTTGGGTAACCACACGTAGTGTTGAGGGAACACATATTCTCAAGATGAAATCCATAATCTCTTTTTATAGAGACACGAAATATCTCCTTAAGATAAGTTTAATGGGAATTGGTTATTCAGGGCGTCCACTTTAGTAAAAGATTAAACCGGCTACTCAAGGATAAAATAGTTGTTTACAAAGTGACAATTCATTATGACTTTGTTCATTATGGATATTTCAAGGAGGGGTCAAATGATATCATCAGAGTCTTGGGATATAATTTATTAATACGGTTTAGAGTGCAATTATATTTATATAGTAGTATTAAATATTATTAATGGTAACTTTAGACTTGTCAAGAGTTGACAGATAAGCCCAAGGTCCATTGGAGTTAGAGTTTTATTTGTTCCCTTTGGTCCTATCTCAAGTCACAAACTAAAACCCAATTCGGCAAGCCCAAAAGGCTAATCCAATTAGATAATCAGTTTTTATTTAATAAGAGTTATTAAATAAATTAACTACCAAGGTAGTTAGAATGTACGTATGATAAAAAAAAAAAGAAAACAGTTTTTCTCTACAATGAAGAAGAAGAACTTTCTTTGAGAATCAACGTACATAAAGACTGATTGAGAGACCACTCTTCTTGGGCAATATGTGGAATTGGGATGTTGATTAGAGGTATTCTTAAGTCTTAGTTTTGAATTTCACTGCATCAAGGTACGCTTTCTATTTTTTGTTCTAGAATTCAAGGTTACATGTTATCACTCACTCATGAAGTAGATCCGTATTTGTTACTTCCACTATGTGTTTTGTATGAGATGCAAAACCAGATTTTCCAACACTTCAATTGACGTGTGTGTGGACGATCAACTCACTAACAATATTGTGCATCATCATATATATAGCTCTTAAAACATCTCATTGATAAGCATTAATTCCCATTTCCACAAGTGTTGGAATGTCCTCCATCCGTGTAATATCATGATGGTACATTTAGGGAGCTTTTGGGTAAAGGTGAAAGATTTTAGTTTTTTTAGTTTTTTTTTAATGAAATAATCGATTTTTTTATCTTTTTGTTACATATTTAACAAAAATATTATTAAAAGTTACATCTTTTGATAAATACTATATAAATAAGCTATCGGAAAAAAGTCATTTCCAAATAGACACTAATTAGTATTGAATATTTACAGACTAAAAAGCCATTCAAACAATATTCATAACTTGAGTAATAGTAATGAAAAAACAATCAAATAATAAAATACAAGTAGTATACATAAAAAACAATCTAATACAAAAATACAAATTATAGATATCAAATGGCCTATTAGCTCAGTTGGTTAAACCATTGTGCTAATAAATGCAAAGGTTGTAGGCTTAAGACCTGCATGGGCCAATAGTACTTTTTTTCTCTCTCTTTAAAAATTTATATATATATATATATATATATTAATGTAAAATCATTTTTTTTAATTTAACATTATTTTTTAAAAATATTAATGTAAAATCACTTTTGTTTTTTAATTCGCCAACAAGTATAAGAGTATTAATGTAAAATTACCCCTTCTTTTTCAAAGGGAAAAGTGTTTTAAAAAAAATATATTAATGTAAAATCACATTTTTTTTTTCAATAGGCAAAGCGAGCGGAAGGCAAAGTGTTTTTATTTTTATTTTTTTATAAATATTAATCTAAAATTACGTTTTCAAAGGCAAAGTGAGCGGTGGCCTTTCAAGTGGCCAAAGAAAATATCAGAATGAAGAGATCTGAGTGTTTTTCCTTAAGTTTTTTAGGTACAATTGAGAAAACCCTAATTTTTTGTATTTTCTCACTCAACCACTTAAAAAAAAAAATTTATTTCCATGTGTTTCCAATGTGAATGAAAGGACCAAAAGGTCTAGGGTTAGGAATAAGAATCTTGTATAGTTTTTTTTTTTGGACTAGTTTTTATTGTTAATTTTGTTGGTACAAACCCTAATTACATGAATCTTTTTTTTTTTTTTTTTCATTTTCATTTTAACTTTGTACATTCAAGAATGAGGACTTATGATTTAGGACTAAGGTTTTGGTTGTTGTTGTATTTGAGTGTCTTTTTTTTTTTTTTTTTTTTTTGCTTTTGAGTATGAGAGAGAGAGAGAGAGAGAGAGAGAGAGAGTGTGTGTGTGTGTGAGAAATTTGGGAAGAGAGATTAGGAAAGAGAAGCAGCAAAGAAGATATGTTCCCTAAACTACAATGCTCTGTAATTTTGGGCACTATAGCTAAAATCCATTTTTGTTGGTGTATTACAAGTTCAATGTGAGTGATTTATTGGTTTTTTTTTTTTGGAAGTAAATCAATTTGGAGGAAAATTTTGTCTTATTATTTAATTTTGAAATGGAAAATTTAGTATTAAAGTATTTAGACACACTAAATCCAAAACAGAACATATAATTATATTAATATACAAAACGAATTCCAACAATTGGCCTATTAGCTCAGCTGGTTAGAGCGTCGTGCTAATAACGCGAAGGTCGCAGGTTCGAGACCTGCATGGGCCAATAAAATTTATTTTTCCCTAGTTCCCCATCAACGTCAAGGGTATTAACGTAAAATCACATTACTTTTTTAATTCCGCAACAATATTAGGGGCATTAATGTAAAACCACATTATTTTCATGCAATTCCCCAAAATCACATTATTTTTCAAATAATTCCCCAACAAGGACGGGGTATTAACGTAAAATCACACTATTTTCAAAAAACAAACAAAGCGCTCTCTGAAAATTCACTTCAGATTCAAACTCAACGGTCTCTCTCTCTCTCTCGCTCTCTCTCTCTCTCTCGCTCTCTCTCTCTCTGTGGCTGAAGAAAATATTAGATCTCCTCAAGTTTTTTAGGTACAATCCAAAAACCCTAATTTTTCGTATCTTCTCACTCAATCACTTTCTTTATGAAAATACTGAAAGATCTAGGGTTTGGGATAACAATCATGTATAGATTTTCTTTTTTGCCCGATTTTTATTTTTTAATTTCTTTTTCGTACAAACCCTAATTTCATTAATCTTTTTTTTTCATTTTAGCGAATTATGAACTTTTATAGTAATTTTAGGTTTTAGCGAATTTTATTAATTTATTTAATTTTGTTTTATTTATTTTTTATTTTTTGCAAATTTCACTCAAAAATTTTCGATCAGGTTTAGAGAATTTGAAGGAATCAAGAAAAGAAGTATCGCAATGGTGACTGCGAAGGTACGGCACACTAAACCCTGTAATCGGATTCTTATTTTGCTCATTCATGTTTTTTTTTACAAGACTTGTTTTCTTGACAATGTTAGGGAAAATTCGCTGCCGGTTTGAACCGTGTTGGCGATGATAGTCGCGCTTCCAAAAGTGGTACATTTTTCATTACATTCTCTTTTGTGTGTGGCGCGCTTCAACTTAGCGATATGTTAAGTTGCTTTGAATTTTAATTTTAAATCTATTTTTTTGAATGTAGTGGGTGTTAGAAATTTGAAGGTTTATGTGGAAAGTGAAGCAGCTAAAGCTGATGCTGATGGCAAGTAAGTTTATGTATGCATGCTATTTGTTATTAGATTATTAGTAATTTGAGGAAAGGGAGGAGATAAAAGAAAAAAAATATGGGTTTTTAATATTTTTATGTTTTATGTTACTGCGGTTTCCATTCAACAAAACAAGAGGGTTAATTAAACTATGAAAGTCTAGCAGCTGTTCAGTACTTTGTTTTTGTTTGAGTGGACACTGTTGGCAACAATGTAAGATTTATCATTTCTATGCATATTGGCTGCTGTTGCTGACATAATTTGGTTTATCAAACTTTAATAGTTTTGTTGTACATTCTTAGATGAGGTTAGTTTCACACTTTTAGAATAAGAAAACAGCATAAAGCATAAAAGTTACTTATTCTTGTTTTGTAGCATGAAACTCAGTTGCTCTTAGTTTGGTTTTCTTGGCGACCAACCTGGGGGTAAGGGGAACTTATATTTTCTTTACTTCGTTTTTATTTATCTACTCTTGTTGTTTTTTCAGCGAGGGGAAATCTGTAATTGCTAGTAAAAGGGCTAATCTGACTAGTGTGCGGGTAATACTTCTTCAGTCCTTTCCTTGGTAGTTTTGGTTGCTCTTAGCAGCAGTATATAGAGAATATTGACAATGTTGATGCTTTTATGAGTATGGAGTTCAACATTCATTCTTATTTCTTATCTGAAGGGTGTGAATAATATGGAGAAGAGCAAAGGCAAACTAATTAGCTCTGGTAAGGCTCCTTAAGTAGAGTATATTTGTCAATGGAGCTCAAGTTATACTCTGAGAACTATTTTCAACAGTTTTAGACTGGCTTTTTCAGCAAGTACAAATGTCAGAAGAAAAGCGCTTGCTGATGTCAGCAATGCCCAGGGAAACTCTTCAAGGAAGGCAATGCCGGTTGGCCTTAAGCTTACGTGAGTATCTTTTCATTTTGAAAAAATTACCTTCTAATTTACCATTATTGTTCTTTCCTTTTTTGGGGGAGAAGAGGGGTTGTTGGGGGGAGAGAGTGCCCTTTTTTTTTGAAAAAAAAAAAAATTCAAAGAATAGGGAACAGAATGCTATTATAGGTTTTTAGCCTTTTTGGTCCTGAAACTAGTAGAGTTCTAAAGCTACATGATTTATTGCATTGCAGGAAAAGTAAAAGTGAAAGAACATCTTTGCAACGGTATGTACTCTAAACCTTGATTAGCAGGCTTGTAATCATTCTTTTTCATCTACATGCATGTCAAAATAATGTGTTCGTAATTCAGGATTTATGTATCATAGCAGTCTTGACTATGAAAATGGTTTAGTAAAAGAAAATATTAGTACTATTCTTTAGTTTGTTTTGATGGGTCTTTCTGTATCTTCTTTCGTATTTTATTTATTTGTTTATTTTTTAAGTTTCTCCATGCTAGTAATTTTTTTTTTTTTTTTTGATCAAGTACAACATTTGTTTTGTTTCTTTCTAGGGTTTCCATGGGTCCAGGTGGAAGGACTATAAATGTATCCTCAAGGAAATCCTTTACGGTATAGAAACCAAAACCGATTGAAATAATTTTGTACTGATTCTTAGCTTCCTTTACAGTTTCATTGCATTGATCTTCTGATTTTTTGTCTCCTTTTATAATATATTTGTTAGAAAGGTATAAAACATTCTAATCGATGATGCTGACTCATTTATTCTAATGGCATTTGTACTTAATAAATGTTGCTAAAAAGTATCAAGATTTGTTGCTACTATACCATTTCAATAAATGAAGAATGGAATAGGCCAATGAGTTCTAGCTCAAATGGAACTTATGCTGCACACAAGAATGGCCAAGTATGAGGGTGCGGGTTCAAAGCCCATTGGTGCATGTGTAATGTACTAATAAAAAATGATGAACAAAATATCCGATTAAAAAACTTGCTTAATTACTGCTTCATTTCTAAATGGTGAAAAAATGGTTTTAAAACTGCATCAGGTCCCCTTCTTAAAAAATTGCAAGTATCTCGAAATGATAAACTTAGAGAAGGTAATTGATATATGAAACTAACATTGGAGCATATTCTGATTTTAGTTAATTCTTCTATTGCTAGAAGCGTGCGTGGGCGCTCACACACACATGTACACACACACACATATTAAATAATGAGAAGTGATGATCTTGAAACAAAGAGGGTAGGAAGTATCTCTTACAAAAAAAAAAAAAAATGCATATCATAATTGGGAAGGGCAAAGTAAAAGAATGATTTCTCTTAATCTTTGGAATTTCCAGATAATGGGTTTGGACTTAGTTTCAAAAATCTATTATTTGTAAGGATGCCCATGAAATTAAAGTCAATATGATAGCTTGGTAAAGTCAGTTGTTTTTCTGTTTCTAACACAACTTGTTGACTTATTTAAGAATAATGTTTCTAAGTTTACAAAAAACTCCTTTTTCTGCCTTGGTTATAAGCATTTCTTAGTATATATTAGTAAATAACCCGAAGGGATAGCACAATCAACTAGTGACCATGCCTTATAAAGCAGAGGTCACTAGTGCAAATCTCTCCTCCCTTCACTTGGGGCCAAAACTTACATATTAAGAAAAATATTTATCTCTCCTCCCTTCACATTACTTTTTTTTGAATTCTTTTTTTTTTTTTTTCTGCAAGAGATGCTGTTTTTTTTTTTTTTTTTTTTTTATTCTAATTGAGGGCAAAATGCAGGAAAATGTAAGTCAAGGTGTTGGTGATGTACACACTTCCAAGAGAGGTGATTTGTTATCCTTTTTACTATTGTTATTTCTATGATTTGTATTACAATAGGTAGTTACTTGGTTTAAAAAATATTAAGTTTTAAACATTAGAAGCCCTCTTCAGATTCTTTCAGGAACAAGACCATGGGTCAAAGCCGTGATTCTGTTGTTACCAACGACAGGTATTTGTAACCCTGGTTTTTCTTTTCCCCCCTTTATATTGTTAGAATAGGCGCTCTCATTTGGAGGCTCTTTGCTGATGAGTGTTTTTAAACTTGTATGTGGCTCATGTCTTTTAGAACTTATATTTGTGGACATTCTCTTCATGACACTTTCTTTTATTTATCAGGAGGACCATAAGAACTTCTCTTATATCAAATAGGTATCCTTCAAATATTCTATGTTCTATGTGACATGAATAAATCTTGTATTTGCTGTTGACACAATTTTTATTATCACTCTCTGCTTGAAGGAAGTCTTTACCGGTGCTAAAGAGGGTGACCCAGGCACAGGCAAATATCCAAAAGGTAGTTGTGATTCTCCTCTCTCTCTCTCTCTCTCTCTTTTCTTTTCCTATTTTAATTAAAGATCTGGATTGCAGAGTTTTCTTCTGCTTTTCCTAATGATTTGTTTCTTTTTCCAGTTAGGTTCTTGTTGCTAAATATTTTTTCCTTTTCTTTTTTATATTTAATCTATTTTGCTTGCAGGAAAATGCTGAAAGTTCTGACAAGGGCAAAGAAAGAAGTGGATATCCAGGTTAGCTATGGTGATTTGCCTAGTTCTTTACGTGCAATGGCAAAGAGCTATACTGATCAGAATGTGTTGTTGGCTTTAGTTAATCCTTTAGTTGGCCAGAACTTGTAGACATGATGCAGTCTACTGTGCATCATATGTATATCTTCTCTTAAATTAATTAAAATGTTAAATTTTAGAAAATTGTTCATAAATGGGCCTGCTGTAATCATTTTATGCATTTATGCTCAACTAAATCTGCATTGATTTTTCTTTTTTCTTTTTTTTGTCGTTAATAATTTTATTGCTGGGTTCAGTTCCTAAAGCTGGCAAGAAAGTAGCATCCCGGATAAACAATAGGAGCCATCTTTGGCAGAATCGAATGAGTGATGGCTTCCTAATAATGTGAGTAACAATGATACATACAAGCATTATTATCTCACAGCCTGTTTAGATGTACTTGAAAATCTTTCCAATAATCTTGCTAGTTGTTCATTCAATTCTGCTTCTGCATAAATGAAATGGCAGTATACTTGCCCTCAGTGTTCTAGTCAGTAAGGCTTGCACATGGCATGTGAGTGTATTTATATGTTAATACTGCTAATTAAAGTCTTTAAATCTACTGCAATTATATATTTGACCTTACACAAGCAGAAAATGTGATTCTAGCTTGACTTTGGATTCCCCAGTCATACTCTTTAGCTAAAACTATTCTGCATAGCGTTAATATATGCATAGAGCATTTTTACACCGTGAATATTTCACCTTAAATGACTACTGTTCTCTTTCTTTGCCTATACTGATGGACGTGTGCTCAGAATCATTTTTTTTTCTTTTTCTTGTAGATGTCACATATGACTTTAAGCAATTTGTGTCTTTCCAAATTTTTAGAGAAAAGGAAATGTCAGGCTGTTATGTAGAGTTTGGATTCTGGTTTTCTTTTTCCTTTCTCAGAAACAGGAACGCAGAAACTTTACATGCCTTTTCAACTTTAATAACTCATTTTACTACTTTGTACTTGTAATTGTAAGCAAAGATATTTAATATCACCTTTTCTTTTTCAGTTTCCAAGGATGGTTAACTGGATAAGGTTGAGATTTCTACATACTAATTTAATTTGCATGTATGATGCCAGGGGCAAAACTAATGTAGAGGCTCACGCATTGACAAGAAAATCTGTGAGGGTATGTGACATTTTTTTTATAAATTTTAATGATGCTCCGTGTTGTTTTGATATTGGGCTTACATTAACTTTATCAATAATTACCAGAGAATCCAATTTTTGTTTCTTAAAAACCAATAGTATCAAGATTAATCAGTTTATCATTACTAGATGTGTCAATATGTTTTATTAGTATCAGCAATTTGATTCCCTTCTAATATTATTAATGATACAGCCAACTGTGAAGACCACACTCCAGGCTACCCTAGCTCAAAGGACTTTAAAATCCAAGAACATATTAAATATTAACAAGTCAACATCTGTTGCTGCAATCTCCTCTAAGAACAAGGAGGAAGCAGTGACATCTTCTATTTCTGAGAATGCTGCAGTTGTGGTTCCATATGAAGCTACTCAAGGAAAGCTTCCATCTGCTGGTGCTGCAGTTGTGGTTCCACAGGAAGTTACTCAAGGACAGCTTCCATCTGATGGCAATGCCAACCCAAGTACTGTATCGGATGTCATTCCCAAGAAATCGAAACGGAGGAGATCTTATACATCTTTATTGATGGCAGGATCAAAGGTTGAGGCATACTATATTATATTTTAATGTAATGTATTTACCCTTTTTTTTGCAAATTTCAATTACAATTGGTCTTATCTTGCAGTTACTGGAGGACTGCGGTGAAGTTATGAAGCTGGAAAAGCTACCAAATATTGATGACAATTGCAATCAACTAGAAGTTGCTGAATATGTTGATGAGATCTATCAGTACTATTGGGTTACAGAGGTGATGTATAATGTCTTCCTATCTATTACTTTATTCTTCTACCAATTTTTTACTTTTTTATTTTTTATTCTGGTCAGGATAGTATGCTTAACAAACTTTTTACATTATATTTCTCAAGTGTTGTAATGCAATAGCTTGGGAACTGATAAAGTAGAAAGAGGAATGAAATCAAAGGAATGGGATCCCAATCTACCAGGGATCTGTGGGTATCTAGAGCAAATCCTTTTTTTTTTTTTTTAAGTATGCCGGTGGCATATATTCTCAGTTTTAGTTTTTAATTATCTGTATCTTATGACAAGACAGTCTGATAAGAGATTACTTGATTTATCACTCATATTTTTAAAGTTATGAAGAAAATAGATGGTAACTGGTACTCCCTCTGTCGCATTTTGTTTTGTCCACCTTAGAAATTCCAACTATTTCAGGAGACAGCTTTTAATACATTTTCTCTAAAATTAAAAGATTTATCAATTTTCTAAATAATGCTTCTTATTATAAACTAAAATAAACAAATGGAAAAGGAGTTGACTTTTCAAACAATTTCTTTTGCTAGATCTTATCAAGAGAAGCTTTACACTTTCATGGTTGCCTCAAACAGGAGTAATGTGCTTGACTGACATGACATTATTCACTTTGTTTATGTTTAGTTAATGATTGTTAAGTTGTATTTTCTGTCAAGACATATGGGACCTGAAATTCTTAGCTCTATGTTATTGTCTGAGTTTGGCATTCTAGCACTACTGTCCAAACCGGTTCAGCTTGATGATCTGCCTATATGCTAAATTGGCTTGACTGCAGGCACAGAATCCATCAATGGAAAATTACATGTCAATTCAGACAGACATTACAGCTCATATGCGGGGCATATTGATCAATTGGTTAATTGAGGTACATATCTTTTCTTCCAAAGCATTCTGATTACATGTTTTTCCTTTTTGCTTTTCCCATAGTGGTTATCAATGCATTCTGATGATTTGCCCAATTCTTCACTGAAATTTTTATCACTCTTGTTATAGGTACACTTCAAATTTGATTTGATGCAAGAAACTCTATATCTCATGGTGACATTGTTAGACAGATATCTCTCACAAGCTTCAGTAAAGAAGAATGAAATGCAGTTGGTTGGTCTTACTGCACTCTTGCTAGCATCAAAATATGAAGACTTTTGGCATCCAAGGGTAAGTATTAATGAGTACAACTCACGTGCTTCTTATCACAACTTGTTTTAATGTCATGAGTTTTTTCCAATTTACATGCTTACCTGATTTGTGTGCTCCTTTCAATACAGGTCAAGGATTTAATCAGCATCTCAGCCGAGTCGTACACAAGAGATCAAATGCTTGCAATGGTATGTTAGCGTCCACTCATGAGCATTCTTTTTCAAGTTCTTTTTCCTCTTTTCTTTAGATTGTGGAGTATACAACGAGGATGAATATGTTTACAGAGTTCATATGTCCAAATGATCCTGCTTTTCTGGGAATATATATAAAATGTTGCTGGTTACTTTGCTGATTTTTTACTTTTTGTATACAAACCATTGATATGGATGATTTGTCAAAAAGCCATTTATAGTAGCACTTTTTATTGATTCTAACTAAGCACCTTGACTTTGCTCTCCAGGAGAGGCTCATTCTTAAGCAATTGAAGTTTCGTCTTAATGTGGCTACTCCTTATGTGTTCATGTTAAGGTTTCTTAAGGCTGCTCAGTCAGACTCAAAGGTATTTTAGTAGCATTTAAAAGTCCACTCTACTAATTGTAGTTAGTAAATGCTCAGATTTTGTTTAATATGTGGACTAGATATGATTGCAATCCTCAATTTGTTTGCTGATTGTTTGTTACTCCTTGTGGAAATTGCTCACAGCTTGAACACCTGGCATTCTACCTCATTGAGCTCTGCTTAGTTGAACATGAATCTCTTAAGTTTAAGCCCTCATTGCTATGTGCATCAGCTCTCTATGTTGCAAGGTGTACCCTGCACATGACTCCAGCTTGGACCCCTCTGATTTGCAAACATGCACGCTATGAAGAGTCCCAACTCAGGTACTTTGTAAGATTCAGCACCTTCTTCACTTTTGACTCTCCTTAGAATCTCAATTATGTTTATTTGATTGCTGCAGGGATTGCGCACAGATGATCATAAGATCCCATAAAGCTGCTGGAAAAGGACAGTTGAGAGTCTCATATGAGAAGTACATGAGGCCTGATCTCAGTGGTGCTGCAGCAATAAAACCTTTAGATAGGCTTCCTCTTTGATTTGACTTGTGTGGATAGCTTCTCTCTGTAATTAGATCAGCAAAACCTAATGATACTGGAAAATATGCAGGTGAGATTTTCGGCTCAATTTGAATCTTTTGCATGACATACCTCTTTTTATCACTTCCGCACATCTCAAAAAGTGTTTTTGTTCTGAAAGTTATGCAGGAAGATCTACTTAATTTCATCCTTGAAGTATTATCTCATAGCAATTTTACAAAATTGAGGAAATAGACCTCCGCTGGTTGTTAATCTTGGACATTCTCCAAATTATTTCTTGGAAGCGCCTTGATTTGCCAGCTGCCGCCGCCCATGTATTGTGGTTGATATTTCTATTTTGTGTTCATGGTAAAATTGGTGTTGATTTTCATTATAGTTCACATATCAAGATACTTGTTGTAAGTTTGCATCTTGTGCTCTAGCCAAGTTACTTGTAACTTTGCATGTTGTACTCTAGCATTATCACCATTGCTAATCAATGATGCGTTATGCATTTCAGTTCCTTTTTAGTACTGCCATTTTTTTTAATGAATTCCTTTTAAAAGTTCTGCCTACACAACATTTTTTACAAAAAATCATATGTGGTAAGTTGTTATTAGTTTTAATTTGAATTTATCACTTCAATTAATTTTTTCCTACTCATAATAGTCAATACCAACCTATCATTTAAAATTTATTGTGAAAATATTGTGGACGTAGCACTTAAAGAAATTGTGTTCAGAATGCAATTTTAGTGCAAAATGTGATAATACTAAAATTGTATTTTCAATTGTACGTTAAGTCCCATCAACTTTTGACTAAACAAATATATATATAGGGTTAGGTTTAAGTTACACCTAGTGTAACTCTAAGTAATATTAAACCACTCAATATTTTTTAATTGGATGTAAATTTTGACAAATTTACCGTTAGATTACATTATTTTTGTATATTCTCAATGTCATCAATCACTTGTTTAAATTCAAGTTTTTGTAGTTTAAAATAATGCATAAAAAATGAGTTTACAGATTGAATGGTAAATAACATCCAATTGACATAAAAATTGGTATGAATGTTAAGTACATATAAAACATGTAATTCAACGGTGGGATTTTCATTAGGTGTAACTTGAATTCAATTCATATATATTTGTAAAATTTTGTTTTTAAAACATGATTTCACCATTAGAAATGGTGCTTTTAAAACATGGTTTTGTGAATAGGTTATTCTCCCAAATAATTTGTTTGCAACAATATCTTTATTAATTGTTAATAAAATAATGTTATTTTTGCCAAGAAGCCCCAATGTATAGCCTACAGGATAAAATAATAATTAAAAAGAACGGTTGAGAAGTAATGGGTTTGAGACTTGTCATTTAAACTATGAGAGCAAAACTAGTCTTCAAGTGCCCTTAGATTTTCAAAAGAAAAAAAGGAAAAAAAAAGAAGAAAAAGGTTCTCTTAAATTAGTTTATTCATTGATTTAGTTATTTATTAAAATGTCTCAAAATATTATAAAAAAAAAACTCATAATAAATTGCATAAATTAAGTTAATGCCCTTGAATCTCAATTTTACTAATGAAATACTTTATTTTTAATAAAATATTTTTACCTAAATTATTAATGATAATGAAATGACATTCCCCTTCGCCGAGAGTTGAATGAACGATACTCCTTACTTAAACTTTGTGAGCATAATTGACACGTTAAATTGTTAATATCAAGTTCCACTCAATACCAACACAAACCAAACAAAACCTAAAGCAAATTATCCATTTTATTTTATGTTATATAAAGAAAATACTTGTCAAGCTTTTCACTTTATTCTTTCTTTTATTTCTTGTAAAAAATTATAGAATACAAAATTTCATATAAAACTTAAAAACTGTAATAAAGAGGGGTATAAATGGTATTTACCGTGATTAAATATCAATTTCAATAGCACTTCAGCTTCATTTTGTAAATGGCAGGAGGGTTGGAAGTCGGAGCAGTCTCATTCAATTGAGATGGATACGTAAATGCGCTCTAATTTTAGTATTAGTAAATTCGTAGCTATTCATGTAATATAATGATCTAGGTTGCACAAACACTTTATTTGGGATGCTGTCCCCGTGTCGTAACTATATCCTATATGCCGATCATGTTATAATTTTCAAAACTTGCTAATGTTGCTGTATCATGTTAGAATTTGACTAACTTATTATTTTACAAATTCGCATGCACTCCAATTTTAGTATCAGTAAATTCTTGACTAGTCATGTAATATAATGATAATTGTGCTGGATGTGTGTTCAAAACATACATGGTTTTATCTTTCAGTTTTTCGAAAGTCCCAAATTATGCCATCAGACATGAGCCAAACTGTTGTTGTACAAGTTTCATTTACTGCCTGACTTTCTCTGGGTTTTATCACTTTTATGTGACCATTGCTCAATCATGAACCACCATACCACCCCTTTTAACTGGCATGTCTTCATGGCTGGGCAAGTGGCAACAATGGCTTTATAGATCCTTTTAGTGTTGAATTCTGTACCATCCTACTGTAGGTTCTACTTTGAAAGTGGTGATATTGTAGGGAAATGCTGTTTTAAACTGTAATTGTAGAATTGAATTTTATACCTTCTTTTAATGGACTGATGTGCTGTGTACACATTACTTGCAACGAATGCCTCTAGGACACATAAAGCTACTTCAACCAAAATATGGTGGAATATTATGTCTGCCCTTAAATTTGTCGATGATGGAGTTAAAACTGCATAAGCTCATTTATGCTGTTCCTCCAAAAAAAAAAAAATGCTATACTCGTACGGCACTACTATTTCTTATTCAACATTCATAAGCTTCTCAAATCTAACATAGCGAAACTAAATAAATTAAAGAGTAATGTTAGAATAAGTTCTTTTTAGTTTCTTCCTCTTGCACCTTTAATTTTAACAGTGATCAATAAATTTGAGTTATAGATGTGTAAATATAAAAGTAGAAAATATTTGGAACTAGGTTTTCTTTTTTAAGTTTTAAATTGTTTTTCAATATATAGTTAGTTGAGATTCAAAATATAATATTCATTATAGTACTTAAAGAAATAACTAAACATGGGAGATTTAATTAAAAAATAATGATATTGCTTGAAAGTGTGGCTACTAAATAATGCTTGATTCTAACAAATACACATTGGCTTTTGATGATGCCGAAAATATCACCAATAGGTCACACAGTACTCGCGACTCAACGTGAACCTGCACAACAAAATAACTGAAGACCTTAGAGAGCACCGGTGTGGTGCCGGCCAAATACCCTCCGAAGGTCAAGTTAGAATTATTCTCACAACTCTAGAGTGCTAGAGAGGGTAAATTATGCGTACCTTCTCTTGTGAGGGTATTGGGGATTTTATAGTAGTAGGTGATCAGCTACTCCTCCTTGGTCTGGAAGTCTTTTCCTTATAGAACTCTACTTGAATATTTCCGAGCGTGGTGAGCAAAGTTTTTCCTTATAGAGGAGATCTACTTTTAGCGTGCGTATCTTCTAGAATCCCCCTCATGCTAGGATTTCCATTTTGGGACTCTAGGGTGATTATGCGATGAGTGATAGAGACCTTAGATCAAGGGCCCTTACTGTATCTTTCAGCGATGGGCTTTAACGGGCGTTGGACCACCTCTATATTGGCCCAACAATTCCAATCCGTCAGGCCCATTTTCATAGGCCCATCAGGCTCATATTTTATCCTCTTCAGTTGCCCCCTTCACCCCAAGGGTCCGTCAGTTTGGAACAAAGGAACCATGGGGTGACGATCCTAAGTTAAGGGCGTGACGAATATTTTTCATGACGGAATGAGACAAACGAGTACTAAAGCGAAGGATTTAAAGTTACAGCCACAACGAGTTGACGGACTCATGCAAGTTAAGATGACGGTGCAAGCGAGGAAACCGTCGACCATACCAATTACTGACAGGCTGTAAGAAAGTCATTAATGGGGATGACACGTGTCGTAATTCGATTGGGTTTTATCTCGGATCGAAGCGTCGCTTCGGCTTCCGTGCATCTTCCTTATAAATAAGAGATTCTTCCTTCTCATTTCTCCACTTTCAGCAAAAATTCACCTGTCAGAGCTCACTCGTCACACCTGTCAGAACCCATCTGTCATACTGTAAGAGGCAGAATCATCTAGTTGCTTCGATCGTCGGCATCTTACTTCCTCCATTCGCTCACAAACTTGGTAAGTGCTCTTTTTCCCAAGACCAATTTTGTTTTAATTCACCTTACTATCCACATCCGTCATGAATATATAGACCCGTCAGAGTCTTAGGTTTTTGTCGTTTCATGTAGGAAATGTCTAGTGCGTCCAGTAATCAGTCGGTTGTTCGTGACGGGCTAGATTACAAGCAAGTATATCCGTCCGGTCACAAAGAACAAGAGAGTCCAGATGATGATAGGAATCCGTCTTCCTCCTCCTCGTCCTCAACATATGAGGACACGGAGGTGGTTGAACAAGAAGAGGGCGTTGATGACGGTGAGGAACAGATTGTTAGATCAGTCGTCGGTGCTGATGGGCTCAGGGAGTTCGTCATGTTACCAGAGTGGACGGTGAATTACTTCACATCTGTCATCAAAGAAAAGCACTTCAAAACATTTAGAGATAACTATCAAATTCCAGACAATATTTCCATCCGTCTACCACATAAATCAGAGAGATGATATTATGAAGGGGTAGAGGGTGTCGGGGTGTATGAGCAAATGTTAAAGGCTGGACTCAGGTTCCCATTAAGTTCGCTTCGCCATGAGCTCCTCCGATATTCGGAACTATCCGTGAACCAGATCTCCCCTAACGCCTGGAGGGTCTTCATAGCGATGGAGATTCTGTACGGCGCAATGTCCGACAGTGCTAAAAGGCTGACGGTTAGGGAGTTCCTTCATTGCTACCGTCCGGACGAAATTGATAGGTCCAGGGGAATATATAGCTTCGTCCCCAGGAGTCCGCTACTGAAGGTCATCTATGACAAGCCGGACTCGAATAGGGATTGGAAGAGCCATTACTTCTTTCTAGAGGGTGACGGTTGGATGTGTCGTCTAGGGGACAGGGATTACATGCTCGTCGACACGACTTGGGGCATATTACACCCGTTTAGTATGGACCGTCCTAAAAATTTAACTTCATTTTAGTATCTGTTTTTAGCCAATTTAACCGTCCTTCCTCCTTTGCAGTTAGACGATGCCCCCAAGTGGACATTAAAGAGTTCGCCTTCCTCGAAAAATTTTTCTCAAAGACCCAGCCGGAGGAAAGGACTTGGGCGAAATTGGTGTCACTTAAAACCATCCATTGGTATTGTGACGGACCAGAACCAACAGCAGCCGCCGTCAAGTACAAGGAACAGATTAGGAGGCGTAAGTCCGTCATCCTATTCTTGATAAGTTCCGTATTATATTTTGATAGCTAACAGTGCCAACCACTTTTCAAAAATGGACGACGCCAAAGAGGAGAGCCTTGATAAGATCCAAAGCTGCAAAGAATATCGGCGATGTTGCTCCAGCTGGGACGGGCCCAAGCAATCTGTCCATCAAGAGGAAACTGCAGCCCAAAGGGGATCGTCAGGCCAAGAAGGCCAAAGTGTCCTTGGAACCCGTCGTGGGACTTATGGCCGAGCCAGCGAAGACGACCACTCCAATTAAGCATGGGGTCGGCAAGGGCCTCATGAAAGGGCCGTCGAAGGATCAAGAGAAGCCACCTGTCCTTCTTCGGGAGGATTCTAAGCATGCCTTAGAACAGATTTCCTCCACTATGTCGGCGGAGGATTATGAAGACCTTGACAACCATTCGACAGAGGCCATGGGTGAGACGGGTCTTTTTGCGATTACATAGGTAAGACAGTCCGTCTACTTAATTACCTTTCTTTTTTGTCCCACTTCATTTCATAACTACCACTATTATCATTTTTTTTAGGCAATGGTCATGATGAAGGGGTTGATGGGATGGTGCCTCAGTCATAAGACGGCCTTGGATCGTGTACGGGCGAAAGCGGAGCAGACGGAGGACGAGCTTAATCAGTTGCGGAATTGGAAACCCAAGATGGAGAGGAAGCTTGAACTTTCAGAGAAGGCAAGGAAAAATCTTGAACAGGTGACGGAAGAGGCAAAGAAGACTCTTGAGAACAAGGACAAGGAGATACAAGTCCTGAAAAATGAGGTTCGTCAGGCTAAGGACGTCGCGGTTCGTGAGTATCGTGACTCTGACGCCCTGATTTCTGAACTAGGTGACTCTTTCCTTCAGGGCTTCGAGGATGCCATCCGTCAAGTCAAGCAAGCTTATCCGGACTTGGACATTTCAAAGTTCAAGGTTGAAGACCCAGTTCAGACATCCGTCATGCCTGCGGCTTCAGATAACACAGATGACCTCTTTGTTGATGACGATGCCCTTGGTGACGGGGAGTCAGCACCAGCAAAAGTTGGACAAGTTCAGCCTAATACGGAGACGGTCCCTCAGTCCGTCGTTAATGAGGACCAAGTTTAGTAGCTAGGTTTTTTTTTTTTTTTTTTTTTTTTTTTAAATTAATGTACTTGGTGAACAATTTTCATCCGTTGCTGACGATATGTAAACATTGAGTTTTAAGGGCTTATTTTTTGTCGAATGCATCCGTTCACTCTGTTTTATATGCTGAATGTTTTAATTTTTCAAACTTTTTAATTTTGCACTTAAATTCTGCTATCGTTGAACCTACTTACACCCGTCTCCTTATTGTTTCTATTGGATCCGTCATGATTGGAGATGGTCTCCGTCAGAAGAATTTACTTTTGGGAGACCCGTCCCCCTTATGGAATAGTTTCAAGTTCGTCTATTCCGGACATGAAATTTCCATCCTCTTGGGACGATCCGTCCACCTTTTGGGCATGTTCTTGGGATAATCCGTCCAGTTTGTGGGCATGTTTCGTATCCGCCCATGTTAGATTTTAAATTTTCATCCTCCTGGGATGATCCGTCCACTTTGTGGACATGTTTTTGTACACGTCCACTTTGGACTTTAAATTTTCATTCTCCTGGGATGATCTGTCCACTTTTGTGGACTTGTTTTGTATCCGTCCACGTTGGACTTTAATTTTTCATCCTCCTTGGATGATCCGTCCACTTTTGTGGACTTGTTTTGTATCCGTCCACGTTGGACTTTAATTTTTCATCCTCTTGGGATGATCCGTTCCGTCCACTTTGCGGACTTGTTTTGTATCCGTCCATGTTGGACTTTAATTTTTCATCCTCTTGGGATGATCCGTCCACTTTGTGGACATGTTTTGTATCCGTCCACATTGGACTTTAATTTTTCATCCTCTTGGGATGATCCGTCCACTTTGTGGACTTGCTTTTTATCTGTCCACTTTGTGAACTTGCTTTTTATCCGTCCACTTTGGACTTTAATTTTTCATCCTCTTGGGATGATCCCATCCACTTTGTGGACATGTTTTGTATCCGTCCATTTTGGACTTCAAATTGTTATCCTTGTAGGATGATCCGTCCACTTTGTGGACTTATTTTGTATCCGTCCACGTTGGACTTTAATTTTTCATCCTCCTCAGATGATCCGTCCACTTTGTGGACTTGTTTTGTATCCGTCCACGTTGGACTTTAATTTTTCATCCTCTTGGGATGATCCGTCCACTTTGTGGACATGTTTTGTATCCGTCCACGTTGGACTTTAATTTTTCATCCTCTTGGGATGATCCGTCCACTTTGTGGACTTGCTTTTTATCCGTCCACTTTGTGAACTTGCTTTTTATCTGTCCACTTTGGACTTTAATTTTTCATCCTCTTGGGATGATCCGTCCACTTTGTGGACATGTTTTGTATCCGTCCATTTTGGACTTCAAATCGTTATCCTCGTAGGATGATCCGTCCACTTTGTGGACTTGTTTTGTATCCATCTATTTCGGACTTCAAATCACCATCCTCGTAGGATGATCCGTCCACTTTGTGGACACTAATAAAAAATCCATGTAGAAAATCAAAAATGTATCTGATTATTCTTAAAAGAAATGCGTAGGGAAAAGTACTTGCCCCCTTGGGCTTAAAAAGGCACAAAAATGATTGTAGCAAAAATAGTTGAAGAAAAACTAATAATTAAAAAGCTTAAATTAACTGGTCAATTGGGGGATCGTTGCTGTTCGCCGTGTTACTACTACTGGTAGTACTTTCTCAAGTGCTCGGCATTCCATGGATGTGCAGCTTCTCTCCGTTTATTGTTTCCAGGTGGCAGGTGCCTTTCCTTTGCCATGACGTAACTCGGTAAGGTCCTTCCCAATTGGGGCCGAGCTTTCCCTGTGTAGGGTCTCTAGTGGCACCCATGACTTTTCTGAGTACGAGGTCTCTAATTTGGAAGTCTCTGTGTCGGACCCGAGTGTTGTAGTGTCTGGCCATGCGATCCTGGTATTTGGCGAGCCTTTGTTCCGCCGCCGACCTAATCTCGTCTACTAGGTCTAGCTGTAGCCGCATTGCTTCGTCATTCTTGCTCTCGTCATGGTTGTGAACCCTGTAACTTGTGAGCCCAACTTTTGCCGGGATGACTGCCTCGCTCCCGTACGTAAGTCGGAATGGTGTCTCTCCTGTTGGGGTCCTTGCCGTCATCCTGTATGCCCATAATATGCTTGGAAATTCTTCAGACCATATGCCCTTTGCCCCCTCGAGCTGAGTCTTGATAATTTTAAGCAAGGATCGGTTCGTGACTTCAACCTGGCCATTAGCCTGAGGATAGGCGGGGGATGAGTAGTGGTTCTTTATCCCTAGCTGTGAGCAAAAATCCCGGAAGTAGTCGTTATCGAACTGCCTCCCGTTATCCGAGACAAGGACTCTAGGAATACCAAACCTGCATATGATGCACCTCTAGACAAAACTTCTTATGTTCTCCTCCGTAATGGTGGCCAAAACTTTCGCTTCTACCCATTTTGTAAAGTAGTCAATACCCACTACCAGGAACTTCAGCTGTCGTACCACTGTTGGGAAAGGTCCCATAATGTCTAGTCCCCACTGAGCGAACGGCCATGGAGCCATCATCGGGGTCAGTTTTTCGGTTGGTTGCCTGATAATATTGCTGAATTTTTGGCATTTTTCACAGCTTTTAACATAAGCCTCGGCATCCTTTTGCATGGTCGGCCAGTAATACCCAGCTTGCACCAACTTGTGCACCAATGACCTCCACCCAGAATGGTTCCCGCAGATTCCTTCGTGTACCTCCCTCATCACGTAGTCTGCCTCTTCGGCACCCAGGCATCTTAGATATGGATGGGAGAAACCTCTTTTGTACAGGATGTCTTTTATCAAGACGAACCTTGCCGCCTAAACCTTCAGTTTTCTTGCTGCCTCCTTTCCGTCTGGCAATACTCCGTTCTTTAAGTATGAAACTATCGGTGTGGTCCAGGTGCTTTCGGAGCATATCTCTTGCATGTTGCCGGGATCTATTAGTGGAGAAAGTTGAACAAAAGAGAGTACATTACCCGGGGTTATCATATGCTCTGTTGAAGCAATTTTGGCTAGGCGGTCGGCGAGCTCATTTTCTCCCCTAGGGATTTGGATGATCTTGGCTTCTAGGTCGTCGATTCTTGCCCTTACTTGATCAAGGTATCTCTTCATCCTTTCACCCTTGCATTCATAATCTCCGTTCACTTGATTGGTCACGACCTGAGAGTCGCAGTAAATGACTACGCTCGCGGCTCCTGCGACTTTGGCGAGGTCGAGGCCTGCTACTACTGCTTCGTATTCTGCTTCATTTGTTGGTGGTGGGGAAGTCAAGACATACCATACATTCAATCCTGTCTCCTTCAGGTGATAGCAATACGATGCCGGCTCCTTCGGCTTGTCTATTGGATGATCCGTCAGTATATATGCTTCACTGAGGGAACTCTTCTGCCCCCTTGTCTTCATCATGAGTAAACTCTGCTATGAAGTCGGCTACGATCTGTACTTTAATGGCTGTGCATGGGCGGTACTTGATATCAAATTCGCTCAACTCTATAGCCCACAACGTCAGTCGACTTGCAGCTTCAGGATTGCTCGTCGCCCTTCGCAAGGGCTTGTCGGTCATTACGTTCACCGTATGGGCTTGAAAGTATGGCTTGAGCTTGCGTGCTGCCGTGACTAATGCAAAGGCAAGTTTCTCCATAGGTGGGTATCTTTCTTCGGCACCGTGAGGCGCCCGGCTGGTGTAGTATACGGGCTTCTGTACCCTGTCCTCTTCTCTAATTAAGGCCGCGCTGACTGCGACAGGGGAAACAGCCAGGTAGAGGAAGAGTTCTTCACCTGGTTGCGAGGGGCTCAGTAGCGGTAGGGAAGATAGATAGGCTTTTAACTCTTCGAATGCTCGCTGACACTCGTCCGTCCACTCAAAAGACTTCTTTAACGTGTGAAAGAAGGGCAGACACTTGTCTGTGGCTCTCGACACGAATCTATTTAATGCCGCTATCTTGTCGTTGAGACTTTGTACTTTCTTCACATTTCTCAGGGGAGCCATCTCTATTATGGCTCGGATCTTGTCAGGGTTGGCCTCAATCCGCCTTTGAGATACCATGAATCCTAGGAATTTTCTTGCTGTCACACCGAAGGCGCACTTTCCCGGATTGAGCTTCATGTTATAAGATTGAAGCGTGCCGAATGTTTCTCTTAGGTCTTCCAGGTGATCTTCTTCCTTTCGGCTTTTCACTAGCATGTCATTGACATAGACCTGGACATTTCTCCCGATTTGCTGTGCGAACATCTTGTTCATCAGCCTTTGGTACGTTGCGCCCACATTTTTTAGGCCGAATGGCATTACTTTGTAGCAGAAGAGGCCTTGATTGGTAACGAATGAAGTCTTCTCCTGATCAGCTTCGTGCATGCGGATCTGGTTATAACCTGAGAAAGCGTCCATGAAGCTTAGTAACTGGTGGTGAGCCGTCGAGTCTACTAGGACATCTACCCTTGGAAGGGCATAGCTATCTTTGGGACACGCTTTGTTAAGATCGGTGAAGTCCACGCACATCCGCCACTTGCCGTTCGCTTTTTTAACCATTACTACGTTTGCCAGCCAATCGGGATAGTAGACTTCCCTAATGAAGCTTGCCTCTTGTAGTTTGCGGACTTCTTCCGCTATTGCTTGGTCTCGTTCTGGGGCGAATACTCTCTTCTTCTGTCGGACGGGTGAAAAGGAGGGCAACACATTCAATTTGTGTACTATGACCGAGGGATCTATTCCTGGCATGTCGTCATGACTCTAGGCGAACACGTCTTGATTGTTCCTCAAGAAAGTTATGAGCTCTTGACGGATTGTAGGGTTAACGAGCGTTCCGATCTTGGTTGTTCGATCCGGATTGGAGCTGTCAAGAGTTATCTCCTCTAGTTTCTCTGTTGGTTCCGTCACCGTTCGGTGCTCTTCTATGTTCAAGGCCTGGACTTGGTCTTCCATCTCCATCATGGCCACATAGCATTCCCGTGCAGCCATTTGACATCCACGCAGCTCTCCTACTCTATAATCCGTAGGGAATTCGATCATCAGGTGGTAAGTTGAGGTTACCGCCTTCCATGAGTTGAGCGTGGGTTGTCCGAGGATAGCGTTGTAGGCAGACGAGCAATCGACCACTAGGAATGTTACGTCATTGGTGATTTGCTAGGGGTAATCGCCTACCGTCATGGATAACGTGACCGCGCCTAAAGGGAATAACCGGCTTCCTCCGAAACCAATGAGTGGGGCGTTCGTCGGTACTAATCGCTCATTGTCAATCCTCATTTGCTGGAACGCCGGATAATACAAGATATCGGTTGAGCTGCCGTTGTCGACCAACACCCAGTGCATGTTGTAGTCTCCTACCCGCATGCTGATGACGAGAGCATCGTCATGTGGATGGTGTAGGCGTCGTGCATCTTCTTCTGAGAACCTGATAATGGGGCCTTCTCTTTTTGCTATCTTCGACACGGTGCCCGTTCGCTGAATGCTCTGTACCATCCGAAGGTACGTTTTACGAGCCTTTTTTGAAGACCCGATTATAACTGTTCCTCCGACTATCATCCTTATGTCCCCTATTGGGGCTCTTGGTCGCTCGTTCTCTCGCCGGGGGTACTGTTCTTGTGGGGGTGGATCTGTTCTCTCCTTGCTGATGAACTTTTGCAGCTTTCCTTGTCGGATAAGGGTTTCAATCTGCTGCTTCAAATCGTAGCAATCGCCTGTGTCGTGACCATGGTCACGGTGGAAGCGGCAATATTTGTCCCTAGATCGTTTGTTGGGATCACTCTTCAGCTTTCCAGGGAACGTCAGGGCCCCTTCGTCCTTAATTTTCATTAGGACTTAGTCTATCGGGGCGGTTAATGGGGTGAAACTTGTGAATCTCCCCCCCATGGGTTTAGGGCGTCTCTCCTCCCTTTGGTTTCCTACCCTTCCTCTCTTCCGCCCCTGGTCCTGTTGGGTGTCTTCTTGCCTCTCTCTTTTCTTGGGCCTCTCTCCTCGGGCCAACAACGCATCTTCAGTGTTCATATATTTGGTGGCCCTGTAAAGCACCTCTGGCATGGTCTTTGGGTCGTTTTTGTATAGGGAGAACAAAAACTTACCCCCCTTCAGCCCATTCGTGAATGCCGCCACAAGTATCTTGTCGTTGGCTTCGTCGATCGAGAGCGCCTCTTTATTGAAGCGGGATATGTAGGCCCTTAACGTTTCCTCCTCTCGCTGCTTGATATTCATTAAGCAAGTTATGGACTTCTTATACCAATGTCCTCCGATGAAGTGCGTAGTAAATTGAGCACTTAGCTCCTTGAAGGTGCTGATTGAGTTGGGTGTTAGTCGGCTGAACCAAATCCTTGCCGCGCCCTTTAGGGTTATAGGAAAGGCCCTGCACATAATTGCGTTTGCCACTCCCTAAAGGTGCATCAGGGTCTTGAAGGTCTCTAGGTGATTTAGAGGGTCCTTGACCCCGTCATAACTATCCATATGTGGCATGCGGAACTTACTTGGCAGGGGGAAGGAGTTGACGGTGGTGGTAAATGGCTAGTCAGTCCAGTTGACGAGGTCGTCAAGGTCACTGGACACTCGTCCCTTGAGAGCGTTCATCATCACTTCCATCTGTTCCTTTATCGCCTGCATCTCCACGATGATGGGTGGCGGAGCCGTATCTTCAAGAGAGGGAAGGCTCGTGTCCCGTCGCTCTGGTCTGCTTGGGGCGTTGCTAGCCTATGGTCCCTCTTGATTCCTCCTTTCAGCGTTGGTTCCTTCTTGATCTACTCCTTGGTGAGGCGCTCCACGGCTGTGGCGAGCGTCTTGACCTGTCTCTTAAGAGTAGTCGTGGGGGCTTCTTCTTTTTGAACGTCGTTAGTGGTCGCCATTGAGCGAGTGAGTACCATGTAACTCTTTTGTCCGGGAAGCGATAATGTGCTACGTTTCCCACAGACGGCGCCAACTGATGATGTCGAAAATATCACCAATAGGTCACACAGCACTCGCGACTCAACGTGAACCTGCACAACAAAATAACAGAAGACCTTAGAGAGCACCGGTGTGGTGCCGGCCAAATACACTCCGAAGGTCAAGTTAGAATTATTCTCACAACTCTAGAGTGTTAGAGAGGGTAAATTATGCGTACCTTCTCTTACGAGGGTATTGGGGATTTTATAGTAGTAGGTGATCGGCTACTCCTCCTTGGTCTGAAAGTCTTTTCCTTATAGAACTCTACTTGAATATTTCCGAGCATGGTGAGCAAGGTTTATCCTTGTACAGGAGATCTACTTTCAGCGTGCGTATCTTCTAGAATCCCCCTCATGCTAGGATTTCCATTTTGGGACTCTAGGGTGATTATGCTGATGAAGCACAAGCTCGTCAGTAAAAGTGAACAGATGGAATCCTTGGTGGTATGAGAGGGTATGCTCGATGAGGGTCACCGGGGTGGTGCCTGCCACAACGTCTCCGATGCCAAAGTTAGAATAATGACCAAACAAGATGAAGAATCAGAAAGTGCTCTCAAAGTGTCAGTGTATATGTGTGTACCTTCTGTTGACTGTATGAGGGCTTTATACCTGCGGCCTTAGGGGCTAGCCGTTGTGGTTGTTAATTCTTCCTCAAGTAACGCCTCTGGCCTAATAATGAGACTTTTAAGAGGTTCCCAACGGTCTGCTTGGTTGATTTCGTAACTGTCCCGATCATTGATTGTCTGCATTGAATGACTAACCCTGCCTTCGTCAGTGATGACTGCTTTCCTCGTTGTTCCGGACGACTTCGTCAAGGATGCTTCCTTCGTCATTAATGTTATCTTCGTCTATGGGATGTAATTTCGTCATTCCCATTAGTTGCCCCCCAGAATCTGGGGTTGTCTGTGACGTGTCACGACGATCACGGAAGATGAAAAGTTTTCTTGTGACTCTTGGGGTTCTGGTCCGCATTTAATGCTTAGTGGCGGCGCTGTACGCAACGTGGCCACGTGGCGCGTGCTGATCCGTGGAATTTATGGCAGACCCTTGGGTTTCCCACTGGTTTTTCAATCGTTCTTTGGCTTAAGTTTAAAACTTCTCCTCTTTCAATTTTCTTTTACTTTTCAGAGAGCAAAACAGAAAAAATACCCCAGTGATACTCTGAGCATTTTTCCTTGAGACTTCCTTCTTCTTCAAATCATTTATGCTGTGCTTTTGGTTTTCCGCCATTGGAGGTACGTTTCTCCTTACTGGTTTTTCCTTTATTTTTCCTTTTTTTCTTTACTGCAGTGTAGTTTCTGATTCTTTGTTTCTTTTTCTTTCTTTTGTTGGTTTTTGATTTTCTGGGGATTTAGCTTGTATTGTTTTTCTCTGCCCTCCGATTTCTATATTTCCATGGTTGATAGCTTGGAGGTTAGGATAACTTGCCCGTCAATCTCATTTCTTTTTGCGCGTCTAGGAGGGTCTTTGGGTACTTACCCGTTTTTAGAAAATTTTGTATTTGAGGGCAATTGTCTGAGCGTGGTTTTGGGCGATTTGTTGCCTTTGCTCCGTCAATCGCTTAATTGGTTCGAGGGTTTAGCAAGGAGAGAGTTGATGTCTGAGGTTAGGTCTAGTGATCTCGAGACTGGGTTGTCGTCTAATGGCGACCCAGCGGAAGGGGATACAGCCGTCTCTGGTCCCCAGGAGGTTAGGGCTTTTTACGCCCTCAGGGAGGTGTGTGGTTTGGACGCCGACACTGTAAATAGGTTCAAGGATAGGTTCCAGTTTCCGTCTAGGGTTTGTGTTCGTCTACCTAGGGAAGAAGATAGGGCCTGCCACTTTTTTCCAGGTGAAGTATGCTTTTACGAGTCAACCTTCTCCTGCGGGCTTAGACTCCCCGTCCACCCGTTCCTGATGGAACTTTTGGCTCACTTCGGTATTGCTCCCGGGTAGCTCATGCCTAACTCGTGGAGGATCGTGATCAACTGTATGCAAATATGGTTGGCCTCCAACGGGGATATGATCAGGATGGGTGAGCTCACCTATTTATACCGTTTGAAAGAGTCCAAGGAGTGGGGGTATTATGAGTTAGTCCCTTGGGAGAGAAAGACAAGGATTGTTAAGGGCTTACCCTCGTCCTTCAGGTATTGGAAGTCGCGCTTTTTCTTTGTGTCTGGGGACGACTTCGAGACTCAATCCAGCAGTGATTGGGGTGATATCCCGAGGTTGCTCCGTCGGTGGGGAACCCCGACCTTAGGTGCGTCAGTATTTCTCCCCGTCATTTTAACTTTGCCACCTTTGAGGCTTTAGTATTGCTAACTCCTTTGTTTCTTGTTTGCTACAGTTAAGAGACGACCTAAGCTTAAGAGTCGGCACAAGGAACGCATCGAGACTGCGATCGGTTACGCTGAGACGATTGAAAACTGGGACGAACTGGTTGACCCCCGGACCCTCGCTTTCTACAACCTTGGTCCAGACCCGTCTCCTTACGTTCTTCGTCAAGTCGGTATTGAGGGAAAAAAGAGTAAGTATTATCCTCGTCAGTGTTGGTTCTTCTTATGTACACTCAGGAATTCCTGATAAACGTTTTTTCTTCTTGCAGAGATGATGACAAAATTTAACAAGGACATGTTCGCAAAAATGAGATCCAAGAAGGACGAACCGCTGTCCAATCTGGGGAAGAAAACTGTGCGTGTGACTGGGAAGGGCCCCGCTCCTACTCCTCTAGTACCGTTCATCCCATAGCTTCAGAGACGACGAGGACGGCCTCTCCAACCACGTCAATAGAGGAGATTCCCTACTCCCGGCTCCAAAAGGCCGCGCGTGACTGGCAAAGAAAAGGAGAAGGAAAAGGCTGATACTCGTTCGTCCACAATATAGGATGACGAAAGGTTGGCCGTGGACAGGGCTCACGAGGTTGTCACTCCAGCGGATTTGAGGGCTCTTTCCGACATGTCTCTGAACGAGGTCGCCTCTTGTCATGTTCACAAGCTCGTCTAGGTACGGTGTTCTCCTTTCAACTTTATTTTTTTTTATTTTTATTGACGACTCTACAATTTCCTCCAGGTGTTGGGAGAGAGCCTCCATATTACCACCGAATACCTTACTCAAGAGGCCAAGGTGGCATCTCTAACAACCCAGATGGAGGCTCTGGAGAGAGAGAACTCGGACTTGAAGAAGAACTTGATTGCCTCTATGGACGAGGCAACTTCATTGAAGGAGAAGGTCAAAGTGCTGGATGACGACCTCAGGGTTGAGCGCAAGCTGACTCAGGAGAAGGATGAGCAGCTTCTTTCAGTCAAAGAGAAACTCGTAACCATCGCTGCCAGATCCGTGGAGGCTTTCCAGACTACTGACGAGTATAATACTGTACTCTTCAATTGGTATTTTAAAGGTTTCGAGCTTCTTAGGAGGTACCTGGTCAAGCACCCTTCTGGGGTCAATATGGAGAGACTGGATCTGGAGGAGGTGGACAAGGAGATGGCTCTGGACGAAGCTGCTCAGTCTTCTGCCACGGATGGTGATGCTCCTGAGCTTGCTACTGACGCCCCTGCCGGTGAGGATGCTGCTGCTGATGCCTAACTTTGACACTTAGAAAATTTTTCCTTTTGTTTTATTTTTGGTGGATGCCCGTTCTATTTTGGGCCTTTTTCTTTTTTGTAAATCTAATTCCAGAACAATCCATTTTATTTTGGAAACAATGTCAGTTGCCCAGTGGTTATGGGTTTACGTGAAACATACTTACATTTTCCGAAGATGCTTTGGTTGATTTATACTCGTCCATATTTTTGTACCTTGCGATCTGTTTATTCGTCAATAATCTGTTAACTGATCGTTTTGCCGATTTTGAACGCATTCTGAGTGTTGTTTTGATTTGATGTATGGTTTTTCCCTTTACCTCTTTCTCTTTGTGAGAACCCGTCAAACGGGCTCTTGTCACTTGCACTTGTTAAGGGGTTGTACCTGTGGTGAGTTATGTCCGTCAAAGCGAAATCTTGTCACTTAGTCGTTTTATCGATTTTCTACCTTTTGTATCTGCTATAGTGGCTGTCAGTAACTTACATCCGTCAAGGCGGAATCTTGTTACTTAGTGATATACACCTGTTACGGTGGTCGTCAGTAACTTACATCCGTCCAGGCGGAATCTTGTTACTTGGTTATTCACACCTTTTTAGGGTGATCGTCAGTAACTTACATCCGTCAAGGCGGAATCTTGTTACTTGGTTATCCACACCTTTTAGGGTGATCATTAGTAACTTACATCTGTCAAGGCGGAATCTTGTTACTTGGTTATCCACACCTTTTAAGGTGATCGTCAGTAACTTACATCCGTCAAGGCAGAATCTTGTTACTTAATGATTTATGGACCTTATGATTGACTAGAATTGCCTGCACAAAGACATCAGAGGAATAATTCTTTGATTAATTTCAAGAACGAATGCATTCGTCTATTACATTTACTCGTGGTACTTCTTTAAATGCTCAATGTTCCATGGTCGAGGGAGCCTTTGTCCGTCCATGGTTTCCAGGTGATAACTTCCTTGTCTTGAATAGTGAATGACGCGGTCTTTAGTTGCCTTTGTCATTGTCTTGAATAGTGATAACTTCCCATGTAGGACCCAGTTTTCCTTGAGTAGGGTCTTTAGTTGCTGTAGTGGTCTTGCGTAGGACAAGGTCTCCTATATCCAGTCGCCTGAGTTTAACCCTCTTGTTGTAGTACTCGACCATCTTTTTCTGATACTTTGTCACCTTGCTAGATGCGTTGTCTCTTACCTCATCCAGACAGTCCAGGTTGAGTCGCAGTTCATCGTCATTGAGTCCTTCGCTGAAAGTTCCTCGTCTGATGCTTGTTACCCCAACTTCTACTGGGATTACTGCTTCTGTGCCATAGGTAAGCCTGAAGGGTGTCTCTCCTGTCAGGGTTCTGGCTGTGGTTCTGTAAGCCCATAGGACACTTGGTAGTTCTTCTGACCAAGCACCTTTCGCCTCGTCCAGCCTGGTTTTGATAATCTTGAGTAGCGTTCTGTTCGTCACTTCCGTCTATCCGTTTGCCTGGGGATGCCCTGAGGATGAGAACTGATTCTTGATTCCAAGGTTTGGACAGAATTCTCTGAAGCCTTGGCTGTCGAACTGCTTCCCATTATCAGATATGATCGTCAAGGGAATCCCGAACCTGCAGATTATGTTCTTCCACACAAAACTCCAAATTCGAGCCTCAGTAATCGTTGCAAGAGCCTCTGCTTCAACCCACTTAGTAAAATAATCGATAGCAACAAGCAGGAACTTTACCTGGCCTTTACCTTGGGGTAACGGGCCGACGATGTCCATTCCCCATTGTGCGAACGACCATGGAGAAGTTATAGTCGTCAGTCTCTCTGTTGGAAGCCGTTGCACATTCCCGTATCGCTGGCATTTGTCGCACCCTTTGACGATCTCAGCTGCGTCTACCTGCATGGTTGGCCAAAAGTATCCTGTTCGAATTACCTTGTTTACCAGGGATTTGGGGCCAGCGTGGTCGCCGCAAACTCCTCCATGGATTTCTTCTAGGATGTATCTGGCTTCTTTTTCGTCGACACACTTCAAGTAAGGCATAGAGAACCCTCTCTTGTATAAGGCATCATTAAGGATCGTGAACCTGGCTGCCCTCTTCTTGATCTTTTTAGCTCTCCGTGCTCAAAGGGAGGTGCCCGTCCTAGAGGTAGGATAATATGGGCGTCATCCAGCTGTCTGTGCCCTGGATGGTGAATGTTGCAACTTCTTCAATGCTGGGGTGTTTTTGGACCTCCATTGCCAAATCTGTGCCAATTTTCCCTTCTTCTGATGAAGCTAGTTTTGAGATTTCGTCAGCCCCTATGTTCTGACTCCTTGGGATCTGCACAAACTCCACTACATCGAATTCTTGAGTCAGATGCTTTGTCAAATTGAGATATTTCTGCATCCTTTCTTCCTTTGCTTCGTATTCTCCCCTAATCTGTTCGACCACTAGCTTTGAGTCACTTTGAATCAACAAGTTTCTAGCACCAAGTGCCCTTCCAAGCCTCAGTCCCGTCAGTATCCCCTCGTATTCAGCTTCGTTTTTGGTGGCCGAGAATCTTAATTGGACCCCATATTTCAGCACTTTTCCGTCGGGGGTGGTTATGACGACCCCTACTCCCCCCTTCCTCTGAGCTGACGAACCATCAGTTTGTATTATCCATCTGTCTACCTCGTTGGTAATCCTGTCTTCTTCTAGAAGAGTGAACTCTGTGATGAAGTCCGCCAGTGCTTGTGCCTTGATCGCCGTTCTGGGATGGTATTCAATATCAAACTGACTAAGTTCAATCGCCCACTGGACCATTCTTCCTGCAGCTTCTGGCTTGTTCATTGTTTTCTTGATTGGGTGGTCCGTCATTACGAGAATGGGATTTGCCTGGAAGTATTGCCTTAGTTTGCGCGAAGCCACAATCAGCGCAAACGCGATTTTCTCGATTTTTGGGTACCTGGACTCAGCTCCTTGGAAGGCTTGGCTGACGTAGTAAACCGGTAGCTGCTTCTTGCTCTCTTCTCTGATCAGGGCTGCACTCACTGCCGAGGCTGACACTGCCAGGTATAAGTATAGGTTTTCCCCTTCCTTGGACGGGCTTAGAAGGGGTGGGCTGCTCAGATAACGCTTTAGTTCCTGGAACGCAGCTTCGCACTCGTCGGTCCAGGCAAAGGCCTGCTTCAAAGTCTTGAAAAAGGGCAGGCACTTGTCTGTAGCCCTAGAAACAAACCTGTTCAAAACTGCAATTCTTCCTGTGAGTTTTTGAAATTCCTTCACGGTCCTGGGGGATGTCATGTTGATGATGGCTTGTACTTTTCCCGAAGCAACCCCAAAGACACACTTACTTGGATTCAATTTCATCTGGTGTGCTTTTAGGGTTGTAAATGTCTCCTTCAGGTCGTCCAGGTGTGCGAGCTCTTCTTTGCTCTTGACAAGCATATCGTCCACGTACACTTCCATGTTCTTGCCAATTTGTTGGTTGAACATTTTGTTCACCAACCTCTGGTATGTTGCCCCGGCATTCTTCAACCCAAATGGCATTACCTTGTAATAGTAGAGTCCTTGACTTGTGATGAAGGCGGTCTTCTCCTGGTCTTCCTCAGCCATCCTTATCTGGTTGCATCCTGAGAAGGCGTCCATGAATGTCAGTAACTTGTGCTCGGCTGTGGAGTCTACGAGCTGGTCTATTCTGGGTAGGGGGAAGCTGTCCTTTGCGCATGCCTTGTTCAGGTCGGTGAAGTCTATGCACATCCTCCATTTCCCGTTGGCTTTCTTCACCAGAACTACATTTGCTAGCCATTCAGGATAATACACCTCCCGAATGAACCCTGCCGTCAGGAGTTTGGAAACTTCCTCTGCAACTGCCTGGTCTCGTTCTGGAGCAAAGGTTCTTCGTCGTTGCTGGATGGGTTTTCGTTCTGGGTCCACATTCAACTTATGCTGGATGACTTCTGGAGATATGCCCGGCATGTCCTCGTGACTCCATGCGAAGACGTCTAGATTCTCTTTGAGAAACCTTATGAGTTTTGTTCTCATCTCGGGGCTCAACTTCGTTCCTATCTTGGTCGTCTTGTTTGCCTCTCCTTCTACCAACTCCACCGTCTCCAGGGCCTCTATCCTATCTTCTTCCTTTTCCTCAATCATCCACGTGTGGTTCTCCTTCCTAGCCAGGACGGCTTGGTAGCATTCTCTTGCCAGGACTTGATCTCCTTTCACTTCACCGACACCATTATCCATTGGGAATTTTACCTTCAAACAGTAAGTTGACGTTGCCGCCTTCCACTTGTTGAGCGTGGGCCTCCCAACGATGACAGTGTAGGATGAGGGACAATCCACCACCAGGAAGTCTACTTGCCGGGTCAACTGTACTAGGTAGGTCCCTGTTGTCACCGTCAATGTCACTATACCCCTGGGGTAGACCCTGTCTCCGCTGAAACTGACGAGTGGAGAGTCAAAAGGGCGCAGTCTTTTTGGATCCAGTCTCAGCTGCTGAAAGGCTGGGAGGTAGATGATGTCAGCGGAGCTGCCATTATCGACGAGGATCCTCTTGGTATTGAACCCTTCTATATTTAGCATTATGACTAAGGGATCGTTGTGGGGCTGCTTCACTCCCATGGCGTCTCCTTCACTGAAGGACATGTCTTAGTATGTTCGTCAGTGCTTGGACGAGGGTACGGTATGGACACTGTTAACCTGTCTCTGGTATGCCTTTTTGAGTGATTTAAACGACCCTCCTAAAAACGGCCCTCCTGTAATCGTGTTGATCTCCCCGATTACCTTGTACGGAGGCTGGGACGGACGGTCGTCATCCCGGGAGAAGGATTTATGCTGGGTTTTATTGTCGTCTCTGAACTTGCTATATTCTCCCTTCTTCACATATTTCTCCTTTCCGTATCAACTCCTCTATTTGCTCCTTTAGGTCCCTGCAGTCTTCCGTGTTATGGCCGTGATCTTTGTGGAACCGGCAGTACTTGTTCTTGTTGCGGACATTAGGGGATGAGTGCAATGGTCTGGGCCATTTGAGATAATGCTCGTCCTTGATCTGTGTGAAAATCTTGTCAACAGGCATGGCCAAAGGGGTAAATCTTACCGTCCGAGGACTTTTGTCATCTTTCCTCCTGTTCCCGTCGTTGTTCCGACGATCTAGTCGATCTCTCTTCTGCCCCCTGCGATCGTCTTCCCTCTTGGCCTTGTCGCCTGGCTTTTCGGCATCCTTTATGGCAGCTAAAGCATCTTTAGCATTCATATACTTCTGTGCCTTCAGGAGCATTTCCGCCATCGTCTTTGGTGGATTCTTTGCGAGGGAGGCCATAAGATCTCTGGACCTCAGCCCTGCTTTGAAGGTCGTCAGCTGCACTTTGTCATCGGCTTCGTCCACCTCCAGAGTCTCCCGAGTGAATCGTTTGACATATGACCTCAGAGTTTCCTTCTCTCCCTGCGTTATGGTGAGTAAGTAGTCTACCAGCCTTTTTGGATGTTGCCCCCCTATGAAATGATGCAAGAAGGCACTACTTAATTGGTCAAAGTTGTCTATGGACGAGGTCTGTAACTTCGTGAACCATTCTCTTGCAGCTCCTTTGAGAGTGGTTGGGAAGGAACGACACAGTATCTCGTCAGGTGGTTGTTGAAGACCCAGAGTCGTCTTGAAGGTATTAAGATGATCTTGAGGGTCCTTGAGTCCGTCGAACGGCTCTAGTTGAGGTAAGCGAAACTTTGACGGTACAGGGCATTCAAGTACCGTTACGGTGAAAGGCGAATCCGTAGCCCTTACCATTTTGTCTACGCTCCGATCCGTCTTCTCTTTGATAGCGCTCCTTAGTTCGTTCATCTCTTTCCTCATTTCTTGAAGAAGATCTGAGTTCTGTTCGTCCGGAGTGGTTGGCCTTTGAGGAGTACCCCTCCTGTGGCTATCCCCTTCTCCCTCCAGGTTACCCTTGGACCGGCTTTCGTCCTGTTGAGCCTGTTGGACCTGCTGGAGTCGTAGCTGCATTTCCTGGTTCTGTTTGGTGAGTTCTTCAATGGTGGCTGCAAGGGCTTGAACTTGTTGGGCCAAGGCCGCTAAATCTGGTTGGATTCCATCTGGATGTAGAGAGTTAATGGAAACCACATTTTCAAATATGAATCTGAAAATTTCGTTCCCCACAGATGGCGCCAAATTGATGAAGCACAAGCTCGTCAGTAAAAGTGAGCAGATGGAATTCTTGGTGGTATTAGAGGGTATGCTTGATGAGGGTCACCAGTGTGGTGCCTGCCACAACGTCTCCAATGCCAAAGTTAGAATAATGACCAAACAAGATGAAGAATCAGAAAGTGCTCTCAAAGTGTCAGTGTATATGTGTGTACCTTCTGTTGACTGTATGAGGGCTTTATACCTGCGGCCTTAAGGGCTAGCCGTTGTGGTTGTTAATGCTTCCTCAAGTAACGCCTCTGGCCCAATAATGGGACTTTTAAGAGGTTCCCAACGGTCTGCTTGGTTGATTTCGTAACTGTCCCGGTCATTGATTGTCTGCATTGAATGACTAACCCTACCTTCGTCAGTGATGACTGCTTTCCTCGTTGTTTCGGACGACTTCGTCAAGGATATGCTTCCTTCGTCATTAATGTTATCTTCGTCTATGGGATGTAATTTCGTCATTCCCATCATATGCGATGAGTGATAGAGACCTTAGATCAAGGGCCCTTACTGTATCTTTCAGCGATGGGCTTTAATGGGCGTTGGACCACCTCTATATCGGCCCAACAATTCCAATCCGTCAGGTCCATTTCCACAGGCCCGTCAGGCTCATATTTTATCCTCTTCAGCTTTGCTCTCCAGGAAAAGGCTTATTCTTAAGCAATTGAAGTTTCGTCCTAATGTGGTTACTCCTTGTGTTTTTATGTTAAGGTTAATTTCTTAAGGCTGCTTAGCCAGACTCAAAGGTATTTAGTAGCTTTTAAAAGCCTGCTCTACTAATTGTTAGTTAGAAAATAAAAGAATGTGTGTTTAGTCTGTGTTTGGACTAGATATGCTCGCAATTATAAATTTGCTGATTGTTTGTATCTCCTTGTGGAAATTTCTCCCAGCTTGAACACCTGACATTCTACCTCATCAAACTCTGCTTAGTTGAACATGAAGCTCTAATGTTTAAGCCCTCATTGCTATGTGCATCATCTCTCTATGTTGCAAAATGCACCCTGCACCTGTCTCCAGCTTGGACCCCTCTGCTTTGCAAATAAGCATGCTATGAAGAGTCCCAACTCAGGTCCTTTTCAAGATTCAGTACCTTTTTTACTTTTCACTTTCCTTAGAATCTCAAATATGTTTATTTGATTGCTTTAGAGATTGCGCAAGATGATCTTAGGATTCCATAACGCTGCTGGAAAAGGACAGTTGAGAGTCTCATATGAGAAGTACATGAGGCCTGATCTCAGTGGTGCTGCTGCAATAAAGCCTTGAGATAGGCTTCCTCTTTGATTTAACTTGTGTGGATAGCTTCTCTCTGTAATTAGATCGTCAAAACCTAATGATGCTGGAAAATATGCAGGTAATATTTTCAGTTCTATTTGAATCTTTTGCATGACATACGGCTTTTTATCACTTCTGCACATCTTAAAAAGCATTTTTGTTCCCAAAGTTAATCTTGGACATTCTCCAAATTATTTCTTGGAAGCTCCTTGATTTGCCAGCTGATGCTGCCCAGTGTTCATGGTAAAATTGGTGTTGATTTTTTAATTACGCAATTTACATATCAAGTATTGGTCAGATTTGGAAGGTGGATTAGAATACAAGTCCTTCTACGGACAGAACTATTTCCACACCCAAATTCACAACACGTACTAGCAAAATGGAAAGGCTCCAAGAGGCAGCCATCACTATCAGTTATGTCCTAGAGGCGGATCCTTGATTGTGAGTGTCAACAAACATGTTCCCTTATATTGTTTGGGGTGTCAATAGCTTGAGTAAAAGGGCAAAACAGACTTGAGTTATGTAGGCTCGATGTATTTTGTGCATGTTTTTTATTTTATAAGCTTTGGTGGCAGAAAAATTAATTATAAACTAAGGGAACATAAACCCCCACCCCGTTCCACTCTCCTCTCCCCAATCCAAACACAATTACTAATTCTCTCTCTAAAAGATTATTAGAGTTTGTTCAAACCATACATATGCTTGAATTATTGTAACATCCATGAAGATTTTTATCTGTGTGGAATGAGTTTCTCATAAGTTAGATTATCTTTTTGTTTGATTCTACGTTTTCTTCTTCTTCTTTTTTTTTTTTTTCTTTTTCTTTTTTAGGTTTATGATGCAGATTGATTAAGGAAGAATAAGATGTTTTAATATTTTATATTGTTTTCTCTTTCCTAGTGGAATTAGGATTTTAATTGTTTTTCTTTTCCTAGTTAAATTTTTTTTCTTTTCTCAAGTAGAAGTAGGTGTATTATTTCTTTTCCTAAAAGGAGTAGGAGAAATTCTATTGTGTCATGAGTTTATTAATATATAAAAGTTTGCTAGAGAGGTTTCCTCTATTATTTTGCCTACTAGCCTAGTGTTTTTGTAGAACTTAGATTTCGTGGACGAGTTATAGTAATTGTGTGTTATAGATTCTGCTTTTACACGTCTACACTGCATCAATTTAGGTTATTTGATTATGTGTAGAATAATTATGGTTGTGATTTATCAATTACTGCTTTTAAGTTGTTGATGATATAGGTTTAAGATTTTAGATTGTAAAAGTTATTTATGAATTTATGTATGATAGTTTTTGCAGAAGCAATATAAAACAAAATTTTGTATTTTCATTTAAAGATTGTTGTATCACACAACCATAGATTCTAAATAGAACAAAATTACGTACCTCTCTTAGCAACCCAAGCGTGTTGCCTTCCAAGGTATTCACATCTCTCTCTCTATTTCTTTTTGAGTTTTCAGAAGACTGCAGTATCATTTAGTAGTTCCGATGGCCAACCACTAATATGATATTTTAAAATCTTATTTTATTTAAGACTTCTAAAACCCAAGAGAGAGATTGGATGTGGGATCCTTACGAATCCTAATTTTCAGCAGTAGGATTCATCAATAGCTTTTTGAATGTTATTGACTTATCTTAAAACTCTTTCAAAATTATTTCTTCATTTTCTCAACCATATCAAGAAAATATTTGAACTTCTACAGATTGCAATAATGCCCATCAACACATTGCAATTGACTCCTGAAGATTAGCGAATTACAAATGAGGTCTCATTTCATACAATTTTATATCTATGTCCTTCCACCATACTATATTCCCACAAGCTACTAGGACTAGATAAATATCACTGTCATGTCCTTAGTTTATGTGACTCTTAATTTCTTGATTTCATAATTTCTATTAGACTCTAAAATATCTTTTAAAAAAACTCTTTAAATATATATACACAATATTATATATATGAAAAACATTTTTGAAAAATGTCACCGGCCGGTTTTGTTTTGAGTCCAACTTCAATATGAAAATTAACTGAATATACTATCTTCTTTAGAGATTGGTGGATTCATTGTTGAGCATTTATATATTTTACTCATTACACACATAACCCAACGTGTCTGTATATAGCCTTTAAAATTGGTATCACTAGTTGACATTGTCAAAGTTATGTGCATAATAAATAAATATACACAAACCCCTCATGTTTGAGGACAATAGACAAATTGTGATAGAATAACTTTTTAATTAACAGTGATCACTCCATAAGGTGTCCTTGATCGGATCCAATTCAGTGTATGTACTTATTACATTACACCCACTTGTTTGCTTAAAGTCACTACTTCAATTATGTATCGAGTAAATCATCCGATCATATAGCAGCACAACAAGTGTAGACTTCAGTGGTAATATTCAATTAATATTCACAGTCTAAAATAATTTAATAATCTATGAAAAATCATTACTCCCTATTTTTGGTTCCTTAACCATTAACATGATTTTTCTTACAGAGGTGACATCACATGCCACATTTAAACAATGAAATATACCTATAAAAGTTATGAATGTGAAAATAAAATTTTATTATCAAATAAAAATGCATAGTATTGTTTTTGAGGGCACATTATTCTAACAATATATTGGTGCAGCTACTGCTGGGACAAAGAAAGCTGTTTCAAGCAGCACTAACCTAAAGACAAGGAAGCTCGATAAGGAAACAGAAAACCTTGCTCGTAAGTATATTTATATTTAAGATTTTTGCTTCCGTTCCATATATTTCGGGGGAAACATTTTTCGTATTTTATGTTATTCGATAGAGTGAAAAATAAAAATAAAAATTAGATTTAAAAACAAAACAAAACTTTCCACGCGCATGTTCAGATATATATACACACACACTAGAAATATATTATAATTTAGAAATATATGTGTGTGTTCTTTGAGTCAGTTTTGAGAGAGACGATGACTCTCTATGTATGCATGCATGTAGATTACGTGATATTTGGTTTCTATGAATAATTCATATTATAAAATTGTTGAAGAGCATTAGCATCAGAAGATGCTAAAGCCATATCTAAGGGTATTTTAGCATAAATGCACCAAATAACCATTGCATCAGAGAATGCTATCAGTAAGTATTGCAAAAATATTTAGAATTGTGCTACAATACAATTCTAAAGGTAGAATAGTACTGTAGCACAATTGTATAAGTTATATTAATTTTTTATTCCCTCTCTTCTGACTCTCTCTCACCCTATGTTTCTCTTTTCATTCCTCTCTCCCCAACGGCTCTCTTCTCTCTCTCATCATGTCTCTCTCTCACCACAACGGCTTCTCTCTCTCATCACGTCTCTCTCTCACGGTGGGCTTTTCTGGCGTGGGTCGTGGGTCCGGCGTGGAGGTGAGACTGGGAAGTCCGATCGGCGTGGTATGGTGCGATTTCTGGGTATTTGATTTGCAGCGGTGATTTCTGGGTTTCCGGTGTGGTTTGCAGCGGCGAGATCGGTTTGTAGCTGGGTCATGTGGGTTTCTGGGTTTCTGGGTCATGTGGGTTTGTAGCTGGATTTCTGGGTCATGTGGGTTCGTGGTGGTGAAGGTGGGGGCTTGCCGTGGAGATGGTGGTGGCCATGGGTTTCTGGGGTTGCCGTGGGTGGTGGCGTGGTGGAAGGGGGTGGGGTTTTTATTATGGGTCATGTGGGTTCGTGGTGGTGAAGGTGGGGCTTGCCGTGGAGATGGTGGTGGCCATGGGTTTCTGGGGTTGCCGTGGGGTGGTGGCGTGGTGGAAGGGGGTGGGGTTTTTATTCTGGGTCATGTGGGTTCGTGGTGGTGAAGGTGGGGGCTTGCCGTGGAGATGGTGGTGGCCATGGGTTTCTGGGGTTGCCGTGGGGTGGTGGCGTGGTGGAAGGGGGTGGGGTTTTTATTATGGGTGAAGGTGGGGGGTTGCCGTGGTGATGGTGGTGGCCATGGGTTTCGGGTCTGAGGTTTTTGGGTTGCTGTGTGGATTGCTGTGAGGTTTCTGGGTTGCTGTGTGGGTTGCTGTGAGGTTTCTGCGTTGCTGTGTCTAGAAGAGAGCTGAAATGGAAGAGAGGAGAGAGATGAGAGAGAACAGATATAATTTTGATATATATTATTTTATTTTGTAAATATATTATTTTAATAAGTGAAAGAGGAAAATAGAAGTTTGGGATGTGGAGGTATTGTAAAATTAGATGGTATAATGATAAAGTGAGTTTTTAGAATTGTAAAATAGAGTAGCATTAGCATTTCCCAATGCTAATGCTCTAATCAGAGATGGAAATTGATGGCAAACCAAAAAAACTAAGCTGGAGGGATTTGGAAGTCTTAACCGACTCCTTTAGCAAAGAAAACTTCATTTTGGTGTTGTTTATGATGTTAGATCAAAGGTTTCTCTTCTCAACCTTATCAAAAAGGGTAGCAGAGCTCATGTGGATTCTATAAACCATGATTATGAAATTAAGTCACTGATGTCTTGTCTTGTTGAAAAATTGCAGATGATTTTACTTGGACCCAGAGAATGCAGGCGGCTCTCGGAGTTGCTCGTGTGCTTGAGCATTTGCATGAACGGAATTACCTGGTTTGCAATGTTCATCCTGCTCATGTCATTCTTGATCAGGTTAGCATTGGCGTTGTGATCATGAATTCTCAATTAACTTTATAGCTCCAGCCACAATTCTTTAATTTTCAAAAGTTATATGAAGTCTTGCATAATCCAATGGCTCTGCAGGATTCCAATCCAGTGTTACTTGACTTTAGTCTGCGACCTGATCGTACCATTGCGAAACGGTATCCATGCACAGTATATTACGGTTATGATGGCTATATGGATCCACTTTTTGTTCACAATGGTATTACCCTTTTATGTTTTATTTTATAATTCATATTTTAATGTTTTGAACTTGTTTAAGTTTTGTGCGTCTGCATAATTACTGGACATAATACTGATGTTATTATATGCACTGTGAACTGCTTGACTACCGTGAAGACGAGCTATATGCTGAACTGATTGGCAATATGATTATCTGTGTTTTTATGCATGGAGTAGAAAATTGGCTCCTTAAAGTGCTTTGGCAGAAGTCCCTAATTGTCACCTTTGTGGGAAGGGCTTTTTGTCTAGTAAGTGGGTAATGGAAACAATTTTGGGAGAGACTCAACCGACATCATAAGTGGTAGGCCATAGACCCCGCCAAAAATCCCTGAATACCCTCCATGAATTAGAAACATATAGGCAGTGAGTTGCGAAGTTGTAAAAAATTTATCTAAGGCTTTTTGTTCTGTTTCTCTAGTCTAAGCTATAATTGTTTTACAATAAACAAGTGTTATCTGTTTCAAGTTGCTGCCCTTATTCAGGTATTGCTTTAAATTTTTCCATTCCTTTTGAAGCTGTTGATAAATGTGTTAAAAAATACTAGTGTGAATTCTTGTGGTGATATTTTAGTGAATTTATAGGCATTGCATCTCTTAGTTGTGCTAATGTTCGTGTTACTCATGGTCACTGTAATTTTTGGGTCAATGCTTGCAGTGTTAACAATTCTGTGTTTACTGTAGTGGAGTTGCTTGGATGCAAGAGTCTTTTGGAATTGCAGTTTTACTTCAGTCTTTTTTTCCCTATGGTTATTACATACAAAATTTTTCTTTTCCTTCTCTTTTTCATGATCAGTTGTTCTTACAAAACTTTTTGTATAATAGGTTTTTGGGTGAAGAGAGCCGATGTCTTTTCATTTGGTATTGTACTTTTAGGGCTCATTACTAAATTTGTCTTTGATCAATCTCAAGTGCGAAGCTGCTCGTGAATTTCCTGCAGGATGGGCATAGAGACAGTACAAGCAGAAGTTGAATTCTAGCTCACAACCTGTTGGCTGTTTTACTTGTTCATAAGAGCTTTGACAGTGCACCAGATTTTGATGTTTGTGATGGAGTGGCAATTACAAAGCTGGCAGTGCACTGTGTGGACTTAGATGAAAGGAAACGCCCTACAATGACACAAATTGTTAATTATCTGCAGGGTATAATAGATGAATGGGACACACAATCTACAGAAGAAACTGCTGGGAAGAAAAAAAACAGTAATGCAGAGAATGAAAGGAAATCTCTTTTGCCGTTGTTTGATCACGAAGACTAACTAAATGGGAGAAAAAGAAAATATTAGTGCATCAAACGAAACACTGGTAGACCCAATTGGGATTTTTCTTTCTTGACAACCCAAAAGCTGTAAAGTTTTCTTTTATGCTGGTTTGAATAAAATGTTATGTTACTCTCTGGACACCGATTGAGAATAAACATAACTGAATTATGTTTCCTAGTTTTTCTTCCATTCTGTTAATGAACTTTGCAGTGAATGCAGTTGGTAGGCTATATTGAAATTTAAAGGAAGATATATGCTTAGGTTCTATGTTCCAAGATAGTTGACTTGCATTTTGGTTGCCCTGTTGGATTTATTGATATTACGCCTTATGAAAGTTACTTCTAAACTAATTGGTTTTGTGGTCATCTTATTGGCAATATGGCAATCGCTGTTGAGTTCTGTTGGCAATACTAAACACAAGAGGGGTGCTTCATCAGAGATTCTTTCTCATTACGTTGGATCTATTACGTCGAGAAATGGTTAAGGTCAGGGCGTCGATTTTTGAGAGACCTGCATGCAAAACAAGAGTTCAATCATTTGTTAATTGTCTAACCATAGAAAGGTGGCCTTTTGCTTATTTTGCACAACATTTTCTGTAAAAACACACACACACACACACACACACACACACAAAAAAAGATAAAAGATATCATATATGTTTCGCCTAGATTACGAAAATAAATTTAAACAATTTCTTGTTATGGGAATCAGAATTGGAAATTTTCTAAAATTTTGAGGAATACTAATTAAGATCTTAGACTTCAATAGATATGACAGAATTTCAAATCAATGACGTTTTATTATTAAGTTAAAACACTGCTACTATAATTGTTTCGTTTATTATTATTTTTGATATATTATAAAAATGAAAAATAAATCATTTTATAAGCAAGAAAGTGTCACCTATAGATAAATATTTAATTAGGCAAAGTATCTAAAAATTTCCATTTTATCACTAACAGTTCCTAAGTGGCAATTTATTATTATTATTATTATTATTATTTTTTAAGAATGCTAAGTATTTTAACACACACACAGAAGGGGAGAGATGAGAAGGTTTTAAAGAAACTAACAGTAGTATATATCCAAAAGGACCTAACTCTTGGATACACATCACGTATTTCTCTTCTTTGAAAGTTGTATACAAATTTACATTTTCCAAAAGTTGTGAATTTAAGAAAAGTAAAAGTTTAAAAGTAATTATTTATGATAGTTAAATTTCCATTATTTTTATTTAAGATTCAATCTCACCAAAGTTTAGCATTTATGTCAAAATATAAATTAATGGCATATGCATTTATTTCAATGTCTAAGGTTCAAAAATTAGTGTGTGTATGTGTATAAGTTTGGAAAGTTAAAAGGTTGAATTGTTGGTTATAAACCAACAAGACAAGACTTCTCAAATATGCGAACAGATTGTTGCTTGAAATCTGTTGGAAGTAGAAACAATTTTCTATTAGGGGATTTAGGGTTTATAAAAATCTAGATTTAGGGAGGAGGCTGCACACACGAGAGAGGGGGAGAGAGATGTGGAAAAAAAAATTGGGTTTTGTTTTAATTGATTTTGAAGTAGGGTGTTTTAGTCTTTTAAGTTTGTTACACTTAAGCATATTGCATGTGCTTGTCATGTGCAGTAGTATTCTATTAAACATAACAGCAAAAGTAATACCGGGATGCAAAGTGTTGTAAGTGTAATAATTTAGGATGTAAAGTGTGAGTGTAACTCGGTGCATAGATTAGGGTATGTTGGGTTTTTTTTTTATTTTAATGGGAAGGGTTGGGTTGAATTTGGGTATATTGTTTTTGGGTTAAATGAGTTTTTAGTTAAAACCAACAATCACGGGGTCTAATTGGGTTAATACCCATTTAACCCAACTAATAATTGGGTGGGTTTAGGTAGGCAAATGGGTTTAGGCTTACTTTGCTACCCCTAATGAAAAGTTTTGAAAGCACAAAGAAGAAATGTATTTCAAAAATCACATAATGTGTTTTGGCTAACTTAACTGGCTCACAACAAGAGAAGGCGCTTCAAGATTTAATGGTCCATTTGAATTGAGGGAAAAAGATGGGGAGTAAAATATAGTAGACTAGAGTAACAATGGCTCAAAATTAGTCTATTTTTAACAAATTCTATTCATATATAAATTTTAAGTCCTCATCTATTATATTGCACTGATTTCTTAATCATGTATAGACAATATATGACCAAGTGATGTGGTTGAGAAATACAAAATTATGTTATCTTGATAAAATCACGGAAGGTTTCGCTAAAATTTTCAATTGACTTATTAAAATTATAAAACAACGCAGCTTAAGTCTAAACAACTCCATCTTAAGGCAGCTGACATTTAACTAACTAAACAACTCGTCGTTTTGATGGCAAATAGTTTGGTCTCGCGTCGCCATCCTTGACCCAAATTTGGCCCATTGAATCACTAGCCGGCCCACTAACTAATTTCAGACAGTTTATCATCCGAGTGTTTGGGGTTGGATAAATGCGTTCATTTTCTTCTTCTAGTTTTATTTCATATCTAATTTCAGAAAATTTTAATAATGAAATATATATATATATATAGAATTTCAGACATATTATTAAATTTAGACCGCATTTTTCAGAAAGTGTTCCTTCAGTAAAAAATTACCTTTAGTAGACTAGATTTGACTGAGATCAAATCTGTGTAAACGGCGCGTGTAGCTTTTAAAATGTTTTTGAAATAACTACTTTTAATATTATGAAATGAGCATTTTTTATTTTTTAGAAAGATATGAGATGGACATTTGAACAAGCTATTTAGACTTAATTTTAATAATGAAATCTAATTTCAGACTTTGTGGCCTCAAAAGAATCACGGTATAATCAAACTAAAAGTTGACAACATGATGAAGCTAGAAAATTTCCAATGGCCTGATTAGGCCAGTTGACATCCCATCCCTAGGGTGTTACATACATAGTATCTTCATTATTACATGCATAGGGATGTGCAATATTGCTGTTTGCTCTACGCCTATTTGTCCAAGCTCTATAGAAAAAGAGAACAACACTTCTGAAGAGAGCCATAGCTGTAAGAACTTTGATCCAAACATAAATCTCTACCCTGGTCACAAGAGGAAAAATAGTATCCATTAATATCACAAAGTTATAAAAAAATCAATAAAAATAAATAAAAGCTACAAACCCCTTCTAGGGAGGAGGAAGAGAAGAGAAAGAGGAGGAAGAGATTGCAGAAATTTTTCCATAAAGGGATGATTGAACACTTAGGGTTTTGCTAGTTTTTTAGCTACTTGACAAACACTCTTTACCTAATAGCTTATTTATACCAGTGGAGTAAGGCCCATAGCCTCCTAGATTGAATGTTGGAACAATTTTATTGGTTGTTAAACCCAAGATTGTCAAACTCAAAATTTACGAGACTCGTAAGTTTTGAATTAACTAAGTGGGGTAGAATATGTCATAATTCACGCGTCTCTTAGAGAATTAAACTTCTTGCTATCAGTTAAATGTTCTCTCATCATAGATCAATAAATGGAAGAAAGATTCTGTTTTTACTTGAACATTAGAATAAAGATAATATTGAAAGCAATAACTTAAAATATTAATCTGAGTATATTAAAATTATAAAACAACACAGCTTAAGTCTAAACGACTTCATCTTAAGGCACCTGACATTTAACTAACTAAACAACTTGTCGTTTTGATGGCAAATAGTTTGGTCTTGCTGCGCCAGCCTTGACCCAAATTTGGCCCACTGAATTACTAACCGGTCCACTAACTGGATTCGACAAAGAAAGAGAACCGGCCTAGTGGACTACATGCCGACCCTTTTGGGCCCAAAACGACGAGCTTTCACTAAAATGGCTTGCAAGTTCTCATTTTAATAACTCTGATTTGTACTATTCAAAATCCCTTTTTATTTTTATTTTTATAATTATATATATATATATATATTATATTTTTAATTTTTAATGAGAATTCAAAAGATATTAAAACCATAATTATACTAGTGGGTTCTAAGCTAACTTAATTGGTAAACTCTATTGTCACTCAATTGACAAAGCCTCTTGTTATTAAATAAAAGATTTAGAGTTCGGACTTCACCTATAAAAAAAATTAATGAGTGTTTTATTTTGATGACAAAGATCAATCATCATATGGTCAACAACAAAACGGTCTGATTTTTTTTTATTTTTTTTAATCCAAATCACTGTAATGCTCATAAACAAACCAATTAATGCCTAACAAATCCCAAAGGTTCTCCATGACACAACATGAAAAGAATGGGTTGGAAAACACTGAATTGTCAAACCACTGCACACTCTCAAGGTGACCATTAACTCGATAAATTTGATAGCGCTAAAAAGGCTTGGACTTCAGTAAGTTTGTTCGTGACAAATTGCAATATTAGTCATATGAAATAAAGCTGCAAGGGTCCAAGCTCAAAAAGTTGGGACTTCTGTTTTCTCCCAAAAAAAAAAAAAAAGCTGGGACTTCTGTCAGTAGTCAGTATTGATAGGAGTGAAAAAAAAAAAAAAAATGAAGGAATTGCAAACTCGTTGAAAATAAAATTGAAATAATAAAAAATATTATTAGTAGAAATTTACTTTCAAACTTATATTAAATAATATTTTTTATAAATATTTTATTAGGAAAAAATGGATTTGGTATAAAAAATGCATGCTAAACTTTAACTTGAAGTGGAGAAAAGAAAGAAAAAGAAAAAATATTGACGCGTAAAAACTGGGGGAAGAAGAGAAGAGGAGAGAAAGGGAGAGGGGGGTGGGGGGAGGGAGAGGAGGAGAGAATGTAAATTCCCATCACCTCCTCTCTTCTATCCCATTTTTTTTTTTTTTTTTTCAAATTAGAGAGGCTAAAATTTGGTATGCTCAGGAAGAAAACTGTCGTGCTCCACCATTCCCTTCTTTCCCTTTCCGACCAAACACTTCTCTACCCCTTTTGCTCTCTAATTTTCTCTTCCCCATTTTCTATCAAGCAAAACTTAGATACAGTTTCTTAGATACTGTTATTTAATTAGGTTCCTCCTCTTAAATTTTTGACAACTGTCAAATTAAACAATTTAGCAAATAGATGTTATCTATCTCTCTCTTTTCTCTTTTTTTCTTTTTTCCTTTTCTTTTTCTTTTCTTAACGTTTTTTCCCCTTCCTAGCCTACGATAAAATTGGTTGCATTCAATCTGGCTTCATTTAAAACTACAATCCTCAATAATTTCTTCTTCTTTCTTTCTTCACTTTCTTCTTTTTTCCTTGGGAACCAATTAGAATTTTGATCCATATTTTGAGTTGCAGATAAATAGAGCCTGAGATGCAAGAAAATCAAATGAAAATTTCCAAATTTAGAAAATTACATAGAACAAATGAACAATCTAGAGAGATCGAAAGAGGTTAAGAGTTGCCTCAACTTCAAAGGTAAAACCAAAAGACAGATTTGAAGAGTGAGGAGCCAAATGTGTATACAATTTTTCTTAGAGAAAAAAGAAAAAAGAAAGAAGAAAGAAACAACTAGAAGGAAAATTTTTAGAAAGAGAGTGTGTTTCGATTGCTAGTTAACCGATAAAGATTTGAATTGAAGAAAACTTCTTAGATCTGAACAAAAGAAGTCTTTTGCTTTGTGCTTTCTTGCAGGTTAGGAAAAAAAGTAAGGGAAGAAAACAAAAATAGATGGGCCTTTTAATGTCCGTTTGCTAAGTTGACTAATTTGACAGGTGTTAAAATTTTAAGAGGAGAATTTAAGTACAGTACCTAAAAGATTGAAAACAATAACTTAAAATATTGATCTGAGTATATTAATTTTAAATATATAATTCTTTTATTCAAAATAATTTGAAAGTTTTATACCACCTCATTATCTTGATTTTTTTTAGGAAAATTATGTAATTTTTTTTGTTTTTGTTTTTGTTTTTTTTTTTTTTTTTTTTTTCCCTATTCTTCTAATTACATTGTAAGGACGCGTTTCGTGGCGGACCGTAACAGTGTCGGGTTCGCACGTGAAAAGGCCCCTAACAATATCATTTGTAGAGCGTGGGTTTGGAAGGCTAGGCCTTGGTTGACAGGCGGTGGGCTTTTTCGCGGTATTCATACAAGTTTCGGTTTTCCTTCACCCCTGGAGTCTTTCTCCTGGAGGTGGGTTGGGAGGCCCTGGTTTCTGGCCATTTTTCCCAACCCCCCCCTTAGGTTACTTCCTTTTCCTTTTATATTCGCCTGCGTTCATTGTCCTTCGTCCACGTATAGGGTCAATCTTTCCAAAATTGATACTTGTCCCATCAGCCCATATTCAAAGTCGTTGGGGGTGGTTGTAAAAGCTAAAGACTACGGCTCTGTCAGGTTCAGAGCATTAAATGGCGGTAACAGCAGCTTTCCCTTGATATTTTAGATCTTTCTTCCAAGTTTCAGTCCTATACCGTCTTTACCCTTATTTCTTCTTTGGGGGGACTTTGGGTCTGCCGAGGACTGAGCTGTCCTCGGCGGTATCCAAAGGCTATTTCGTCGAGCTTGGGCCATAGCCCTCCTCGGCTTGGGCCTCCGGATTCTCCCTGGGTAGATGGGCCTGGCCCATAGATCATTTGGGCCCCACATACATAATGTCCAAAATACCTAAATTGATTTTATACAAGATGGGGATTTTGACGACTTTGGATTGCAAACATCAAGGATATAACACAGTTTGTAGATAGCATGTTCAAGCCCCTAAGAAAGTTCTTTTGCATTCTAGTTTTGAATTAAATTTGAAGAGATCAACAGAGTTTGCAATGCATCTACCTTGAGTTTATTTTTCCATCACTTCACTTTTCCACCCCAAACGAAACAGAAATGATAGAAACTAAAATATTTTCTATCCTCCCACTTTTCTATTCCTTCTCCATTTTCTATTATCCCACTTTTTCACCATTCCAACCAAACAAATCCTTATAGTAGAACTCATGATATGTAAGAGAACTTGTATTGAGCAGTGCAACATGACATAAAATAGAGCACAATTTGTGAGAAAAAAGATTTTCATTCCATCGTAAAGGATTATACTACTAAATTGTTTTAAAATATTTTAGACACATAAGGTATAGTTTTAATTTTCGTGAACAAGTTGGTCTTATTTAGGATGAAAATGTCATAACTACGGGTCAAGATTTTCATCCAAAATAAGGGGTCGTTATTTTCTTGCAAAAATGAGCATAGAGCAATACCAAAGGTTCTAGACACCTAAGGCATAGTGTTTTTTTTTTTTTTTTTAATTTTTTTTTTGGCGTAAACAAGTCAGTCTTATTTCGAACGAACATGTCATACCTATGGGTCAAGATTTTCATCCAAAATGAAAGTTCATTGTTTTCTCAAGAAAACAAGCATAAAGCAATACTAAAAGTTCTAGAAACCCAAGTCATATCTTTTTTTATTTCTTTTCTATTGTGTAAACAAGTCGGTCTTATTTCAAAGGAAAATGTCATACTTAAGGGTCAAGATTTTTATCCGAAATAAGAGGTGTTGTTTTCACGCAAAAATGTGTTTCGAGCAATAGTTAGAGGTTTTAGACATCGAATGCATATCTTTTTTCTTAAACAAGTTGGTCTTATTTCGAACGAAAATAACATACCTATGGGTCAAGGTTTTCGTCTAAAATAAGAAGTCATTGTTTTTGCGTTAAAATTAGCACGAATCAATACCAAAGGTTTTTGACACCCTAGACATAGTTTTTTTGCATAAATAAATTAGGATTATTTTGAATGAAAACGTTACGCCTACGGGTCAAGATTTTCGTTCAAAATAAGAGGTTGTTGTTTTTGTTAAAACAAGCTTGGTGCAATGATTAAAGGTTCTAGACATTTAAGGCATAGCTTTTTTGCGTAAACAAGTTGGTTGTATTTTGGACGAAAATACCATACCTACAAGTCAAGATTTTCATCCGAAATAAGAGGTCATTGTTTTCATGCAAAAAACAAGCACAAAGCAATACCAAAGGTTCTAGACAAGCAAGGCATAGCTATTTTGCATAACCAAGTCAGTCTTATTTCAAATGAAAATTCCATGCCTCTTGTGGGTGCAGCGGTTTTCTCATTAGAAAAGAGGAGTACGCCTTGACCGAGTGGACCGGGGCGGAGAAAAGATGGAGTCACCACCTAGATTAGGTCTAGGAACCATAAATATAACGCCCTTACGTGGAAGGACTAGTCTTACCACCAGAATATGGATTCGAAGTTTAGGTATGAAGATGGAAAGATGTTAGACACTTAACCCCACCTAACCCGTGGGTCGGTTTCTAATCATTATGTCTTATGTCTTATGTCTTAATCTCATTAAATGCTCATTCAACATTGTTATCTACACACACACACACACACACACATACTATCATGCATCTAGTAATCAACATGACATCAATCATCCCAAAACCTAACATACATCTATCATGGCAACTCATATCAAACCTAGTATACATCTATCATGCATATCATATCATCTCATCAAAGGTAGCAAACAAATAAAGATATCACACGGTCATGATAGCATCAAAGAATTATTGGAGAGTATCAAGAACACAAGCATATTCCAAGTTCACATATCATATTCATCAAACCTAAACAAGATCATATCCCAACCAAATGCATGTACATATGAATGCATGTCTTACCTTACTTACCTTATTGCATCACAACACCTATGCATCAATGCGTGATCAAATCATATGCATGTTCATAGTAGAATAAAAAAAACATTGGAAGAAGACTATAATCTAACATGTTAAAGGCAAACAAACAATCAAACAGAGAAACAGAGACTCAAAAACAAATAGAAGGGTCAAAACATAAGCATATTATATAAATGAAATAAAGAAACAGAAGCAGAAAACTTGGATTAAGGTTTCTAGGCTCGAGTATGCATGCGCATACATAGGCCTGTATATGCAGCCTAGTTATATGTGTACGCTTACTTCAAGTCTGCGTACGCATACACGCTCAGAAAACCCTAGCCAAGAAACCAAAAATACAAAAAAAAAAAAGAGCAGAACCTAAAACAATAAAACTAACAACCTAACATGCTTCTAATATAATATAAAACAACTTAAACTAACAACAAAGATATCCAAAATAAACAAAACAAAATTTATTCCTAAACATACATTGGATTTAACAACAAATAAGAACAACACTTAACACATAAAAACATATTCATCAATATATCCAATCATTCAACTCACCAATCAAAAGATGATGAGACATAATAAAACAAAAATGAACAAAGCAAAACATATCTTTAAGCATATATAACATGTAAATAAATAAAGAATAAACAAGAACACATTTTATAAAAACCCTAATCAAGGAAAAGTCATGAAGAGAGACTTACCTTACTTATGGAATACAACTTGGTTAATATTTAATTGGCCCCTTAGTGCCTACAATACAAAGATTAAGTTAAGAGATCAAGAGAATTAAAGAATACAATAGTTTTTGATAATCACAACTCAAGAACAGGATTAGTTTTGAGAAATCAAATTGGGAAAATAGTTTTTTCCTTAGAACTAACTAAAAAAAGATTTTTTTTTTTTTTTTGTAAAAAATGTGCTAAGGGGCTGTGTGTGTGTGTGTTTTTGAAAAGAGGATTAAGGTTTTAGAGAAGATGGAGGCTAGAAAATAACTCTCTCTAGCTAGCATTTTGGGCTTTTTAATTGTCTTTGGACATTCCAAGGGTCTACTAGCCAGCCCACATCAAAGCATGATATTTTGGGCCCTTAAAATGAAATTTTCAAACGGTCATAACTTACTCAATATAAGTTCAAAGTAGGCAAAATTTGTGTTCAAATTGAAGCCCATGATGCCTATTTTCTAATGAAATAAACCTCACTCAAAACTTCTTTGTTGATCAAAAGTTATGATGAAAACAGTGAGTAAAGGTCATTTTTTAGTATCGATTTCAAAGCGATTTGTGCACTTTTAAATTGTGATTACTTCCAAACTATTGTGAACTCTTTAATTACCCCTGGTTGACATATGTCAAGCTCATCATTGGGGTCGGGGACCAAAATTTATTAATGGGTACTGTGGGTACCTAAGGCATGCTTGGCAACGTCCTAGGCATGCTTGCAACGTCCTAGGCCGTCCTCGGCATGCCTTGCAACGTCATCGGCATGCTCTGCAACGTCCTCGGCATGCTTGACAACGTCCTTGGCCGACCTAGGCATGCTTGCAACCTTGGCGTCCCACATCGAAGGAAAACCCCCCCACTTTCTGCCTTATAAGCTGTGAAGCAAAGGGAGTAGTGTCCCACAGAGATGCTTGGTGGTACACTACTCCCTTTGCTTCACAGCTTATAAGGCAGAAAGTGGGGGGGTTTTCCTTCGATGTGGGACGCCAAGGTTGCAAGCATGCCTAGGTCGGCCAAGGACGTTGTCAAGCATGCCGAGGACGTTGCAGAGCATGCCGATGACGTTGCAAGGCATGCCGAGGACGGCCTAGGACGTTGCAAGCATGCCTAGGACGTTGCCAAGCATGCCTTAGGTACCCACAGGTACAAAATGCGGAGACCAAAATTTATAAATGAGTAAATCATTTGCACGAAAGTGTGCTTAGAGCAATAATGAGAGGTTCTAAACACCTAAGGTGTGGGTTTTTTTTTTTTTTTTTTGCGCGAACAAGTCTGTCTTATTTTGGACGAAATTTTTTTTCGTCCGAAATAAGAGGTCATCATTTTCATGTGAAAACAAGCTCAAAGCAATAATTAGAAGTTCTAGACATCCAAGGCATAAATTTTTTGCTTAAAAAAAGTCGGTCGTATTTCGGACAAAAATGCCATACCTACGGGTTAAGATTTTCATTCGAAATAAGAGATCATTGTTTTCATGTGAAAACGAGTACAAAGCAATACCAAAGGTTCTACACAAACAAGGCATAGTTCTTTTGCATAAGCAAGTCGACCTTATTTCAAACCAAAATTTTATGCCTACGGGTAAAAAAATTTGTGCAGAAATGAGCTCAGAGCAATAATGAGAGGTTCTAAACACCTAAGCATTTTTTTTTTTTTTTTTTAATGTGTGTGTGTAATAAGTTGTCTTATTTTTGGACGTAAATGTCATACTTACGGGTCAAGATTTTCTTCTGAAATAAGAGGTCGTTGTTTTCAACGCAATAATTAGAAGTCCTAGACACCCAAGGCATAGCTCTTTTGCATTAACAAGTCATCACATGTTAGAAAAAAAATGCCACATCTATGTGTCTAAATTTTCGTTCGAATTAAGAGTTTACTATTATTATTAAAGAAATGTTATGTCCATAATATTTTTACAACAAATTTTAAATGATAATTTGTTATTGGATGTTATGGATAGACAAAAGAGTAATTTAAGTTGTGAATTCAAATTAAAACTAATAATAACTTGTCACTTATAATTTGTTGTGAAAATATTTTAAAAATGTCATAAACGCAATATCCCTCTTTATTTTTATTATTATTATCATCATCATCATCATTATTTAATTCATGAGTGATGTGATTGACACAAAGATGCGCGTGAGTTGGCGGGCCATATAGGCAAATGTTTGCGAAACCGATATGAAAATGTTGTTGAAGGTGGTCGTAGTCCTTACTGTACAAATAATTTGTTTGTAGAGGTGGCAGGGACGAGGCAAAATTAGCAAACGTTGAACCTTCAGCTGCCTTAAAGTAACACGTGTCCCAATGGACGCAATGGATTGGCTGCGTTAGGAACATTGACACAAACTCGTCTAGGTTCATTCTTTTGCATCTGACCCATATTTCTTCATTAAATCTGGGCAACCGTCTTTCATAAAAAAAAAAGGTTGGCGTGTCTGTAAAATTAGACAGAAAAAGAGAGAGAGAATTATGGATAGAATTTCGAGGAAGAGCTCAAAAGGGAAGCAAGAGAAAGATTTGTATCATATTATACACAAGGTTCCTCAAGGTGATGGTCCTTATGTTAAAGCTAAACATGCTCAGGTATATTCAATTTTGTGTGTATGTTTTATTCATATTCTTAATTCTTAATTTGCATCCTCATGTTTAATATAAACTCATGTGTGCATTATATATAGATCTCTCTGGCCTCTTTTGCCCTTCTGATTCCAGGATGTAAAGTTTGTTTCTAGTTCTTTTAATCGGTTACTCTTACTCGCATACTAAGAGAGAAGGTAACAATGCTGTTCATAATCTGGCTAGACATACGATAAACGTCTCAGATTATTTCTGTGTGTAGATTGAGGGTATTCTGTCACAGTTTCTTTATGTACTTTAGATAGACTGATACAGCCGGCTTTTCTTAATAAAGAGTACCTTTGAAAAAAATCTTCCACATATTTAGTAATTAGTTTACCTTTGTTTTCTTCTCTAAAAAAATAAAGTTTTTATCTTTTTTTTTTTTTTTTTAGTCTATCCCACTATATATGATTATTGTATGAAATGCCAAGTAGCTACTGCTAGCCCTCTATTGTGCCATTTTTTTTCCTTCCTTTTACTTTAATGACTTAGTGTCAAACCATATCCTATGAAACTTTTTTTTTTGTTCGTAACTGTTTAATTATTTGAGTGATCACTGCTTTTAAAAGCAATTAGTGATCACACCTTAATAGTTGTCATGTTAGGGAGTAGCAACTACAAAGTCTACAATCATTTTTTGCTATTAATATCCCCATATTGGAGATATAAATACTCAATATTACTTTGTGTGTTCTATTTTATATTCTACCGATCACAACTTTCTATTAATTCTCATTTTTTAGTATTTACTATAAGTTGATTGAATGCTGTCTACTGAACTATCTTTTTCTAAGCTTTTCAAATATTTTCTCATGTAAGAGACTCGGTTATTGCCCCTTTGTTTACAATCTTCCGTTGATTCTCTTACTTTTCTTCTTTTACATCATTAAGCATGGTTGATTTCTAAAAATTTTATTAACTAAAATAAATTATTTGAAAACAAGTTTTCCCTGAATAATTTAAATCTTTCTACTTAGTGCATGTTTGTGATTCACTTAATTATAAGTTAGCTTATTACTTTTTTTTTTCTTTTTCTTTTTTTACAGGTTTCATATAAGTAACATACTTATTTATTTAACATTTACCTTTTATCTACAATATTTATAGTAAAAAATTAGATTAGTTGTTCTCAAAGAGCACTTAGTAATTAGTACTTACTCAACTGAATATTGATTTCTGCAGGTCCTAATTAAAAGTTAGCCATAAATAATAACATTAGAGCCTGGTTCCACATTAATTGGTGATTAGTTTCTTTAACTTTTGTGTGGTTTTTCAGTTGGTTGACAAGGAGCCAGAAGCAGCTATTGTTTTGTTTTGGAAGGCGATAAATGCAGGAGATAGAGTAGACAGTGCCTTAAAGGACATGGCGGTGGTGATGAAACAACTTGATAGAACTGAAGAAGCAATCGAAGCTGTCAAGTCTTTCAGAGGCCTTTGCTCTAAATCAGCCCAGGACTCACTTGATAATGTCCTCATCGACTTATACAAGGTATACATATAATCATGTCATCAATTAATTATTTAAATTTAAGTATTTTGTAGTTTAAAATAATGTATTAAAGATGAGTTTATGAATCAAATAGTAAATAACATCTGATTAATATGAAAATTAACATGCATGTTAAGAATATATAGATATAAATTCAATAATAAGTTATTTGGTGATATAACATTACTTAAAATTACACAATGTATAATTTGAATCCAACTCATATAATATATGCATTCATGAATAACTACGATACTAAATACATGTGTGTGTGTGTTACAAGTATATGTAAATTAAAGCAGTTATTTTTTAATGTAGAAATCAGGAAAAATAGAGGAGCAGATTGAGCTTCTAAAGCGGAAGCTAAGAATGATCTACCAAGGAGAGGCCTTCAATGGAAAACCCACAAAAACTGCACGATCTCATGGCAAGAAGTTCCAAGTTTCTGTTAAGCAAGAAACTTCAAGATTATTGGTATGCATATATCCTAATTACATGATATCTTACATTGACAGCCTCACATTAATTTATCTGGCTGCTAGTTCTGGCAGATTAGCCTTATACTTAATAATATAAGATTAAATTCTATGAGGGTTCAGTGTAAAACTCTTTAAAAACCTTCAACAACATAAATATATATATATATATATATATATATATTCACATTATATTTTCAAATAGAAACAAAGCATACCACACACACATAATCCCTATTAAAAACCTAACCTACTGACTATATAAATATATATTTATCAAATTCCATGATTAAAAAAATTCCTTTGATTAAGGCATCACCTAGATTTGGTCCATGTAGTTTGTAAATATATATTAAAACACTTGGCACAAGCATGATGTGTAGTGTGTAAATTTATATTAAAATTAAAATAAATATTTTATTTTATTTTAGATTACTCAAAGCTTTTGATAATAGAATTTCAGCAGAATTTTAGATTTCTTGAAACACATATAATAGAGTTTAGGTAGAGTAAACTATTGGTAGTTGAATTTTAATATAGTATACATTATGTAAACATCATCAACCAAAATATTAAATAATTCATGAAAGTGTAAACACTTAGTACTCTAAAATAAATAAACAAATATATATATATATACATACTTTATTTAAAAATAAATAAATATTATTTAATAAAGTATATTTAGTAACACAATATTTCATCATCTAACATAATATTGAGTCTCAATAATTAAATTCATGGTGTGATCTACCATTCATGTAAAAAGAAAAAATATTACATTTACATCGTTGTATTAAGTCCCGTATAAAGTATAAATACAACATAATGCTCTCAAATGAGAAACTTGGAAGAATATTTAAAAAGAAGAAAGAAAAAAAAATCCTTGTAAAGTTTTTCTTGATCACCTCTTCCCATTATTGACTTAAGGTTTTCACAAATCTTGCAATGCCTTACCTTCAAAGTTAAAATTTGTAGAATATTCGAAATTGAACTATTAATACCGTTTATGTTGGAGGGAACATTAACTTAGTCGCATTTAGGCTTCAAAGAACCTATTTCAATATTTTCCAAATTTTCATTGGCATCACTGGTTCGTTGTGTTTGCGTCTGAAACTGAAGGTAAATAATAAAGAATTTATTAGAGTAGTTCCCAGTGCACTGGGCTCATCAATACTTCCATTTCACGTAAGTGAAGTTATTGACTTAAGGGTATTAGTGTTAATCTTAATCCCTTTACATTGAGATAAATAAAAAATGAGATAAAAATAAACACAAAACATGATGGCATTCTACTTGCCTTATTTTAATTTTATTACTGTTAACAAAAGTTAATAGTAATGTTCCGATGATAAAAGGCTGATAACGATAATTTTTACAAAAAAAAAAAAAAATTTGAGAAGAAGTTGATAAGAACGTCAATTAATTTGTTGTTTCTATTTGAAAATTTTGTTGTAATTTAGTGCAACCACTTGATAATTAATTAAACATAAGATCCATTGGCGCAATCATAACTTCTAAACCCTACTTTTATTATATAATTAATATATGACATTCAATTTTTTGGTCAACTCAAGCTCAAATAAAATTAGCCAACATACATATCCAAACAGTTTCGTCGATATTTACAATCAAATATATAGTGTTTTACTTTGTAGTTTTGCCATAATTGTAAGGATTAGATTATTCATATTTCACTTTTCGTTAACAAGATAAATTTGTCAAGAACCTTGTTTCTAAATAGTATAACTTTATCTTCTTTATTAGGAGAATTAGAATTCAAAATCCTCATCTCGAGATGAAATTCACAGGGAAATTTAGGTTGGGCCTACATGCAGAAATCAAACTTTATGATGGCAGAGGTAGTGTACCGAAAAGCCCAGATGATTGATCCAGATGCCAACAAGGCCTGCAACTTGGGCCTTTGTCTGATCAAACAGTCTCGATTCGATGAAGCATATTCGGTTATTAAAGACGTGTTAATGGGTAGACTTCCAGGTTATGATGATTTCAAGTCGAGGAAACGAGCTGAGGAGTTGATTTTAGAACTAAAGTCCACAAATCCATCACTGGAGGAGCCTTCTGATATGTTGGGCCTTGATGATGATTTTGTCAAGGGGCTTGAGAATTTGACTAATGAATGGGGCCCATTTAGATCAAAGAGATTACCTATCTTTGAAGAGATCTCTGAATTGAGAGATCAACTAGCATGTTAAAATATTTTGTTTTCTTTTTTTAAAAGTAGTCTATTCTTGTTCATAATGGGGTGTAAAATAATGGGTCTTGAAAGAAGCGTTGATTGCTTGCTATTGTATGTATGTAAATGTAAGTATGTTATTCTCAAGACTGGAGCTTTGTTAGGGAAAACCAACCTGCTTTGTGTCTTTACTCTTTACTAAGATTGCCAAACTGTTGTGCAACTTGTGCTTGTGCCGAATCAAAACCAACATTTAATTGGTTCTGTCCCAACCCCAACACATAAACCAAGGGGGGATCGCATATAGCCAATCCCAAATAGGAGATACTAAAATAAAATAAAATAAAATTGTCAATTTATAACATATGTAATTTCTTTTAAGATTGAGAATCTATATTCCCACCTATTTTAAAAGGAATTCACATTTCTACAAGAAGAGGGTTGAGTAGGAATCTAGATATTCCTAGCATATGATTCCCTTATATGATTTGCAACAAAACATGGTAATCTTTCAACATTCTCAAGAATCCAAAAATATTACTCCATTCCAAATGCCACATTAGAGTACCGCATCAATAGACAACAATGCCTAATAGTCTTCCCATTCAACAATAAAACGTAATCATCCATGTCACCATCCTCATTACCATCAAAATAAAAAAAGGCTAAGTGCAAACTACATTTTTAAAATTTGGGGGTTTTGGATTTTAGACCTTAAAGTTTTAAATTTTGGATCTTATCCCCTTAAGTTATGTTATGTTTGCATCAATAATCCTTTTATCATTATTTTCATTTGTTCTTCCAATAAAATGATATGAAAATGACGTTGCATAACGATAATGACATGACATTATTTTATTGAACGAACTAAACATGTGTAGCAAGCTTATGTAGTACTTAATGAAAATTATGGATAAAGGGGATTTTGATGCAAACAAAACATAACTTCAAGGGTAAAGTTTAAATTTTGAAACTTCAAGATATAAAATCCAAAAGCTCCCTAAATTTTAAGGGTAGAGTTTGCAATTTGGCTAAAAAATTTACTAAAGCAGCGAATGAGCAAATCTAAGAGCACTTTTTTCTTCCTCCTCTTCTTCTTCTTCTTCTCTCTCTTTTTTTTTTTTTTTTTTTTAAAAGAAAATATAAGGGAACTATTTTTTTTTTTTTTTTTTGGGTTGAAAATATAAGGGCACTTGAACGCTATATTTTTTCTTTCAAAGATTAAATGACAAATCTCAAACCCATTAATCCTCAGCCATTATTTTTATTAGTATTTAATCCTATAGGCTATATAGCCGGGTTTATTGGCAAACATAACATTATTTTATTAACAAATAATAAAGACATTGTTGTGAAAAAAAATATTTGGGAGAGTAACCTATTTGCAAAATCATGTTTTGAAAACAAAATTTCTAGTAGTAAAATTGTGTTTTCAAAAAAAGATTTTACAAAAAAAAATATTGATTTGTCAAAAGTTGACGGGACATAATGTAAAATTGAAAATAAGTTTTAAGTTTATCACATCTTGCACTGAAATTGTGTTCAAAATTGTGTCTTGAACACAATTTCAATGTAAACACATTTGTCTTACAATTGTGTTTTGGAAACACAATTCCATTGTAAAACACAAAATTATTTCAAATTTTGCATTGAACTCACGTATTCAAATTGCGATTTCAGTGTAAAAACACAAAATTTCTAAATTTGGACTGAACTTGTGTTTTCAAAACATGATGTAGGGATAAGGGCCCAAGACTATATATTGGGACTTGGGCTTTGCCCGAGGATATTAATTGGTTCGGGGAAAAATAAACAATAGTGAGAGTGTTAAGTTCAAAGTATCATAAGTAACATGCAAGTGGAAAGGTTAGAAAAGGTGGTCCGAGAAGGAGTGTCTCATCGGATAAATAAAGCACAGATCAAACGTATAATTTATTACTCAAGGTGACTTTCTAGGAAATTTCGCTGAAAGGGACGTGTATCGTGAACATACTGGAAGAGTGGAAGCTATGAAATATCTAAGGAAAAGCTGTTGCCACCGCATTGAATGCCCTGCAGCTAATTTTCTGGCCGCATTTATGTGGAGAAGACTCCTGAATAGTGCTGCCTTGGCTACCATAACTCACAAAAAGCCAGAGAGAGTGTCTGATGGGACAAGCACTCAAGTAGTGGCTCAAATGATCAACAAGTGTAGGATCAAGATCATCTAAAAGGGACTATATAATATAAGAGATCCTCCATAGATAAAGGATCGGAAAAAGAGAGAAAGAGAGGACTGCACCAATCAAAATTGTATTTGTAATCTGTTCAATTGATTTATATTAGAACTCACCTCCTCGGACCGTGCCGAGAGCGAATTTATTTGGATCAATCTCTCTTGCTTTTGTTTGATTACCTTTCAAACCCATTCTATCCGTTGTCCAACTCGTTAAGGCCTAGTTCTCTAACCCACTCTCTACAAATTTATTGTACTAGACTCATTAGGCCAATATCCCTTTACATTTTGGGTTTGGGCTTCAAAGAGTGTCCCTACACATGAGTTTAGTACATATTTTGAAACTTTGCAAAATTATTAAATTTCACCTATTCCTACCTAAACCAGTAGCTCCTAAAATCCTTTAAAAAAAAGTTATCACATTTTGCCTTGAAATTGTTGTTTATGAAACATAAAATATTCAGCCAAAGTTTCTTTTGCATAAGGAGTGAGGTATTGTAATGTAGTTTGGCTACCAAACTTGTGTATTCCATTGCTCTCATTTTTTGTAAAGTAGTCATACACTCATACTTGAGTTTCCAAAAGATAATTTCAAAATAAATGTGTTTGACTTTAATCGGTGAACCTAAAAATTGAACCTAAGTTTTACCCTTAATCATGCCTATGGAGGGAGGAAGTATACAAATCCCAAAATCCACCCACATCAAGTTATGTAAAGTTGTGTAAAAATACATAGTCGCTATAGCAACAGTATAATTTATACCGTCACTATTAATTTTTCTTTTTCTTATTCTAGGTCTGTTTGGATATTGCTTGTGGCTGAAAATTGAAAACTAAAAACACTGTAGCAAAATAATTTTTAAATGTGTGAATAGTACCGTAAGACCCAGTTTTAAAGTTGTTTTTGCTGAAAAAAATACTTGTATAAGACCCACATATCAAAACGCAGACGTGCAATTCATTTCATTTCAGCAACATCCAAACAGATATTCTATTTTTATGTAATTTAGATAAAGGAAGAAAGTGACTGATTAATGTGTGCCAGAAAAGAGAAAAAAAAAAAAAAAATATATATATATATATATATTTTAATGAAATCATATTATATATAATAAAAATTGTGCTTAGACGCCGTGGTTGTGCCAAGTGGCGGCATCAAATTGCAGAAATTTTCTTAAATTTTTAGATTTTAAGAAAAAAAAAATATATAAGTTTTCTTCAACTATAATTTCTAAGTAAATAAAAATCTTAATTTGATTAAAGTTGAATTACACTTGCTGTAAAATTCAAGAAAAATCAAATAATTTTTTAAAATAAAAATAAAATATTATGTATATCACTATATCTTATTATAATTAGGATTTCTAATTAACGTGTTTGTTGTTATCCCATGAAAAAAATAGAATAAAAAAGGTCATATTTTTATGGATAGAATGAAAAAAAATGTTGATATCAACATAATGTAAAAAAAATAAATAAATAAATTAAATAAAAATAAAAACACGTGAATGAGGCAATAAGGAGATAAGATAGAGTTTTTTTTTTTTTACTAGTCAGGGCAGCACGTGCAAGGCACATGCTAGCTATGGGAAAAAAAAGTAGTGATTAAGATCAATTTTAGATTTTATTTGTATCACAAAATAATAAAGATATAAATCATTTGATTTTTAAAATACATAGAGATTTACATTAATCAAAAGAGACATTAATTTTAAGAATTTTGATAATTATGTCATAAAAAGTTAATCTCATTCGTATAAGATCGTGATAGACCCCAGTCCAATATTTTATTATATTATTTTGACCTATAACTTACACCTCAATAGTTGTGAATATATTGTAATAACAACAAAATGTCACGACATTTTTAGTTATGCTAGATCTCGGTATAATATTTTATTATTTTATTTTGACCCATAAGGAATTGGCAAATTTTGTACACATTTACAAAATTTGTACAATATTTACCATTTTTTGTGCAAATGTGTATAATATTAACCACTTTTGTGTATTTACAATGTAAACTTGCATTGCAAGTACAAAGTAAACATATAAAGATCTTAAAAAAAAAAAAAACAAAAACAAAGCTCAAACCAACTGGCATACTTGAAGGGAAAAAAAAAAGAAAAGAAAAAGTGCACCTCACTTATTAAATAAACCAAAAAATCACTATTCATGAGTCTTTGGTTCTTTTTATATAGTTAATAAATATGTCAGCTTACATAAATATTTAAAAGAAAAAAAAACACAAACCAATAACTGAAAAAAAAAAAAAAAAAAAAAAAAAAAAAAAAAAAAAAAAAAAAAAACTTTAGGTATTGTAGAAATTAATTTTAAAATGTTCTGGACTTAGCATTTTTTTATTTGATCTATAAGAAACTGAGATCTCAACAATTGTGAAAATATTGTGATAACAATAAGTATTGTAACATTTTCTCAAAACATTTATTTTTAGTTGTGGTTGATCACAGTCTCATATTTTATTATTTTATTTATACTGGTAAGAAATTGACAAGACAATAATTGTGAAAATATTGTGAAATTTGTTGTATCAGTATAACAATATATATACCAGCTTACATAAATATTTAAAAAAAAAAAAAAAAAAAACACAAACCGATTACTGAAGGGGAAAAAAAAAAAAAATTAGGCACTGTAGCTACTGTGCCAGTTGAATAAACCAAAAACACTATACAATAAATGTTGTAACATTTTCTCAAAACATTTATTTTTAGCTGTGGTTGGTCACAGTCTCATATTTTATTATTTTATTTCAACTTGTAAGAAATTAACACGTTATAATTGTGAAATTTGTTATGTTAGTATAACAATATATATACCAGCTGTAGGTACTCAAGAATTCTTGGCTTTGGCTTTGGTTTTTTGGCTTGATTGCCTTGCCTTGCCTTGAATTCTTTTTGTCCCACATTGGAAAGATGACTTCCCTCCTTCTACCTTATAAGGCATGAACCAATAAGAAAGAGTACCACTAACCAAACTATTGGTACCCTTTCTCATTGGTTCATGCCTTATAAGGTAGAAAGAGGGAAGTCATCTTTCCAATGTGGGACAAAAAGAATTCAAGGTAAGGTAAGCAATCAAGCCAAAAAGCCAAAGCCATAGCTAAGAATTCTTGAGTACCTACACTAGCTTACATAAATATTTAAAAAAAAAAAAAAAAAAAAAACCTTTAGGCACTGTATCTACCGTGCCAGTTGAATAAACCAAAAGCATTGCACAATAAGTGTTGTAACATTTTTTCAAAACATTTATTTTTAGTTGTGGTTGGTCACAGTCTCATATTTTTTTATTTTATTTCGACTTGTAAGAAATTGACACGTCAATAATTGTGAAAATACTGTGAAATTTATTGTGTCAGTATAACAATATATATACCAGCTTACATAAATATTCAAAAGAAAAAAAAGCACAAACTAATTACTAAAAAAAAAAAAAACTTTAGGCATTGTAACTACCGTGCCAGTTGAATAAACCAAAAGCAATGCACAATAAGTGTTGTAACATTTTCTCAAAACATTTATTTTTAGTTGTGATTGGTCACAGTCTCATATTTTATTATTTTATTTTGACTTGTAAAAAATTGACACGTCAATAATTATGAAATTTGTTGTGTCAATATAATAATATATATACCAGTTTACATAAATATTTAAAAAATAATAAAAAATAAAACCCGATTACTGAAGGAAAAAAAAAAAAAAAAAAACGGTAGCTACAGTGCACTTGGCATTGTAGTTACTGTTCAAAACTTGAAAAAAGTTGCTCACGGAACTAAAGCATTGTAGCTACAGTGTTTAGCGCATTCGCGCACGTCAATAATTGTGAAAATATTATGAAATTTGTTGTGTCTGTATAACAATATATATCCGCTTACATAAATATTTAAAAGGAAAAAAAAAAAAACACCCATTACTAAAATAAAAATAAAAAAACTGTAGCTATTGTAGTACAGTGCCAAGAGGCACTGCAGTTACTGTTCAAAACTTGGGAAAAAAAAGTGGCTCACAAAACCAAAGCACTGTAGCTACAGTGATTTAGAGCATTCACGCTTTTATATATATAGAAAGAATATATATTGTTATGGTCCCGTTTGATGTAAAATTTAAATCCTATTGAAAATAGAATTGTTAATCAATGTGTTATATTACCAAACTAAAAAAAAAAAAAAAACGTGATTGATCTGTTAGGAAATAGGATATGATTTTTTATTTATTAAAACCTAATTATCAAATGTAGAAATTTAAAAACAAAATAAAATAAATACGCAAAGAACAAAACTAATTTATCCTAAGAAGTGATAAAACAATAGAAGAAAGGTTGATAAGAACAAATAATATGTTATATTTATCTAAAAAATCATTGTAATTAAAATAAAATAAAAACCCACAAAGAAGAAGAAGTTGTTATCAACATAACTTTATCCAAAGAAGTTATAAAGCAACTAAAGAAAAGTACAACTAATTTGTAATAATCTTTTCCAAAAAAATTGTACGGTTTCTCTATCTTAAAATTCTATATCAATTAGGTTATGTTCCATCTATTTTGCATGGGCAAAAATCGTTTATTGTATCCAGTGAATCTAAGATAACAAATGTTATGCCATCACAAAAGGTAGGTACAATCTAGATACAATTTGTAACATTAAGATGGAAAGGTAAGGAAAGTTGTGTTATTAATATGTTCGATCTATCACTCTATCACAATCTCAGTCCAACAACAAACAACAAAGGTTAGTGATTCTTATACTTTTTTTTTAATAGGAATTGAAAGCTAATTCTTAGTACTTTTGAAATAGTGTTGTTTTTCATTATGGAGTCAAATATTGTTGTTTTTCATTAGGGAATCGGATCTCTTAAAGGATCGATGAAATTCATGTTCCATTCGCTTTCTTTTATATAGTTTTAGCTCTATTATTTTATTTTTATTTTAGTTTTGTCATAGGAAACTCTTAAATTGACATTAAATTCAAAGGTTGTATAAGATACAATTCTATTTTTAATTTAGTTTAATTTTCTTTCTGATTTATATTTTCAATTTTAGCAATTGGTATATGTTTCATTCCATTTGTTATATGTTGAAATAGTTTTTTCTTAAAATTTATTTTCGATTTTTTCATAGGTGATTCCAAGCAAGCATCCTATAAAATTGTTGAAGACTCCTAAATTGACATACAATTCAAAGGTTGTAATCTATGTTATTCTATTTTTTTTAACTTAGATTTTAATTTCTTTCTGATTTGTATTTTCAATTTTAGTTATTGCTATATAAATGTTATTTTATATTTTCTTTTCTTTTCTTTTTCAGTGTTGTCGTAGAAGATTCCATGGGTTCTAAGATTGTTGAAGACGCTTGACACTCAATCCCAAGGATGTAAAGAAAAAGTTGTATAGGCTTTTAAGGTAGATTCCCATTTTATATCAATTTTTTTTTTTAACTCAATTTTAATATTGTGGGGGTCGGTTAATCAATAAATTATTAAAGTCTTGTAAATTGGGCCTGTGGCCTATCCGAGGACGTAAAACTGTCCAAGGAGGCCCAAATCAGGTTGTAAGGGTAACCAAATGAAAGGAAGAGTAGATATCACGTAAGGTGAGTTCAGTATTCGTCCGAGGACAAAATCCTTCTCGGCAATGTGAGTCCGAGGACGACCTGAACGCCACTTTGTTATAAACATACTTTGAAACTACGTTACCACTAAAAGTGGGATATAGGACCAAGGGTAAGAAAGAAAAGGGAAACAAATATCTATGACAACAGCTGCCTCTGCATTAATTGCCTCTCAACCAACTCTCTGGCCGCATTAATGTGGAGATGATGCCTAAACAGTGATGAAACAACCTTATAGCTGCTGGTTGGAGGTTCCAGAAGGTGTGAGATGAGATAGAAAGAGATCCTCCGAACCTAACCTACACGTGTGTGGTGAAGATGGTATCAAGAGGACAGTATATAACATGAAAGAAGGCATTGAGGGAGGGAGATCGGAACATAAAAAAAACAAAGAGTAATCAGAAGAAAACCTTATGAGCCAAAGAACTGAACTTGTTTCAAGGAAAAATTGATCGTTATATTTGTGCTGATCTATCTATAAACGTGAGGTTTAATCGTTTTTCTTTTAGAGTTAGCCTAGTTATTGGATACCCACGGTCTACAAATTTTATTATTTGGGCCTTTAACGTTCGAACCCAATACCAGTTTGGGATCATTACAAATTGAGTCCTTACAAATATTCTTCCTTTTACTTATTATTAATATTGGATTTTGAGGTAGATTCCCATTTTATTTCATTGGTTTTTATTTTTTATTTTTTATAATTCGATAACTACACCAAGGCTATTTCTTGGGTTTGATAGAATGCATTATTAACTTTTTTTTCTTTGTGACAAGTGTTTAAACTTTTTGGTTATTGAAAATTAAAAAATTACCAATAATTTACTCTAAATAAAACTATATCATCTAAAATATAAATTCTCTTCAACTGTAATTCTATTACTAAATGTTTGTGGCAGTTTAAATAAATTTAATTCAATATATATAATAAAATTTATATATTGTATACCATACTTGCACGAAGTTACATATATTATAAAATTAATCCATTTTATCATATGGCTCACTTATTATCAATATGATTATAATTTATTTCCATATAAATCTTAAATAAGTGGTGCATCACCCAAGTATAATATAATGTAGAATTTCGACTACATCATCGAGTAGTCTAAGAGTTGTGATACTCAATCAATTCTCTTATATTATATTATATTATATTATATATAATAAAAGTTGGGCTTAGACGTCGTGGTTGCACCAAGTGGCGGCACCAAATTGCAGAAATTTTCTTAAATTTTTCGATTTTAAGAATAGATATATACATATTTTTTGGATAAATATGACAAATCAAGTAATGAAAGAAAGTAGTATTTGATTTACAACTATAACAGTTATATCTATCTAAAATGTTATCAACAAACCCTAAAATCAAAAAATAGATATATATTTTTTTTGTCCTTATCTTTTTCTCCTATAATTTATAAGATGATAAAAATTTTAACTTTTATGAATTATTAATAATTTTTACTCTCCTTTGCGTCTCCAAGTTTATTCAACAACTTTAGATTAGATCATAAATAATTATTTGTTGGAGGCTTATCAATCTGAAATGCTAAAATCATATTTATCTCCAAGAACAATTCAATGAAGGCTAATCAATCTGAAATGTTAAAATCATAAATATTTCCAAATATATCCAGAACTCTTCTATTACTAGAATTATTCAGAAACTAGAAAACCAAGTTATCTGTTTCTATTTAGAAAATGAACGGAGGCTTTTGCACTAGAAGTAGAAATCTATTTTGCCCAAGAGGAGCAAGGAGCACATTGCTTTTTCAAGCGGTCAAACCAACGAATCAATTGGGCCTCTTGGACACATGATACAGAACATCTTTCATGGCTTGCCATGGTTTCAATCTTAGAAAACAATCAGGTGGCACATGAACTTGCTTAACTTCAGTCATCTATTATATGTATTTTGTTGCAGTTTTTTCAAAGCCTTTTGTACTCTGCCTAATCTTTTGAAGTTTGTGCATATATTGTTGATTTTTTTCCCTTGGTCACTTCTTTTATACTCTTTATATGGATCCAATGCAAGCATGCATAAAATTAAATTTTAATTTTGTGGTTAGAAGCTTTAGATTTATTTTCTTTATGTGGTGCTCATTACAAGGAATATTTTTTTTTTTTAATTCCAGCTATTAAATCAATTCTAAAAGTTTACCCTAATGCTTTGACAATGTTTTAGATAGACACAAATTTTAATTGTTATTATCAACTTTTTTATATATGCACTGTAAGGTCCTAGAAAACATATCACAGATGAGGCACATCAGTGAAGATGCAAAGATGGTTGTAACAAGTTTGATAGATTGGAGTTTTCGGCACACATTCTTGCACAATATTCACAACACTTGGATTGTTTTAGAGCTTAATTAAAAGATATAATAGATTGTATTGCCCATATTGTTAACTAGGAAGCTACTGCATTTGTTTTAATGATCTACTATTCTCTTTGTAGTTTAAGTTTTATTCTCTATTGTTTAGCATATTGTATCTCTTCGTAGTTAAAGCTTTATCATCCCTTTGAAAAAACTTATTTAGGTGAACTAGATAGCAAATATCATAATAAGTAGGGTTTTTTTTTAATTTTTTTTATATATATTTTTTATTTTGGTGCTACTTATTTTGTTTTGTTAATAATTACACAGAGAGGTTGAGATCAAATAATAGAGATTATTGTTCACAGGCCAAAAATGACCTACTATTGAAAGGTATAACTTCTCAATTCTCATCATATCTCAATGCTATATTTTCAATTGTGGATGAAAACTTATTACCAATGTCTTAACTCTTAGTTTTTCTCAACCAAAAAAAAAAAAACCTTGAAGTTTATATCTATATATATATATACACATCCTCTTTGTTTATTATAATTTTTTGGTAGGGTGAAAATCACTCAAGTTTTGGTGTCTTCTCCCATGCTTTCAAGGACAAAAATTAAATTTTCATGTAAGTCTCTCTACTTCAAATTCTTAAATGTTTATTAATTTAAATTGTTCGTAATTATTGAATTAATGTTTCCACTTAAATATGCTTTCAATCATTTTTTGGATAGTTTTTAATTACTAAATTTAAGGTTTTTCCATTTAAATATTACTTGAGCCTTAAATTTTAGGTATCTCCTTTCATATTAGTTGCAAGCTATCTACCATCTTCCATTCAATTATTTTATATATATATATATTGAAAGTTTAAAAACGTGTACAAAAACACCTTTGAACGTTTAGACCCCCAAATTACAACTTAATCAATTCAAGCAATATGTCAAACAACTAGTGTGCGGAAACTTAACATATGCTATCATACGAAATTGATTAAATACTATCTAAGCCATAACAGATTAAAATCCACAGCAGATAAATAAAAGGCAAAGATAGAGAGGAAGGAAGATGCAAACACAAAGACAACACGCGATGTGTTATCGAAGAGGAAACCGAAGCCCTCGGCGAAAAACCTCTCCGCCGCCCTCCAAGCGGTAATCAATCCACTAGAAAATATAGTTGGGATACAAGGACAGCAATAGACCCTCCAAGCCTAATCTACCTAGTGCACCTAAGCCCTCCAAGCTTCTTGCTCCAACGAGGTTGCGCCGAACCTTTTTCTTTTCTAGCTTCCCGGATTCCGCTACTAGACCGTAGCATCAACCAATGAAGATTGGTTCCTTCCTAACTGCTTCCCAGAAATCCAAACAGCAGTCTCACAATGATGATGATGGTGAGAACCTGGTTTGGTATAATGCCTCTCAAGGATTTGACAATGGAGAGGAAGAGAGTTGAGGAATTTGAAGAGTCTCTAAGGTATAGATTGTGTGTGAATCAATCTAGTTTTTCTCTAGGGTTTCTCTCTCAAAATTCTCTCTGGAAGCTCTCTTTCAATCGTGGGTAATAGAGGTATTTATACTGGAGTGGAGAGGAATGTGAAACGTCAGGTTTTTACAAAACAGGGGTGGCTCGCAGCTTGACCTCGCGGCTTGACTAAGTCGCGAGATCCAGTCGCGAGATAACCGTATGGCCAGTTGTCCTGTTTTGTCCTGTAGTGCTCCAGCTAGCATGACTGTTCATCTTCCAGCATGCTTGGCACGTGTGCAGCTTCTGGCGGCTTGCAGCCGCGAGTCACCCGCGAGTCCCAGCCGCGACACTCTGTTTTCTTACACACTCTTGAGCAAACTTCACTCTATCTCACTCACTACCCTTACATCAAACCCACCTAAATACAGGGTTACTAAATGCTGAATTACAAGCAAATTTGGCACGGAATAAAGCTAATAAGATGGTTGAATAAATTCAACCTTACACATATTAGTTGCAAGCTATCTACCATCTTCCATTCAATTATTTTATATATATATATATGCCTTTTATAATACATTAGTCTTACACAATATTCATTCATTATATAACTTAGAAGTAAAATAATCATTTATTTTTATTATCTATTTTATAGTTTACATATGAATTTTGATTAAACCGTTTAGATTTTAAGAATAGATATATACATAGTTTTTGGATAAATATGACAAATCAAGTAATGAAAGAAAGTAATATTTCATTTACAACTGTGACGTTGTGTCTATCAACCAAAAGAATTACCTAAGGATAGAATTTAAACCAAAAAAAGAGAGGAAAACAAAAAAGTACTAATATAATAATCTCATGTCATGAATCGTGATTATGCTAATGGCTAAGTGCTTATCTTTGATTTGCTACAATCTTCTTCATCACTCTAATTTATTCTTATCATTAAATAAAATTAGATTAACATTATTCTTTATTTGTTAGGATATATTTCTTAAATTAAGGAATAATATTTAACATACAAAAATTTAATTTAGATAATATTTATCATCTAATTAACATTATTTTTTTTATTTATCAGAATATCAAACTACAAAACTTGATTATTAAGGGATAAGCACAATCCAAATTCTTCAAGAGGTGATTAATATAAATCTATCTCAAGAAATAGTATATATCTCCAATAATTTGATAATCTCTATCTATCCAAAAAAAACTGTATATATCTCTATTAATTTGATAATTTCTACATTGATGACATTAAAATATATATATATATATATATATATTATATATATTTAAATTCCTTATAGTTATCAACCACGTTCTCTTTCTCTCTCTTTTTAAATTTTTTTTTAATTTTTTATATGTTACGTTATGTTGAATCAACTTTTTTTTTTTTTTTTCATTCTATTCATATGACCTTTTTTTAATTCCAATTTTTATGAGATAAAAACAAAAACATTGATTAGATATCTTTAATTTCAATAAGATTTAAATGAATTATATTTCAAATGGAACTCTACCAATATATATAACCCTATATATCTTTTTTGGAGTGAAACTTATTTCAATATGTGAATGTCTAAATCTCATGACAATGCAAGTATGCATTCTTTCTTCATTTATTATTATTATTTTCATTTTGTTTATATTCTTTAGTGTTATTATCGGTTTTTTTTTTCTTCATGTGATTTTAATTAATGAATTCAAAACATTGTCAAGTTTCTAAAGGCTCCTTCTTTGTTTTTGTAATTTGTTTTTATTAAATTGATTAGGTTTAGTGTATCGATTGCCTTTTGTTTAAACTAATTTTCTTAGCTTTGATCTAATTTATATGCTTAGGGTTAGGGTTATGGTCTTAGAATTAATGATTAAATATGGTTAGAATTAATAGATTAATTTTAACAATTTTCTTATTTGATTTTTATGTTACATCAAATTATCAAGATGTTTTACACGTATATTCTTGAATTATCAACTTTAATTTTAATTTATAATATTATCAAGATTATATTAATTTTAGATTTATCAATTGTTTAGTAAGTTTTTTTTAAAATAATTATCAATTTAAAATTCAATTTGGAATTATCAATTTAATTTAGTTTTAAGAAGAAATCTTACCCCTTATTTTAGTGAGATAATTACTTACATTTGATAATTTTTTCTTTTATCTTTATTGAATCTATTAAAATATGTAATTATTTATACGTTTATTTTATATGCTTTTTCATAAAACCGTGCAACGCACGGGCCTATAACTAGTATATAATAAAAGTTGGGCTTAGATGCCGTGGTTGTGCCAAGTGGCGGCATCAAATTGCAGAAATTTTCTTAAATTTTTAAATTTTAAGAAAAAATATATATAAGTTTTCTTCAACTATAATTTCTAAGTGAATAAAAATCTTAATTTGATTAAAGTTGAATTACATTTGCTGTAAAATTCAAGAAAAATCAAAGAATTTTTTAAAATAAAAATAAAATATTATGTATATCACTATATCTTATTATAATTAGGATTTCTAATTAACGTGTTTGTTGTTATCCCATGAAAAAAATAGAATAAAAAATGTCATATTTTTATGGATAGAATGAAAAAAAATGTTGATATCAACATAATGTAAAATAAATAAATAAATAAATAAAATAAAAATAAAAACACGTGAATGAGGCAATAAGGAGATAAGATAGAGTTTTTTTTTTTTTTTTTTTTTTAACTAGTCAGGGCAGCACGTGCAAGGCACATGCTATATAAAAAATGAAAATTTTATTTTTATTTTTTTAATGCTTATACATTTGGATAGCTTATAATTTGTGAATTTTATGTTGATACTGATTTAATGCTTAAATATTAATTTATATGGACATATTATTTTGTTAAATATTGATATTAATTTTTATTGTTTAGTTTTATTAGACAATTGGTATTGTTGAAGAGAATTATGAATAAAAATATTTCATTTAATTTATTATTTCTCAAATGCATTATTATATATTGTACTAAATAAGTTATCACGGGCATTCAACTAGTATAGTATAAATTTAATAATTTGGTTCAAAGTATTTTAAAAAGTAAGGAGGTGAAATATAAAATTTTGTCAAGCTGGTGAACGTTATTTTGGAATTGTAGGTAGAAAGTTGTGTGTATAGATTTTTATTTATTTATTTTTGGAAAATTGTTTTTATAGACTTTTTATTTTTTGGTCTTTTGTCTTTTGAGAGAGAGAGAGAGAGAGAGAGAGGTGAGTTGAAAAATAAGAAGAAAAAACACCTGGGTTGTGATTGGGACGCCTAAATCCAAATCCAAATCGAATCCTCATCACTCTTTTTATGACGCTCTGCTATTCTCTACCAATTTCATCAAACTTACTTACTTCCCTTCTCCTAGTCCTTCATTGGTAACTACTGCTTTTATTTATTTATTTATTTTTCATGTTCATGCCAAACACTTAACTCAGATTAACTCTATACTCTTCCTACTCACGAATTTGGAAAAAGCACTTCTTTCAACTATAAATTTATTCACATTCTCAATTCTCAAATTCCCATGTCCCCAGATTTCCAACTCCTATTCAATTTACGTTTTGTGGGGTTGTGGAAATTTGATTAATTTATAACATGTATATGTATGCTGATTGTGTGTAGAAATCTGATATGCTGGGTGTTGAAAAAGCTTATTCCAGTTGATAATACGCAATGTGTTGATTGAGGAGGGGGGGACTGAAATTGTTATCAATGGCAGAATGTGTTTCTTCACCATCATGTCTCATCAACCACAGAGGCTGCACGCCTCACCAGAATTTGACTCTCAGAATGCCACAAAGGTACTCTTGCTTTTTTGCTTCCACTTCAAATTGTGTGTGTGTGTGTATGTGTGTGTCATGTTATGTGTTGGAAAGTCAAGTGTGTTGATGAGTGATGACTGTAAAACTCTATTATGCGGGCTTTAACCAAATTTGTTTATTTATGAGAAGACCCTGGAAACAACAGATGCTGAAAAATTTTGTGTTTTGTGTGTGTATGTGTTCTTGTTTTTTCCGCCTAGAATAGGGAATTTCTGAACTAAGCCAGATATATGCAGACCTAAGAAGCACGGACACGGGTGCGAGTATGACACAGTTACATAGCAAATTTTGAAAATGATAGGACATGGGTATTGCGGGACATGTCTATTAAATATATTTTTATTTTTATTTTCTATATATTATAAGCATTTATTTTTCATATAATGTTAAATATATATCAATTTAAGAGTAATAGTGGATAGAAGTTTAGAAAGTAGAATACAAACTATGAATCAAATGCACTAGTACTATTTAGAGCATGAATGCTCTCTTTGTTTTGAGAAAGGGTATTCAATTCCTCATGTTCTTGTGTCTTAGCCATGTTGAGCATTTTTTTTTTTTTTTGAAAAGGACACTGCCAGAAGTGTCCCAAGCATGTCAAGTGTCCGACATGGGTACAACATCCCAAATGAAGTGTCCATGCTTCCTAGATGTAGACTTGTTGAACATAATTTCTAATTTATTGGATCCTAGATAACAGGAAAGTCTTTTACTTAAAATTCAAATGAATAATGGTTAATTATCTTTTTGCATATATATGTAGCCATCATCAATTGTTAACACAAAATACTTGTGTATGATATTATAACTGCAGTATCATTTTTTCAAAATTATTTTTATTTATAGATAAGTGAAAATACTATTGAAACTTAAGAATTAGCAATGATGTTAACCTCACATTTCTGTTATATATTTGCAGTTATAGAAAGTATTCCTATGGAACCTGTAAAGTTCTCCGGATCTCTACATGGAAAATGTGGGAGCTTACTCATAGTGTCTCATATTTGAAACTAAGTCCTTGTCTCAGGGGAACTTCCTTGAAGGGTACTTGCTTGGGGTCTTTGGTAAACCCGGATGGTGCAACAACCTCTGATTGGATACCTGTTGTTGATCAAGTACTTCTGATGGCCAGTGTATTCCTCACATACACTGCTGGAGTCATTCCTGTACGGAAGAAGTCTTTTCTAAAATTTCCAAAGAACATCTACAATGATGATGTGGTCTCTGGAACCTCTTCTGGTAGGTAAGGGTAAGCTTGTCAAAGATGTCAAGGTTGAAGGGCACTTTGAATATACTTGGATTTGATTTGTTTATTCCTCTTTCTCTTAGTTACATAGACATCTTGCTGTTTTCAGTGCCATGAAGAATGATGATCAACTTGATTCAAAGTATGCCTTGAATGTAGTGAAAGGAAAACTTTTAGACTCTCTAAAAGCTCTTGAACATTGCCAAAATTTGGAGGAGAGGGTCCATGAATTTGAAGAACACCGTGCTAAGGGACCTTTAAGTTTGAATGCTGTTCCTGAGGGTCCAAGACTGCATTTGCTTTGGGCTTCTTTTCAGCAAGTTGAGGAAGAGGCAGGCACTGTCTCTATTGTTTCCTTTTACTATGGTTACTTTCCAGAACTTATTATATTATTAGAAGCTGTTGTGTTGATTTCAAAACATTATTGGGAAAAAAGAATATAAAGTTGTTGGTTCAGCAACCTTTTTTCTTTTTCTTGGTTTCCATGGCAAGATAGATAAGTTTATGCCTGTATATTGATGTGCCCTAGTATGGGGGAGGGAGGGGTATACAGGCCAAATGGTATCTTTTCTTCCTTGGGTTGAGAAGTAAGATATGTTGCTTATTGAAAATATTTGACAATTTAACAATACCATACATAAGGTTAGATATTTGATTAAAGTTACACCAGCCAATGCGTTTTTATTGGCTTAGTATTTCGTTAAATTCATGGTTGGTTCATATGTTTTCCCCATAATTGTCATACTTGTCAAATATCAAGTTTATTGGAGATTAAAAACCATTTCATTTATAAATTTTTCCAATTTTTTTATACTGTTTTTTTATGGATTATATATATAAAACATTTATGCATTCACAACACATGCTATAATGACCAAAGGAAAGCGCTGCCACATCTGCAGTTATAGTCCGAAAGTACTAGTCAAGTTACAGTTGGTGCCCCTCATAATCACTTATATACCCAAGATCAACCTAGTAAACACTTGATGTGGAACTTAGCACATGCCCACACAACACATTCTCATACAATCAAGTCAAATCAAATCCATATTATTTGGAATTCAAGGAAAGTGCTAGCCATATTTGCGTTTATACCCAAAAAAAACTAGTTAATTTACAATTGGGGCTCTTTGTAATCACTTATATACCCAAGATCCACCTAGTAAAACGCCAACGTGGACTCATCACATCAAATCTCCACAATTGCATACCAATATTAACTGATATTATGTTTTGCTGAGAGTTCATTCAATTTTTGTTTGCCCTTTGAATGCTTGTTCTTACCAATATTTGACTGATACATCCAAAGTGTGGCTGTGTTTGATATTATCTTGGACAGTCTTAAATAGATACAAATGAACCCTGAAGGTTTGAATGTTAGTGCAAGATTACGCATGATATCAACTGTCCTGACTATTTGATCCTGCTTTGTCTGCGACGGTGTGTACTCTTAATTTCCAAACATGGATTGGCCTATTATTTTTCCTAAAGATGCCAATATTGTGATAAAAGTCAAAACTTGCCTCCTCATTCAATGTTTTCGGTGCAAAGAAATAGTTCTAAAGTGCTAGAGTTGATAAATTATCTGTTTTCATATATCTATTGTTTATTTATTTTTTATTTTTTTTAAAGAAAGTTTTGGCCCCAAGGGAAGGAGAAAGGGGAGATTTGAACTAGTGATCTCTACTTCATGAGGCAGTTAATTCTTAGCTGATTGCACCATATATCGAATTTATAGTAGTGAACTAGTCACTGATGATCAGTGTAGAGTAACAGCTTTTGCTATTAAGTAGAAAGACGCATGTAAAGTTAAGAGTGGCCCTGGGCATTTTATGTGAACTCTATAAGAATGAAAAGTAACTGAGATAGTTGATTGGATTCTTTGATTGGTAATGCGGGGCTCCAATAACCACTTATAAAAAGAAATTGGAGGACTCTTGTGACCTTTACAAAGCTGCAAGCAGTCTTTTCTTTCCAATTGCAAAAGTATATCTCATAATCCAATTTCTTTGAGAAATAAATATTTAGTACTTTTGCAGTCTGTTGAATATTTCTGCAGCTTAGGGTTATTTATTTATTTATTTTTTACAGGTGACTAACATCTCATCAATTCCCAAAACTGCCAAGATGGAAGATTGGTTGACTGTTTTCCCTGATATTATTCAAAGATCCTGTCAGCCTGTATGCATGGCATGGCTGGAAAACGTGCTTTGCCTTGAAAACAGCACCACTAGCAAGGTAACTTGGACAATTAAATTTATCAATTTGTAGATTTTGATACAACTAGCATGTTGAACGAGATGTCGATGTTGTTCCTCATCTTATCAGGAACTTGCTTGTCTGATATATGAAAAGTTAAAAGGAGAAGACACTGTTTTACAGAACATTAGAAAGTCAGGCAAGGGAGACCTATATGCAGAATTATTGTGCTTTTTAAGATTTGGCTCTCAGAGGTAAATTCATTTATTATTGTCTGTTTCTTGGTTGTGTTTTCTCTAAGTTCTCGTTTTGATGTTCCATTTATCTTCTGCTAGATTTGATTAAGAAAATTGTAAAATATGATATTTCTTTGTATTTTCAGTGGGGCACATGCTACTGGCTAAAACAATAAGAACAAAAGGGAACACATGCTCTTAAACACACGCATGTGTATGCATACACAATAAGATAGATAGACTTTCACTGTTGTTTATTATAACTAATATATTCAGCATCTTTCATTATATCATTTTATTTTCATTATCCATAACTAAAAGGAAGATATATATATATATATATATTTATATTGTAAAAATATTATAATTAAAATCATACATATTCATTGTGGTTTTATTGAGGATCCATAGCCGACCTCAAAAATTTTGGACTAAGGTTTTGTTGTTGTATATTCATTGTGGCTTAATGTACTTGGCATGATTGAATATGAAATTTCAAAATTATTTGTTTGTTTGCAAAATTATGTTTCAGACATGAAGGAATATTTATAATGTTAACTTATCAAAAAAAAAAAAAAAAATTTATAATGTTAATTTTTTTTTTAATGCCTGGTTGTTTATAAGTTGTCAAAATTTGCTTGAAAATTATTTAATTTCCTTAGATATTTTTGTAATCATATTTATTCATTTTTACAATTTAAAAAAAAAAATTTATTTAATTATTAAATTAATTATGATGTCATTATGTCCGACCTTTGGTTGAAACCCAATCCAACCCTAAAACCTTGAATGTCTCCATTTTCTGTTTTTTCAACGGTTGGTTTTTATAACCTTGATCACCACCTATATTTTATCCACTATATGACTGGAAAATATAGCAACAGCAACATAAATGGAAAGGGACACCTTTTGCTATGCCATAGTCCAAACAATTTCCTCACTTATTAAACTAAGCATTGTTTTTGTTGTTTGCTTGGACTATGGTTTTCTCCTGAGCCAAGAGCCTTGTAGCTCAACTGGTACTTGGGTATTTTTAACTAGACATCCAACGTTCAAATCTCCCTCTCCCATTGTTGTAACTATTGAATTATTAAAAAACAAAATATTGGTTTTTTTATAACTGATTTAGAAAAAATAATTTAATCAATCTCAAAACTTAGTGTATTTGGCTCCACCACTGTTTCTAGCTTGAAGCCCTTCTTGATTGGCTGATATGTCACATAGTTGAGTTAACTATTGTAGTAATCATCCTGTCACTGGATACAGGTACGGGTACGACACTGCGACACGGCTATTTTTGAAAAAATAGGACACGGGTACAGTGGAACATATTTATTAAATATATTTTTATTTATATTTTCTATATATTATTAAGCATTTATTTTACATATAATGTTAGATATATATCAAATTAAGAGTAATAATGGATAATAAAGCAAATCCATGACTATTAAAGGATGTTTAGAAATTAAAATGCAAACCAATAATAAATATATTTATTAATTTTCAAATGCACTATTACTATTCAGAGCATGAATGCTCTCTTTGTTTTGTGAAAGGGTATTCAATTCCTTTTGTTCTTGTGTCCTAGCCATGTATTGTGTTTTTTTTAAAGGACACGGCTAGGACACGCGTGTAGAAGTGTCTTAGGCGTGTCAAGTGTCCGACAAGGGTATGGCATGGGTACGACATCTCAAATGAAGCGTCTGTGCTTTCTAGTGGTAATAGTGTTGTCTTGTGTATTGTAAATCTTATCTTCCCTTCTAACCTCACCAATCAACAAAGGAGCTTTATGATAGAATTGAGTAACAAAGATGTAATTGTCTTTTTTTTTTAATTTTTAAATTATTATTATTTTTTTTTTTTGATAGGTAATAATAATTTTATAAAAAAGGGACTACTTAATGTACTGGCCTAAAGAATAACAACAAGAAAAAAAGAAAAAAAATACAAAAATGGCAACGACATTATAAATGATGCAATAAAATGGTTAGTTGTAAAACCCCCTAACATGAGACCATTCATACAAGGAACTAGTGAAGGGGTACTAACAACTGAGACCTCATACTTTCCATATCTTTAAAAGTGCATTAATTGTGTTCCCTCCATATTGTCCACATAAAACATAATGGAACAATATTTCAAAATCTAACAAATGCTTACCAATCCAATTTCTCCTACAAAACATAAGGTTGATAACCTTTTCCGATAAAACCTTTGAAACCCAAATGATCTAAAAGAAAGACTCCACAAATCAAATGCAGCAGTGCAAGGTCTCGATAGATGCAAGTATGCAACACCAACCAATTATCATGTAACACCTCTTGATAAGTTACTTACAAGTGAGTATCATTCCTCATTCCATTGTCATGTCCGTGGGGCCTTCAACCCCAAATGCCTTCCATGGGAAGAGAACGACATTTGAAACCTCCATCTCACTTGATCACCATCCACTCTAAAAAGATATTAGATTCTAAAAGATGGAGAAACAAGGCCACCAAATCTGACTCCCAAAATTTTATTTTTTATTTTTTTTTAGGTGTAATAGAAAATAAACTCCCAATTATTGAAGTCATAAAAGAATCTTACATCCCAACTCCTCCTTCCCTCATTCTGTCTTACCAACAAAGACTGCATTGAAACATCTCTATCTGTGGAATGGAGGTAATATGCTATTAGTGTTAAAGTAGGATGCCTAAGACTGTGATAATGTATTTTATGGGATCATAAGCAAGAATTAGGAGGTTGGCTCTCATTTAACAAGTGGTTTTAACCTCAAGAAATGCTTGTCCTTGGTTTCGCCCTTAGGGTTAGAGAATTTAGATTTTAGAACTTTTAGGAGGGTTAAGATTCAAGAATGACTAGGGAAAGGATTTGATTTAGGGTTAAAAAGAAATGGAAGTCACTGTACACAATCTGTGAACAGTGCACTGGGAATAGAGCACATGAGTAGTAATGTAAACAGTGACATGAATAGTGACAATATCAAAGAGAAGAGAAAAGGAGAAAATGAACACAATACAGTCAATATGCCTCAATATTCAAAATGCTCAACTTTTCTATTAACCAACCTCTCTTTTTGTATGATGACAACCTTCAGAGAGTCTAGACGTTTACTTTCCTAATATACTAGAACTCCTACTTTGACTAGTAAACAAACCTCTAATTGAATTGGACCAAGACACACACATAAAAGCCCATAAGCTAAAGCACACTTTTCTTTTAATAAGCTAAAACCCTAGGCCCACAACCAACAATTATAGAATTATTAAAATATCCTTGACCCTAGAAAAAATCAATTAAAAAAATACTAACGACCTAATCAACTACACCAGATGCCTATTGGGCTTTGCATTCATCTTCTTCCAAAGAGAATATTTGGAATAGTTGAGATATCAAAGTGTCAAATTGGTGCTTCTACAAAATGTGATTTTTGCAACTGAGTGGGTCAAAAAATCTTTGTGTGTGTAGAGGTTACTGAAAACTCACTTTCCATTTTTTTTCTTACAAACTATATTTGATCTTCCCACACTTACTATACCTTCATTTGTGTTTTACCAGGGAGGACTGCTGTTATGACAATAGCATATTTCTTTTGCATGGAGTTTCCATATTGGAAGATTTGGTGATAACTTTAGCTGATGGGATTGCAAGCATATTTTTGGAGCTTATCTCTGTTGACGGCAATTTGTCAAATGAAATGAATAGCCTAGGTCTGGCATTGTGTACTTTGTCTACCCGGGCACTCCAAAGATTACGAAATGAGGTAGTGTTTGTGAGCTTAGAATAATGATTCTTGATTTGTTATGCACAACTGGTTTTCTAAGCTATATAGCTACTTGCACTCTTATTTACTATTTTTTGGGCATGGGCTAATTCTTGGTCAGACTTTATTTAACAGCTTATTCTTGTGATGCATTGATCCTGCCAAGTATATTGACCTTCTATTTAGAAACCATTCAGGTTCATAGCTTGGACATTTGACAATTTATGCTTTATTTAGAACCCTGCTCAGTCCAGTTGTATATTATCTCATAACTACTTCCGATAGGCATTAGGAATCTAATTGAGGCTGCATATATATATATATATATATATGTATGTATGTATGTATGTATGTATATTCATTTTATCTCCTCTTTCTTTACTCACTACCTTGTGCGTTTAGACATAAACTATATTATTGCTGGACATTGGTTGTCACCTGGCAGCCAAAATAATATTCCTTTCTTTTCTTCCCTTTTGCTAACAAAAGGTTTCTCAGAAACATATTAATTAATATTTTCCAATATGTACATTATGTGTGGAAAAGTGTTCTGTCTCAATTACATTTCTCTTTTTGGGTACATTTCACTAGAGCTGTTTTGTAAGTTATGATTATAGTTTATAGGGCACTTACATATGTAATACTGTGGGTGTTTCTGTGTAAGGTTTGTTTATTTATTTATTATTAATATTTTTTGTTTTTGGGTGGGGGTGGGGGGGTGTGTGTTTGATTAAAAGATAGAAAGCTTTATTGATTTATAATTGAAGTACATCATTTGCCAATAAGACAGAAAAAACACAAAGGCAGATCTTCAAGCCAAACAACATATGTACACCTTCCATTACAAAAATAGCAATAGCACAAGCAACTTAATTCTCTTACTTAGCAACATAGAGGAATGATCAAGAACTTAGACCTGCAAAACCTGAAATAATTCTTGATGAAATGTCTATATTGATTATGTAGCCTAAGTTCAAAGTGCTGATGCTGGGACAGTCCAACAAATAATGATCATTCCAAAATACAAGGCTGTAAAGCAGGCTTAGTCGAAGATGGAACAGAAGGGTGGGCCGGGGGGGGGGGGGAGATTTTTTTTGAACAATTAGTAACATGGGAATTGTTTTGAACATTTGGGTTAATTGGTGTCTCTATAGGAATTGATGGTTTATCACAGACTACCATAGCAGAATCTGATCGAGTCACATGGACAATGGGAGAGGCAGATTGAGAAAAAGGTGAGTACAATAATCACAAACCACATCCACACTTACCACCAAAATCATCTGATCAGGATAATTCCCAATGTGGATCTGTTGCTCACTGCAAACTGGCACCAAAGTTTGAGGAAAATCATCAACCATCCCCATAACTGTTGGATTAACTACTCTTTTCAGAGCCATTGTCAGAAAAATAACACACCCCTTCTGCCACCAGATTGGGGTGCATAACCTATGGATTATCAACTTGAGCAAAGGGCAAATCATCAGATAATGAATTACCCATTGCTGTCAAAGAAGAACACAACTTACAGCGAGAAGATAGAAAAAACACATACAACAAAAACTTGCATGAGAGAAAAGAAGGGCAGGGATGAAAAGGAAATGAAAAATACAATAGTAAGAGAGCAAGAAAATTAATATAATATTATGAAAGTGGGAAATGAGTCGACACAAATAAAGAAAAATAAAGTAACAGAAAAAATCTGTATGGATCATTTAGAGGAAGATGAAATGATAATGGAGAAGAAACAAGCAGGAAACCACAGTCAAGAAAAAACGAAAGGACAGTTTGACAAAATGGTTACCAAGGAAAACAAACTGCAAGGGAGACTGAAATGATCCAAGAAAAATATGTACACAATGGAATTTTTTATTTTTGAAAGTAAACAATGAAATTTAATGAAGACTAAGAAAATAAATCATTAATGACAGACAAAGAGATGTGGATGCTAGACATAGACGGAGGAGATAATGATAAGGATACAAACAAAGGAAAACAAGATGGAAACGAAAACAAGTTTTAATGATCAATAAAGACAAAGGGAGAACTAAATAGTGAAAAAAGGGAACACAAAATCAACAGAAAAACAGAGAAACACAATCAAAAACAAGATCCTTATTGGCATTTCTGCTCTGAAGAGACAAAAAGCCAGAGAAAAGGGACAATTCAAAGGATGCAAGCATGGGTTCTGAAGGTGGGGTGAAAAAAAGGGGGGGGGGGTTTGGTACGTATATTATATTATGTTGGGTTCTATTTTTTCCTGGTTATATTTGAGCAAAGCCATGGTGATGACTGATTAGTGATTATAATTAAGTGGTTACTTAAAAAAAGAATTAAGGTTACTTATAGATTATTCCTACATTTTTCTTTCAGAGTTTAAAGACAGAAAAATGAAGGGGGAGGAGGAGGTGGTGTCTAGGTGGGGTGGGGCAGAAGTTACAGGATTTCACTTTGTTTTTGAAAATTTGAATATTATATGGAAAGAAAAAATCATCCTAAGATTTTATGTACTGTGTTATATTACTATTGCATATTTGAATTTTCTGCCAAAAGTACCTCACCAAGACTTATATACATGCTTTTTTATAGGTGGCTTTGAGCCAGTGGTTGTATCTAAATGTGGAGGCAGTTGTATCAATGTATGAAGATCGCTTTGACCTATGGACACTACAGAATCAACTCATTGAAGCACCAGGAAATAGCCAGGCTGAGAATTATAGCTGGTGGAAGAGGCTTACCCTGCGAAAATTTGATACTGTGTCATCTCCAATACATTATATCATGATACGCCAATTCTCCATGCCTGTAAAGCGGATGAAGGAATTAAGGGCCTTAAGAGGGTGGTATGTTGTTTTACCTTTTCTCCGGATTTTTTGATCATTTCATCCATACCGCATAATTGCAATTATCACTGGGATGCGCACTTTTAGTTGACATAAACTTCAATTGTTGGAGATTCCAGAAATCAATCGCTCATCTTTCGTTTTTATTTTAGTTCTTAAGATTGAAGTCAGCAAGTGATTGATTCCATTTGTTAATCCATGATGGAGAATTGCTTTAATAGGTTTATTCCAAGAGGATTAAAAGAGGCTGTGTGAAGATGAGGTGTTCTATGGAATATCATGTGACTCTCTCATTCTAGTCATACTTATCTGATTATATTAGCAATAAATTGTACCATACACCGGTGAAATATCATGTATTAAGTAATATTTAGATATGTTGCATCAGGGGAATTTCCTATCTAGAGTTTGACAATGTCCAGAGTCTAGAGTTGAATTGGGATGGTGCTGGTGTGAGGATATAAGTCAGTGCTTCTGTAGATACTTTAGGAAGGCCAGTGAGTTCATGAAGATTAAAGTTGATTTCTTTGATTAGTTATACTGCTGTAGTTTTTGTATGGTCTTTAATAGCTTGAGGGAGCAGAACATGATTTGTGTACAGCTAACGTGTTATGATCTTTGTGTCCTGCATGGATTAAGAATAAGCTTAACCATGTGTTTATAAGCTCTTGGGCACTCTTTCCTTGCAAGTCGGTTTTCAAGGGTGAGTTCTACCAATGGATTTGTAACATTTGGTATCAGTGCCAATCGCCACATTGAGTAATTGTACGTAGCTTATTGAGTATGAGATCAAATGAGTTGCGGTTTTGTGGTCAAATCCTGGAGGAGGTGACCTAAAGGCTAGATTAAAATAACTAATAGGTGAGTGGAGCCACCAAAATAGAAAGGGATACCATTGGGTCCATGTTGTTAGAGTGAGCCGTTGTGGATGTCGGCTGTAGAGCATGGTGGTATGTTATGATCCTAGTGTCCCACATGGATTAAGTATAAGCTTAACCATGTGTATATAAGTTTTTGGGCACCCTCCCCTTGCAAGCCGGTTTTCAAGGGTGAGTTCTGCCCATGGGTTTGTAACATAAAGGTTCTGAACTACAAAAACCACATTCTTTTAGCTTCTCTAACGATTTTGTCGTATTGGTGTTGTACTTGTGTCCTATATGCCGTCTCATGTTATAATTTTTTAGAAATTGCTCGTGTCACTATATCGTACCTGTACTTGTACCCTGTACGTGTCTGTGTTTTTCTAGTTTACATATGATTTTTTATAAATCTGTGAACCACATGAACATTGTACACTATTTGTAAAATTGGAACACTTTTAGCTATTTAAGTAATTATGTCTCTTCTTGCCTAAAAATCCACCCCCATCATTCCAGAAAGGGATACATTAGAGCTGAATTCCAAAAATCCACTACCTAGATTTGTTACAATTCACTTTTAGCTGAATTCCAAAAATCCACTCTTAGCTATGTAAGAGTGTATTCACTTGTTGTCAAAGAGAAGATAACCACTTGGCATAATCGTGACTTTTAGGATCCAAATTTTATTATAGACATGGATTGTAAATTCCATTAGGAAAAGCCACAATTTTATAATTTTAAAGCTAGAGCAAATACCAGAGCTTGGAATCTGCTAATCTGTTTTTTGGTGCCTTCTTCAAATATAATTGCTTCATTGGTGATTTTGAGGTCAAGTAAGGTTGGTTGCCTTTTTAACATGTTAATTAATATGTTTCAGGAGATATTACTTCAGCCTGTTGCTCGAGTTATCTGACATTAGCATGCCATTGATTAAAGCCGTTATTGGCAAAGTCAGCGATGCCATCTCATTCTTTCTGGTATGCTTGATTGGGAGGTCATTAGGACTCATCTATACTGGAATTAGGCAGTCACTGCGATGGAAGTGATATAAAATGGTATATTTTTGTTGTTTATTGCAATTTCTATAATGCTTGATTGGCAGGTCATTATTGTTTATCGTATTTCTGCCATGGCACTTTGATTTGGACTCCTTCAGATCCATTAATGTCTGGACCATTTTGAGGCTTCCCTCACATGCATTGGTTGATAAATGCCAAAATCTGAATCAATTTTGAGGTTTTCATAATTTTTGGTACAACAATTGAATGGACCCTGTTCCAATGTGATTTTTTTGTAAAATTTAAGATTGTCGTCACAAATACTTCATCCATGCAGGGAAGCGTGAAAGTTTAGTCTTGTTTGGTTTCCCTTGCAATATGCATGTCCTGCTGCGTCCTTCTTTTGTCCCATTTAATGCTGATTTTTTTGTTGGACTTTTCATTTTGGGGTTACCCCCTCTGCTGGGCAGACAACCACTAGGCTTTTAAGCTATGTTTGGTTGGGTCGAAAGGAGGATGGAAAAAGGAGGGGTGGTTAGACAGGTGTTTTCATTGTTTGGAAGATGAGAGAAAATGGAGAAGAAAAATTGGTAGGTGATTTTACACCCAGGCTCACAAAATTAATCTCCCCAAAACGGAGAAAAAGAGGGGGAAAATGGATTTGAAGTTAAAAAAGATATTACTACCCATATTACTCCATTATTTAAAACTATAATAAGGGTATAATATAATATAATTTCCATCATTCCACTTTTATGTTTCTCCCACCAATGACCAAACACATATGATGGAATTTTTATTTTTTTATTTTTTTATTTATCATTCAATCATTTTCTATTCTCACTCTTCTACCTTCCTACCCAAATAGATTATAAAACCATATTCAGGGGAAAAAAAAAGATTATGAAACTTGGACCTGATGCCAAATTCATGTGGGCATAGAATTTTTTATTTTGTTGTTTTGGGTTTCCCTACGTGTTTAAAATATATTCGCAGTAAAAAAGTAGTCTTTGTAAAATTGTCACCCTAGAATAACATCACTACGTATGGTACATAAAGATCTACTAAATTTCTCTTAAAAAAATAAAACTACGAAATTCAATGTAAGATTTTGAATAGTTTATGGTGGTTAAAAGATCTATTTTGATGATTTCTTTATACCATTACGTTAAGACACTAATTGGTTTTCTATATAAACAGGATTTAAATTCATGCCCACATTTGACAACAAAAAACTTTACTAGTTGAGCAAATTGAAACCAACTGATAACATTTTTATCATAGTTTATCATGGTTGTCCTTGGTTAATTAATTCAATTACCTAAATTGATTAATTAATTCAATTACCTAAATTGATTAATTAGGTCAAATTACATGCAAATCATGGAGGCACTAACAAATCACCGAAAAACTAATATGCAGCGATTTTACAAATGGAAAAAACCTCTTGCAAGGCAAAAATCCTACCGGGTGAATTTAAGGTCACCACTCCTAAGAATCTACTAATTAATAATCAAGCGATTACAAGTATAAGGAATCTTATCACTAACCTAGATTATTCCAAAATACCAACATACAATTGAACCTTTGCTCCAATAACTAACTAGACTTGATCTTGTAGTAGACTTCTTTCTTTCTTGCATAAATCTTCAATCTGTGACTAACTCCTTTGCATGGATTCCAATACGTGATTAACTCTAGCAACTTGATTGATTGTTGTTGGTTGAAAAGTTTTTTACTTCATAAACGAAAGATTAGGAAACACTTGATTATAAAATCCTAAGGCGTACAAATGCAGTAGCTCTACACAGAGTATATGAGTCTTAGGTCTCTATTTCCGTACTTGATGACTTTAAAAATAAGCCTTATATATGACTAGGGTTGTAGAGAGAGAAACCTTAATCATTCAAGTCATCATGGGCCGAAATTTAAATCTGAGAATTCTGAATTCGTTATCCTTGATAGATTGAGCTTGTGTCGAGCTTCTTCATTAGTCCTCGATAGCAACTTGTGTCAAGTTTTAATGAAACAATTTTTCTTCACTTGTTTCTTGGATCAACCTTCATGTCTTTAATGATACCACTTAATATGTTAGAACAACATATTTTTTGATACATTAAACCCAATTTAGATTTACGCAATTACAAGTAAAGTGCGTTTTGTTTAAGGATTAGCTAATTACATAGAAAATATGACCTTAACAATCTCCCCCTTTGGCAATTCTTGACAAAACCACAAGCATAATTATGAGAGAAGTTTGAAGAACAAACTTCCTAATTTTTACACATAAAATTACATAAGTCTAACCAATACAATGAACTCTTGAAAAACTTTGCAAGAAGAGAGATCACGGTATGAAAGACTTGCAACTTGTCTTAGCCAAAACACTTAAACAAGATCCATCAAGGTATCAAATGTGAAATATAGACAAGTTAAATAAACTAAGAAACATGTGTATAAAAATAGGAAAAAAACAATACGTGTGTAGACACCGCATTTTGTCCCACTTACGACTTGAGCCCTCGTTCCCTAATGATGCTGAAATTCTAAGGCCCAAGGTTAGTTTAGAGCCCAATCAGATTCTAAATTGACTTGAGGAAAGTTTTTATGGAAAATATAACTTTTTTATGAGCAAATAAATCTATTTTTGGAAAATAAAGGCCAAGGAAACCTTCGGCCTACTTACGCATACACTCGTATGTGTACGCAGGTTTGATGCATGTGTACGTAGGCATGGACCTGAGTATGTAGGCATGGTCCTATGTACATAACTAGAGTTTCAGAGAGCTATGAAAGACAGGTTTTTTGCATTAAAGCTGAGGTTTGGAATGAATCCCACATCGTTTGGAAGCCGTTCCAAATCCCCATTTTTCAACTATATAAAGCCTTACATGGTATATTTGAGAAACACACAAAAAATTCTAAGGGAAAACATAAGATTCACTAGAAATAGTGAATCAAAGAGGAAGTTTTTCACAAAATATTCTTAAGTCAATGTTTGCTGATTAGACATTTTCTGGCCTTGGTCTTTGAGTTTTAAGATTACTAATCACTTCTTTGTTTGATTGTGAATAGATATGATTGAGGGGAACGGTCAAAATCAAGTCTAGGAGCTTTTGTTTTGAGGTATTGAGTTCTAAACTCTTTTCTTTCATTTCTGCTTTAATCTTGTTTTTAATCTTGTTTCCTTGCTTTGTTTATGTTTTAATATGCTTGTTTAGTTTAGTTTTACATAGTTTCTATGTTTTAAGACATGTTAGGTTGCTAGATTTATTATTTTAAGTCTTGCTCTGTTTTATGTGTTTTTGAGTTTCTAGGTTAGGGTTCTTAAGGTATGTTTGCGTACGCATGATTCTGTATGAGCATGTAGACTCGAAGTATGCGTACGCATAAAACTGGCCTACGTACGCAGGCCTATGTATGCACACACATACTTGTGCCTAAAAACCCTAATATGAGTTTTTTTGCTTCTGTTTCTTTTACACCATATGCTTCTTTTTTTATCCTTCTTTATGTTTTTGAGTTTCTGTTTCTCTGTTTGATTGTTTGTTTGTCTTTAACAAGAATATATTAGGGTTTTCTCTTATGTTTTCTTTATTTTACAATTAACATGCATATGCTATGATCATGTATTGATACATAGGTGCTGTGATGCAGTAAAGTAAGCGAGGTAAAATTTACATTCATATGTACATGCATTTGATTGGGATATGATCTTGCTTGGGATGATGAACATGGATGATTTTTGCTTGTTTGTCTTTCCTTTAATAATGAGATGCAATAACATGTTTGTTTGATCCTGCCATAATTTGTTTGCTACCTTGGATAGGATGATATGAGGTGTCATGATAGATGTATGTTAAGGTTTGGGATGATTGATGCCATGTTGTTTGCTTAGATGTATGCTAGTATGTGTGTGAGTATAGAATACAATATTGAATATGCTTTTAATGAGATTAAGACGTAAGACACAATAACTAGAAGCTGACCCATAGGTCGGGTGGTTTTGGGTGCCTAACACCTTCCTTAAACCATACCAAAACTCTTAATCCATACTTTGGTAGTAAGACTTAGTTCTTCCACGTAAGGGCGCTATATTTATGGTTCCTAGACCTAATCTAGATGACGACTCCAATCTTTTCTCCGCACTGGTTCACTCGGCCGAGGTGTACTCCCCTTGTCAAGGAGGAAAACATGCTGCGTCCACAGTGGCGACTTCGCCAGGGATAGAAAGTTTGATTCCAATGTGTCCTACTTCTTAATCCTAATAAAGGCTTGTTCAATACTTGTTTGCACACACTTCACTTGGTTCTTTTGTCCCATTTACTTCGGTTGGTGATGAGTGGGAAGATGAGTATGCTCCATTCAGGCCAAAGTCTTTCGAAATTCATCCCACCAACTCATAATCTGTGACATTGCCTATGATGGGCTTTAAGTACGTTAACGGTTTGCCACCAATCCACAAAGGTCCATTTAGGCCCTCGGTTAGAATCATGGCCCACCTAGTTGTGAGTGACTTACTGATCTGTCTTTTTAACTTTAGGGAGCCTACTTACACTTAGAGAGATCTTAGATCTTATCAAAAAGAGGGTACCATTTATATCTCTTGTTTGTTCAACCCTAACCATAAATATAGCGCCACCGATTTTTTCCAGAGCACGTGTCCGGAATTTAGGTATGGGGATGGAAAGGTGTTGGGCACCTAACCCCACCTGACCCATGGGTCGACTTCCACTTATTGTGTTTCCAGTCTTAATCTCGGCAAATGCATATTTAACATGTTATTCTAACTCTCTCTCTCTCTCTCTCTCACACACACACACTCTAACATGCATCTAAAGCAATCATATGTCATAATCATCCTCAAACCTAGCATTCATCTATCATGGCATTAAACATATATTATCAAGGGCAACAACATCACAAAGCAGATTTAAAATGAACATGTTATGATATTTAAATAAGAGAAACCCCAATAAGCATAAAAGAGATAAAATAAGACAAAACAAGACCAAGCAAAGCAAACAAATATATAGAGATACGAAAACTAGGTCAAACAGAGGCCAAACATGTGACAAAACAAAAGAAAAACAAATAGAATGTGAATTAGGGTTTCTGGGAAAAAGTATGCGTGCATATACATGAGGCATGCATACGTAGCCTATCTGTATGCGTACACATACTACGAGTATACATACGCATGCAATCAGCATGTGCATGCATACACACCCAAGAATCCTAATTAGGGGTGTGCATGGGTCGGGTTGGGTCGGGTTGAGGGAATTTTTTGACCCAACCCACCATGGTGGGTCAAAAATTCAACCCAACCCACCATGGTGGGTCAAAAATTCAACCCAACCCAACCCATCACAGAAATTCAACCTAACCCAACCCAACCCACGTGGGTCGGGTTGGGTCGGGTTGAACCCATGGGTTTGACAATTTTTTATTTATTATTAAATTGAGTAGAAAAAAAAAATATAAATATTAATATATTAAAAAAACCTAAAGATTAGTATCAATGTAACTCCTTGAAGGATCAACACTAATGACTAAACAACAATAGTAATTTATTAGAATTTGTGTGAACTAATTGGCTTTTATATAGGATAGGAAAAATTGGTTATTTAAAAAAATTTATTAATTATATAATATATTATATATATATATATATTAAATTAGTATTAGTAGAAGGAATTGAGGAAATGCAAATTATTAAATATATAATATATATTTAAATATATATGTATATATATATATATATATATAAAAGTGCCCTACAATTGATTTTTTTTTTTTTAAAAATTATTAAATATAAAATATATTTTAAATATATATTAAATATGGGTGGGTCCGGTCGGGTTTGGCGGGTTTGTAATTTTATGACCCAAACCCAACCCGACCCACTATAATAATTTTTTTGGTAACCCAACCCAACCCACCAAGCCTTAAAAACCGACCCAACCTGGTGGGTCGGGTCGGGTTGGGTCGGGTTTGGCGGGTTGGTGGGTTTTCTGCACACCCTTAATCCTAATCTAGAAATTGTATAACATAAATACTAAAACAAAGAATCTAACAACCTAATATGCTCAGAATACAAACGTAAAGTAAACCTAGACTAAACAAGCATATTATAAACACATAAACCTATATAAAAACACACATAAACAAAGAAAATCAAAGAAAAGTGAAGAGCTAAAGTTAGAAAACTTACCTCAACACTAGAACTCTTTAGAGCTTGATTTTGACCCTTCTCCTCAGTCAATTCTTTGATTCACTATTTTCTAGTGAATCTTATGTGTTTTACCACTACAATTCCTCCTCTCTAAAAAAGTACATTTTATGGTTTTATATAGTCGAAAAATAGGGGTTTGGAGCAGCTCCCAGACGATATGGGATTCATTCAAAACCAAGTTTAATGCAGAAAACATTTCCTTTCATAGTTTATGGAACCCTAGCATGCGCATGCATGCATGTGTATGGGCATGTATGTAGGGAGCATGCGTATGCAGAACTTGAGCATGCATACGCATATGTGTGTATCTGTGCGCATGCCTTAGCATTTTTGTGGCCTTTCTTTTCCAAAAATAGTTTAATTGGTCCAAAAATAGGTTATCTTTTTCATAAACGCTTTCCTCAAGTCAATTTTCATCTGATTGGGCCCTAAACCAACCTTGGGCCTTAAAATTCCAACATCATTGGGGGACGGGGACCTGAGTCGTAAGGTATACAAAAATGTGGTGTTTACATTGGGGTTACTTTTGGTCATTTTAAGGGTTTTGGGTGTATTTTGGTAATTTTAAAGATTTAAGGGTATTTTGGTCATTTTATAGGTTTGAGGGTATTTCAGTTTTTTTTTTTAAGGTTTAGGGGGTATTTTTATCGTCATATAGGTTTTCGGGGCATTTTTGTCATTTTATAGGTTTCGGGGGTATTTTGTTCATTTTATAGGTTTTAAGGGTATTTCGATCATTTTTTTTTTTTATGTTTATGGGGTATTTTGGTAATTTTAAGTTTCAGGAGTATTTCGGCTAGTTTTTAGGTTTTAGAGGTATTTCAATCATTTTTTAGGTTGAAGGGATATTTTGGTAATTTTATGTTTCGAGGGTATTGCAGTCAAATTTTAGGTTTTAGGGTATTTCAGTTATTTTTTAGGTTTTGGGGTATTTTGGTAATTTTAAAGTTTCGAAGGTATTTTGGAAATTTTTTAGGTTTCGTAGGTAGTTTGGTCATTTTTAGTGGTTTTTGAGCATATTTGGTGATTTCAGGAGTATTTTGATCATTTTGGAGGTTTCATGGGTATTTTGCTCATTTTATAGATTTTGGTCATTTTAGTGATTTTTTAGCATGATAGGTGATTTTAGAGATATCAAGGGTATTTTGGTCATTTTAGAGGTTTCATTTGTATTTTGCTCATTTTAGATATTTTGAGGATATTTTATTCATTTTAGTGGTTTTTGAGCATATTTGGTGATTTTATAGAAATCGGGTTTGGGTAGGGTATGGATATCAATGGATAAACTTATCCAAACCGGGTAACAATTGGATATGGGTACTAATTGAATAAGGTAATCAGATATTCATGAATAAATTAATTGGGTTGGGTATGGATATACCCTATCCATTGCCATCCCTATTTGCAAGGGAAGAAAAATCCTTACAAATAATTTTTAGTGCATCACTATTTGGGCAATACCTAAATGTGAGGGCGTGAAGGCCCTGCTTGAATCAAACATAACCAATTGATGGACCTATAAATCTCACAAGCAACCAAAATTAATTATATGAAATGCTCATTTCCCACAAATATTCTACATTTGATAATAATGGATCTCACTTGTTACATGGCATCTAAGATCACATACTACGCCAATTATGCGTGTCTTCAAACCCAATCTTAAGGTCATAAAGAAATTTTACAAAAATAAAGTTGATATTATATGTATTAAGGCCTAGCTACACAGCCTAAATTGTTGTTCAACAATTTCCACTTTCCCATTTAAATTTCCAAACAATTTCAATCAATTAAAAATGTGCTCCTTCGTGTTTTGTTTTTAGATGTATATACTAATGGAAATGGACACTTTTCGCTAGGGTTATAAATTAATCAAGTTGTTCATAAAAAACTCATGTTTAGTTCAATAAAAAATTCATTCATGTTTGTTTGTTTATAAACAAGCTAAACTTAAGCCTCAATTTTAGCCTTATTTAATAAACAAATTAAGCTCAAGCAAAAAACATTTTTCCTGAACAGGCTCATGAACATTAGGGAGCAATACAAAATAAGTTGAGCCTAAACTCGTTTATAGGTATAGTAACGAGCTTGATATGAACTTGACAATTAAACTCATAAGTTATTAAGACTTGGAGTAATTAGGAGTTGAGATTACTTGTCCAAACCAAATAGGCTTGATAACAAGCTTGATATGGGATTTGATAATATATTTATGTTAGAGCTCAAGTTCAAAAGTTTGATATCAAGCTTGATATTAACCTCAAGTTCATCTTGACTAATTAATCAAGCTAAAACAAACTCAAGTTTTTAGAATTTTTGACGAACTCGATTTCAAACATCATTTATAGTCTTGATTCAAGTTTTAGCAAAGTTTGAACATTTTATATTCTTTGTCGAGCTAAACTTAAACAATGTTTACTTAATAAAATTCAGCTCATTTATAGCCTACGATACTCTGCCTTTCACTCTAGAGAAGTCTAACCCCATTAGTCACCACATCATGTGTGTAATATACAAAGGTAGTCTAGTGTTTTGATTTTAGACGTTTCCCATTGGAAATCAACACTCTTCGTTTTACTCTAGAGAATACTAACCCCATCTAAGTCCTACATCATATGTGTAACATAAAACCTGCAAGTCTTCTAGAATGGACCCACTACATCATACGCGTATCACAAATTGTCTGAATTGATAAGTGGACTTGGGAGGTATCTGGAAGGTAGACTGGTAGTTGGATAGATAAGCACGAATGGTGATAACAGAAATAGGTTAAAGAATGATTCATTGAATCTGTCCGTAGCACATAAACCAAGAGTAAACTTCTAGAGGAATAACCTAAGTCGAATTCAAGATATTCCATCTAGAAGACATATACACTGCAAGCAGAAACTGCATTGGCCCCCAGTTACAGCTGTTTGAGAGATCTCTTATCTCCAAACATATTATTTAAAGGCTTCATGGGGTCACAGCTGACCACACACCATAACAATACGCCCCCATTTTCTTCACACAATTTTCGAGATCATCTATCTCTTCCACTGAAAATGCTATTTTCTCGGAATATGCTTCTCTTAGTCTTAGTCACACAGGCGCTTTTACTGATAAGCATGCCTGCACATAAGGGCGAGGCTGCGAATATGATGAAGAAAAACCGGGTCTTAGATTCACTGCAAGCTCAAGTCCCTCCAATCTCTCTGCCTGTACCTAATTCTCCGACCACAGGCGACACCCAGATCAGCGAAAAGGCCTTCGCTAGTGATTTACCTTTGCTGCGCCGAGAGCTTCTAAAGGGTAATACTCGTCAATCAGCTCCAAGCCCTGAAACCTATATCCCAGCTTCAACAAACACTTTAGCAAATCACAACGCTGCCCCTGCACCGTCACCACTGCCAGGATCATGCTGACACCTCCATCACCTAGCCCCGATGTGTTTTGTGCACCCTTTCTTTTCTCTGTTGCTATAATATATATGTAAGAATTTTCACTTTTTGGTTCAACTGATATGTGTTGTGTTTGGTTAGGTGCATCACCTTTCAAATATTACTGAATTCTAGATTTCTTTTTCTCTTATCTACTTCGTATCAAATCTGTTTAAGTGCAGATAAAATAGAGAAAAATAAAGGAAAGTTAAATTCTAGGCCAGACAATAACGTTAAGAGTACCAAATTGATTTATTATCTTTTGTAATGGGCATTTCGCATTTTTTCTTTTCTTTTCTCAGCGGCCAAACAAGAACCAAAGCAAAACATAAACAAATCTGAATCTAATAAAACAAGCACAGTTAATCATATCTTTCAGAAAATAGTTTTCTAACTCCGTACTCAGTGCAATTTGAGCTAGTTGGTTGAGACGTAGAAAACAATTTTGCATTTTGTGTTTTTTAGTAACAACAAACAGGCCCTAAACTTAAATCTAAGCGCTAGTTTGAAACTTGCCGAGATCGACTACCATGCGGAAGCGCCGGCGGGGGGAGACGGCTGATCTCCATCGTCTCTGGGTTCTTGTGCTCTACTTCGAAGAGCTTCAGTAAGAGTGACAGTAATTAACCCCTCCAATTTTTCGTGTTAATACGTATTGTGTGACTCTCTCAAGACTCAAGAGAAAAAGAAACTTTCTTCAGAATTTGGCACCGCCGCCCTGAGAGGGGAAAGTTGATGGTAGTTGAATGGTAGCCCTATTCATTGACCACCTGTTGCGGCTCCGTTCATATGTTGTTGACTTTTATGGCTTTGACAGCTTCATGAAGAGAGAGAGAGCTCGTATCGCGTGGAAAATTACAAAAGGATAAGGAGAATGGGCCCAGTCATATGCTATGAGTTTTGACAACCACATGGAAAAGCCGACCTTTGACCATCCATTTATGGATTTTAATATATATATATATATATATATATGAAAGAGAATGTTAATGAATGCCTTAAGAGGTACTGATTAATAATTCATATAAAGAAAGTTTATATATATATATATATGAATATAGTGTTTAGATACTGTGTCATTTATAAAGTATAGGGTTTAAAATGAAAAAAAGAAAATAATAATAATAATTTATAAGTTATGGTTTAATTTGTTACACGAGATAACCTTTTGGGGTTTCTTTTTCAAATAAAATTTTATCATTATAAAAAAAATGCTAGATATCATCATTTAAAACTGAAAAATACAGTGAGTGTGGTCTCCTCATTTTAACTTTACCTTGTATTAATTGATCAATATGAGTCTGTTCTTATTTGGACATGTGAGTGTGCCATGTGCTTCTTTTTTTCAGCCATACAAGTTTACAGTTTTCAAATATACTATAAGCCCTTCCTATAACGCAGCAATTAATTTCATTGTCATGACTCATTATCAGTATTTTGTTGGGTGAAATACCAAAGATTGTTCCCAATCTATCACCCATTAAAGATGATAATAATAATAATAATAATAATAATGATAAATCTAAAAATAAATGCTAAAAGATATCAACATTACTTATTATTTTTAACCCATAATATTAGGTGATCCTGTGAGGAGTTTATATTCTTGAATTTATTTAGTTTTAAAAATAAACCAGAGAAAGTATAATGTTACATAGAAAAAGTAAAGTTTTAAAATACTGTATATAAATCAAATAAATTAAATAAGTTAAAAATAAGTTGTGGCTATAGACCAGAGTTTGTTTATTATTAAAACCTTGTTCTTTTAGATGTTATTTTCATCATATTATTGGTTTTAATTCAGCTGAGTGCACCTAGTTGGTCTTGAACTATTGATTTGGGCAAAAGAGACTCTACCACAACAAGTTCTATTGTTGTTACTGGCAACATCCTACTTCCAACGTTAGATCTTAGTGGCCTAATTAGTGCCTTCTCAAAAAAAGGTTTCATTGCCAAAGAAATGGTGGCTCTATCATGAGGGTTCAATTCTTAGTAGCTCTAATTTTATTCAACTAGTAGTGTTTAAAGTCTCACATAATAGGTTCTAATTAACTCAGTTAGTAAAGTCTTGAGTGTTCTACTTCATGGGACGGAACCAAAAATATTTGTTTGGGAGCCAAGACTAAACAATCATATGCCACTAATCTTTTCACTAATGAATTTTCAAATATCATTTCAAGATTTGCTTCTCCAATTGTCAAACACAGATAAATTCGTTAGTTTTGACATGTGTATTAGATTTTTTATATTAGATTAATGGTACCACATATTTGACTAAAAGATTTATGTTATAATATTAATCTAGCACTAGTTGTGTTTGTCATACAAATCCTACCTATATCTAGGTGGGGGAGCTCTAATATAAAAAAAAAAAAAAAAAAAAAAAAAAAAAAAAAGCAATAGGTTCTTATATTTTACCTGTTATAAAAAAAATTCAACATATTTGGGGGCCCCTACTGTTAACGTAGTTCCGCCCCTATGAATCTACTTACAATACTTTATATGAAACAATGAATCCACATGTGACAAAGTGTGATTGATAGAGAATAAAGTTAAGCATAGAACATATGATTTTATCTTTTCATCAATTAAGGAACTTATGTTCAGATCTTACGAAAAAAAAAAAAGTAATAATAATAATTAATGTTTGGAATTGATGGTAAACAGTAATTTTTGTATAGCAGATGCTATTTCAAATTATATGATACCTTACAAAAAATGCCTCGTATGAAATGACACCCACATTGTTCTTATATTTTGTCTAGGAATTCACACAGTCGGTCAAGCAAGTTGCAGAAACTTCCAAACTAGGATTTACAATGAAACCAACATAGATTCCTCATATGCAACTTCATTGAAATCAGTTTGTCCAAGCACTGGCGGTGACTCTAATCTCTTGCCCCTCTAGATGTAACTATTCCAACAACCTTTGACAATGCTTACTACACGAATTTGATAAACCAAAAGGGTCTCTTGCAACTCTTTAGCGAAGGTTCCACTGATTCCATAGTTACCACTTCGTGGGAAATCGCATAACAGACTTTGCCAACGCAATGGTGAAGATGGGAAGACTCAATCCACTCACAGGTACAAGCGACCAGATAAGGAAAAATTGCAGGAAAGCCAATTGAGTAATTAAGGCACTAGAGTATATTTGCGGTTTTAGTGTCCATTTTTATTGTTTTTCACTTTTTTGTGGTTGAAAAAATAAGGACATTAATGCTCGTTTGAATTAGTTTTCTAGTATCAATTTTGAGTAGAAGTTCAAAGAAATATTGGTATATGTATGACAAGAGTTGTCCATCCTGAATTGTGTATTCTCGGATATTGGCTCAACCGCAGTGATTAAATTAGATTGATATGTTGTTGTGTGACTTGTGTCAAATTATAATTTTATATCGATCACCACGTGAACAAGTGACAACGACTATCAATTTGTGTTGACAGATGGTATATTTTCATATATATAAATATATATATATATATATATTCTAATTGAATACTTGAAATTTGGAAATTTGAACTCTAAACATTTTTGTTGAAAAAATAAGAGATAGTTGATTTATCTATCATTGTGCATTCATATGGTTTTCTTTTAATAAAAAAAGTAGCGAGTTCTCCATGTAAAACCTTCTATCTACTAATAAATTATAATCAGCCAATTCACCACCATGAGGGACACTAACACAATCTCACCCATTCGTATGTGTTTGGCCCAATGTAGAGGCAAATCAAGGTTGCAGTCTCTCACATGCGATAAAGATCTAGCGGTATTTTTAATTTGTGGACAACATGTTAACACATTTGGAGGTGGTTGACACCTTCGATAAGGTAGCACCACTTTAACCTAAAGATTTGTTCAATAAGAATATCTATTTACACAATTTAGAGGGAAAGGAAACACATATATGAACCAACAGACCATCCAACTTTTAGATGTCTTTTTGGCCCAAATAAATAAGAGGCCGAATATAACTTTAGAAAAAAAAAAATGGATGGGGAGGACATGGTTCCCCTACAATTTGTTTTTGGTAAAAGATTTTAGGGAAATATGTTTTATTAATTATTCAATTATATTTATTTAAAATTTAAATTTATATAGTGTACAAATGTCATTTGATTATATTGGTTAAACATATCGTGTCAAAACAAGTTATAAATTAACTTCAAAATCTCTTTTTTGCTGAATACATACGTTTTGTTCTTTTCTATGTGCATGGAACAATTATTACACTAATTAATCTTGATTGACAAATGCACACTGCACACACATATTTGAATCATTAGAATTACGTAGAAAAAACGTTGCTTTCTATTAGGCGTATCAAACTTTGGATGTGTTCTAGATGACATGCAAGCAAACCAAATCTACCACTATAAAGTAGACGTGTAGGGTCACTTGGTGACCGTGAAATTTCTGTGTCTTATGCACTGCCATGCATGTCTGTCCTCCTTTTCACATTAGTCACAGTGTAAAATACCAGATATTCCTTAAATTAAATAAGAGACGTATTAACTATATACGAATAAGAATAAAAGTTAAATGAAAATTCTTATTTTACATTGTACTAGCAACGTAAATTTTTTTGTAATTATAATGTATGGATATTTTGTGCCTATAACATAAACTGATAACCACTTTTAATTAAAAAAAAAAAATGTGGGAAAAACGAACAAAGAAAAGGCATAAGGTTACATAAGCAATGGTGGTAGACTAATTAAATAGCACTAAGGTCAACATGGATGCTGCGATCTTCAAGAGCACCAAGTCGGTTGGTATTGGGTCATTGTACGGGACCACGTGGGTGATGTGCTTGCTGCTTTAAGCATGCAACTTCCACCGGCCACTGGGTCCACTTGAAGCTGAAGCCAAAGCACTCTTCCGCGAAGGACATTGGCTTACAGGAGGTCACATTGGAGTCAGATTATTCAGTTCTTATTGGAGCTCTCTCGGACACGTCAAAAGTATCCATCAGTATTGAAAATATCATCACAGGTATCCATAACAACCTACAACACTTCAGGCAACACCAAATGCTGCACGTCAAGTGACAAGGAAACACACCAACTCACCGCTTGGCACACCACGTCAAAGGACTTAATAACTTTATAATTTGGATATAACAAACTCCATTTTTTATTGAATCTGCAGTAATTTAGGATACTTTGTTATTTTCTCATTATTAATAAAATTCACGTATTTCTCATTGAAAAAAAATTAAATAGCACTATCATTCAATCCGTCTATTTTACATTAGTCGTGTGTGCGTCAATGCGTATGTGTCTGTGTTTTTGTCGAATAAATTAATACTATCTAAAAGAAGAAATGTGACCTGGAGTTGGAGATATTACAAACAGATTAGCTAAAAACATGACTAGGAAATATTAAATAAGCCCAAGATACATTTCATATTGTTTTCAAGGTTTATTAGATCCACTTTCGATCCTTTGACTTTTCAAAAATAAAAAAATAAAAAATAAAAAAAATAGAAAACCAACTTTCAATCCTTTTGCAGCAGAATTTACTAGTTAGAGGTGTCCAACCCGCCAAACCCAACCCCATCCGACCTATTGCCATCCCATCTAATTGCTTTGGTGGTCAGACGTAGGTTCGAACCTTCAAAAAACCCGACGTCGGCAGGTCGGTTGTAGGTCTTCTCCTCCAAAACCCATGAAACTTGACTCGACTAAATACATCAATTTTGACGATTTCTCAAACTTTTCGATGACTTTTCTAGCTAGATACAACTGATTTCAATGACTAACACAACTAGACCAGTGGAGATACACCAAATCCAATTGAAATTCATCAAATTCGATCGACAAGTTCGCTGAATGAGTTCATGAAAATCTCTATCTGGATCCAACGAGATCTTTGCCAGATCTCATCGTATCTTGGACAGATTTGGCAAGATCTTACCGAATCTAAAGAGATGTTGGCATCTCGTTGCTTTTCGGTGGTTTTCAGCTTCATCAGAAACTGACCACTATAGATACCGCATTTTATACCCCTTACGACTCAGGCCCCATTCCCCAATGATGCCGAAATTCTAAGACTCAAGGTTGGTTTAGGGCCTAATCAGATTACAAATTGATTTGAAAGGTGTTAAAATGGAAAATATAATTTTTTAATAAGTGAAAAATCTCTTTTTGAAAAAGAAAGGCCAAAGAAAGCCCTCGGCCTACATACACAGGCATGAACCTGCGTGCACGGCCTTTAAGCATGTGTATGCAGGCACAAGCCTGCACATGTAGGTAGAGTTTCAGAGATATAAAAAAAACAAGTTTTCTGCATTAATGCTAAGGTTTGGAACGAATCTCCCATCGTTTGGGAGCTATTCCAAACCCTAATTTTCATGATATAAATATCCATACATGGTACTTTTTCAAAAACACATAGAAATCCTAAGGGAAAAACCTAAGATACGCTAGAAATAGTGAATCAAAAAGGGAGTTTTTCACAAAACACCCTCAAGTCAATTTTATTTTATTGGGATCTATTTTGGCCTTGATCCTCAAGTTTTGAAGTTTACTAATAATTTTTTTTTTTTTTTTTGTGGTTATGAATATATTTGATTGAGGGGAACAGTCAATAATCAAACCTAGGAGCTTTTTGCTTTAAGGTATATATTTCAAACTTTCCTTTCTTTTCTGCTTTAGTTTTGTTTTAATCTTGTTTATTTACTTTGTTTATGTTATAACATGTTTGCTTAGCCTAAATTTAGTCTTGTTTATGTTTTTAAAGCATGTTAGAGTGTTAGATTTACAATTTTAAGCATTGCCCTGTTTCTGTATTTGCTATTTTTGGGTTAAGGGTTTTTGAACAACCTTGCGCACGCATGCTTTATGCATGCGTATATAGGTCAAATCCTGCGCACGCAGGAATTTGGCTTGTGTACGCAGGCTTCTGTATGCGTACGCAGACTGTTTTTTAGAAACCTTAATTTATGTTTTGCTTTGTTTTCTTTATTCATTTCACATGCTATGCTCCTGCTTTGATCCTCCATGTATCTGTATATAGTTTTAAGTCTCCGTTTCACATGTTGGTTGTTGGTTTACCTTTAACAAGTCTAAATTAGGGTTTGTTCTTATTTCTTTGTTTAAATACCATGAACATGCATTCATATGTCCATTCATCGATGCCATAAGTGTTGTGATGTTGTAAGGTAAGTGAGGTAAGTCATGCATTTATATGAATATGCATTTGTTCATTCTAAAAACCTTACCTTTCTTTTGATGAACATGTCTATGTAAGCACTATGCTTTGTATAATAACGTGGTTTGTCTGCTGCTTATGTTTCTGCCATGATTTGTTTGCTGCCTTGATATGAGATGTCATGCTAGATGTATGTTAGGATGTTTTGTGAAGCATGATAAATGTATGCTAGGCTTGGGTTGTGATATAGTATGATGGAAGTATAATAGGTGTATGTTTAGGGATGTTTGATGTCATGTTGATTGTTAGATGTATGCTAGTGTGTTTATGAGTTAGATAAAAAATATTGGACACTTTCTCAATGACATACTTAAACTCCGAACTCATACTCTAGTAGTAAGATCAATGGTCCTTTCTCGAAAGTACGCTATATTCATGGTTCCCAAGCTATTGCAAAACTAGGTGGTGACTTCTCCATTGTGTCCACAACCACCACTCGACAGAAATCTGAATTGACCAAACCAATACCCTTACGGGTCAACTGCGGGTTTGGAAGTTCCCCAACCAATCTGATCAGGTTGATTGCGGGTTGGGCACAAACCTGACATGAACCAACCTATAAACAACCTTAATACTAGTTATCCAAAGTAATTCATTCATAATGGGTTAAATGAATCCTAAATTTTCTTTTCATTTTTTTTAATAAAAAAAAAGGAAGATAAAGAAGTTAACTAAGTATATATAAGTGGGCAAAGCTTGTCCAGTGCCATTGTACATTGAAATTGTTATGATGGTATTTTGCGTCATTATCTCAATAGGTCTAGTGCATTGAATCCAAGCCTAACTCTATATTAGTCTAAAAATATTTAGCTTAAAAGTTTGTATAAATTTTGCAATTAAGTTCGTGACTGAGTAATATTGACATGTAGCGCATCCTTGGCTAGCCATATACATCCAAAAAAATTAAATAACCCATTTACTTTAATTTGTTTGGAGTGTTATATTATATGCTTTCATTAGCATCAATGTACTGTAGTTTTCATTACTTTGAATTGAGAGAGAGAGAGAGAGAGAGAGAGAGAGAGAGAGATGAAATTGTCTAGTAAATAATATAGCCGCTTTACATGCACATTTGATTAAACAAAAAAATGACTTCTCCCTGCATATTGTGGTCTTGATTAAATATCACAAACTTAAAGATGTATTTAATGTCACATCATTGGAAAACATAATAAATATGTTTATAGCATAAATCATACACAAATTTATTGCATTTATATATATATATATAAAAAAAAAAAAAATTGTTTCCTAAGGTTGACTCGATGCAGGTGAAAAATGCATGCCATTACCATGAAACAGAGATCTTGTATAAATACATGAGAACTCTACTGCATTAACCACAAAACAAGCGAGAAAGCCTTATTCTTTATCTACTTCTCACTACAATTAAGTTCTGCCTATTATTTCCACTTCTTGTGGGGATGGTCTCTGCTCTGTTGTCCTCTGATGACTACGCAACATCATGCCCTAGTGCCCTTTCCATCATTAAATCGGTTGTAGAGTCTGCAGTGTCAAGTGAGGCACGTGTAGGAGCATCCCTGCTCCGCCTTCACTTTCATGACTGCTTTGTTAATGCAAGTCATCTCTAACTTTCTTCTTCTTCTTTCTGCAATATCAATCTACAAACGTCTACGTGTTTTGTGCGTGTGTGTTTCTAAAAGTACCATTAGGAATACAATATATTTAACAACTTTTTCACTTGTGACTTGTTATGAATAGAGAAATATTACTTTCAGTTGATTTATTATGGAGATTATTTTTATTATACACTAATCACAATAAATCATAAAAAAAATGTAAAAAATCTTGTATCACTAAATTTATTTACATATTAACTCATGTAGAGGTTATATCATAGTAATATATAGATTATAGAGTATTCTAACCATCCAAATCAGGGATTTGGCCATATGAGTATAATTACCTGTTTGTGAGGATACTGAGGTTCAAGTACAAAGTGAATCTTGTGTACATAGATTGATGATTGAAGTGGATTGGCAAAGCTTACCCAGCAATAAGTTAAAAGGTCATTTGAACCCATGCTAAAGTCATTTACAGGCCCATAATATAGTTTCATGAGAACGTAAAGTATAATTTCCATGCAAATTGGAGAGTGTCTCTAATTAATTATATAAGAAACTAGACTATATTGTGTTAATGGATCATTTAACTTTCATTTTGAATAACATTTTGTAATAGGGATGCGATGCATCCGTACTATTGGACAATACAACAACTGACCAAGGAGAGAAAAATGCTGCTCTGAATGCTTCTTTAAGGGGTTTTGAAGTGATCAAATCACAGTTGGAGAATTTTTGCCCCAGTGTTTGTGTCTTGTGCTGATATTTTAGCTGTTGTTGCAAAAGATTCAGTTGTTACTGTAAGAAAGAGCTCAAACTTTTATATTACTTATTAATTTTAACCCATAAGTTTAATTTATTTCCATGAGTTTATTTGGTTTTAAAAAATAAACCAGATAAAGTACAATGTTACATTAAAAAAATGCCAAGTTTAAAAAAAATTGTACATAAATCAAATAAACTTCATAAAATGAAAATAAGTGTGGCAACAGGCCAAAGCTTGTTTGACTTCATTATTAAAACATTATTCTCTCGATGTCATTTGCATCATGTTATTGGTTTTAATTCAGCTAAGTGGAAACTGAATAAAATGAAGATAAGTTGTGGTAACAGGCCAAAACTTGTTTGACTTCATTATTAAAACCTTGTTCTCTTGATGTCATTTGCATCATGTTATTAGTTTTAATTCAGCTAAGTGCACCTATTTGGAGTTGGACTGTTGATTTGGGCAGAAGAGACTGCACCACTGCAAGTTCTGCTGCTGTTAATTCCAACATCCCTACTCCAACCTTAGATCTTAGTGACCTTATCAACGCCTTTTCAAACAAAAGTTTCACTGCCAATGAAATTGTGGCTTTGTCAGGTAGGTTAAATTCTTATCTCTAATTATATCCCACTAGTGGTGTTTAAAGTCTCATATAATAGGTTTTGGTTAACTCGATTAGTTAAGTCTCAAGCATTCAACTTTCCACACTTTATATGGGAAAAAAAAAATTAGATAGCAACAAAGTGATTGATTTTGAATAAAGTTAAGCATGGAACATAGGGTTTTATCTTATCATCAATTAAGGAATCTATGGTCAAATCCTAAAAAAATAAAACAAGAAACCAATTTCTTGAGCCGATGGTAATCAATAATAACGGATGCTATAGATTTCAAATTATATCATCCCTTAAAAGCAGCCTTGTATGAAATGACACCCACATTATTCTTATAATTTGTTTAGGATCTCACACAGTTGGCCAAGCAACTTGCGAAAACTTTTAAACCAGGATTTACAATGAAACCAACATATATCCCTCATACACAACTTTGTTGAAATCAAACTGTCCAAAAAGGGTCTCTTGCTGTAGACACCGCATTTTCTACCCCTTACAACTCGGGCTCTCGTTCCCCAATGATGTCCAAACTCTAAGGCTCAAGCCCAATCAGATATCAAATTGACTTGAGGAGTGTTAAAATAGAAAATATAATATTTTAAATGAGCAAATTTCTATTTTTATAAATGAAATGACCAAAGTGGCCCTCGGCCCACATATGTGGGCAATGGCCTGCATGCGCAGGCCAAAGCATGCGTACGCAAGTACATTCCTACATACGTAGCTAGGGTTTTAGAAACATGAAAAATGTAAGTTTTCTGTAATAATGGCTGAGATTTGGAATGAATCCCATATCGTCTGGGAGCCATTCTAAACCCTATTTTTTCCACTATAAAAAGTCTTACATAGTATATTTTCAAGACACACAGAAATCCCACAGGAAAAATCTAAGAATGCAATGCATTCTAAACCCAATCCAAACTACAACACTCACAATTTTAAACAAGCACACAACCTAAAAATGCATGAAAACATTATTATAATGCTTAAGAATGCAATGCATGATCATGTGAGAACAACCTAACAAAACCCAACTCGAAAATTTTATCAAAAACCCAAAAACCCCAAATTTCCCCAAGAAATTCAAAACCTAGGTTAAAAATGCTTGAAATGCATGAAAATGAAGAAAAGAAGAGATTTAGAGCACATACCAACAAATTGGAGCTTGGAATGGGCCGAAATCTTGAAGGGAAGAGAGATTTTTTAGAAAAGGAAGGGTTTGGATTGAGAGAGAAGAGAGAAGTATCGAGATGTTTGAGTCTGAGCAAAACTGGGTTGAACCTCGAATATATATAGAAACAGGCTTCTTAATAGATTGAAGAGGTATCGAGGAGGTTTCAAGAATACAATCTCGATAGATCAAAAGGCACTGAGAAGGTGTTGACGGCTAAAAACTTTGATGTATTGAGGAAGGTGTCGAGCAAGTATTGAGCAAACAGAGAGTTTAAAATTTTGGCTCGATGGATCAGGCTATGTGTCGAGAGATATAGAGAAAAAACCCAAAAAACCTTGATAGAAGAGGCTTGTGTCAAGTTAGTATTGAGACTGCTATCAAGCTAGTATCAAGCAGCACAGAAACATGAAATTTCAAGGAAGAAAAGACATGATATGAACGCAAACATGATAGACACCAAACCAAACATCAAAAAAGCATGTTAAGCACTCAAACACTACACAACCCTAGATGCAAAGCATTCCTAAATCCAAAACACTAAACACTTCTAACCAATTTTATTTTCAAATACAAGTTAAGATAGTTTAGTAAGCTTATATTACCACATGTATTCCTTGTGATAGCTAAATCACATTATACCTGTACAATAGTATCAAGCATAAATGTTTGATGGAGACCATCACCTTTGAGGTACATCATATAACTCCCACATCTCCTAGAAACACACTTGCAATCATATGTAAAAGCATTTTGATTCTTTTTCTTTTTCATGTTCTTTGCATGTTTTTCTTTTAAAAGTAAAAAGGCATATCACACATAAGCATATAAGAAAGAAAAGAAAAAGCCATTTATGTTAGCCTAACATCTTTTTCTTGTTGTGCAAGTGTTACACCTTACAGAGCACGACTTTTATGAATTGCACACAAATGTTTCATGATTGACGAGTTTCAGTGATGAGATGGTTATTTATACATTTCTTTTAGGATTTTTTAGTCAATCCTGTCAAAAAGAGTGATAAGGATAAGAATGATAAAGATTAACCAAATCATACAAATCACATGATGAGCCATAAAGCTTATATTTCTTAGTTGTGCATGAAGATACTCATTTAGGCAACAAGTGATACAAAGTTAAGAAACTTTGTTGCAAAGGTCATCCAAAGGTACACAAGTACTAGTATACACAAACACACAATGTTATTGTAATTTTCAATCCCCCCCCCCCCCCTTTTTTCCATTGAAAACAATAAACAAAGCAAGCAAACAAACATATTAAAAAGCAATGAAAACTAGACTGACTCAAAATAGCACAAGCATACATGAGATGCACTTAGAAGAGTCTTTAACTTCCAAACAGGAGATTTGGGGGAAAGTGAAGTTTTCTTTTTCTAAGACCTCTGCTTAGGTGGATAAGAAGGAGGATTAAAACCATTGAAGTTTGTTAGAAACAACACAACCTTAAGAAGTTCTCCAAGAGGAGCTAAAGAGTTTTGAAATTGATTTTGACCTCCAAAGGATGACACACTATTGCTTTATTGAGTAGCAAGTCACTTATAGCAATTTGGACGAGTGTGTCCCGATGCTCCATAGTGATAACAGAAGTATGGTTTCTTCGGTTGAAACTTCTTATTAGTGGAGTAATGATTGTTCTGCTTAGTCTCTTTCATAACAATCTTAAGAGATGCTTCTAGAATTGATTTATCCTAATCAATTGTTTATCCTCACCAATAATATCAGTCTTAGGTTTATCTATCTCCGATTTATCATTAGAAATAGGAGGAACAAAAATGACATTATGTAAAATACTCAAGGAAGTACTACAAGAAGAGAATGATCATACCCAAGACCAGTTTTGTCAAATGATGCATTTTGGAAATTGAGCATTTTATCTAGCTTGGCACTTAAAGCTCTTTCCAGTTGAGCCTTTACTTGGAACAATTTTGCATCCAGTTTCTTGGTCTTCTCAGGTAGTTAGTTGTTTTCGAATTGTAGTACTTCTATGGTTTGATTTTCTTCATCAACTTTAGTGAAGAGTTCTTTACGTTCTAACTGCACTCCACTTAGTTTTTTTGTGGCTAGCCTATAAAGCTTTTCATACTTCTTAGAATTCTTGTAAAGCTTCGAGTAGGCAGCATGGATGTCATCTTTTTCATCCATATTCTCAAATTTTGGCTCCATTAATTCTTCTTCCCCATCAACTAGTTTTTTAGATTCCTTGGGGGATTCAATAGTTACTGTGAAGGCTATGAATGTTCCTTCTTCATCCTTATCCTTAGAATCTACTTCTAGTTTAGTATCACTCAAGGTGGCAACTAGGGTATTGCTTTTGCCAATTGACTTGAGATAAGTAGGACATTCTTACTTCATGTGCTCGTACCATTGACATCCACAACACTTTGGACCAGCTGGAGTGTTGCTACTTTGTCCAACTTCTTTGGATTCTCTCTTGACTTTATCTTGAGACTTAAATTGAGAAAATCTATTCTATTTGCGATCCTTGTTACTTGCCCTGACATTCGCATTCTTAATGAACTTCTTGAATTGTCTGGTGATGTATGATTTAAACTTTGAGTTCTCATTTTCAGACGACTCATCTCCTTCATCATTCTTTGCTCTTAAAGTCATAATATTGCTCTTACTCCCCTTCCCAATCCTCACTAAACCTAATTCATAGGTTTGCAGATTTCCAATTAGCTCTATCAAAGGAATGGTGTCAATGTCCTTTGATTCTTCTATGATAATGATCTTGGTATGGAACCATTCTGGAAGTGATCTAATGATTTTCCTTACAATCTTAGGTTTTGGAATCTTTTCACCTAAGTTGAAGGAAAAATTCACTATGTCCTTGAGTTTGGTATAGAATTCATCAAATGTCTCATCGTCATCCATTTGTATTTCTTCAAAACTAGTAGTAAGCCTTTGAAGCTTAGAATCTTTCACAACTTTAGTGCCTTCATAAGTGTTTTGAAGGATTGTCCATGCTTCATTAGCATTCTCAGCGGATGAGATTTTCTTAAACTCCTCATTAGACATAGCACTAAACAAGGCATTCAACGCTTTGAAGTTTGCAGCTTTGATCTTGTCATCATCCCATGATGCCGGCGGTTCAGTTGGTTTGGTCCATCCAACTTCGACAGCCAACCAAACTTTTTCATCTAAGGATTGCAAAAAAAAACTTTCATGCGTACTTTCTAGTATGCATAGTTAATATCATCATAAAGAGGAGGTATAATTCAAGATTGTCCACGATCCATGATAATGGGGATCAAAGGATCATACAGTAAAGATTAAAACCTAATCAAAGTGTGCCAATTCTAATACCACTTATTGAGTTAAAATAGATTGACCCCGATTAATTAATTCAATTATCCAAGTTGATCAATTAGGTCAAATTACATGTAAATTGTGGAGGTATCAATAAATCACTGAAAAACTAATATGCAGCAAAAAATAAATAACATGGTGATTTGTTGATGAATGGGGAAAACCTCTTACAAGGCAAAAACTCCATCGAGTGAATTTAAGATCACTACTCCCAAGAATCCACTAATCAATAATCAAGCTATTACAAAATACCTTGGACTATCCCAAAATACCCTAGACTATCCCAAAATACCAACCTACGATTGAACCTTTGCTCCAATACTCAATTGGACTTGATCTAGTAGTGACTTCTTTTCTTCTTGCACAAATCTCCAATTTGTGACTAACTCCTTTGCATGGATCCTAATACATGACTAACTCCAACAACTTGATTAATTGTTATCGATTGCAAAGTTTTTCACTTCATAAACGATGAAGATTAGGAAGTACTTGGTTACAAAACTCTAAGGCGTACAAACGCAGTAGCTTCACACAGAGTATATCAATTCTAGGTGTTTTCTTACTTGATGACTTTTAAAATAAGCCTTATATATGACTAGGATTGTAGAGAGAAAAACCGTAATCATTCAAGTCATTATGGTCTGAAATTCAGATCTGATAATTCTAAATTCGTAGTTCTCGATAGATTGAGCTTGTCTCGAACTTCTTCATTAGTCCTCAATAGCAGCTAGTGTCGAGCTTGTGCCAAGCTTTAATGGAACAACCTTTTTTCACTTGTTTCTTGGATCAACTTTCATGTCTTTAATGATACCACTTGATATGTTAAAACAACATACTTCTTGATACATTAAATCTAACTTAAATCTACCCACTTACAAGTGCGTTTTGTTGAAGGATTAGCCAATTACATAGAAAATATGACCTAACAAATTGAGAGAGAGAGAGAGAGAGAGAGAGAGAGAGATTTTCCACTTGGGACTTGAATTTGATGATGTATAAGTTTCAAGCATATTGAGGTGGATTTATTTTGGTCGTTGTATGGCAATGGAAGGGTTATTAGATGGAGAGAGATCCTTGTGGCATTCATGTAAATTTAGGGAAAAAAAATTGTTTAATTTTTAATGTTCCAGATTCTAGAATATGACCTCCTCATATCAATAATTTTTGTTTTCATTTCTTCATTTTCGTTTAGAAATATCAAAAATTATGCTGACGCCACATTTTATTTGTTGATATTTAAAATTAAGAAAAATTACATACTATACTGCGAATTACATTGTGCACCTTAAACTTTTAAAACCCACGTCTAACACCTTAAACTGAAGTTAAGACTCTTACTGCACTCTTACTGACATCAAAGGGTAAATATTAATGAATACAACTCACATGCTTCTCATCACAACTTTGTTTTAATATTTCAATACAGTTCAAGGATTTTATCACCATCTTAGCTAGTGTCAGCCTTTTTTTTTTTTTTTGAGAAGTAGTCTCAGCTGAGACCTTGGGGTAAGGGTAGGTGGGATGGAACACACATATTCATGGTAACAGGTGCTGTCCGGCACCTGTGTAGTAGAATCAATTTTTGAATGCTTTTACTGAATACCCTTATTTTAATGGAAAATTGAGAAAAACAAATCAGCTGAATGATAGTGTGTTAGGCGGCAAAGGAAAAAAAAAAAAAAAAAAAACAAAACAAAACCATTTCATTAAGACTTAATTACTTATTTTTTAGATTTAGAATTTAGCTTCACACATACACAAATTTATAGATAAAAACAACTTTTTTTTTGTTCTTATCAACTATTGTTTTATCACTAATTTTTAAATAAAAATAACAACAATTTTTTAGATATGTGCTAATGCTATCTCACCAAATTTTAAAGTTAACGAAAAATAAAATAAAATAAAATAAAATAAAACCAACATGGATAGTTAGGAAGAGTTAGACATGTGCATGAGTTGGAGAGTTATATATTTATATATATTTGATTATTGAGATAAAACCGATCTTCATTGTGAATGAGTTATAGTATAATAGTAATTCCTAATTAGCGTAAATGGGTAATCTATAATGTATATTTATCTACCATATATATATATATATAAAAGCTAATAATAATAATAATAAAAGATACACGGAATAGACTCTTGGGTGATGTATATATGCTTACAAACTCATGCAATCACGATAGGAAGAAGAAGAGTAGGAACTCCTAGGAGCTTAGCTAGCCCATCTTTGATAAACAACTTCACAGGATGCAATCAAGCAACTTTACAAGATGTGCAATCATGCAATAAGACACAATAAGAGATTATGTGTTTATGATGCTATTCTGTTTAACATAAGCCAGGAGGAGATTTAGAGTACAGGGAATAAATCTCAGGCCAAAGCCTCTATTGACTTTCAACATGAATCCTGAGTTATTTTCAATCGTGCTTATTTTCCTTTTCTTTTTCTAAATGTTACGTATGTTGTCAGATTTTTTATTTTTTTGTTCTAAACTACCAAATACTCTCTTGGAAAAATAAGATAAATTTAGATATAATTCTCACTCTTAAGGACAACCGTTCAATTCCCATTTAAATAATTTTTTCTTTAACGAAAATTACCGTATATCCATTATATGATTAATTATTCCATTCTAACCTTTTGTCTTTCTTAAAGTAATCATTTTTATTCTTATATAATCATCATCTCAATGTATTAAATTTGTCCTTAATTGTGTGCAGTGTTACCATCAAAGAGTTAAAATCTCCTTTATAAGTTCAAAATTTTTAATTTAATTTTTTTAAGATAAGTAATTTAGTTATATTATTGAAATAAATTTTTTAATTTACATGTACTTTTCTATTAAGCCAAGCATCGCATGGACATAACACTAGTATATAATAAAAGTTATGCTTAGAAGCCGTGGTTGTGCTAAGTAGCTTCACCAAATTGTAGAAATTTTATTAGATTTTTTAAAAAAAGATATAATTTTTCATCTCCTATAATTTCTAAGTTGATAAATATCATAATTTGATTACAATCCAAATTCTTTATCTAATCCTTTTCTTACTATAATATATAAGTTGAAAAAAAATATATTAATTAAAAAAAAACAGCAATAAAAAAATCTTACACGTTTTAGATTTAGAATTTTTAAAAAATAGTTATAATTGCCGAAATTTTATTAGATTTTAAAAAAATAGAAATAATTTTTCTTTTCCTATAACTTCTAAGTTGATAAAATTTGTAATTTGATTACAATCAAAATTCTCCATCTAATCATTTTCTTATTATAATCAATAAGATGAAAAAAAAAAATATCTTAATAGAAAAACAAACAGAAACAAAAAAATCTTAAACCCAAATGTTTAATAACAAAAAACAAAAGCACACGTAAAAAGAAGTAGTACACGTTTTTTTTGAAATTATAATAAAATGATAATTAATGATTAATATATTAATATATATATTCTTATATATTAAAAATCTAATTGATTTTTAATACACATTTTAATTTTTTGAGAAGAAGTAGTACACGACTACACGTTTTAGATTTTTTTTAAAAATAGATATAATTTTTTTTCTTATCTTCATTTCCTATAATTATATTACTACACGTAAAAAGAAAACAGCAAAAAAAAAAAAGAAAAAAAAATAGCATATTATACTACATGTAAAAAGAAAATAGCTACCTAATAGCAATTTAGTACACTTAAAAAAGGTCTTTTATAAAATTCTATTCAACTAACATTAGACTTGGAGTCTTGTTTTCTCCAAAAAAAAAAAAGAAAAGAAAAAGAATCATTAGACTTTTAGTTCATATCAAATTCCTCAAGAACAATATATATATATATATATATATCAAATAATTTATAATGAATACCTACAATGCAGTTCTTTTTCTTTATTCTTCTCTTCTTCTACCTACGACTTTGCATGTATTTACATATTTAAACTTTTACATTTACATTGCAATACAACATTTGTTTTCTCTTTATGTACCTTTATTTATCTATTTTTGAAATTATTTTGAGTGTGGTACCTTAGAAGGTCTAGACACTAACGTAGTTCAATTATAGCTTAAATTCTATGATTTAAAAAAAAAAAAAAAAGATAATGCAATTCATATTTAATTTGGTGTTCTTAATTGATTATGCTAATTATTTCCTCACTTATGGCAACATTAAAATAATTTATAAGTAAACTTTTACATCTACATTGCAATCTAGAAACTCTAAATACTTATATTTTTGCAATTTTGTAATTTATGTTTTTTTTTTTTGGTTATATATGTAAGAAATTTATAGATGTTTAGCACTTCACTACTTTAGATGTTAGCAAGTATAATAGAAATATTTTTTTAAGTGCCATATATATATATATATATATATAGCACTACAAAGGGCTTATAGAAATTTAAAACTTACCATAATTTTTACAATATTTTTACTATTTTATTTGTTATTAAATTTAATTATATCATCAAAAAATATTTTTTAAAATTTATATATAATTTTTTTATTAAGTCGTGCATTGCACTAGAGGCTTTGTTATCAGGTGTTCAGTGACATTGGTTTAGAATGAATTGTTTATTAATAAATGGCACATGCTTTTATTGTGAGTGAAAAAAAGGAGAGTAAACGAGCATTAGTATTGGTAGTGCTAAAAGGCTAAATTGCTATTTTTAGCACCACAAACAACAAAAATATGCTACATCAGTGGTGGCATAGTTAAAAATTTTAACAACCTTGTCACAGTAAACTGCCATCTTTGGCGGTCTACTGTAGCAACAAATGCCCCAAAAAAAAATTGTTTATTCGGTCTTCTCTCCTTTTTCTCTCATTCTCTCTCCTTTTTTTCCTTCTTTCTTTTTCTCTCTAGTGCTGCCTCTATCTCCCTCTCGACTGAACCAAGCCTTTCTTCTCTTCGTGGTGTTACCTAGGTTCGTTGAGATCATCAGTGTGGGTTGATGTGGGTTCATGGTGTGGGTTGAGTTTGTATGGTTGGGTGGTTTGGATCGGTGGTTTTAGTGGTGGTGTGGGTTGTTGTTAGGATTGGTGGGATTGGAGGCTGGATTGTTGTTGGGATTGGTGGCTGGGTTGTTCTTGTTATGGTTGAAATCGGGTTGTTACTATTGTGGGTGGATTGTTATGGTGGGTTGTTGAGGTGGGTTTGTGGTGGTGGTGGTGGATGTGACAGGCTGTGGTGTGGGTTTGTTGTTTGTTCACAAATAGGAAGAGGAAGAAAGAGAGAGAGAGAGAGGAAGAATAAAAAAATAATATTAAATGAAGCTGTAAAAAAAAAAATAGAATCATTGATACTGGGTGTAATAGCCTTTTAAGTTACTAAAAACTAAAAAAATAAAAAATATAGTTCCACTAATGTGCATGCTCTAAGTGTGAAAAAAGCCTAAAAACTCTCACAATATTAAAACAAGGCCAAAATGCCTTTTATTAATGGTTTGAAGGATATTTAAGTCATAATGAAATGATTTTGTTTTCTTTTCTATACTGCTTGAGACACTATTATTCAGTTGATTTGTTTTTCTCGATATTCCCAATAAAGTAAGGGTATTTCAGTAAAAGCATTTTAAAAGTTGATTTTACTACCATTAATATAGGGGTGGCTATTCGTGTTTGTGTGTCGGGTTCGTGTCATGTCAACTCATGAATATCCGATTATATAGGTCAACACTAACCCGACATGTTTATTAAACGAGTCATGATTCATCAACCCTAATACAACCCATTTATTAAATGGATTAGTCATGTCAACCTGTTTATCAGATTTTATCAAAATATATTATGAAAAAACAAACAAATAAATATTTTTAATATAAAATTCAGAATTAACGAGTAATTAAATCACAAATAATCATTCAAAATTAAATCATATCTCAATATCACAAAAAATCAATCACAATATGTCAAAGAAAATAAACTATAACAACTAATAAGTTTATATACTTAAGGTTTGAAGGGCATATTGATAAAATATCATTTAATTAAATAGGTCAAATGGGTCAAATGGGTTCCATAGGTTGAATACTAACCTAACTCGTTTATTAAATGAGTCAATTGTGTAAACCTAAATATGATACAAACTCATTAAACCTCAACTCATAACCTGCTAATTTCGTATCGTATCGTGTCGTGTGGAATTAGTGGGTCGTGTCCAATTTTGTCACCCCTACATTAATAAATGCTTCTAAAGTTAACAGCACCCTTTAAATTATTTTTATTTTTATTTTTTTTAAGAATTGGAGAGGAATGGGCATTCCAATCCAAAAGCTTAAGCTATTAGGTGGAGGCCCAACAAGTACATAAATTCATACCAAAGTCTACATCTAACCAATTAATACTGCATCTCACGTTCAAGACCCAAATTTAGATGGGCCGGAGCATGTTCCAATAGACAAGCAAACCAGACTCACACTCACACCATTTCAGAACATCCAACCTACATATATATTAGCTGGAAAGCTTCAACTAGCACATCAACCTTATACCACTGCACTTCTAATTCAATGTGATACTCTCTACACAGAATAGCTTAGGATGTGGAAAAATTTTCATAGATGAGCTTTGCTATAAATTGTGTAGGGACTCAGAAAAGAACCACGTTCAAGATAACTGTGTTCATATTTGAGGAACACCCCTCGCTTATGGTTTTGGTATTTTTATCCCTTTTTTCTCAGAGAGAGAGAGAGAGAGAGAGAAATGGTGGTGGAGGAGAATAGATTGGGACTTGTGGAGTGTATGATGAGGATAAATATTTCATTCCTATAAAACTCTATAGAAGTAGATGGAAAAAATCATTAAATTATAATTCCTCCTTTTGAATTCTCCAAATTTGGGGAATAAAAAAATAACAAGTTTTGAGTGGTAGGGTACTTTTGTTAGACCCTTGATCCTTGAGATGATTGGTTGCATGTAGAGGCACCTTGGACCCAAGCCACAAACACAAACCCATGGGCATGAGGAGCTATGTCATAGGCTAAGAAGCGAGTTTTAGGCAGTAGCTGGCTCTGCTTCCCGGCCCATTTGTGGTCAATGCCTGTACAATCAATCTGAGATGGCAACATGTTGATGGCCTTGTAAATGTGATGTACTCGTGGTCATGCCTTGATATTTTGCAGGCCATGCGTGTGTTGTAAGCAACATTTGCGATGATGAGTCATAGCAACCTTGTGTGGATTAGCCATGAACGCGTTAATGAGCAATGGATTGATTGCTTCTTAGTAAGGTGGAACTGGAACGTGTTGGCATGCTGGTTCATGTGGGCAATCAGATTGAGTTGTGGCATGCATGATGCATTGTTGGGCTGCAAATGGGTGATGATTTGTTGTGGCATTGTGTGGTCAGATTTGGGAGATGGTATTGACATGGGTCAAACCCTTCACTTCTTATGCATGGGCTAAGATTGGGGTTGGGCAAGAACTTAGGCTATCAGGTATGTTTGCATGGACAGTGCACGACTAGAACAAGTGAAAATCTAGTACCACAAAAAATACACAACTCTTGCCACAACTGTCTATGCGGCAAACAAATGAGTGACAGGTCCATGTAAAAATATTAGGCAGTCAATCACAGTTTGCCATGTAGGATAATTGTGATAACAGTTGTGGTTTTTTAGGTGACACTAAAATTACTCGCAGAACAAGTGCTACCAACATGGTGGGGCAGTTATCAAGTAGTTGCATGCCTGCTAGCAACATGGAAAGGCTCCTAGGCAGCAGTCATTTATGTCCTAAAAGCAATTCCTAGACCCGGTAGCTAAGTACAACAATTATTTCTTGTATGATTATTTAAGTTGTTAGGAGTGTCAACATGTAACTTATGCTGTAAAGCAAAACAAGCTCCCTTAGATTGTTAGGGCTGTCAAAAGCATGGAAAAAAAAAAGAGATTGAATTGTGTAAGATCAATGTATTTTGTGCATGTTTTTAATTTATAAGAGCATCCACAATGGTGGTGTTAAATAGCTATATTGCTATTTTTAGCATCATCACTTACCAAAATGTGCCTTATAATGGTGGAGCCAAATCTATATTTTTGGCTCCACAGCTACAGTACACAGCTATTTTTGGTTATGCACTGTAGCTGAAAGGTTTTTTTTTTTTTTTTTTTTTGGTGCGTTCACACTGTTTTTGATTATTTTACTCATTTTTTTCTTCATGTCTCTCTCCTTACTCTCTCTCCATCTGCTTCTCTCTTCCTCCAAGCCTATTTGCACGAGCCCAGCTGCCACCAACCCACGCTTCAATCAGCCATTGCCGCTGACCCATGCTCTGTCGTCAACCACACTCATCGCATTAACCCACTCCACTCCTCCACTCCTCACCGGCCTAACTCCCCTGCCTCACACCACCAAATTAACCCAATGATCCGATGAGTAATCCACACCACATCACCTCCGCTATAAACAAAAACAATCCACAACCACTGCAAAACACAAACCCACGACAGATCGGTTAGAGTAGAGAGAAAAATCACAAACCCACAGCGTTCTTAGCGGCCCAAGAGGCCCTCATCCACGACAGGATCCTTGAGAGCTTCGACAAGTTTGTCTCCGGCGCCAGCGAGGAAGGTTTCGGGATGGTGATGGGTGGGAAGGAGAGAGTGGCGACAAGACTTGCTAGGAAAAGGAGAGAAGTGAGAGAGAAGAGAGAAGTGAGAAGTGAGAGTAGAGAGTGGAGAGAGGCATGACACAAAGATAGAGAGAAAGAAAGAAACTAATAAAATAATATAGTAGATATATTGTTTTATTATGATGTTTATATTATTTTATTTTGTTGGAAACTAAAATAGATCTATTAATATAGGATGTTTTGTAAAATAAGTAGGTAAAATAGATAAAATAGCTTTCTATGGTGCCAAATAACTAAAAAAATAACACCACCACTGTGGATGCTCTAAGCTTTGGTGGATGGTGGTTAGTCTTGACTAAGGCATAATTCCTAGTGAGTATTTTGTGAGTGCAAACCTTAGTATCTTTTGTACTTTTGCAGTAAAGTAATAAAGATTTGATATTTTTCCATAAGTTCTGTATGCTTTGCACTCTTGATTCTCACATACTACTGAATGGCTCCTTTATGTGTGAGTTAAGTTGTTATAGACTTATAGGACTCGGCAAAATATTTGAGGTGAAAATCTGCCATCCAAACACAAGTTTTTCCATTATATACGTACAAAGCACACCTTTTCCTCTGTTGTAGTGACCATTAAACAATATGTTTTTGATAACTGAGAATTTGGCCTCAAGAGGAAGAAGAGGGGATGCAAAACTAGTGTTTTCCATTTCATGAGCATGGCTCTCAATTGATTGTGCCCCGAAGTTCATAAACCCATTCTACCGCTCCTTGCCCATCATTGAGGTTCTTCCACAATTACTAATACTCCCTAAATGATTATTAGAATTTGTTCAAACTGTACATATGCTTGTATTATTGTAACATCCATGAAGAGTTTAGTAAGCACAAAGGAGAATGGTATTTCAAAATTCACATCTAGTTTTGGCTGACTGAACTGGTTCAATACAAGAGGAGCATCAGGATTTAAGAAACAAACAGCAGTTCAATTATAAATTTAAAGTCCTCATCTACTTTCAATGTTATGTTGCACTGATTTCTTAAAAATGTATAATACAGACAATATATGACCATGTGGTGTGGTTGAGAAAATAAAATAATCTTGATACCTTACATCTGTTGATTCAGTCAGCCATTCAGGCTTGAGAGAAAAGGCCAAATTGAGGAAAGAAAGTAGACAGAGTTAAAGTAATAGAGAAGATAGCATGGAGAATTAGACTATGAGATGCAAAGTTGGGCAATCAGGAAAAAAATTCACCTAAGGAAGACTTCAAGGATAAACATGAACTTCCTCCACGCTAAACCTCAAATCAAGGTGAGCATCATATAAAATTATGGGTGAAGAATCTTTGGAGCCAAACAAACCATAGATATAAGAGACAAACTCAATCATATGTTAGCAGTAAATCAACTATAGGATTCAATTTTGTGACAGAATAAATGTAGAATTAGATTCACTAAAAACAGAATCAAGGTTTTGTATACATATATATGTAACATCTCTGACCTGTATTAGCTAACCATATGTGCCCAAGCTACTCTGCCTCCACCAAAACAAGAATTACATTGATCTCTCCAATATCCCTGCCTATATACATACACCTTTGGCCACCAAAAACCATTATTTGCTATAGACCAATATAATATATCATACAAAATGAAATGCACTAAATACTAATACATATGTATATTGAATTTCGAGTATAAATCTTGTATGGAGTTGCTCACTAAACTATGAACAAGTAACCAAACCATCTTGTGAAAGTAGGTACCCTTCTCGATTCAATGTCCCCCTCACTGCCCGATAAAACTCCACCCATGAAGATGAATATACATCCACTGGCCCAAACAGAAATGTTGGATTAGGACTTGCAGGGCAAGCACCCACCAAATCCAACACTGAAGCAGCCGGTTTGAGCTGCTGTGGGAAATTAAATGCTAAATTGTCAACTTTGTGTTCATAAATTTTCCCAGTTCGATCCAATTTATACTTTGAAGTCCCCTGAAACTGCCCTTTGGTCTCCCATGGAACCCGAGGTACACCACTCAAGTTCCACCTTATCCAAATCACATTCTCAGAAGGTTGCCAAATCCTATATACCTCAAGTGAAATCTCTCTGAACAGAATTTTACCATGAAATCTCAATGCCCAGAAGATCAATTTGTAGTTTTCAATACCAGTAAACGTGTTCAATGGGTCTAAAAATGTAATATCATCCCTGAAAACAATCAAATTCCATTTTAGAACTTAGAACATATTAGGATATTATATATTAGGACATTTCTATAAATTAAGTAGACCATGGTTTTGTAAAATTCTATAGGGCTAATATGGTTTTAGGGTTATCATATCAAGCCTAATGTATTACTATTTATATTGGACCTTTATAACACAGTTCAGCATATAAAAGATGTAGCCTAATATATTCTAACATTCCACAAAAAATTCCAACTTTCTCAGGACCTAAACACTTATCACAGAAAATAAAACAGACCCAGATAAGAAAATCAAAGAATATGAAATACCCAGATGAGAAAATAACCTGTAAATGTCATAATTGAGGTCCTTGGTGAATAGCACAGGAAGGTCTTCTCTGAGCGTCCTTACAGCAAGGCCAAGGTTGACATAGAAGTCATCTTTTTGGTGCTTATCTTGTGCACCAGGGGGAGTGTTAACCTGAGCTACACCCTGTAGTGGAGGAGGGGTTTGGAGGCTGGTGAGGGAGAGAGGAGAGATACAGTGAGAGTGAGAATTGGGTTTTGGTTGGTGAGGGGAGAGTGATTGGTGAATGAGGGTTTTTTCTTTTGATTTGTGATTGTGATGAAGAACAAGAGAGGGAGAGAGGTTGGGTAAGAGAAAAGACATGGCCTTTATTATTCCTCAATTGGGTTTTTCTCAAGTTCTAAGCTTTTCATGTGGAAGAGAGAGAGACAGAGAGAGAGTTTAGAGAGGGGAAAGATTTGTGTTTTGTGTTTTGCGTTTGCGTTTTGACTGTTTTGTTGTGTTTGTTGAGTTCGTGGAAACAAATTGAGGTTTGTGTTTATGATTTTTTTTAGTGGTTTTGAACATGGCCATGAAAATGGACTTAAATGGTCCAAATGAACATGTGAAATTGGTTGTTTTGTGGATTTTGCACATTGTGCCCTACATTTGGTATATTTCTCTTCCACATGTGAACATGAAAATTTTGTTGCTATTGTACCCTTGTCAATAGGAGGAAAATTGAAATTTTGAAACAAATTGAGGTTGGATGATCTGGATTTTTAGTGATTTTGAACATGGCCATGAAAATGGACCAAATGGTCCAAATGAATATGTGAAATTTTTAGTCGTTTTGTGGATTTTGACATTGTGCACTACATTTGGTATATTTGTCTTCCACATGTGAACATGAAAATTTTGTTGCTATTGTACCCTTCTCAATAGGAGGAAAAATTGAATTCACATTATCTGACCTTCGGTTTGAATAAAGCAACCATGGCGTTGGTGGTTATCATATCAAACATGAACACTATCCACTCATGGTTCATAGACATGTTAATAAAAATTGGTTACGTTTTATGACTTGACTTACTATTTGTTCTTATTTGTGCACACGAAATCTAGATCGTTTTTTCTATGAATTTTCAATAAAGGAAAGTTTCACCACTCTTTATGGTTTATTGGTGTTTTCTCTAAAGTGGAAAAGTTCCACTCATGAAAGGCACGAGTGCATTTCTATGAAATTTCTATTATTGAAAAGAACAAATAGAATTGAGGTTTGCATCCTTGGGGAGAATTTTTCTTGGAGAAAGAGAGGGGGAGGGGGGTTGTTTAGGATTAGGAGTTTATGTTTAATAATTTCAACCTAACTAGGAAAAGTTAGAAAAATTCTAAGGGATGACATATTTTCTAACTATTTACAATTTTTTAGGCTGCTTTTACATGTTTCAATGTGGTTTTATATTTTTTTAAGGTGCATTTCACACCTTACCATAACAAAATAGTGTAGTATTATTATTCTTGTTCAAAAAGAAAGGTTTGAAATTAAAGCTTTTATTAAAACAAAAAGAGAGAGAGAGAGAGAGAAAGATTCAAGCTATCGTCATAGACTATAAAGAAAATAGTAAAATACGAAAACCACTCCTAAGTTTTGGGCTAATTTTAGGCACTACCTAAACTTTTCAAAAATATCTAATTTGACCCTTAAGTACAAACCACACTTAAAATTGTTGGATAGTTCTCTTGATTCTCCAAGTCCTCTTCTGCTTCTATTCTCTGATTATTATTTATACTATTTATTATTGAAAAGCTTTCTTATACCTATAATTGTCAGAATACAATTCCCATGGGTTCGCATTGTGCCAATTAACCTCGCCGCAATAGTTTTGGGGAAATGAGCACAAATAGTGTTATTTGGTTTGTGCTTAGGGAGTAAATTTGATATTTTTTTTAGAAGACTAGGTAGTGTCTAATATTAGCCCAAACCTCATAGGTTGTTTTTTGTATTTTACCCTAAAACAACAGATTTTTCTCTTCTTAGTGGAACTCCCCCCCCCCCCCCCCCCTAAAAAAAAAAAAAAAAAAAAAAAAAACCAACTCCATTTCTAAAACAAAGTTCATATACATCATCAAGTTACCATTATTTGAAGCACTTTAACGCTTATAATTTATAAATAGATGGATTTAGTTGTGTCAAAAGAATTTTACTTTTATCAAAGCTTTTTTAGGTTAGGGATTGGTGATTTGTTCTTAATTGATGCGATATATTTAAATTTGTGGTATTCACTCTATAATGATTATTCAAACTAAAACACCAATTAGTTTTTTCATAGCAAGATGTGAATTCATATCCAATTCAGCGACAAAAAAATTTATTGATCGAGGTACCTAAAACCCACAAAAATGGTGAATATTAAATTGAGATTATTGCCTCCATATATTGTATATCACTATATCCATATGGTTCAAGGCCATGACTTCTAATTTCATGGAATGGCCATGATCAAAGCAATTTAATTCCACCCCGTCTTGCTTATTTTGATTAGTATCTATAAAGCTGATTCAACTTAGTTTGAATGAGGATGAATTATAATAATTTTTGTTGATAAATTCTAAGAACATATTTATTTTTTTTATCTAGTCGAAAGTTTATTTATAAATTCAAACGTAGACTCTATAAATTAAGAATGTCATGATATCTTAGTTTCAAAATAAATATTTAAAAAAATGATTCTCAAAAATAAATATCTAAATTCAGATGTAGACAATGAATCAAGACAGTCATAATTTCTAAATTATACATTAACCCATTATTTGATTCATATTATCCACATTCCACACACTTCGATTCGCCTCCTCCTAGTTAGATACTAACAAAATGAGCAGTACCTTACTATTTTAGGATATTTGTGCAAAGCAACTCAAAGATGAAAAAGACTGGTAGTCTGTGTCTCAAGCTGCTAGTCCTGTTCAAAAATAGTTCCTCTGTATGATAGCAAGCAAGTTTTATCATTTATGACTAGTCAATTCAGATTTAACAGGCTGCTTCACAAACCATTCAACTATGAAATCTGCCTAATTGTGAATAGTCAAAACTAAACATTCATGAAAAGCACTAAAAAACATTGCAAATTTGCAATGGTTTACCTTTTAAAACTTCAAAAATTCTAAGACCATATGATATACTACAACTTTCGTCTTTAGCTACAATTGTCCATGTTGTGAGTGGTAAAAAAAAAGGTAGTGGGTCCATGTAAAAGTGATATGCAGCCAATCACAATGTACCACATAAAATAGTTATGGTAAAAATTGTAGCAAAAGTTGTGGAATTTTATGTTGTACTAGAATTACTTTTAAAACTTTGAAAATTTGGTTAAATTTGTTACAATAATTCAAGCAAAGCTAAAAAACAATCTCAAACTTTGAAAAGCACAATTAAGGCCTAGATGACCATAGAATCCAGATAGCTTTCAAACACTAGAGGTGAGTTCATTGTCTGATTTGCTCAAATATGAACGGTTCAGTTCGAGCATTGGATAAGGTTATGATTCAAGGACATGACAACAATTTGAGTGGGGTAAATAAGTACACTTTTGGAGGGCATTTGAAAAGGATATTCTGTTGGGCCTTTTCAAAGAAACTGTTTAGAAAGAGAGCACATTCCTTTTTCGATACTCATATTTTAGTATCTTTCAATTCTCTAGCCAAGCCAAAGAGGCAAAGAGCAATTTAACCAAAAATTCATTAATATTGGCTTTTTGCTGAGGTGATCATGTTTAAAATTTAGCCCAAAATAATAATAATAATTTTTTTTTGGTCATAAATGGGAGCTATATTACATAAACATAAGTCTTACAAACATAAATATTACAACAAGACTTACTTAACAAGAAAACACATCACCACACAAACTAACAGCAGGAAATCTAAACACAAACCAACCAAACCAACACCGAGGAGAGGTCTAGCTGACTCGAAACAAAACATTACTGGACCCTTATTAACCGCGATGACTCCGGGATGAGACAAAACCCATGGAATCCCAATATAAACATTGCCACAAAAAAGTGGAGCATGTATCATACAAACTCCCATTTTGGATTGAAAAGCACCCCTCTTTGCCAGTAAATCCGCATAGCTATTTGCCTTTCTCCATATATGTTCAACACACGCCTCCCAGTCCTTGTTGAGGAGCCACCTGCAATCCAAAATCAAGTTATAAAATTCCATAGGATAATCTGTATGAGTAGTCAGCCATTTGTTCTCAAGAAGAGAATTAGTTTCAAAACAAACTCGGTGATGACCCTTGGCCCATGCTCGAGTCAACGCCTCTCTAAGACCCCACAGTTCGGCCATAGTATTATTCGTAACTCCCAGATGTAAGGAGAAACCCCACACCATTCTCCATTGGCTGAGCGTGCCACACCCCCCGCACTTGATTTTTCGGGGTTACTTATCGAGCTGCCGTCTATATTAATAGTGACATAAGGGAAAGGAGTTGGGCTCCACCTAATATATTTGATGGACAATAGAGATGACTGCCTCAAGGGAACGGTGCTAAGAAAGAAGAACTCTGTGACATGAGAGATAGCATTTTGTTTTAAAATATGAGGAGGAATGAATTTCCCTGAAAATATCAAAGAAATATTTTTACTTTCCCTATATAAAGGTTTCACATGACTTTTTTTTTTTTTTTTTTGGAGAAACCAGACTGGAACAGCCCTGCGAATTTATTCAAAACAAAATTAATGAACATCTAGAAAGACTAATAAGTCTTCCAACCAAATCTGTAGCCCCACACAATCTTTAGCTTCTTTTTGTTAGGGCATCAATAACAATATTACAACTGTCTTTGGGATTAAAGTTTAAAGTCGATTTATTTTACTATTTAGCTTATTTTTGCTACTATTCAACTTATTTTTGTTACTATTCATAGGTTCTACTACATTTTTTAGTATTATTCATGGGTCTCACTGTATTATTTCAACTAGCTTTTACTTTTATCTATAGTACTTTTAGCAAAAAAAATTCAATTTTAGTTAAATAAGTTGTTCCCAAACGGACCTTACATATGCGTTTAACATAACAGAAATCAGAAAACTGAAAAGCAGAAACTTGGCAGCGGATGTCGTCAATGATATTCACATGACAATATTTTAGTTCAGTTCATCACTAACAAATGATTAACAGCCCTATAATAAACAGCATAAAACGTCTTCAAGTTCTACCGGTATGGTTTCTGAAAAAAAAAAATCTACCCACATGTGTACATTATATATATATATATATATATTTTTTTTTTTTCTCCCCCTTTCAAAAGAATTATTTTAAAAAAAAAAAAAATCTTGGAGCGGGGGAGGGGTGGTTGTTCTGTTGTATACTACTATAGAAAATAGACAAAATGATATTATATTTCGAGTGTATACATCCAGTTCTTTCACAATATGTGCGACTCATATGCTATTAGGCAAGGACAGAGGTATATATTGACTAAGGGGGGTAATGGCTCCCCAAATTTTTTATTAATATATATATATATATATATATATATATAGTGGCGGCTCCAGAACTTTTTTCTAAGGGGATCAATAATGGCAAAGCCAAGAATTTGTAGGTGGTGGTAGGCGAGTGAAAAATAAGATGATTATTTTTATATATATACAACTTCCACATTATACACAATACAACTATATTGTACAATAGTCAAAAAAATTATTAATAGTTTAAAGATCGTTAAGACAACAATCATTGGATGCATAAACAAATAGAATTAAATAACTAGTCATACATTTTTGTCAAATTAATAATAACTTATTATATTTATAAGTTATATCAATTAAATAAAAAATATAGAATAAATAAGAACAATAAGTTAGTAATACACCTAGAAGTAGAGATTGGAGGAAATGTGAAACTAAGAAAAAGAATAGTAATAAGTTTTTGCTTTTGAAGTGTATGGTTTTTTAACCATACACGAGTTCACTCTCTTCAAATTAGAGCAAGCCGTAAAAGATTTCTTATACTTTGAAATTTGTAGAGCATTTATAAAATTACTTGATTGGACATAGAGAAAAATTAAGAAAACATAGAAGGGAGAAAGAAAAATAGAGAGAATGAGGAAAGAAACACATATGTAGATACTTTATGCTGTCAATGCCAAAGTAAGCTAGAGTCTTGAAGAGTTTTTCTTCTTCTTTTCTAAACAAATGAGCAAAAATTTGAAACATTTTTTTATCTTTCTTGTAAAATTAAATATTTTAAGAGTTGTTCTACTAACACAACATTTTTACAAAAAATTCACAACAAAATCTAGGTGACAAGTTATTAATGGTAGTTAAAAAAATGATATCAATTGTGGATCCAAATAAAAACTAGTTACAACTTACCATTTAACCTTTATTGTGAAAATATTGAGAAAGTGGCACTAGGAGAATCATATTCAAACTAATTTCAGTTGGGCTTAAAAAAAATTAAGATAGGGTGTTCAAATTTTTATTGTTGAGGTCAAAACAATAAAATTTTATAAATACTACATATATAATTTTATTTTGGGCCAAGTCAAGGGGTTCATTTGAACCCTCGGGCTAGTCATGGCGCCGCCCCTGTGTGTGTGTGTATATATATTAGAAATTTTGTTCAATAAAATTACATTTTGCCCCCTAACAATATCATTGATTCTTTTTAGACTAATGTTACATGTACAAACTTATCTACAACATTTATACAAACCGTTGAGGTATAAATTCTTATTGGTTCGTATTTGGACCCATCAATTACATCACTTTTTTACTTGTTAATAACCACTCATCATATTAGTAATTTGTATAAAAGTTTATAGCTCTAGCATTTTTCTCATTTAAAGGCCATTAAAAATTTTATAGATCTAAAATCTAAAACAAAATATACAAGCCCAAAAAAATTAGCGCAATAACAGAAATGACCAATAGTAAAGTTAAAAATAATTAAGCCTAATTAACTAATTTTACTCAAAACAAACAACCAGCCTTTTAAAAAGTTTTAAATAGAATTATTGTGTCCTTACCTAGCAGAAGACGTAGGCATCAAAAACTCAAAAAAAAAAAAAAAAAAAAAATCCTCAGCAGCTAGGAAGCAGCAAAGACAACGGTCAGGGCCACCCCCCTAACTTCAAGTCCTACCTCCGTCCCTGCTATTAAATCTCACATGTTGTGAGAGCTTGGATTTAACCCGAAACATTATGTACCCTCTCAAAAAGTAGATCTTAATCTATAAAATTTTAATTCTAGAGATTTTGCGATAAATAGATTTAATTAAAAAGAGCTTTACTGTGTAGAGTATTTGACAAACTATAATGATAGAACTCATGGCCAGCTTTAGTTTAGACCATGGATTTTAGCGTAGACCTAAGGTCTTCAATTAAAAATAAAAAAAGATAATGTAACAAAATAGAAATGAAGGAAGAAACAGATGTGTGAACACACAGGAAGAAAAGAGAGAGAAATTGAGAGAAAAGATAAGAAACTTTCTCTAATTCTTGTATTGAATGAATCTGTACACTTATCAAGCTTATATACATCTCTGAACCTAAATACCCAAAACAGAGTGCAACGGAATAACAGAAGAATAACAGAAAAATAAGAGGGAGCTAGTGGAGTTAGTTACAACACGTGTGGGAGTTAGTTACAATACGTGTGATATAATCTGAGTTAAATAAACAACTAAGACTACATGCCGTTTAGCTGCTCTTCTAAGTAGACTTGTAGCTTAGCTTGTTTGTAGTGTCGTTTTACTCTTCTTCTCATTCTTCTTATTCTCTGATCCTTTCTTCTTAATTGTCTGATACTCCCCCTTAAGATGAGACTCAGAACTATGTATGTTTAATACATTCATCTTGGAAATTAAGAACTTCAGCTGCTGACTGCATAATGCCTTGGTAAACAGATCTGCTAGCTGTGTATGTGTGGGAGTGAAGAATAAACGAATCACCTTTTCTTGTACCTTGTCTCTAACCAAATGGCAGTCTACTTCTATGTGTTTTGTACGTTCATGGAAGATAGGGTTCTCACCAATATAGATTGCTACCTGGTTATCACAGAAAAGCATGCCCGGTTGTGGATGATCAACTTCAAAATCCTTTAATAAAGCCAACAGCCAAGTCATTTCACAAACACTTAAGGCCATTGCCCTATACTCAGCTTCAGCTGAGGATCTAGAAACTATGGATTGTTTCTTAGACTTCCATGAGATCAATGAGTCTCCTAAAAACACACAAAATCCAGTAGTAGATCTTCTGGTATCTACACAAGAGGCCCAATCTGCATCCGTGTAAGCCTTCAAATGCAAATATGATTTTGATGATAGGAGAATGCCTTGGCCAGGGCATCCTTTAATGTATTGCAACACCTTGTAGGCTGCATCAAGATGTGGCTTTCTAGGCTTAGCCATGAATTGGCTTAGTTTATGAACTGAATAGGTAATATCTGGTCTTGTTATGGTTAGGTAAAGCAGCCTTCCAACTAATCTCCTATAAACACCCGGATCAGTCAACAATTCTCCTTGAAATTTGCTTAGTTTTAAGTTTTGTTCCATTGGCACTTTGCTGGGTTTGCAACCTGTCATTCCAGCATCTTTAAGAACACCTAATGCGTACTTCCTTTGACATAATGAAATTCCTTTCTCTGATCTAGCAACCTCAAGACCAAGAAAGTATTTCAAATTACCAAGGTCTTTCAACTTGAATTCCTGATTCAAAGAAGTTTTAAGATCTTCAACTGCTTGAACATCATTACTTGCAATTAGAATGTCATCAACATAAACAAGCAATGCTATGAAAGTCTGATTGCACTTCTTAGTGAACAAGGAGTAATCTGATTTGGATTGCTTGAAACCATATTTTAAAATGGTTGAAGAGAACTTGGAGTACTACTGTCTTGATGCTTGCTTGAGACCATACAAAGACTTGTTAAGCTTGCAAACTAGGTTTTCCCCCTTGCTGTGAAATCCCTGAGGTAACTGCATATAGACTTCTTCATGGAGATCACCATTAAGAAAAGCATTGTTCACATCAAGTTGGACCAAATGCCAACCTCTCACAGCAGAAATGGCAAGCAGAGTTTTGACAGTAGTGAGCTTAGCAACAGGTGAAAAAGTATCAGTGAAGTCTAAGCCAGCTTGTTGAGTGAAACCTTTGGCAACAAGCTTGGTTTTGTATCTGTCCAAAGAGCCATCAGCATTGTATTTGACTCTATAGACCCATTTGCACCCAATGGCTCTTTTATGAGGAGGTAAAGGTGTAATAGACCAGGTCTGATTGGCCTCCAAAGCAGCAATTTCAGATGCCATAGCATCCTGCCAATTAGAATCTTTGATTGCCTCATGGTAAGATGTAGGTTCAGGTATGGCAGAGATGAGGGAGCAGAAATGTGCATAATTGGAGGATAATTTGGAAGAATTAAGGTAATGAGACAAGGGAAAGAGGATACCTGACTTGTTGGCAGAAAGGGAAGGTGGATTATCAGTAACAACTGTGCTGCATTTAAAATCTGTTAAGTATGCAGGTGGTTTAGAGAGTCTGGATGACTTTCTTAAGGGAATAGAGGATGGAAGAGTGGAAGGAATGATAGGTTGGATAGATTGAGAAGGTGAAGGATCTGCAGAATTTGTAACAGGGAATTCTGCAGAATCTTCAACAGGTAAGTCTGCAGAATTGTGAACAAGTGAATCTGCAGGAGCTAAAACTGAGATATCAGTAGGTAAAGTAGCTAAAGGAACATCATGATTGGAAAGAGTATCATTGAGAGGAACCTGTGGGACATAAGAAGAAGTGCCAGAGGTTTCAAAATCAAAGAAAGAGGCAGGTGGTTCAGCCACTGAAGGAAAAAGGTGAGATAAAGGGATATTTGTGTTTGGAGAAAAAGAATGAGGCTGTGAAATGAAAGGAAATACAGTCTCAAGAAAATGAACATCCCTGGATATGAAAAATCTCTTGGTAGTCAAATCAAGTAATTTGTAACCCTTAACTCCAAACGGGTAACCAAGAAAGACACAAGGGGATGATCTAGGATCAAATTTTGATCTGTTATGGGATAAGGTGGAGGCAAAGCAAAGACAGCCAAATACCTTTAAATGAATAAAGGAAGGAGGCTTTCCATAGAGTTTTTCAAAGGGAGTTTTTTGGTTCAGAAGTTTGGAGGGTAATCTATTGATTATATGTACAGCAGTCAATACACAGTCACCCCAATAGCAAATAAGAACATTAGATTGAAATTTTAATGCCCTTGCAATGCTTAAAATGTGCTGGTGTTTCCTCTCCACAACTGAATTTTGTTGTGGAGTGGCAACACATGAATGTTGGTGAATGATGCCTTTGCTTGCATAAAAGTCTTTTAAGAAAAATTCAGGGGCATTATCAGTTCTAATGGTCTTAATATTTGCATGAAATTGTGTATTGATCATGTTATAGAAAGAAATCAGCAAAGGTCTAGTTTAGCTTTTGATTTCATAATATAAATCCAAGTGGATCTTGTGGCATCATCCACAATGGTAAGAAAGAATTTGAATCCATCATGAGTGAGCTTGGCAAATGGTCCCCAAACATCACAATGGATCAAATCAAAAGCAGCATTTGAAACATGATTAAGAAAGGGCAATGGAAGCCTCTTCTGTTTTGCAATGGGACAAAGAACACAATTTTTATTGCTATGAAAATTTTGTACATCAGGTATATGACTGTGTAAGGCCTGAAACTTATTATCAGAGGCATGTCCTAACCTCATGTGCCAAAGATAAGACTTGGTAACTCTAGGAATGGATATTGAACCAGATACAGAATTGACAAAAGATTGAAAAACAGACTCAAGAGTTGAAGAATCTTCTGAAACAGATTTGCAAGAGGATGCAGTGTGCAGCAGATACAGATTGTCATGTAATTCACCCACTCCAATCGTTTTCCAACAAGTAAGGTCCTGTATAAAGCAAAAATTTGACAGAAAAATGAAACAACATGAAAGTGTTTTGGTTAATTGGCTAACAGAAATCAGGTTGAAGGTGAAAAAGGGGACACACAATACATTTTCAAGTTTCAAAGTTGAAGTAACCTGAATTGTACCTATATGTGTAACTGTGACCCTTTCACCATTAGGTAATTGAACAAATGTGGAAATGGAGCTAGTGATGTGTGTAAACAAAGATAAGGAATGCACTATGTGGTCTGTGGCTCCGGTATCAAGGATCCAAACATCAGTACCATAGGCATTCTTATTGACAGGATTAACAGCAAAAACTGAATGTTGCAAGTCTAAGGAAACACAATCTGACCAAGTATTACACACATTACCTGAAAGAGCAGAATTAGCTGAGTGCAATGCATCATTGGCAGCACCAGATGTGGATGCATGATGAGAGCTGAGCATTGAGATTAATTGTTGATATTGTTCTGAAGTAAAGGGAAATGAATTGACCTGTTGATTGCCAGAATTGTTAGAATTTCCTTGATCATCTTTAGTCAAGACTTGATTGGCCATGGCCACTCTGCCCTTCTGCTTGTAACCTGGAGGATATCCTACCAATTTGTAGCATTTTTCTACAACATGTCCAAGCTTGCCACAGTGACTACATACAGGCCTCCCTTTTGCATTGATTCCTTTAGTGCTCTTGTTGTATCCTGGATATGGAATCCCTTGATTGAATCCTTGATTCTTGACTGCAAGGGCAGTTGATTCAACAGAAGGAACAACAGTAAATCCTGAATACCTTTGCCTTTCCTCTTGAATCACCAGAGAAAATGCCTTATCAATGGAAGGACTAGGCTCCATCATGAGTATTTGTGTTTTCACTTGAGAATAGGAATCATTCAACCCGTTCAAGAATTGCATGAGAGAATCTTGATGCTGGAAGGTTGTGACCTTATCATTCACACCACAGGTGCACTTTCCACATGAATAACAAGGTGAAGGCCTGAAATTCAATAATTGATCCCAGGCAGCTTGAAGATCAGTGAAGAAACCTGTGACTGTAGCAGCACCTTGCATCATAGTTGAGATTTGTTTCTGAAGCTGAGAGATCCTAGGTCCATTTGCTTGAGAGAATCGTTTCTTGAGAGTATTCCACACTTCGAATGCAATGTCTCTGTAAATTACACTGGCAGTGAGGTTAAGAGAAACTGAATTCAAGATCCAAGAGGAGATCATTGAATTGCATTTGGACCAGGCTTGCTTCTCTAACGGTGTGATCGCCATTGATGCATTAACAGTACCATCAACGAATCCAAGCTTGCTCTTGGCATCCAAAGCCATTCTCATTGCTCTGGACCACATAGGATAATTGTCCTCTGTTAATGGTTGAGTAACCAGAATCGCACTTGGTGTTTCACCATGATGCAAGAAAAATGGACTTCGTGGATCCTCCATCGGAGTCAGTTCTCGTTGAGATGAGAAAACCTGAGTAGCCTGAGTAGCTTGAGTATTCGACGCCATTGAAGAAGGCTCGTGCTCTGATACCATGTTACAAAATAGAAATGAAGGAAGAAACAGATGTGTGAACACACAGGAAGAAAAGAGAGAGAAATTGAGAGAAAAGATAAGAAACTTTCTCTAATTCTTGTATTGAATGAATCTGTACACTTATCAAGCTTATATACATCTCTGAACCTAAATACCCAAAACAGAGTGCAACGGAATAACAGAAGAATAACAGAAAAATAAGAGGGAGCTAATGGAGTTAGTTACAACACGTGTGGGAGTTAGTTACAATACGTGTGGTATAATCTGAGTTAAATAAACAACTAAGACTACATGCCGTTTAGCTGCTCTTCTAAGTAGACTTGTAGCTTAGCTTGTTTGTAGTGTCGTTTTACTCTTCTTCTCATTCTTCTTATTCTCTGATCCTTTCTTCTTAATTGTCTGATAGATAAGAAAAAGGAAGCCCCAGAGAGGCTTCAAATTTGTTAGGGAAGTGGGGGAAGGGGGTAATTGACATAAAAAATAAATAAATAAAAAATTCAAAAAACATAGGTTGGTTGTACACTCTCTTCCATGTCCCAAGGTCCCCAAAATTGTGAGCTAAATCCAGTACAATTAAAACTATAACTGTCTCAACAAAAAAAGGAATGTTATGAGTATGCTGACATATTATGGACAATCAATTTTTCTAAACAGTTTAATATTTTAATTTTTAAAAACTATTTTCTTACACATTAAATTAATAACATTAGTCACCTAATCTCTCTCTCTCTCCTAGCATACTCGGTTCTATGGCATATTCAACAAAGGATGAGCCAACACTCTTAGCCACACACAATCATTGAGGAGAAGCTCAAGTTGTACAAGGATTGATCAAAGCTTTGGGTGAAGATTCAAGAGCTCTTGGTGAGATTTATTTTGTTTTGCAAGGTAGATGCATCAATGGTACGATTTTACTTTACAATTTTCATATTCATACTTGCTTGTGGTTTATGCATTATATGAAGTAGATCTTAGTTTTGTTTCTGCTGCATATAACATGTACGATGGCAACATGATGCATATGTTTTTCCAACATCATCCAAGAGTGGTCTTAAATGTTCTTGTGGTTGTTGATCATTGTGCAACATGTTCTTCCTTCAAGTTTGGAATTTGGGCAGTACCTTCAGATGTATGGATATGGATTGGGGTTTGGATTGGATGGGCAACACCTCCTTCATTCGAAGTGTTCTCGAGATGTTCTTTTGTGTTATTTGAAGATTTGAGCAAAATAACAATAGTTCTTCAATGATTTGGAATTGAATATTGATTGAAGGCGCTTTGCATCAAATTTATGCTAAGGAAGTAATAAACTTAGGATTTTTGAGGGGGTAGTGTATCGAGATTGACAAAAACAATCAACAACCACCTTATGTCTCTTAAAAAACCCTTTTAAAACAACTCTAAAAATACTTTTTTCTTGTCCTCTGAGTAGGAGTGTTTCTCATTGAGAGTGAGCCTTCTTCCTCTCTTTTCTCCTAGGCTTGACCCTTCAAGACTAGAGTGCCTTTGCTTTCGGAGCATCATGGATGCTGATGTCCTAGAACGTATTCAACAATTGCAGGTAACAACAAAGGAAGATAAAGCCATCACAATCCGACCAGTAAGAAGAAAAGAGATATTGGAAGAATACTCTTTAAGCTTAATTGGGAAATTCCTTACAACTAGATCGATTAATATGAGAGCAGCCAAGAATCTATTGCGATCAATGTGGAAAATGGGTGATGATCTGAAGGTGGTGGAGGTTGGAGATGGGCTATTACAGTTTAAGTTCTCATTGGAGAGTCAACTTACTTGGGTTTGGAACAATGGTCCATGGTGCTTTGACAATCAAATCCTTGCCCTATGGAGATGGGAGAAAGGCATGTCAGCTAGAACAGTGAAATTCACCCATATTCCCTTGTGGGTCCAAGTTTGGGGGCTGCCATTTGACTTAACCACCGAAGAAGTAGGTCATGACATAGGGCAGGGGCTGGGTAGAGTCATTGAAGTGGATTGCAAAGCAATAAAAGCAGATCAAGCCCGCTTCCTTAGAATATGGGTGGAGGTGCCACTGGAAAACTGCTGCGGCGGGGCGGACCTATTGTCAGTCCAGAGGGTGACGAAGCAAAAGTTGCTTTCCGATATGAACGTCTCGTGGGCTGGTGTTTCGCATGCAGTAAAATGGGCCATGAACTGAAAGAGTGCAAGTCAGCCAATGAAAAGGACAAGAACGAGAAACCATACAGAGAGGGGTTGAAGGCCGGAACTCAGCTCAAACCTGAAGCGTAGAAAAGCAAATCGAGAAGCCTGGAACAACACCAGGGAGATACCACTGCTGTGACTGAACCATCACCGCTACTAGCGGACCCCACAGACACGTGCAATATAGTCCAGGAAACTACGGAAAATTCGAAAAAGCCCAGGCCTAGCTTGACACCTACAGTACAGCTTTTCATGTGACCTACCAACCCGATATCCCCTCCTTTCACGTTACCAGCTGACCCGATACTGACTGAAAGCAATATCACGTCAAATCACAACCAAACCGGCATGGAAAACGGCCTTTACGAGTAAGAACTTTACTCTGTGCCCATTAGTTATGGGAAGACAACAGCTATTGTCACATCTTCTTCCACATCCCCATGTACACCATCAGAGGACCCACTAGTCAAACAAAAAGCCACCTGGAAAAAACTTGCTAAACCAAAACAAAACTCAGCCATGTCACATACCATGACCTCAGTTGGAAAAAAGAAACGCTCCAGCCATGCAAACAACCTTGATGGCCAAGTTGACGAACCAAAAACTAAAAGGCTTAAGGGTGAGGCCGATTCAACACAACCTACAGATCAAATGGTGGAGGATGCGGCGCAGCCCCACCGATCACAATGATCATCATCAGTTGGAACTGTTGGGGGCTTGGGAATCACTGGGCAGTTGAGGTTCTTGCTGATTTGGTGAGAAAAAAAGCTCCCATCATTTTGTTTCTCATGGAAACAAAATTGACAATCCGAGAGATGGAACCAATAAAGGCAGAGTTGGGATTTCAGGGATGCTTGCAGTGTCCAGTGATGGTAGAAGAGGTGGCTTGGCAATGCTATGGAAAACTAAAGTGGTACTTGACACGTATACTTACTCCCCTCATCACATTGACACACGGATCCTCCCTCCCTCAGGCCTACCGTAGAGACTAACAGGGATATACGAATACCCCGATGAACAACAGAAACCAGAGACATGGAGGTTACTCTGACACCTTCACAGTCGCTCTACACTACCTTGGGTGTGTATTGGCGACTATAATGAGATACTGAACTCTAGTGAGAAGAATGGCAAGCTACCTAAGCCGTTGCTCCCCATGGTTGAATTTCAAAGTGTTTTGCTCTTTTGTGGACTAATAGACCTTGGTTACAGTGGGTACAGGTTTACGTGGCGAAATGGGAGAGGTAAGGAAGCTTTTGTGGAAGAGAGATTGGATAGAGCGTGCGTATCAGTAGATTGGTCGGAGATACACCCAAGGGCGAAGGTGACCCATTTGACGGCCTCATTCTCCGATCATGACCCGATATTACTGGACACTACACCAGCTACTGCCCATGCCCTTCGACGGCAGCATAAGCTCCATCGGTTTTAAGAAAAATGGGTGTCGCATCCTGAGTGTGAACAAATAATTCGTGGCTCTTGGACCCACTCAACCGTTTTAGGTAGCCCCATGAATAGACTGTTTGAGAAAATAAAACAAACCAAATCAGCCTTGGTGACATAGGGTCGGCATACTTTTGGCAACACAAAGACTCGCCTAAATGCAAAGCAACAGGATCTTGAGGAGTTGATGGAACAAGGGTATGGACAGAACTTGCATAACATCAATGAATTGAAAAATGAGATCAACACTTTGTTGCATCATGAAGAAGTATTTTGGCGGCAGCGGTCCAGGTCCATATGGCTCAAGGCAGGGGATAAAAACACCAGGTTCTTCCACCAAAGAGCAAGCCAGAGACATATGAAGAAAAGCATCGATAGGCTGAATGATAGGGAGGGTGTATGGCAATCTGACATGAGTAAAATCAGCACTATTGTTGAGGAATACTACACCAACCCACAGCTCAGCCAAGGAACATGGAAAGGGTGTTGGGGACAGTCGATAAGGTTGTGACTCAAGACATGGCTCACTCACTAACACAGCCTTACACTGAGGAAGAGGTGCGGGTGGCCCTATTCAGTATGCATTCATCAAAATCACCGGGTCCAGATGGTATGTCTCCTCTCTTTTTTCAAAAATATTGGCATATTGTTGGGCATGATGTAACACTTGCTGTATTATCCGTACTGCACTCTAGTAAATGTCTGAAGAAAATGAATTTTACACATATTGTCCTCATTCCTGAAAAGAATGACCCACAATATATCACAGAGTTTCGTCCCATAAGTTTGAGTAATGTTGTTTCATAGATTATATCAAAAGTCCTAGCTAATCAGATAAAATCCATGTTATCCAATATTATTTCTGATGCCCAAAGTGCATTTATTCCTGATAGACTCATTACAGATAAATTACAGATAAAACTACTGTTGCATTTGAAATGCTCCACCGTATAAGGAGTAAGAGGAAAGGAAAGATGGTCATATGGCAATGAAACTAGACATCAGCAAGGCCTATGATAGAGTGGAATGGGAATTCCTACGCTAGATTATGTTGAAGATAGGGCTGCCTGAACAATGGGTGACTTTGGCCATGGAAATAGTGAAAACAGCCACATATTCGGTGCTCATTAATGGGAAACCAAACGGTTTCATCACACCTACCCGTGGCATTAGGCAAGGCAACCCTTTATCCCCATATCTCTTCCTGCTCTGTGCTAAGGGGTTGTCCTCCCTGATTCGAAAGGCAGCAGATACAAATAGGTTGAAGGGTATTTTCTCTAGCCAAGGGGGAGTACGTATTTCCCATCTCCTCTTTGCAGACGATAGCCTGTTATTTTGTGAGGCAAAGATTGGAGAATGTCGCCAATTGCTGGATATCCATACACAATATGAGGAAGCCTCGAGGCAAGCTATCAATAGAGCGAAGACCACTCTCTTTTTTAGCCAAAATACAAACCGAAGAGAAAAAGAAGCAATTCAGAACTTGATGGGTGCACAAGTCATGACAAATTGTGAAAAATACCTTGTACTACCTATGGTTTGGGGTAAGTCCAAAGTAAGCACCTTTAAGGGTTTACAGGAGAGGATAACAAAAAAGGTGATGGGTTGAAAGGAAAAGACCATATCAAAGGCAAGAAGGGAGACTTTAATCAAGTCGGTGGCTCAAGCAATTCCGACCTACTCTATGAGTATCTTCAAGATCCCAAAAAGTGTGTGTGAGGATATCAACTCGGTCTTGGCAAAATATTGGTGGGGACAAACAAAGAGTGATAAGAAGATCCATTGGATTAACTGGAAGAGACTATGCACGCAAAAAAATAGGGGTGGCATGGGGTTTAAGGACATTCACGCCTTCAACCTCTCTATGCTAGCAAAACAAGCTTGGCGCTTGGTCAGCGGATCTCATTCCCTCTTCTATCGAGTCTACAAAGCTAGATATTTTCCCCGGTGCTCTTTTATGGATGCTGAGTTAAGCCACAATCCCTCATTTGTGTGGCATGGTTTATTGGCTGCTAGGGATGTAATTCAGGAGGGCTCCATGTTGAAGATTGGAGATGGACAGAGTATCAAACTTACCTGCAACAACTGGCTGCAACACCCCCCTCTCTTCAAGCTTGGAGCTGACACTACTTTGAAGGTGGGGGACCTCCTCCACCACAAATCCATGCAATGGAATCGACCCTTGATACAGGCCACATTCATGCAAGCCACACAAAATGACATTCTGCGCATCCATCTCAGTAACACACGGACAAGAGATAAGCTTTACTGGAAAGAAAACAAAGCCCAGGGGTTTACAGTTAAAACTGCCTATCACATGGCCTTACGTTTGCACCGAGAGGTAGGAGTTGAGCACTCCACGGTAGGAGAAGAAAAGAGGTTTTGGAATAGGATTTGGAAGATGAATGTGCCACCAAAGCTTCGGAATTTCGTATGGAGGGCGTGCAACTATATTCTTCCGACCCGCGCCAACCTATATCGTAAAAAAGTTTATATAGACCCACTGTGTGCTATATGTGAGTAGACCGATGAAACGATAAGACATGTGCTCTGGGGATGTCCCATGGCCAAAAACGTGTGGGCAATGGCTCAAGGACGGCTACAGAAGTGTTGAGCTGTGGTGCAGAATTTTTACCACTTGGCCCGACAGTTGTAGGATAGGCTCACAAGGAAGGATATGGAGACTTGGGCGACAGTGGCTTGGTCCATCTGGAACGCTAGAAACAGGTTTTGCTTTGAGGAAAAACAATCCCAGCCAAAGGACATTCTTCAGGCGGCCACAACTCTAATGCAAGACTACCAGCATTGGAATAGTCATCTAGCTGAACCAAACTAAGCAACCGAGTGCGCAGTGATGGGGACATTACGTGCTCAGCTCCTGGCCATTATAGCTTCCTTTTACTTTTGCTTGGTTTGTACCCTGATGTCATGGGGAGGCTTTGGTTATTAGTCCTTGTCTTTTGTATACTTAATGGGGGTCTTTTTCAACCCCAATATTCAATAAAATTTCTATCTTCACAGTCAAAAAAAAAAAAAAAAAAACTCTTTTAAAGGATTTTTGTGTGCTTTGTAAATGAAGGGATTTCCTCTATTTATAAAGGGGGAAAAGCCTTGGGCTTAAGAGTTGAGCTGGAATCTGAAAAATCACAAAACAATTGAATCTAGCAGGAAATTGGCACTTGGACCCAATCCTACATTTGTGCTTTGTTTTGAGTTTTAAGTGTTTTGACTCTTTTGAATTAATTTTTAGAACTTGTTTTGGCTTCGGAGTCCTAATTTAGTATCATAACCATCTAGATTTTTTTCTAGAATATTTATCATTTTTAGACACTTGATGAATTAAAATAACTAATTAGTTGTTTAAAACTTATGAACTTTCTGATAATGCAATCTCTTTGAATATCTTAAACACGTGGATCTCTACAATTATTATTATGACAACCCAAAAAAAAATATATCTAATTAATTATATTTATTCCCTTTAATTGATCAATGGTAATTAATTAGTAGTAACCACATGTGATTCACCTTAGCTTTGCAAATGCATTTTGACCATTAAAACTTGATGTAGTCATATCTTTTAATTTGATCATCCGATTTGAGCACACAATACATTGTTCTGATCATTAAGAAGTACTAGATTTATTTTCAATGATGTATTGATAGATTTTTTTTTTTTTTTTTTTTTGAGAAACATGTATTGAAAGATTGAACGGTCAAAATTACGATTTTTCTTATGATATAAAATTATTATTTATTCTTTTGGAACAAGGTTAAACAAAAGTTGCAAAATATAAGTGTCTACAATTATATTCTCTAAATTCAAGATTTCCTCTTTGACACTTACCTTTTTTATAGGTGAAGCTGTTGTGCTCCTCTTTGTCTCCCAGGAACCAATAAAGAGGATAACAAAGAACTAAGAATCATGAAGACAGTATGCTGCAAGACAAAGTAATAATCTAAAACTTACTTGAAGCCATCTTGAATAATACTTGAAACTCTAAAATTCATTTAAATATTTTAAAATATTACAAGGGAAGATTGAGGGTAAGATTTGGGATAAAAGAAGGTTGCAAAGGAAACTTTGGAAAATAAGCAGATCCCAAACAAGGGAGTCTTATATAGGCTACAAAAGTGAATAATTAAATTACAATAATACAATGACTAGTAATATGAACAACAATATCCTTGAATAGTGAAAAGTCTTCAATAATTGCTGATACCGCCGGAACAATACCATAGATGAATAGTGAAAAGGCTTCAATAATTCCTGATACCACCAAAATGATATTGTAGATGAATAATGAAAGGTCTGATACAAGCTGCTAGAGCTATCTAATTCCTCCAAAAGTAATTTTTCTAATAATACCAAAAGTAAAATCCTCTGATTTATTTTGATACAGAAAATGCTGAAAATCTTATATTAATTCAACTGAAATGATATCCCATACCAGTCTTGAGCATCTTGAAAGTAATCTGGTAAAGGAGAATCACTTTGGTCTTCGTCCTCTACATCTGATATTTGAGTTGCTGCTTCCAACATTTGGAGGTTCAAGAGTTTCTGATATCAATTGATTTGGAAGTGTAATTTGATTCCATTCAATTTACTTACGATTTAAAAAAAAAAATACTAAATATTTTAACACAAATACGAAGAGGGGAAAAGGTCTTAGAAACTGACAGTGATGTATATCGGCTAACTCTTGGATACACAGCACAGACTTATAATACTAGAATTCCTAGCATTTGTTTGTATTAATGAAGTGTTACTAGAATTCCTAGCATTTGTTTGTATGAAGGAAGTGTTTTTATCTAATGATTTTGAAAATAATGTTTTCATCAATTCATAACAAATCCTATACATAATTGTTAAAGGTTGTGATCCTCTCACCATATTATTAATTTTAACATCCAATGTTAATCCACACGGTAAGTCTGGTTCACAAATAGGTAAAGTAAAATTAGGAAAACAATTAAAATAAAGTGGATCTTCATATAAAGACGTTTCAATCCTTCCTATTATAGACTGATCAAAATTAAGTTGTCTACCATCTCTTAAACATAATGATACACTTGTATTTAATCCCTGTCTTATTAGTGGTTTAATTGCTACTTGAACTAATCCAAAATTAACAGATAAATACTCCTGCCTATGCTCTTGCATTAATTCCTCATTGAATAATTGTATTGACTCGTTCTCATTATTTAAAGACAAGGTTCTTTCAAACGTTTTTATTTTATAATCTGACTTAATTGAAAATTTTGAAAAAATAGATTGCTTATAAATTTGATTAATAGGTACTGAAGCCATTTTCCATTTTTTTAGATTTCTTTCTATAATCATCTCCTCATTATTTACTACTATATCGCTTTGATTTTGGTTCGACATGGAGACCCTGAGGAAGAAGAATTAGCAAAATCAAGAATCAGCAAATTTAGCACGATAACCGAACACACTCCTAAGCAGAGAACAAGTGAGAGCAACAGAGAAAAAAAAAAGTGATGAAGATTGCAAAAGACCAAATGACAGTTCAAGAAAACAGTTTAGAGACTTACTTAGATCAAGTGTTGCAATTGATTTCAATTCTTCAAATATTACAAAGGGAAAGATTTCTAGATGGAAGAAGGTAATGGATTCAACGAATGATTTTTTCTAGATTACAAAGGGTGTAGAAAGCAAGGGCACATCCTTAAAATTATATAGAGTACAAAAGTAAATAGTAATATTACAATAATTCGTTGAACAAAAAAAGTAAAAAGTAAAATGTGTATAGTGATATTCTCAAATAGTACTCAATAATTTCATGGTGGAGCCAAAAGTGTCTGATTCGGACATAAAGCCATGATATGAAATGATTTCGAGGTTAACTTTTTTTTTTTTTTTTTTTAACTTTAACTTTTTCTTTTTCACTTTAAAATCTCACTAATGTACCTAATCTCAGATTCTCAATCCAGCACAAATTAGAGTCAGTTTAGTTCAATTTTTTGTAATTGTGTGTGTGTGTGTGTTTTTTTTAAGGCGTTTTTTAAAATTGAGATATGATATTAGGGTTTGTTTGATAATGTTGTTCTAGTAATATTGTTTAAGTGTTGTAGAAATATATGTGGGTGAAAAAGTGTTGTGAAAATATGTGTTGTGCTGTTTAAACAACGAAAACTGTTATTTAAATAATACAACCAAACAACACCCTTAAATTTTTCTATTTAAAAGAAAAATGTTTCTTAAAAGTTAAAAGGTGCTTTTAGAAAATTGTGAGTGTTTGATTAAATTTTATCAAAATTGTAATTTGAATTATAAATTATCAAAAATGACAATATGTACATAAAATATAATTTCTTAGTATTTGCTGAAACCTTGTTTGCAGTGTACAGGTTTAGGTGGTAGCCTGAGAGAAGTGACAAGCATCCAAGGACACATGACTAGAGAGATTTGTCGCCACTTCTCTTTAGTAAACCCCTAAAGTTCTCTTTAGTTCTCACTCATTCCCAATTTCTCATCAACAACTGTGGCTGCCCATCTCACAAGGTTACCTGAAGTTGCTTTGTGATGAAAATGTAGAAGAAAAATGTACTAGATGAAAAATGCACAAGAAAACGCAAGAAAACTTAAAGGAAAAATGTACTGGCAAGGTGAGTCCAGCAACATGGTGACTTTCTAAGAATGGGTTTTGTTTTGTGGTTAGGTAAAAGGGTAAAATTGGTGGATTTTTGAAAAAATTGTAAAGGTTATTAAAGGATATGGGAGAAAGTTTCTAACGGTTCCCGATTTGTACTGCATTTTTGCATTGCAGTATTGTACCTCTCTCTAAGGGTCTAACGTGAAAATGTGTTTTTTCATGTTCTAGGGCCGAAAACGCAAAATCTAAAATTGCTTGGGTTCCAACGTGAAAACGTGGCAAAAAAGTTACAATTTGGTTTGGTGCTTTTTGGCCTCAAAAAGCCAAACCAAACGGGCACATAATTATATAGAGTACAAAAGTAAATAGTAATATTACAATAATTCGTTGAACAATAAAAGTAAAAGTAAAAAATAAAAAGCAAAATGTGTATAGTAATATTCTCAAATAGTACTCAATAATTTCCTGGTGGAGCCAAAAGTCTCTGATTCGGACGTAAAGCCATGATATGAAATGATTTAGAGGTCAACTTCTTTTTTTTTTTTTTACTTTCTCTTTTGCTTTTTTCAACTTGTTTTTACTTTTACTTTTTCTTTTTCACTTTAAAATCTCACTAATGTACCTAATCTCAATCCAGCGCAAATTAGAGTTAGTTCAACTTTTTGTAATTGTGTTTTTTTTTTTTTTCTTTTTTTTTTTAAGGCATTTTTTAAAATTGAGGTATGATATTAGGGCTGTTTGATAATGTTGTTCTGATAACGTTGTTTAAGTGTTGTGGAAATACGTATGGTGAAAAAGTATTGTGAAAATCTGTGTTGTGCTGTTTAAACAACACAGCCAAACAGCCCCTAGATTTTTCTATTTAAAAGAAAAGTGTTTCTTAAAAGTTAAAATGTGCTTTTTGAAAATGGTGAGTGTTTGACTAAATTTTATCAAAATTGTAATTTGAATTATAAATTATTAAAAATGACAATATATACATAAAATAGAATTTTTTGCTCCTTCCATCCTCTATTCCATTTTGGAATGTCCCAAAATATTGTCCTGTTTCTAAAAATAAAAGTCATTAATTTACTAATGTTCCTATTATAGCCCTATTAATTTACTAATTCAATTTTTTGATAAATTTATTTAAGGATAGTTTTGGAAACTTATACATTTTTAAAAAGTAGACAAGATAATAAATGATGTTCCCTTAAAAAGTTTGATTTTTCAAACATGACAAACAAAGTGGGACAAATGGAGTAGTATTTATTGAAACCTTGTTTGCAACGTATAGGTTTAGGTGGTAGTTTTAGAGAAGTGACAAGCATCTAAGGACACATGACCAGAGAGATTTGTTGCCACTTCTCTTTAGTAAACACCTAAAGTTCTCTTTAGTTCTCACTCATTCCCAATTTCTCATCAACAACTGTGGCTGCCCATCTCACATGGTCACTTGAAGTTGCTTTGTGATGAAAATGTCGAAGAAAAATGTACTAGAAGAAAAATGCATAAGAAAACGCAAGAAAACATAAAGGAAAAATGTACTAGTAAGGTGAGTCCAGCAACATGGTGATTTTCTAAGAATGGGTTTTGTTTTGTGGTTAGATAAAAGGGTAAAATTTGTGGGTTTTTGAAAAAATTGTGAAGGTCAAGGATGGAACCAGGATTCGAAGTGGAGGGGCGAGGGGGGAGGGGGGGGGGGGCAAAGTATAAACACAAAAATGTTTATGAAAATCAAAACTAATGTGGGTAATGGCCCCCCTCTGCCCTAATGTGGGTTCGTCGGTGGTGAAGGTTATTAAAGGACATGGGAGAAAGTTTCTAATGGTTCCCAATTTGTACTACGTTTTTGCATTGCAATATTGTACCTCTAAGGGTGTAACATGAAAATGTGTTTTTTCATGTTTTAGGGCTGAAAACGCAAAATCTAAAATTGTTTGGGGTCCAATGTGAAAACGTGGCAAAAAAGTTACAATTTGGTTTTGTGCTTTTTGACCCCAAAAAACTGAACCAAATGGGCGCTAAGATGGAGCAATCACTTCTATTTCTATTAACCTTAAAATAGAAGAGCCAACCTACAAAATGAACCACTAAAAAGAAATATTTAACTGAAAGCACACTTGTCAAACAAGTGTAAATAAGAATACCAATAGCATACAAAGAAAAGGTTCCATAATTAAGGAAATAATTGGTAAAAAATGATTCATAGAAACTGAAAATAAGATAAATGATATAGAGGATCAGATGCATCATACATGTGGATAGTTTCATTCCCAGACCTCGAAAGGTCTCATAAATATAATTAGTTGGGATTAAACATTTATCATTGTCTCAACAACATTCTAGGCAAAGAAAAAATTAACATTTAAAAAAAAAAAGCAACTCAAAAACTTCAAAAAAGTTTTTTTTTTAATTTTTTTTATTTAAGGAAAAAAAAATGAAAGACCATCAAAGAAGGGGTTGCAAAAAAAATAAGGAGATTACAAAATTTTTACAAAGATAATCTTCCTAGGGAAACAAGGATCTCAATGAGAAAATCTAAAGTAAAATCTGACAAAAAGCAGATAAAAATACTTTTGTACTCATAACATGCCTAACAAGCATGAATAGTTTACATTTTACAAAAGTATTTCAACAGAAGCGAATCAAACATCATGATTATTGCTTGTCATAAGAACTTAAATTATGAGGCTGGATGCAATTAAGGAATATCTAACAACAAATAGCATTAACTTGTGTTAATACAAGGGGGGAAAAACCTACAAGCAAATAGATGACAAAAACGATTAGCAACCACCTTCTGTCTCTTTTCTCAAAAACCCTTTCAAAGGATTTTTGTGTGCTTTGTAAATGAAGGGATTTCCTATATTTATAAAAAGGTAAAAGCTTTGGGCTTAAGAGTTGAGCTGGAATCTGAAAAATTACAAAATTTTTTTTTTGGTGCTTTGTTTTAAGTTTTGGGTGTTTTGACTCTTCTGAATTAATTTTTAGAACTTGTTCTTACTTCAGAATCCTAATTTACTATCCTAACCGTCTAGATTTACTTTTTTTTTTTTTTTTCATAATATTTATTGTGGGGGCCAGTCAATCAACAGTCCCATTAAGGTCAGGATCGTTGGGCCTGTGGCCCATCCGAGGATGGATATCCGTCCGAGGAGGCCCAAGTCAGGTCGTAAGGGTAACTACCGAGGGGGGGGGGGTAGTCAATATCACGAAAGTAGAGTTCCGTATTCGTCCGAGGACACCATACTCGTTGGCAGTATGCGTCCGAGGACGATCAGGACGCGGTCTTGTTACAATTGGACCTCGAAATTATGTCACCACTGAAGATGGGATAACAGACCAAGGGTAAGAAAGAAAAGACAAACAAATATCTATAACTACAGCTGCCTCCGCATTAATTGCCTCTCAACCAACTCTCTGGCCGCATTAATGTGGAGGTGATACCTGAACAGTAATGAGGCAGCCTTACAGCTGCCCATAGGAAGTTCCAGGAGGCACTAGATGAGACAGAAAGAAATCCCCCGAACCCAACCTACACGTGTGTGGTGAGGATGGAACACAGAGGGTGGTATATAAACTAAAAGAAGAACATGCAGAAGGGGGGATCAGAACATAAAAAAAAAAAAAAAAAAAAAAAAAAAAAAAAAAGCAAAGACTGAAGAAGAAAAACGGGAAAAGCAAAAGAACTGTATCTATTACAAGAAAAAAACCGATTGTTGTGCCAGCTCTAAGCCTTCAATATACGTGAGGGTAAATCTTTTCATTTTACGAAAGTTAATCTAGTTCTTAATACCCACGCTCTACAAATTATATTGTTTGGGCCTGTTTACGTGCGAACCCAATATCCTTTTTGGGTCGTTACAAATCGAGTCCTTACATTTATCATTTTTAGACACTTAATGACTTAAAATAAATTAATTGTTTAAAACTTATGAACTTTCTGATAATCCAATCTCTTAGAATGTCTAAAACGCATAGATCTTTATCATTATTATTACCAGTGTATAATTTCATGCATATGCACAAGTATAATTAAAAATAATCACAATTATACATTTCAAATAATACATTTTTGTTAGAAAATGTTCAAATTATACATGATATTAGCTTAAACTTTTTTTTAAACTATGCATTTCTAAAATATATAATTATTTCTCATTATACATATATAATTTAGAATTTAATTGGATTTATCCTATTCGGTTTTTGCACCTAATAAGTCACTTGCCACAAAAATTAAAAAATTAGATAGATACGTGCCACAAAATTGGACTCCAATTAAAATCCAATTTAAAATCTAATTGAATTTGGACTCATCGATTTTTACACTCAATAATTCACTTAGCACAAAAATTAAAAAATTAGATGGGACACATGGTGCAAAATTGAGAATCCAATTAAAATATAATTGGATTTTCTTTGAGTTATATATATAGAAGACAACCCAAAAAATATATATCTAAATAATTGTGGGGGTCAAAAACAATCTAAAAAGGCCGAAAAGCCCTTAAAGATATATTTCAGCCTGGATATCCGAATAACATAATTTATTTATCTAATGTACGTGGTGAAAACTTCACAATGGAAAACTCAAACAACTAACTTATGAAAGCAATATTGTATTAATATTATTAGCAACAATCATTACACACTTTTCCGTGGTGATGGGATCCAGAGATAAGAAAAAATCTCTCCACTCTTCTCTTTTTTCTTTTTTTTTTTGGATCCCTTTTTCTCATACCCCCTTCTTTTCTTATAGGCTTTTTCCTTCCCTTATCCCTCCAACTAGCTTACCCTTAACTAGATCTTTTTTGTATATTTTTCCTCCTATTGGTTTCCCCCCGTTCTTATCCTAAAACAGGATCTTTGGAGATATTAGTACTGTTCAGGACTTTAGATTGTCTCACATGCATTTAATGTGGCAGGGTTTAGGTGGAGAACCTCTCATTAATGCGGAGGTGGCAATCTCTATGATGTTTATCCCCTCAAGGAGTTTCCCATGATATGCTTAAGGAGAATGGTTCCTCGGATTACGAAAAGGAAACTAGTTTTCCGGGATTACTCCTTTGTATTATCTGAGGTCACCCATGTTTGTTTCCTCGGATGGGAGTTTTAGTGTTAGTAGCATATCTTGAACTCCTCGAGAATCATCTGGGGGACACTTTCCTTTATGATTTATAGTAGTGGGCCTAGCCCGTCCTTTTTAGTGCAAGCTTTAAGGCCCTTTTTAATGCAAGCTTTAAGACCCAGAATTGAATCTACTCCTCTCACAATGATTATATTAATTTGGATTAAGTTTAACTACAAAATTAGTTGTAGCTTTAGGCTACAAAGTCATTCAATAAAATAAATATTACTGCATATTTTGAAAATCTAACCGTTGAATTATATGTTCTTTATGCTCTTAATATACATGTCAATTTTTGTGTTAATCGGATATTATTTACTATATAATCTATAATCTTATATTTCATGAATAATTTTAAATTACAAAAATTTACAATTTAAAATTTTATTGATGACATAACTATTGATCTGTAATTTTCTTGAAATTTTGCAAACATGGAGTATATAAGAAAAATATGTAATCCAATGATAGATTTGTCAAAATCCACCTCCAATAAAAAGATATTGAGTGAGTTTGTGGTCTAAGGCTACAATCAATTTTGTAGCTAAACTTTATCCTTCTTTTAATAGATTAATCATAATTAATTAGTAGTAACCACATGTGATTCGCCTTAGCTATGCAAATGCATTTTGACTGTTAAAACTTGATCTAGTCATATCTTTTAATTTGATTGTCCAATTTGAGCACAGTAAACAAACATGGTTTTGAAAAATTAAACGTAAAAAAATTATGATTTTTCTTATAGTCTAAGATGATTATTTTTTCCTTTGGAGGAAGGTTAAACGAAAGTTGCAAAATATAAATGAAGGGAAGATTGAGGGAAGATTGAGGTTACAAGGGAAGTTGCAAAATATAAATGAAACGAAAGTTACAAAATTATGATATTTTCTTAAGTCTTAATACTTGAAACTCTAAAATTCATTTAAATATTTTATAATATTACAAGGGAAGATTGAGGTTAGGAATATAAATGAAGATTTGGGGTACAAAAGAAGGTTGCAAAGGAAAGTTTGGAAACTGAGGAAAACATAGAGCTGAAATTAAGTGCCCCAATACAAGGGTGTCTTATATAGCCTACAAAAGTAAATAATAAAATTGCAATAATACAACGGAAAGTAAAATGAACAACAATATTCACCAATAGTGAAAAGTCTCCAATAATTGCCGATACTGCCAAAAGAGTATGGTAGATGAATAGAGAAAAGTCTTCAACAATTCCTGATACCACCAAAATTCAAATGATACTGCAGATTGCAAATGAATAGTGAAAGGTCTGATACGAGCTGCCAGAACTGTCTAATTCACCAAAAGTAATTTGTCTAATAATACCAAAAGTAAAATCCTCTGATTTATTTTGATACAAAAAATGCTGAAAATCTTATATAATTATCTGGTGCAATAATTCAACTGAAATGTTATCCCATACAAGTCTTGAGCATCTTGAAAGTAATCTAGAAGGTGAAGAATCGCTTTGGTCTTCATCTGATATTTGAGTTGCTGCTTCCAACATTTTTCTATTCTCCATTTTTTTCCTTATTCTTCTGAAGCAAACTTAGCATAGTTCATACAATATTGTCACAACCGAGGTCTTTCTGACAACATAATTAATCCTTAAGGTAACAAGAATTCATAATCCCTTTACATGATCCAAGGTAACTTATAATGGACAAAAGAAGAGTAATAATCTTTGGAATCTGGAAAGAACTGAGGGAGAATGATACTGATTTTTCTGAAAGAGAAAGCATCAAACCATGCTTCTTGATAATCATAATAACTGTAAGAGGGAGGTTGGAAGGGTTGAAAAAATTGTCTCATACCCCATTAGAGAAAGCCATTCTATTATTGTAAATTTTGCATTTTGTATGAGGAAGGAGAACTGAAATTCTTTTTCTGGTGCAAGTTTTCAGGGAAAAGAGTAAATGCAAATTCAGGGGAAACATTTTTGAAACTAATTCACAAGGGAAACTGAGATTTTGACTGATTTTGGAGAAGATGAGATTGGCTAAAGCAACAGTGGATGCTGATATGACTTGAGAAAAAGGTTTTATTAGAATTTTGTTGATGAGTTAATTGTCTATTGTTTTTCCCTTATTTAACTGTCTATCTTCAAACTGCCTAGAGGATGAAGAACTTGAAATGTGAGAATCTGATTTTCGTTGAAAGGAAATAGCCACTTTACCATCTGACCTTTGTGATGTATAACAATCATCATCTACATTCTCTTCAATTTTAGGTGCAGGTTCAACCGTTTCAGGTATGGATTGATTTGGAAGTGTATTTTGATTCGATTCAGGTCTCTTAGGAATTTGAACACTATACTTCCTAGCATTTGTTTGTATTAACGCAGTGTAACCTTTTGGGCTTCTATCAAATGCTTGTGGTTCTAATCTAGATTTCATTAATTTACAACAAATCCTATACACTATTGTTAAAGGTTGTGATCCTGTACTCATATTATTATTAATTTTAATATCCAATTCTAATCCACGCAATAAGTGTGGGTCAGACATAGCTAAACAATAATTTGGAAAACAATTAAAATAAATTGGATCTTCATATAAAGATGTTTCAATCATTCCTAATAGAGAGTCATCAAATTTAAGGAGTCTACCATCTCTTAAACATAATGATACGCTTGTATTTAATCCCTGTCTTATTAGTGGCTTAACTGCTACTTGAACTAATCCAATATGAATAAATGAATACTTCCATTGCATATCCATTAATTCCTCATCGAATAATTGCATTGACTCATTCTCATTTTTTAAAGAGAAGGTTCTTTCAAAAGTTTTTATTTTATAGTCTGACTTAATTGAAAATTTTGAAAAAATAGATTGCTTATAAATTTGATTAACAGGTACTGAAGGCATTTTCCAACCTTTTAGATTTTTTCCTATGTTCATCTCCTCATTATTTACTGTATCACTTTGGTTCGACATGTCAGACCCAGAAGAAGAAGAATCAACTAAATCAACAATTTAGAACAAATAAACCCAACACTTACTACTAAGAAGAGAACAAGTGAGCAACAATGAAACAAGAGTGATGAAGATTTGCAGGACAGAATGACTTATACAAGAAAGCAAATTGAAGACTTACTTGAACCTATTTTGAATAATAGATCAAGTGTTGAAACTGATTTCAATTCTTCACGTATTACAAAGGAAAGATTTCTGATGGAAGATGGTACTTGATTCTACTATTGATTTTCTGGATTACAAAAGGGTGTAGAAAGCTTGGAGAAAACTTAAGAGCTATGGCTGATGACTGATGCAATACAACCAAGGGAAGATCCTTATATAGAGTACAAAAGTAAATAGTAATATTACAATAAATTAATTTGATGAACAGTAAATGTGTACAAATATTCCCAAATTAAAGGGTGATGTGGGGCCGTTTACAACTCTGACAATTATTTTGCCTTTCGGTGCTTGTTAATTATTGTGTCTTTCGGTGCTTATTAACACTTTTCAAAAAAAAAAAAATTGTATGACAAATTTCAAGAAAGTTGTTGGTGGTACCCGTTCACAACCATAAAACACATGAGATGAATAAAAGAAAAATACATAAAAATACAAGTTGAAAAAAATGACATCTGAAAAAAGACAAAAAGATTGCTACAGACAAGATGTCTGTTAACACAACACCTTACCTTTTTTACAGCTTCATTTCAATTTTTTTCAATTTTATAGGTACCGTCTTTTTTTTTAACTTTTTTTTTTTCTGACTATTTTTTTGTCTTTTTTTTGACACCTGAACAACCAATTAAGGTTTCCCATAGTACTAAAAACTCAATAATTTCCTGACGGAGCCAAAGCCCAAAAGAGTCAGGTTTCCACTGAAAATTAGAGGGCCGTTTGATAATGTTTTTCTCCTAATGTTGTTTATATTTTTTAGAATATATATAAGTAAAAAAATGTGTAAAAATATATGTAATATTATTTAAAAACTAAAAACATGTGTTTAAATACATATACCAAACGGATCCTAAATGTCTAATACGGACCAAAAATAGAGCTGTCATATGAAATAATTTCACAATAAGATGAGGATTGAGATTGTAAATGAAAATTATTTCACTGTTCGGCTTATTTTTGCTACTATTTATGGGCTTCACTGCACTTTTTGATACTATTTATGGACCCTATTGTACTATTTCAACTAATTTTTACCTTTATCTACAGTACTTTCAGCAATAATTTTTTAATTTCAACAAAATAAACGGTATCCAAACACAATAGACCCACAAAATGAACCACTAAATAGAACATTTTAACTAAAAGCACACTATCTCGTTTGAGAAAATCTCATAAACAAATTTGAGACAAACTTTGACAAACAAGTGTAAATGAGAGGTGCCATGATTAAAGACATAAGATAAATGAAATAGAGGATAGTTACATTCCCAGACCTCAGAAAGGTCTCATAATGAGCTGGGATTAAACATTTATCATCATCTCAACAACAACCTCAACAAAGAAAAAACTCAAACATCTTTTTTTTAAAAGCAACTCAAACCATTAATGTAGAAAATTTTACTTAAAAAAAAAAAAAAAAAAAAAAAAAAAAAAAAAAAAAAAAACATGGCCATCAAAAAAGGGGGTGCAAAAAAATAAGGAGATTACAAAATGTATACAAAGATAATCTTTCACAGGGAAACAAGGATCTCAAATAGAAAATCTACAGTAAAATCGGACAAAAGTAAAAAATGTGTCATTTGGCTATTTTCGCCTAACTATATAGAGTACAAAAGTAAATAGCAATATTACAATAATTCGATGAACAATAAAAGTAAAAAGTAAAATGTGTATAGTAATATTCTCAAATAGTACTCAATAATTTCCTGGTGGAGCCAAAAGTGTCTGATTCGGACACAAATCCATGATATGAAATGATTTCGTGGTTAACTTTTACTTTTTTTTACTTTCTCTTTTGCTTTTTTTCAACTTTTTTTTACTGTTTCTTTTTCTTTTTCACTTTAAAATCTCACTAATGTACCTAATCTCAATCCAGCACAAATTAGAGTCAGTTTAGTTCAATTTTTTGTAACAGTGTTTTTTTTTCTAAGGCATTTTTTAAAATTGAGGTATGATATTAGAGCCGTTTGGTAATGTTATTCTAATAATGCTGTTTAAGTATTGTGAAAATACATGTAGATGAAAAAGTGTTATAAAAATATGTGTTATGTTGTTTAAGATTTTTCTATTTAAAAAAAAAGTATTTCGTAAAAGTTAAAAAATGTTTTTTGAAAATTGTGAGTGTTTGACTAAATTTTATCAAAATTGTAGTTTAAATTATAAATTACCAAAAATAACAATATGTACGTAAAATAGAATTTCTTAGTATTTGCTGATTTCTTAGTATTTGCTGAAACCTTGTTTGCAGGAACAGATGAAGGTGGTAGCCTGAGTGAAGTGACAAGCATCCAAGGACACATGACCAGAGAGATTTGTTGTCACTTCTCTTTAGTAAACACCTAAAGTTCTCTTTAGTTCTCACTCACTCCCAATTTCTCATCAACAACTGTGGCTGCCCATCTCACAAGGTCACTTGAAGTTGCATTGTGATGAAAATGTAGAAGAAAAATGTACTAGATGAAAAATGCACAAGAAAACGCAAGAAAACATAAAGGAAAAATGTACCAGCAAGGTGAGTCTAGCAACATGGTGATTTTATGAGAATGGGTTTTGTTTTGTGGTTAGGTAAAAGGGTAAAATTGGTGGGTTTTTGAAAAAATTGTAAAGGTTATTAAAGAATATGGGAGAAAGTTTCTAACGGTTCCCGATTTGTACTGCGTTTTTGCATTACAGTATTGTACCTCTAAGAGTGTATTTGGATATCGCTTATTTTGCTGAAACTGAAAAATTATTACTGAAAGTACTGTAAATAAAGGTAAAAGTTAGTTGAAATAGTATAGTGGACCCCATGAATAATAGCAAAAATAAGCTGAATAGTGAAATAATTTTCATTTTTTTATCTATACGCAAACTCACACTAAGGGTCTAACATGAAAATGTGTTTTTTCACGTTTTAGGGCCGAAAGTGCAAAATCTAAAATTGCTTGGGATCCAACGTGAAAACATGGCAAAAAAATTACAATTTGGTTTTGTGCTTTTTGGCCCCAAAAAGCTGAACCTAACGGGCACTTAGATGGAGCAATCACTTCTATTAGTATTAACCTTAACATAGAAGAGCCAACCCACAAAACAAACCACTAAAAAGAACATTTTAACTGAAAGCACACTAAAGTTTGCGAAAATCTCATAAACAAATTTGAGACAAACTTGCCAAACTAGTGTAAATAAGAATGTGTTGAGGTACGAATTTTCGGGTCCTAATTTCATTAGCCCACTCCCTAAAAAATCCCCACACAAGTCCCATAAATTGCCTTGAGCCCTCTCACAAATACTACCCACTATATCCTACATATTATCCAACTTGGGTTTTCACAAAAATACTCACCATATTGCTGCCAAAATTGGGCCACAAAATTATGCTAGCTCCACAAAAAAAAAAAAAAATAAATAAATAAAGAAACCCAATATCATTTAACTTGTGGGCAAAATCTGAAAAAAGCCCAACAAAACCACCTCTAAAGCTCGTTACGATACAACACCTCTAAAAGTTCGTTACGACACGGCACCCCTAAAACCCAAATACTAATTTGGTACTATTTTACAAAGCCCAAATACTAATTTGGCACTATTTCATAAAAGCCCAAATGCTATTTTGGCATATATTTACAAAACTCAAATGTCATTTTGACAATTGTTTTACATATACTAAATCCTTCACTCATGGGAAATATAACTACTCATCCCTCAAGAAATACATCTCTTACAAAATTTATAAAAGCCCATGTATATCACTCATGGCAAAACTCTTCATTTTGTAGGGATAACCAAGCCCAAAGAAGCTCAACTACAAAGCCCAGCTGAGCCAGCCCAGCTTATACACAAATCCCAGCAGCTAAAGCTTACATGAGTTAACCAACCAAATTTTAGCACAACTCAACAGCTGGAGCCCATTCCCATCAAGTCCCAACTTGTCCAATTAGATCAGAGGAGGACACATGTCTATTAGGGGGCTAAACCCTTTCTTCACAAGCTGAAATTCCATCATTTTTCATGTGACATAAAGCTGAAAGTGACATGACAGAAAGCTGGGAAGCTTCAGCCAGCTGTCCCTTCTTTCTTTTCCAACCCATCTGGTCAAGAACCAAGAGTAGTCATGACCAGGCCATTAAAGCTCTTGAAACAACTTGAAATCAATTCATTTTCATACTAAAAATGTGTATTCTCTAGTTCATGGACCAAGCACATGAACCTCAAATGGAGAAACTTAGAGAAATGTGGTTTGAAGGGCACCAAGGGGATCCCAGCAGAGTTTCCAACAAGGGCTCCAAGATTGACACTTGGCTTGGGGTGATACAATCTGCCCTAAGGAACTCTGATTCTAGCAACAGCATAACCAAGATCATTAGCCTAATGCATGCTCTAATCCCATCAGCCAAGGCCAATCAACATTCAATGCTAAGTCAGAATCTTAGCTGTTATTACCCAAAACAGCAAGAACCTTCTAAAAGTTGAGCTTACCACTCTTAGCTAAAATCCTAGGAATGATTTTTTAAGGATTTTCTGAAGATTGAGAAAGATTTAGTAGAGATTATTTGCTAATTACCCCCTAAAACTCAACTATAAATGGAAACTCTCCATTAACACTTGGGGGGGGACCAAGATATACTAAGAGACACACTAAGAGAAAGAGGTTCTTCCTTAACCTCTCTGTTTTAGCCTTCCCCAAGCTCTAGCAAAGTTCTAAGGCACTAAGTTTCTTAGCTTCAAGCTTAGAAACTAAATTCCCTAGCTCCTAGATCGCAAACACTCCTCATAGCTCTACTCATAAACACTTATCTACCCCCAGCAGAAAACTCCAGCAGCTTTACTATACACTCTCACTCATTACTCATAATACTCATAAATGACTCTCTCTACTCACTACCTACACTATATCCACGAGCATGCCTTGGCACCATAATGATCTTGCTGCGCTAGCTAAGATCTCTCTCTCCCTTCACCTCACATTAAGTTTTTCTCATTATTTGTTATAATGAAACTCATAATATTCATTTACTCATTTACTATTAAAGGTTATGATGTAACTATCACTGTAGAATTTTTCTCTCATATTATTGTGTTAGAAGACTCTTCTCCGGAGCCAATGGATGATGAGTTTGAAAATGTGGATACTTACCTTAATCTGTGAAATAGCTAACAGCTGGAAGTTTATTCTGTTTGGTCTTACTTACCGGCTGGGGACATTTTACCACTAGGCTATCTTCAGCAGAAACATTTTACCGCTGGGCTATTTTTTGCAGAAACATTTTACTGCTGGGCTATTTCTTACAGTATGTTTTTTAACCATGCTGACGTGTCTGCTGTAGGGATTGTTTATGGGTCATTCTTGTCAGTCTCAATCTAGACCAAAGGCATAAAATACATTGAAGTCTTTGGATCTTCGCCAATATCCTTTGGGCCGTGCATCAAGCCCATCATCAAGTTTCGGTTTAGGCCCCCAACCCAATATAAATCTTAATTGTCGAAAGGAAAACTTTTTCGCCCCCGACAGAATGCCAATAGCATATGAAGATAATCTTCCTAGGAGATTACAAAATTTTTACAAAAATAATCTTCCTAGGGAAACAAGGATCTTAATGAGAAAATCTAAAGTAAAATATGACAAAAAGCAGATAAAATACTTTTGTTCACAACATGCCTAACAAGCATGAATAGTTTACATTTTACAAAAGTATTTCAATAGAAGCAGAATCAAACATCATGATTATTGCTTGTCATCAGAACTTAAATTATGAGGCTGGATGCAATTAAGGAATACCTAACAACAAATAGCATTAACTTGTGTCAATACAAGGGGAAAAAAAACCTACAAGCAAATAGATGACAAAAACGATTAGCAACCACCTTATGTCTCTTTTCTCAAAAACCCTTTCAAAGGATTTTTGTGTGCTTTGTAAATGAAGGGATTTCCTCTATTTATAAAAAGGTAAAAGCCTTGGGCTTAAGAGTTGAGCTGGAATCTGAAAAATCACAATTTTTTTTTTTTGGTGCTTTGTTTTAAGTTTTGGGTGTTTTGACTCTTCTGAATTAATTTTTAGTACTTGTTCTGACTTCAGAGTCCTAATTTACTATCCTAACCGTCTAGATTTGCTTCTTTTTTTTTTTTCCATAATATTTATCATTTTTAGACACTTAATGACTTAAAATAAATTAATTGTTTAAAACTTATGAACTTTCTGATAATCCAATCTCTTTTTTTGAGGATAGATAATCCAATCTCTTAGAATGTCTAAAACGCATAGATCTTTATCATTATTATTACTAGTGTATAATTTCGTGCATTTGCACATGTATAATTAAAAATAATCACAATTATACATTTCAAATAATACATTTTTGTTAGAAGATGTTCAAATTATACATGGTATTAGCTTAAACTTTTTTTTAAACTATGCATTTCTAAAATATATAATTATTTCTCATTATACATATATAATTTAGAATTTAATTGGATTTATCCTATTCGGTTTTTGCACCTAATAAGTCACTTGCCACAAAAATTAAAAAATTAGATAGATACGTGCCACAAAATTGGACTCCAATTTAAAATCTAATTGAATTTGGACTCATCGATTTTTACACTTAATAATTCACTTAACACAAAAATTAAAAATTAGATGGGATATGTGGTGCAAAATTGAGAATCCAAATAAAATATAATTGGATTTTCTTTGAGTTATATATATATAGAAGACAACCCAAAAAATATATATATCTAAATAATTGTGGAGGTCAAAAACAATCTAAAAAGGCCAAAAAGCGCTTAAAGATATATTTCAGCCTGGATATTCGAATAACATAATTTATTTATCTAATGTACGAGATGAAAACTCCACAGTGGAAAACACAAACAACTAATTTTTGAAAGCAAGATTGTATTAATATTATTAGCAACAATCATTACACACTTTTCCTGGTGATGGGATTCGGAGATAAGAAAAAATCTCTCCACTCTTCTTCTTCTTCTTTTTTTTCTTTTTTTGATCCCTTTTTCTCATACCCCTCTTTTCTTATAGGCTTTTTCCTTCCCTTATCCCTCCGGCGGGCTTACCTTTAACTAGATCTTTTCTAGATATTTTTCCTCCTATTGGTTTCCCCCCGTTCTTATCCTGAAATAGAACTTTTGGGGATATCAGTACTGTTCAAGACTTCAAATTGTCTCACATGCATTTAATGTGGCAGGGATTAGGTGGAGAACATCTCATTAATGCGGAGGTGACATTCTTTGTGATGCTTATCCCCTCAGGGAGTTTCCCATGATATGCTTAAGGAGAATGGTACCTCGGATTACGAAAAGGAAACTGGTTTTCCAGGATTACTCCTTTGTATTATCTGAGGTCACCCATGTTTGTTTCCTCAGATGAGAGTTTTAGTGTTGGTAGCATATCCTGAACTCCTCGAGAATCATCCGGGGGGGACACTTTCCTTTATGATTCATAGTAGTGGGCCTAGGCCGTCCTTTTTAGTGCGAGCTTTAAGGCCCTTTGGGCCTTGGCCCAGAATTGAATCTACTCCTCCCACAATAATTATATTACTTCTTTTAATAGATCAATCATAATTAATTAGTAGTAACCACATGTGATTCACCTTAGCTATGCAAATGCATTTTGACTGTTAAAACTTGATATAGTCATATATTTTAATTTGATTGTCCAATTTGGGCACAGTAAACATGGTTTTGAAAAATTAAACTGAAAAAAAATTATGATTTTTCTTATAGTCTAAGATGATTATTTTTTCCTTTGGAGGAAGGTTAAACGAAAGTTGCAAAATATAAGTAGTACTTGAAACTCTAAAATTCATTTAAATATTTTATAATATTACAAGGGAAGATTGAGGTTAGGAATACAAATGAAGATTTGGGATACAAAAGAAGGTTGCAAAGGAAAGTTTGGAAACTGAGGAGAACATGGAGCTGAAATTAAGTGCCCCAATACAAGGTGTCTTATATAGCCTACAAAAGTAAATAATAAAATTGCAATAATACAATGGAAAGTAAAATGAACAACAATATTCACCAATAGTGAAAAGTCTCCAATAAGTTTAACCAAAAAAAAAAAGTCTCCAATAATTGCCGATACTGCCAAAAGAGTACGGTAGATGAATAGAGAAAAGTCTTCAATAATTCCTGATACCACCAAAATTCAAATGATACTGCAGATTGCAAATGAACAGTGAAAGGTCTGATACGAGCTGCCAGAACTGTCTAATTCACCGAAAGTAATTTGTCTAATAATACCAAAAGTAAAATCCTCTAATTTATTCTGATACAAAAAATGCTGAAAATCTTATACACTGATGTGGTGCAATAATTCAACTGAAATGTTATCCCATACAAGCCTTGAGCATCTTGAAAGTAATCTGGAAGAGGAGAATCACTTTGGTCTTCATCTGATATTTGAGTTGCTGCTTCCAACGTTTTTCTGTTCTCCATTTTTTTTCCTTATTCTACTTAAGCAGACTTAGGGTGAGTTTGGTTCAACTTTTTGTAAAAGTGTATAATGAAAAAGTGAAGTTTTCAAAAAGTGCATAATGAAAAAGTGCATTTTTAAAGAGCTGAGTGTTTGGTAAAAACGGTTAAAAAGTGTTGGCTAGCACTTATAAAAGTGGAGGTTTGAGTTATAAATTACCAAAAATGACAAGATATATATATATATATATATATAAGTGAATTTTTTGTTTTAATTATCTCTCTTAATGCAAATTATGGACACAACATTTTTACAAAAATTTCACAATAAAGTCCATATGACAAGTTGTTAATGGTAGATAAGAAAAATAATAATGTCATTAGTAGGTTCAAATGAGAACCAATAACAAATTACTGTGTAAAATTTATTATTAGAAGTGTTACGTTTACAACATTTTTCGCAATATTTTCACAATAAAATTTATGTGGAAAGTTGTTACTGGTTCTAATTTGAACCCACAACTGAAATTATTTTTTTACTAACCAATATTAACTAATAACAATCTGTTACTTGAAATTTATTGTGAAAATATTATGAAAATATTATAGTAACATTCTTCAATTTGGATTTTTTATTTTTTATATTATTTTTTCTTTTTCCATTTCACGCTCAACCATACGTTTAGTTTTATTTCTTTTTCTTTTTTTTTTCTTTTTTTTCTCCTCCACACGTTCTCCACTATCTCTACCCCTCTTTTTAACTCTCCTTTTCTCCCTCATTCATCAGAACATTCCAAGAGCTCCTTCTTTCTCCACCTCCGTCTCTCTTCTTCTTCTTCTTCTTTTTCTTTTTTTTTCTTTTTTTTAACTTGATTCCAAAACTCTCTCTTATAAGAAAATTTTCTTTTTCTCCCTCATTCAAGAACATTCCAAGGAACTCTCATCTTCGTGCTATTGCTCATCTTCGTCCCCAACCCAGTCCAGATGGGTCAGCAGGCTTCTGTCCTTTTTTTTTTTTTTTTTTTTTTTTGGCTTTTATTGTTATGATTTGATTAATTTTAAAACTGTGTTTTCGAGTTTGTATTCTGGTAATCTGATTATGTTTGAGTTTAGAGATGTTTGAGAGAAAGATTGTTTATTGTTATGATTTATAGTGTTTGTTCTGTGTTTGTTTATGGGTATTTCTGAAATTTCATCATTAGCAACGGTAACCATGAAAACGCGCGTTTTCATTTATGGACCCTCAGAGGTCCATAAAATTTTCACGTTTTGTCCACGTTTTTGGCCTGTGCCCAAAATGCAACTTTTTGATAAAAGTTGCGTTTTGGCTTAACCAAACGCAATTTTATATCTAACTTTTTTCAAAAAGCGCTTTTAGGCTCAAAATGTGAAAACAAACGGGCACTTAGCATAGTTCATACTTTATGTACAACAAACTGATGTCTTTCTCGCAACATACTTAAGGTAACTTATAATGGACAAGGAAGAGTAATAATCTTTGGAATTTGGTGAGAACTGAGGGAGAACTGAAATGTTATCCCATTAGAGAAAGCCATTCTATTATTGTAAATTTTGCATTTTGTATGAGTAAGGAGAACTGAAATTCTTTTTCTGGTGCAAGTTTTCTGGGAAAAGTAAATGCCAATTCAAGGGAAACATTTTTGAAACTAATTCCCAAGGGAAACTGAGATTTTGACTGATTTTGGAGAGGATGAGATTGGCTAAGCAAAAGTGGATGCTGAGTTAGCTGTCTATCGTTATTCCATTATTTAACTGTCTATCTTCTAAGTTCTAACTGCCTAGAGGATGAAGAACTTGAAATGTGAGAATCTGATTTTCGTTGAAAGGAAATAGCCACTGTCCCATCTGACCTTTGTGATATATAAAAATCATCATCTACATTCTCTTCAATTTTACAAGTACCGCTTAGTATCTTTTTTTTTAACTTTTTTTTTCTGACTTTTGTTTGTCTTTTTTTTTTTTGCACCTTAACAACCAGTTAAGGTTTCCCATAGTAAAAACTCCTCAATAATTTCCTGATGGAGCCAAAAGAGTCAGATTCCCACTGAAAATTAGATGTCTGATACGGACCAAAAATAAAGCTCTCATATGAAATGATTTCACAATAAGATGAACAGATTGATTTTTGCATTTTTTTTTTTTTTTTTTACCGCTTACAACAATAGACCCAACAAAATGAACCACTAAATAGAACATTATAACTGAAAGCACACTATCTCGTTTGAGAAAATCTCAAAAACAAATTTGAGACTAACTTTGACAAACAAGTGTAAATAAGAGGAGCCATGATTAAGGACATAAGATAAATGAAATAGAGGATCAGGTACATGTGGATAGTTACATTCCCAGACCTCGAAAGGTCTCATAATGAGCTGGGATTAAACATTTATCATCATCTCAACAACAACCTCAACAAAGAAAAAACTCTAAACATCTTTTTCTTTTTAAAGCAACTCAAACCATCTATGTAGAAAATTTTACTTAAAAAAAAAAAAAAAAAAAACCATGGTCATCAAAAGATGGGGTGCAAAAGAACAAGGAGATTACAAAATGTATACAAAGATAATCTTTCCTAGGGAAAGAAGGATCTCAAATATAAAACCTACAGTAAAATCGGACAAAAGGAAAATAAAATACTTTTCCTCATAACATGCCAAGCAAAGCGTGAATAGTTTACATTTTTCAACGAGTGCTCATACAATAGTATTTTAAACACAAGCAAAATCAAAACATCATGATTATTGCTTGTCATCGTCAGAAATTAAATTATGAGGCAAAATACATTTAAGGAATACCTAACAAGTAGCAGCATTAACTCATGCGTTAATACAAGGGGAAAAAAACCTAAAAACAAATAGATGACAAATCATAACGGACTAAACTTCTTGCGATTGTTACAATGACTTAAATGTTGATAGATGTTGGAACCTAGTTACAATGGAAATAAATTCAATAAAATCATGGAAGAGGTAAAGTTTTATAACCGTGATATATAACACCCCTCTCACATTGGGATGAATGTTAAGTTCTTCCCATGTAAGAGGTATGTCACATATTATGGTTATGCATGATACCACCTCAAGAAGATTCCGTTTGGTAGAGTTGTTAAACAACTTATTTTCAGTTTTTAAACAATATTATACACATTTCCATACACTTTTTCACCCACACGTATTCCAAAACTACAAACAATATTACTCAAACTTCTCTACCAAACAAGCCCTATCTTGGGTAACAATAGTATACAACATCCCTCTCACATTGATTTGAACCTCACGAACACGAGATCAAACTCTGTGTGAAAGAAATGTTGTAGCAACCAGTACAAAAAAAAACCATCTCATTCAAGAGAAGGGGTTACCGGGTCTTATTGAATTTATAGTCTATTACAATATATATGAACAGAAGGTGTAGCAAGAAAACCAAAAAAATGTGTTTTCAGTTGCAAAAAACTTCAAGAAAAAAAATCACAAGAACCAATATATGCTGCCAACAACCACTTCATTCTATCAAAAATTCACTACAATAATCTCACAAATGCATCAAGGAACAAGCATGTTCCAAAATGCTACATCATTATAATGACTTAAATGGAGTAAGGCCTTGGGAACCTTGTGAAAAACCTATGATGGATGCATAACATCTCTCTCACATGGGAGCATCCCATGTAAGAGGTGTGACTATATGTATCATGGTTGCTTCTACAATGGAGATTTGGGCTATTTGGATTTCCAGTTTCTATCACCCATAACTCAAGATACGAGTCCCATGGCTAAATGGTTTATTTAGGGATGTTTTCAGATTTTGTTTCCATCACTGAGTGATAAATTATGGAAATTGAAAACACACTTTAGGTATTTTAAAGTTATGGAAACAGAGTTATGATGACATTTTTGTAAATACACAATTTTTGAAAATCCAGCCACAATTTTTGACTTTTTGAGTCTTTTTTTTAGAAACAAAGTCAAAACTGAGTGATGAATGGTGGCAATTGGTGAAATTGGGATATTTTCAATGATGAGTGATAAGTGATGATGATGAAAAAAAAAAAAACCAAATATTGATGTGAACCTCACAAGCATGAGATCCAAAAATAAACTCAAAAAGTCAAAAGTTGCGGCTGGAATTTCAAAAGTTGTGTTTGTACATACAAAAAACCTCCTCACAAGCATGAGATCCAACCTCATGTGAAATAAGTGTTGCAGCAACCATTACAAAATAACTAATCATTTTTTCTTCACTATTCACAATTTATCACATCAAAGTTGTAGCAAAGCTGTGACACAAAAGGTCATACTAGAATTCTTCTTACAGAAGAAGGATTGTAGAGACAATTATCGTGCCACAACTTTTACCACAACTCTGTTGTGGTCAACTGTGAGTGGTGGAGAAGTAAAAATGATTACCACTCCGTATCAGAATAGTGACAACAAAGAATTGTTACCAAAGATACGATCATATAAACAATTAAGCTTTCCACCAAATCTTATTGAATTAATTGGCTATCACGATAAATTCCAACAAAAAATGTCTTAAAAAAGACATGCTAAAGGTATACTCGGTGGAAACTAACTACAAATTCAGATGCAAAAAAACTCAAAAGATATCACTACAACAATCAACATGCATTGCCAACAGCCATATCATTCAATCAGCACAAGACAGAAAAGAAGCCACTTACACTAGCCAGGTTACAAGCAAGCAACACCACTCTGTTATACATGGACCAAACAACACATAACAACATGTGCACATGACATCACGATGTCTCAATAGACTAGCATTCTATAACTCACATTCATGCATCAAGGTATTAAGAAGTCTGTTCCCAAATGCCACATACCATTTGCACTCAAAAGTATTGTAATAGATCTTCATCATAAATCATGTCCACAAATTCAGCAATAATATATTTAAGCAAAAAGATAATAACAATAAACTTATGTTGGAACATCGGAAAGCATGAGCCTTTTTGGAAAAAAGCAAATGCAAAATTCTCAGCTCCAGTTTCACTATTGGCAACGTACAGCACCGAAAACACTATCAAAAAAGTGCATCAGAGACTCTAATTTGTTGCCTTCCACGTTACTAAACACATAACACGATCTTATAGTTTTCAACCAAGCAAACAAATAAACCATAACAATATCAAAACTATAGGTACAAAAAACTAATATACAAACCTCATTAAAAAAAAGGCTTATAAAGCAACATAGAGAAGTGCCTAAGGCCTCAGAAAAGGCGAAAGTTTAATACATCAAAGATAATGTATCTCAGATGGTACGGACAATTTGAATCATCACAGGCCACTATCAGAAAAGAATTATATAAGATATCAACACAGCAGTAAAAGCCAGATGATGAAGAGATCACATTTAGCACACAATTTCAATATAAACAATATGTTTATAGTCCATTAGCCACTCACTAGGCCTATTTTTATGTACAGCATTTTAAAGCAGGACTTTTTTGGGGTACAGCTTACTTTAAACAACTTATTTTTTAAGAAAGATAAATGGGTAAATTTAAGAGCATACACTAAAGATTAAAGAATTTTATTTCTTGCCAAGCATTCTCAGCCTAAACAAAATTCTACTAAATCTAATTAAAGAACGATATAGCATGAAGGTTAATAACAATATTACAAAACAAGTATAATTCCTTTAAACCACACGCTCAGATTACATCTTCCACACCTCAAAAAAACAAGAATGAGAAGATGAGAGGCAAAGAAATTTAAAAAGCACAACTTCTATTTGCAGTTGCCTTTTACTTGAGTTTTCAGGAGAAGCTCGCCTAGCTATATAACAAAATAAGGTGGAACTCAAAATTGAAATTGACCCAATCTAGGAAAAACAAAAAAACTAATAACTACTTAAATTCAATTTGAATTCTACCATCAGTAGATCAATGGACATGACACTAAAACCACAAAATTAACTGAATCACATGTTAAGCATTAATAAATCAACGTGTATAACTACTACCCCATTGTTAAGCATGAATAAATCAACATACATAACAACCTTACCAAGCCATTAGTCATATTTTAGTATATTAATCTACTAAAACTCATACAATAGAAGTGATATGATGTGAAACATGTTACATGCAACATCACCTCACATGGATAGAGGACATTTGTGAGGTCCAACCCATGTGGGAAAATATTGCAAGTAATATATTAAACAAAATAACAAATCCATATAATGAGTAATGGTATTTATTTGTGAAAATGAGTATCTACTTAACATCACTTTTTATGCACATGTACAGCTTTTTATACAACAAAAATGCTAGAACCACAACAAAAGATACAATTTTTTGGCACAGCTTGTGGCAAAGTTGTGGCTTTAGTTGTAGTCCAAGCATTATTATTTAAGTCTAATTTCCAAAAGGAAGGGTGTATGAGTGAGAGTGAATTTTTTTGACAAACGAATTTTAGGACCATGATTGTCACACATCAAGAATCTCCACATTCCATACATACCATGTGCAAAATGACTCACATTTTAAACACGGTCTGTGTAAGTTTACCTTAAACTTCAACAACTACGCAGGTGAACTTTCAATAAAAAGTACATCCATAAAACTCTACATAACTACAATTCATATGTAAGTAGAACATTACCTCAAACTAATTACATAAAATTATTTCTACAAACTAAAGTGTGGTGTAGTTTTAGTTTTAACAATTGGGTAACAATCCTATTCATGATTGAGCTAATACTTGACACTTTATCAATAGAAACAGATCATATTAATAAATGTAGGAACATCTGAATGCAAAAGCCTTACAGAAAACATGAAGCAATTGCCAGAATCTCAGCTCCCAGATCACTGTCGGCAACGTACAGCGCTAAAAACGCTATCAAGAAAGCGCATCAGAGACTCTAATTTGTTGCCTTTTTTTCACATAATCTCTTACATAACATCAAATACACCCAAAACAAAAAATACCCATCAAGGAAAACTCAAAGAAAATTCAATAAAAACACTAATTAGCAATGTATATGAAATAAAAGGCTCAGCAATGATTTATAGTAACATCAACAAGCCTCATAGAGCTTTCATAGTTTGATGGTATAAAATTAAGTCTTCATAGCCTATATTGCAACATAATATATAAAATAAAACGAAACCCAGAATTCAAAAGCTGTGAAAAATGGAAAAAAAAAAAAAAAATTTATCCGAGGCCTCAGAATTGAAAAAGTTGTATACATCAAAGAGGGTATCTCAGATGGTACGGACAATATTGGTGCTTCACAGGCCACACACTATACGATATTTACAATGAACACAAACACAGAGAGAGAGAGAGAGAGAGAGAGAGAGAGAGAGAGAGAGAGAGAAGCCGAATGAAAATTTTGAGGTTTTGGGTGAGGGTTGTCGAAGAGGTTTTGGTCTTAGAGGGGTTTATATAGTAGAGTGGTGATGCAGATGAAACCCTAATCTTACTCGTGATTTGAATTTACCAAACTACCCTCAAAGTTGAAATCATTATTATTATTATTTAAAAAAAAAAATTGCATTGATATGCCCTTAATATTTATATGGTTGCAGTGAGACCATTCTAGGGTTCAATATTTGCAGCATCACTTTCACATGGTGTGGATCGAAAATACATCAATGTAGATCCACATAATATGAGAAGGAGGATGTATATGTATAGACATTATTTTTTTTCATATCGCGTGAATCTTACATTATAAGTTCTTATGTAGGATTTGCTTTCAAAAGAAAAAAGTTCTTATGTAGGACTTAAATACTTATTTCTTACTAGCTTGTAATTTATATATACGCATAGTTGTATTTAAAAATAAATACAATTTTTTATCATAAAATTATACATAACTAATTGAATTATTAAAAAATAAATGTAATTAGATGCATATTAACATGTTTGCCTAAGTTTAATATTACTTATGATTATTTTTATTCTAATTATTAATTCTTGATTTGACCTATAAAAAAATGTCCATTCTTGATAGTTTTGTTTTAGATTTAAAAAAAAAAAAAATTTATTTTTAACTTAATTTTGTTCTTGTTAAGTAATAAATTTATTTTCCGGATGGGTTACATGCTAGGTTCTTTCAAAGGTTTTGGCTCATAGTTGGGGACTCAGTGATGAAAGAGGTCGAAAAAGTTTTCTTAGATAGGAAAGCTCCCGAGTATCTCAATAACACTCATATTGTTCTCATTCCCAAGATTCAAGGCCTAGAAACTATTGGGAACTACCGACCAATCAGCTTATGTAATTCAGTTTACAAAATCATCACCAAGATTTTAGTTTCCAGGATCAGACCTCACTTGGACAAGCTTGTCTCCCCTTACCAAACTGCTTTCGTTCCAGGCAGGAGAGGTGTTGATAATGCAATCATTATCCAAGAATTAATTCACACCATTGGCAAAACCAAAGGTAGTAAAGGGACCATGGCCATCAAGATTGATCTAGAAAAAGCCTATGACAGAATTGAATGGAGCTTTATCAGAGAAATGCTCACTTTATTTAATTTCTCGGAGAACCTCATTAAGCTTATCATGAGCTGTGTTTCCTCAATGTCCACTTCCCTTCTCTTGAATGGTGGCAGTCTCGAACCTTTCCTACCCTCAAGAGGTATTAGGCAAGGCGACCCCCTCTCTCCCTACCTTTTCATATTGTGCATGGAGTTTCTAGGCCACCTAATTGAGGAAAAATGTGCTGCTAAGTTATGGACCCCTGTTAAAGCTTCCCGAAGTGGTCTGGCTTTCTCCCATCTCTTCTTTGCAGATGATTTGGTTCTTTTTGCCAGTGCAACTCCAGAAAACTGTACTATTATCAGTTCTGTGCTCCAAGAATTTTGTATTAAATCTGGGCAAAAAGTTAGTGAAGCAAAGTGCCGTGTTTTCTTTTCTCCCAATGTTGACATGGATCAAAGAGATGCTTTATCTAGCTTGTTGGGCTTCAGTGCAACCACCAATCTCGGCAAATATTTGGGGTTTCCTTTAAAGCATCCAGGGAGACAAAGGCATGATTTTGGAGCCATTTTGGACAGGATTAAAAAGTAGCTTGCTGGTTGGAAGGCCAACATGCTCTTTATGGCAGGAAGAATGGTTCTTATTCAAGCTTCAACTTCAGCTATCCCGAGCTATGTTCTACAAAGTAATTTGTTACCCAACAAAATTCTTAGCGAGATAGACAGAGTCAATAGAAATTTCCTGTGGGGGTCTTCAGAACACAAAAAGAAAATGCATTGGGTTAACTGGAACACAGTAACTAAGGCCAAAGAGTTAGGTGGTTTGGGGCTTCAATCTGCAAGAGGGAGAAACACGGCTCTCCTAGCTAAACTCAACTGGAGATTTCATATTGAGAAGGAAGCGCAATGGGCCAAAGTTCTTAGATTCAAGTATGGCTCTAGGCAGCAGATAAATTCTAGAAATGAGTCAAGGCTTCCTAGCTCCTCTACTTGGAAGGGGTTGAAAAAAGGGGAAGCTATCTTCAAAAGAAGGGTTAAATGGGTGCCAGGCTATGAGAGTAATATCAATTTTTGGGAGGATTGTTGGCTTAATAGCGGTACCATCAGATCTAACATTCAAGGCCCCCTCCCTCAAGGTTCGGCCAGTCTTACTTTAAAGGATCTTCGTGCTTCTTATGGGTGGAATTGGGCTGCCATCCCTTTTGACATTCCCCCAGAAATTAAAGCTGACATTCAAGCGGTTCCTATGCCGATAGTTGCTAGAAGTAGTGATAAACTGGCATGGAAGTTCTTTGCTAAAGGAAGTTTTGATATGAAGAGTGCTTATCTGCTTGCCACAGATCAAATGGAAGCTGACTCCTTCTCGGGTTCTTGGATTTGGAATCTCAAGGCCTTGCCTAGAATCCAAATGTTCATTTGGAGGTGTATGCACAACAACATTGGTGTTAAGGAGTGCTTAGCAAAAAGAGGTATCTCTTTAGACATTTCATGTCCCTTATGCTTAGAGCAACCTGAATCTATCTCCCATGCCCTTCGTGACTGTCGCCTTGTGAAACCGGTGTGGCAACAGCTGGGGTCTCATAGCTGCAATCCTAATTTCTTCTCTCAAGATTTAAATCTTTGGCTGTCTTCTAACTATAAGTCTTCTCACCTTGTCAAAGGAATTCCCTAGCACTCCCTTTTCTCTTTTGCCATATGGTCTCTATGGAAGCAGAGGAATCAAGCTGTCTTCAATAACAAAAAAGTCAACCCAAATATCTCCATTCTGATTCTTAGACAAGCAATGGAATTTGTTCATTGTGTTATCTAGCCAAGATGCAGTAGTCGAATGATTATCAGACAAATCAAATGGGAAAAGCCAAACACGGGATGGGTCAAGCTCAATACCGATGGGTCTGCGGATATTACAGCAGGGACTGCTGGAGGAGGAGGGTTAATTAGAGATGATCGAGGCAGCTGGATCATGGGTTTCACTAGAAAAATTGGTAAAACGGACAGCTTCCTAGCTGAAACTTGGGCTTTGCATGATGGTCTCCTCCTGTGTAATCTGCTTAATCTTAATGCTGTCATGGTTGAACTTGATGCCAAAGCTCTGGTCGATGCTCTTCAGAATCCTTCTTATGCTAATACTATAGTCTCCTCGCTTTTTGATGATTGCAGACATCTAGTTGCTTAGATTCCTCATCTTTGTATTAAGCATATCTATCGTGAAGCTAATAGATGTGCTGATCACTTAGCTTATTTAGGTAGCTGTCAAGCAGTTGATTTCATTTCTTATTCTTGTCCGCCTGTGGACTTGCTGCCTCTTGTTGCGGTTGATTGCCAGGGGATGGTTGTAAATAGGCGTTGTCCTGATCCTTTGTTTTCTCGTTAGTCTTTTAATGAAATTCCTTTCGATAAAAAAAAAAAAAAAAAGAGATCATGATTAAATTTTTCATTGAAATTTTATATTGAACTCTTTGTATATTTTTTTACTAGATTAACTCACTTGGTACAAAAAATTTAAAAATTAGATGAGACACGTGGCAAAAATAGACTCCAATTGAAAACTTTATTGTATTTTCTCTTAGCTTTGACTTTATATATGATTTGATATATATATGATTAGTCCTACATTGGGAGGGAGATGATGCGTGTGTTAGATTTGGGAGTTAATTATTGGATTCTAATATTCTTATTATTATTTATTTTTTGATGGGAAGGTTGAAATATATTAGCTGAAATTGGAGTACAACAAGGTTAAGAGAATGTATACAGCATTATAGACCATCAGGGTGGATGAGGTGTCTCACCGTTGGAGGAGACACTCCTTTCCATACCTTATATGTCTCATTACATCTAGCAAAGTGAGCAAGCTCATGCGCAACCATGTTATATTCCCTTTTTAGATATCTGAAGTTCCAGCTTCTAAAAGACTCGAGGAGATTGATGATTCCCTGGATAAGGTGGCCTATTTCCCCATGGACTTCTTTTGACAGGATTCTAATATTAATTCTGATTGTTTGGATTAACAAATTTCATATAAGATTATTGGGACCCAATGAGATAGGATAGTCTATACCGAAATAGACAAATTTGGATAGTCTATACCGAAATAGACAAATTCATACCCTACAAGTTTCTAAGGCTTGCTTTGGTGGAATGTTAATGCCTTTGCCCCCACTTTTGCTTGCTCTCTCATCCGTCCCAAGTCCCACCTTTGCCTATATTTATACTTCTATTCACTTCATCGGTTACTCGATGAGTCCACTAGCATCTAGATTAGTATATGCAATTGAAAGGTATGCCACTAAACAGGGGAGCTTATTATAAATGCTACGAATGTTACAACATGCTTTAGATTTGTTGGAGTTGATTTCTAATTGAGTTAGTTCTAGCAAATATTTGGTTGATTATGTTTGAACTGAACAAGATAAAATCCTCATATGCGATCCTCGGCCCCCGCGTGGGGGGGGGGGGGAGGTGGGGAGTTATATTTTTATGAAGTTTATAATTCGTTATAAAAATGTCTTGAGATTCAAGCAATTTTCAATGATATAATTGGCAAATACGTCCCTCCTCGTGTTAACATACTTTATTTTTTAGGCAAAATTACACTTGTTTTTTTAGTACAGGATAAGATCACATCTAATTTTTATTTAGATGTAAGACATGTGTCATTTAAAAATCAAATAACTGCCACGATTATTAAGGCTTTTGCCTCTGTATAATATACTTTAGATTTTTAAGCATCTAAATTAAAATTTTAAATTTTGTATGTAGTCATTTGTTTATTGGGATATCTATAAATTTCAATAAAGTCCGAATTTGATAAAGATATTGTGTAAGCTTCAAGAAATCATAAATTGAACATAAATATGGTTTTGCTTTGTTTCCATGGCACTGTTTTTATGTTAGCACAAATCTCAATAATCTCAATTCTCACATCCCCCCACATTGAGAAGAAGGTGAAGAAAGAGTAGATGAGGGAGATTTCAGGTTTCTTGAAGAGATGTGGCCACGATTGGAGAGAATCTGAGAGTTGGTGAGTGTGGTAGCAGGGTTATCATACCTAAGGGCTAGGGAAGTCCTGTAACCCAAAGGAGGGGGCACACTAGAGGCCATATTCCACCCTAGCAATTCCAACGTACATTCAACATCTTAATGCCCTCTCCTTACTATAAGCATGCGTTACTAAGCTCAGCACTCATAAAACATTGCAGCAAATTATAAATAAAACAATTTACTTGTATTTTGTCAGCGTGGGATAATGAGGGATATGTCTTGTTATTTTAAGTGTTCAATACTTCGCTTACCTTTTTCTTTGTCCATATCTTGAAAGTCACCATGGTTTGCAAGTGACAAATTCGTGCATGTGTTGGCGGAAAATTAAACAAAAACTGATCCTTCGAATCACCTGGCCTGATAATTATTATAAGATACTGCCCCAAAACTCACACAGCCCAAAATAGATATTCACTGAGTCTATTAATTATGTTGGCCCGAGATAGCCAAGTGACTATTTTTTGTATTTAGGATTTTAGGATTTTTCAAGTTGTTATCAATTGCATTTATCTTCCAACTTGCAAGTTATAGAATTACCTTTACATTGGATTGGTTGAAGATCAATAGCGCAAAGAGTTGGTCTAAGGCTACAACAAAATATCACTACATTTTCACAACATCTAAAATATAGGTCCGGCTTTAGGTTTAGGTCACTTAGGCCATGACCTAGGATCCGAGAAAAGCCCCCAAAAGGGGTAATACATATTTTTTTTTTTAAAAAAAGGATGAGGTGTACTTTTTTTTCCTCTACTTTTAAGAAGGTTTGAAAATTTTAGAACTGTTCTTCCCTTTTCAGTACAAGTAGCTACAAGACTTGCTATAACTTTTTACTATCGTGTGATGGTTATTGCCTTTGTTCAATATACTTTAGATTTTTAAGTATCGAAGTTAATATTTTAAAATTTGTGTGTTCTCCTCTGCTTAATTGAACTGATATTGGTATGTATATATATATACACACACCTATTATTTGTATATTTATAAATGCAAAACAATAACTCTTTACTTTATAAATATAATTTAATTTGTTTAGGCAATATTCTTTCATCACCAAATAATTTTTGCTAATTACCACTTGGTCCATAATATTATGTTAAGACGGTATCTAATGTTTCAAATGCGTCTATTTAGTTCCCCAATATTTTTGATATTGTGATAAAATAATTCTTCGAATAGAAAAAACTAACATAACTAACATTAATATTAAAATTCTATTTTTTATACCGCCTCAACTACCAATTCCATTCCAGTTTAACATTTTTTTTTTTTTTTTCATTTTACATCTTTCTAAAATACAAATTTTTACCATGTTTGAGAAAATAATAATTAGAAAAAGGTAAACACAGGTTGATACATGTCATTGAAGAAAGTTATTAAAAAAAAAAAAACACACACACACAAAAACACAAAAACAAAACAGAAATTCAACGAATTTTTAGTTTTTTTATACCAAAATTGATTATAAGAAAAGAAGAAGATAAAGGTAATTAAAAGAAAAAGGGAAAACAATTTTTTTTTTTTTTTAAAGTAAAAACAATTTGATAATTTTTTTTTTTTTTAAATTTACCATGTTTGAGAAAATAATAATTAAAAGAAGTAAACCCAGATTGATGCATGTCATTGGAAAAAGTTAAAATAAAAAACAACAACAAATTTTAAATTTTTTACCAAAATCGATTTAAAAAAAGTAGATAAAGGTAATTAAAAAGTTTATTAAAAGAAAATGGCAAAACAATTTTATTTTTAAAAAAAAGTAAAAACAGAGTGATTAAAAATAATAAAAAATAAATTTTTTTTTACCGTGTTTGAGAAGAGAATAATTAAAAAAAGTAAACACAGATTAATACACATCATTGGAAAACGTTAAAAAAAAAAAACAATGAATTTTTAGTTTATTTACCAAGATTGATTAAAAGAAAAGTAGATAAAGGTAATTATAAAAAGTGGTTGTTTGTATGGGGAAGAACCTAGGGTAGCATGCTAGGAAGGGCTGTGTTGAGTTGTATTTGTGAGATGTCCAATCATCGATTTCAACAAAGTTAGATTGCTACCCAACCATGGTGGTTAGGGGAGGTCCTTTAACCCAAGGATTAGGGGGGCATGCTAGAAATAACAAACCAACACTTCACCAAATCCACCTAGCAATTCCAACATACATTCAACTATTTTAATGCCCCATTGAGTTATAAGCTTACGTTACTAAGCTCGGCACTTGTAAAGCCTATCGGAACAAATTATAAATAAAAAAATTTGCTTGTATTTTGTCAGTGTGGGATAATTGAAGGATATGTATTGTTATTTCAAGCGTTCAGTAATTCTATTATCTTTTTCTTCTTCTTTATCTCGAAAGTCATCCTTGGTTTCCAAGTGACAAACTTTTAGCTGTAACAGAATTTTAAGCTTTAAATTAAACCAAAACCAATCCTTCAAGGCACCTGACGATTGTCATAATATACTGCCCTCAGATAACCAACTCTCCCAACCCATAATAGAGATTAATGGCGTCTATAAGACTATATCTCTGTTGGCCTGAGATAGCAAAGTGACTACCTTTTGTATTGAAGGACCTTCAGGGTGTTATCTTATGCATATATCTTTCAACTTGCAACTCATATCGTACCTTTTCATTCGATTGGTTGAAGATCAATAACGCAAAGATTTGTTTTACAGCCGCAACAAAGTCTCACAACATTTTCACAACAACTGAAGTGTCAGCCCATCATAAGTTGAAATAAAATAATAAAATATTATACTGGACTAACCACAGCTAAAAAACAAGATTGTTGTAACATTTATTATACTGGACCAACCACAGCTAAAAAACAAGATTGTTGTAACATTTTGTTATGTCCTATAGGTGCAATTTGGAGATGCAGAACACCCAAACAAGAAAAGTCAGGTCTATATATATAGTTTGCAAAATCTCAATTACTCACTCCCTGACCATTCTGATGTCTAGTTCATTTAATTGTGTCAAGACCAGAAAGTAAGAATGCTTAAAATCACTGAAGAAACAAAATGGATTATTTTGTTATGACAAGGAAAATCAAGATGGCTATCATCAAATAATTTGTAGTACAGTGAAACCAGAACCCTGATTAATGCATGGAGAAACTCAAGCACAGTGCTAGAATTGTTTCACTTGCAAGGCACAGCCAAAATAATAATGTAGGTAGGAGATTTACATAGGAGATTCAACAACTTGAAGATTGTTAGTTCTTAAAAGTCTTTTCAAAAAATGAAGACTGAACTCTTAGCTTATGACAACTTGTTATCATCCTAGGGAATTTGGTGATATTATAGCTTGGCCTTGTGTTCAGGCCTGTGTGTAAACTCAAAATCTATATGTACAAAAGCTCGTTCAACTTCAGGGAGTAGCTCAAGCTTCTCTTGGAGTGTCTCACCAATATTATGAGCTTTGTTCAGAAACATGTCTTCTGGCAATACTATGTCAACCTCCACAAAGTAGTGAGAACCAAAAGTGTATGCTCTAACTGTGTCAATGTGCTTGATTTCTTCATGGTGGTTCCATATCAGATATGTTATCTTCGCCAAGAAATCAGGAGGTGCGGTTCTTCCAATTAGGGAACATACATTCTCAATGACTGTCTTTGCCCATGTATTTATTGTATATAATGCTATCTGCATTATTAGTTCAAGAACTCATCATTAGTGGATAAACTAAGGTTAGCTCGCTGGAAGATTGGAAATTCGATCGTGTCTCCAATTTAATAGTGTGTTATTTCAAGGCACATAAAGGCATTTGAAGCATAAAACCTCAAAGTTTCCTTCTTTTCTTTCGCAGGTCATGTTTGCCGATAAGTGTAAAATTGTAGGAATATTCAAGCTTTAGAATAATGCAATTACCACAACATTTTTACAACTGTTGAGTTGGAAAATTGTTATTTATCCTCATTATAATTCACTACTGATATCACTTTATTAACAACCATTAACAATTTTCCATCTTGACAGTTATAAAATATGTTATGACTAGATTTTTTGAAAGCTTTAATGTGGGGTAGTGAAAAGCTTTGGGAGGAAAAAAAAAAGTTTGTCTTATTTTGAACTCACCATAATAGCTCCAGTGGGATCAATCCACCAGTAATATTTGTTGGCTAAAACAGCTGCTGCTAAACCAATTGAATTAGTAATAACATCAAAAAAATGATCTTGTGCATATGCTCTAACAATTTTGTTTTTAAATCTTCGACAGTAAACCATGAGCACAAACTTCACAACTGTAACAGAAACCATAATCCCAATTACCCATTTCTCCTGTTCTTCATCCATTTCAGGGTGGGACTGTAATCAAGATTGTCATATAAAAGATGAAAGCAATATTAGTAATTAAACAGGCATCAAGTTAAACAAACTTAACTGTATCTAGACAAAAACAGTTTCCTACATCCAATATATAAATGACAGGAGACAACTATTCTCTCATAAAGTGGAATTTTGAACTGAAAAAAAGAGGTTCAAATCTAAAATCTATTGATTCCTGAGAAAACTGACTAAATACTGTCAGTAAATGAACATTATTTTTTATTACTGATGGTCATAGTTGACAACATCCACGTCAGACAGCATCACTACATTAGAGGGAGTAGGCTACATGTATCAAATGGATGTGTAAATCACTCCAAAAATTAGTGAGGAAAACAGGTATGAATTGTTGAAGTGTCAAAAAATGTCTACACCATTTAATTGAAGTGACCTACCATATAGCGTAGCATGTAAAATCATTAAAAGGAATCCATATAACATAGGAATAAATTGAGAAACTATCCTGGAATTTCTACCAAACTCTCTTCCCCTCCCCCCTCCTCTCTAAGAAAATTTCTATAAAACTACTAAATGATTTTTTTCTTTCTTTGTTAGACATGAACATCTGCCTAATTATAGAGAGGACAATAGCCATACATGCTCACATGTTGCATCCACTTACTCATATGAGATTGAAGAGAAAAAAAAACCATGCTTGGGCTATTACGAAGAAGTGATACATTTACTTGGTGCCTGAAACCAGTTGTAGACTGTCTAGGCAGCCTTTAACGGTGAACGGCCAATAAGATTGAAATTGCATACCTTACTCAATAATTGTTGAACAGACTCTAGCAAGATTTGCAATCCAAGAGTTGCCATTACCGATGCAAAAACAATGATACCCTGCATACTCAAGCTTGGTTAGTAAAGGCTTGTAGTAATTAAAACAAAAGCAAACTTTAAGGAAAAATTTAAAAGGCCAAGACAGATGGTATGACTTTTCAGTCGCAGGTTTGCCTGTGTTATGAGGATTGCTGGCAAGCCTTAGGTCTACATAACAAAAAACATGTTCATTCTTGAACTTACAGTTCCAAAACTAAGCTGTCATTGATCTAACTCAGATGAACCTTTAAGTGTTTGACTGTTTTGTAACACATGCACGAAATATTGGATTGAAACAACTAGGAAGTTTGATGCCTTAAACCCCAAGGGGCGGGGGGGGAGGGTAGCACAATAGGTTGGAGATCATGCCTTATGAAGAGTAGGTCTCTGGTTTGAATCACTTCTTAGACATAGTGCTGGGACTGAAATTCACTCATCCAAAAAATGAAAGTTTGATGCCTTACCACTGGCTGCATCCGTCTTTTTCCAATTGGATAGTGATACTGGTTTGGGTTTCTCATGGAATATGTGGTGAACCACAAAATAAACCCTGACAAGAGATCCAAGAGGGAATCCAAGGTAGATGCAATAACTGCCAATGATCTGCTCTCAATAGAAGCAAAAACCTTTGTTCCAAAAAGCACCAAATTAGCTATATTTGATGCATGAATTGCCATCCTCTCACTCCGAGCAAGCTGCTTCATTTCATTCTGATAAAGCAGTGTTCAATGCCACACAAGTATTCAGTTAAGAAAGGTATGTAGTAGTCAGAAGTATCATACTTTTGGTAAACATAAGTTCTTGAACCTTTTTATTGATCATGTTAATACTTGGTTCTAAGTCACTACTGATACAAAACACTTTGACTAGAATAGTAGTAATTCAAAAAATATTGCCTTTATTTTGCATAATTGAATTAAAAAAAATGCATTCCTTTGTTTTCCCACAAGTTAAAATCTGAGCAGGAACTACTTGTAAATATGCCCTCTTAAACTTGAGCTAGTTCAGAACTAACTTTTTGCCCAATTAGGAAGCCAACCATGTTTATATTAAGATTGTCCAAAACACATCGAACATTGAAACTTCATACAAAGTTATGGAGAATAAACAAAACAACCGTGTCAACCAACCTCTGTGAGACTTCCAGGACAACCACCTGTTTCAGTCATGGCCTCCATTTCGCTGAACCCTTCAAAGAGCTCTTTTTGCTTCTTATAGTACTCTGTAACCCTGGATCGTTTCCCTGAGATCAAGAATAAATGAAAAAATAAGTAAATCAATGAACGAGATTAGTTGGGAGATTCTTCAGCAAGGCTCACAGACAGATGGAAATGACCCAAATTATCATTTATGAAGCCATTTTTATAAATAAATTAAACATCAGGCAAGAAAAGCATTAGGAAAAATTAAGAGCATTAACAAATTAATTTCAAACTGCTGTCTTAAGAAGAAAATATTCTCTTAAGGGCAGAAGAGCAATGCAAGCATATAGACTATAGTGATCCAACTGATATATGCAATACAAAACAAGTTGGAAATGATCTTTCTTCTAGCAATAAAATAATGAATATCCAATCAGTTTTTCATTTAAGGCTCTGCTACCTCAGGATCACGCTAGCCATTCAAGGCTGAAAGCATTGGATACAATGGAAATCATACTTCTTTTTACAGCAATCTTAATGGCAATAATGTCACCGAGAGTTTCTTCATTAAATTAAATAAACTACCAATTTTGTATGCTTCTGTGGTAGATGAGACACAATTCCATTCTTAGACCATTTCGGATCAAAGGAAAATAGATTAGAATACTAGATGTAAACAACCTTGAAGATTGTTCACCAAGTTGAACTTTGTGACAAAAAATTCAAAGACAAAAACTTTTAACAACTGGCATTTCTCATTTTCTGAGATAAACAAAAAGCTTGACTAGAAAAACCTTGTCATAACTCATAACAGGCCTTGCATCACTACTCTTTCTTCTCATTATTCCATCTTTACCAAATATGAGTAGAAAGTGCATCACTCTAAAATTGTATACCCTCTTTCTTAACTTTTGATCATATAATAATAAATAAAATAATAATAATAATAATAATAATAATAATTTTTTCTGGAAGGGTATATGTTCATGTATGCACTTTCCATTCCTAATATGTGTTTATTTTGTAATCAACTTTTACACAGCTGAATCAAACCCAACTCAAATTCCAAGGGAATCTTGTTAATGACCTCATCTATGGATATTTAAAACTCACCTTAGATATTTTAAAGCCTGGACCGAATGGATAGTTTTAGCCACTATGGACCAGATGCTAGAGTTCAAATCCAATTGTTTAAAAAAAAATTACAAAAAATGGAAAGCATTTCTGGGAACATACTTGTTGATGTCAAACTAAGTCACCTGAGCTAAAATCAAAATCACATTGAATGATACGGTACCAGCCATGGAAAGGACAAAAAAAGAAGAATCATGTCTATACAAATATCATTGACAAATGAATTAAAAAGTGAAAATAGCTAAAATTATACCAGCAATTATATGTGCAAAATCTATCTAGCACTCCCTTATTTGAAATTTCCATTAAAGGGAAGCATTTAAAGGACCTAAAAATAATGAATAACAAATAATGACATCATTTAGCAAACTCTAATATTTGGGACCAGAGGTTATTGTTGATGGTACAACTTTTCTTTGGGACTAGGAGGCAGGGGTGGGAGTTTTTCAGGGGAAACAAAAATGCCATGGCAATGTTAGTAGTTATTGATACAAGTCTTTTTGTAAAGCATAACAATTTACATGAACACAGTCACTTCCTTTAATTGTGAAGCTGTTTTCTGTGTGTCCCTTACCCGTTTGGTGAAACGGTTTCAAACCACACTTTTTCAAAGTACAATTTTTTAAATTCGATTTTTTCCAAGGTACAATTTTTCAAGCTACCTAGTTTTCAAAAAAGCTGAAAATTAAGCTGTATCAAACAGTCTATAAGTCTTTCAAATATATCATCTGCATCATAGAAAGCTTATCACTTTGTTAATTTTCTTACTTCAATTCTTTTATGCCTCACCCCTATAATAAATTTCCAGTGATTTTGTATACAGTGGAAAGCCCCTCTAAATTAATCCTAGTTAATTTTATACAATTGTTCACTTTATATTTCTGGTCACACAAGCCATGTTTTCATAAGGGTTCTGCTATATCTGAGTTTTGACAATCATGGTGATAGTCCTCTATAGTGTATATGTATAATATGAGTTTCATCCTCACATTCTTTGGTCTTCAATTTGCTATATCCGATTACCAAAAGTTTGTTTCATTTAGTGATAAACATATTAATAGCTCTACAGCCAATGATAACAAGGAACTAAGTTAGAAAGAGTTTGTTTGAGATAGAAACAAAAACACAAGGCGATGAGAATGAAGAAGAGAAGGCTTACTAGCACGAAAAAGCTGTGGGAAAGTACTATGATGATGGTCATCATCATCTACGTTTTGCTGTGGCAGACAAAACTCCTTAATATTGAGTCTCCATGAAGATGTTGTCTGGCTTGACACTTTGGTACTTGTGTCAACTTCTGATGACCAAAAAGGCTCAATTCTGCCATTTTCACCTATCACAGTTCCACTCTCACCCATTAAATCTCTCTCAAAAACTCTCTTATTTGTATTTGAGCATTTTCTGAACCAATAATGCCTTGCAAAGTTTCCTTATATATAGAGCACAAGCAACTACTACAACTACTGCTGCAAAGTTTGTAACTGCCCTTGCTTAATATGTGGAGGGACAGAGACAGATGAATCACTGTATATACTTATACCATTTTGCATGGCATTATGTGGTTTAGGACAGAAAATCTAGGACCACAACTAACCTTTTTGGCCACAACTTTACCTCAACTTGGTGAAAAAAAAAAAAAAAGTGGTGGGTCCATATAGTGTTAAAACAGCCAATTATAGTATGCCATATAAGATAGTTGCAGGAAAGAATTTGGTCTTAGAATAGCTCTTTTGAACATCAAGAATTCTAAATACACACTAAATTAGTAAATTTCACAACATGTCGAATTTGAGTGGATGACACTTTCCATCCACTCCTGTTTACACAAACTCATCACTTTTTGTCAATTACTTACAATCGACTACATCAACGTCGTGAGATTTGGTGTGTTCATACCATTGTTGTTTAACGTTCAACAAATGTTAGCCACATTATATTAATTGTAATCGATAAAAACAAGTAACGTCTTTGTTTCATATTGGATTTGAACAAGTGTATATTGTCTCCTCATTCAACAAGGTTACAAGGTCGTAGAAGCAGTCAGCAACTGATATTAAGATTTAAGATGAGTACTATAAGTTAAAACTATTACCTATTAATTTTTTTAGCGATGTTTTTCTAACTAATAGTCAATTTATTTTTAGTTTTATTTTTGGGGTTGTTTTCTTTATGCATGGTTGTCTTACCATCAGTTTTTTTTTTTTTTTTTTTCTTTAAAATTTGACCTTTGCTTTTAATCATACGGCAATAATACTACCTTTTCAGGAATAGTAACTAGTAAATATAATATTACACATATAGAACCATTTTTTGATTCATAAATTTTAAAAAATAATAATAAAAAAAGTGTACAGTTATTTTATTTTTTTAGCAAAAAGTTAACAAACTATATAACATTTCTTTTTCTTGATTTTTATTCCATAATTGCTTTATAATCACCTTTTTTTTTGTTTTTTTTGTTTTTTTTTGGTGGGGTGGCTGATTCCAGAGTTTGCAACAATGAATTTTGAGCATCTTTGGATTTATATTCTGAATGTGGACCTCCTTATTGCCTCCTTTCATGTAAATAATATTCCTTTTGATCATGCGGTTATGGTACTACCTTAATTTCCCAAATAGTTAATTTATATAATTCAATTCATATAGAAAAAAGTCTAGTTCATCCCCTAAAAATAAAAAAATAAATATCTCCGTGTTGAATAATTTTACATAATAGATATAAGAACAAGATAGTAAAGAGCCAAGAACCCAAAGAAAGCATCAAAAGCCATTGTTATTGTTTATTACAAATCAAAGATTTAGTTAAATCTTAATTGACTTCTATCCTTTAATGACTTAATCATGCTAATTTGGAAAGTCAAATACAATTTTTTTTTCCTTGATTTTTATTAAAAAAAGCTTTATGATCATTGGTTTTTAATTTTATTTTATGGGTTGTTTAAGTGACATATTAACCCACATGCCCCATATGTTGTTGATTGTAGAGCTTTTATTCTTTTCTAGAATAATAAGTAGGTAGATTCCACAGCTTGCAGCAATGCATTTTTAGCACCTTTGAATTTTTATGTTTAATGGAATGGAATTAATGGAACCGCCCCTCCTGCCTCTTTTCTTCTATGTAATATATTCCTTTTGATCATACGGCAATAGTATTATCTTTCTTGAATAACTTCATAAGGGAAAAATGTATTTTTCACTCTCTTGCCCCTTCATGATTTAAAATATACCCACTTAGTCATGTCTATTTTTCCTTTTTTATGTGACTAATAGAATATAGATGCATCCTCTCTTTTTTTTTTCTTTTTTTTTTTGAAATGAAAATGTACGATAGAGAATTAATTTTATTCAATGTCACGATTTACAAAGAGAAAGAGAAAGGATGGACCATTCTTTAAACCAAACATTGGTTTAATTACTCATTCTATTTAGAAGCTAAATTAGCTCTAATACATATACTAGCTAGGAACACTAACAAAATAAAAAAGTCTAAAACCTAAAGTTTCGCATTTATTTTTTGCTAATGATGACATTCTTATTTTCTGTGGAGCCACAAAAGAAGAGTGTTCTACTTTAATAACAATTTTGGAGAAGTATGAACAAGCCTTTGGGCATCAACTAAATCGTGAGAAAATTTCCCTCTTCTTCAGTTAAAATACTCCTCAAGCTATTTAAGATGATGTCAAAATTAGGTTTGGAGCAGAAATAATAAAGTAACACGAGAAGAGTCTTAGACTACCATCTTTGGTTGGAAAAAATAAACATAATACTTTCCACAAATCACTCGAGCGATTGAACAATAAATTGTCTAGATGGAAGGAAAAATTGTTATCCAATGTCGGAAAGGAGATTCTTATAAAGACTGTTGCACAGGCAATTCCAACATACACTACAAGTGTTTTTAAATTACCTAATACTCTTTGCGATGAAATGACGAGCATGGTGCGTTGCTTTTGGTAGGGTCAAGCTAATGAAAAAAAAAGATGGCATTGCTAAGCTGGGATAAGATGTGTATGCCTAAAGAGGAAGGAGGCTTGGGGTTTCGTGATTTAAAGGCTTTCAACTTAGCATTATTAGCAAAGCAAGGGTGGAGACTTCAGAATGAATCAAACTCTTTAGTGCACAGGGTCTTCAAAGCTCATTATTTTCTAGATGGGGATTTCTTATCAGCTTAAATGGGCAATCGCCTTTCTTATGCATGGCGAAGGATCATGGCGGCACAACATATTGTTCAACAAGGCTACCGGTGGCAGGTGGAGAACGGCCAAGCCATCACCATAGTAAAGGATAAATGGATCCCCAAGCCCTCTACTTTCAAACTTACTTCTAGACATCCCGAAATACCCACAGATGCGAAGGTCACTCTTCTCATTGATCGATGTACTCGAGCTTGGTAGTTTGATATGATCCATCAATTTTTTTCCCCAGATGACGCTAAAGCTATATTAAGCATCCCTTTAAGTACTAAACTGCCTGGCGACCGATTGGTGTGGGCCTATACACTAAAGGGTAATTTCATAGTTCGCAGAGCATATAGATTGGTAGTGGCTTCGAGAATAGGTAACACCTTTGGGGGAGCATCGAATGAAGAGAATGGAAAAATATTTTGGAAGACAAAATGGAGGCTAAATATCTCAAACAAAGTTAAGTCCTTTGCATGGAAAGCAAGTAAGAATATATTGCCTACAAAGGCGAATCTATGTTGAAGGAAAGTTCTGGTTAATCCAGTTTGTGAGGCCTGTGACACTGGAATTGAAAATAGTGCACATCTCTTTTGGGAATGTGATAAGGCTTATGAGGTCTGGCAACTTTTTGGACTCATATTTGATACCCATGTTTTGGTCTTCCATGAGTTTGTGGACTAGTTGTGGCACCTGAAATTTTCACAACGTGTGGGGGATGATACTCTGGAATTAGTACTCATGATAGCATGGAATATTTGGTATAACCGTAACCAGGTATGACATGGCAAAGCTTGACAACTTAGCAGGCCAATATTACACAAAGCACGAGTTTTGTTAGAAGAATTTCAAATAGCCAACTTCAGTATGCCTCACTTTGTGTCCGACGAGGTGACCCACTAGGTGGCTTCGCTTAGTCCTAGGTATAAGGTTAGTGTCGATAGTGCAACTTTTACTAATTCTCAGTCATCCGGAAAGGGGTTATTATTCGGGACATTGTAGGTCAAGTGGAAGCAGCTATGTCTAAAAGGCTCCTTATTTCTTTGGGAACTTTGGAATCCAAAGCCAAAGCATTAGAGGAGGGAGTCCTCTTTGCTTGGGCTGTGGGGGTAAGGGAGGTAGTCTTTAAAAGTGACTCAAAGATAATCATTGATGCTTTATGGGAAGTCAGTGAAGCACTTACTACAATTTGCAATATCATCAAGGGGATTTAGCAAAAGCTACAAGACTTCAAAAGCATGCAAGTGAACCATATGTCAAGCGGGAAGGCAATTGTCTAGCACACAACTTGGCACAACACGCCAATGATGTTTTTGACTATGTAACTTAGATAGAGGAAAATCCTAATATGATTGAATCTTCTTAATAAAAGTTATAACTTTCTTATTATTAAAAAAAAAAAAAAGTCTAAAAGCACTTACTACAATTTGCAATATCATTAAGGGGATTCAGCAAAAGCTACAAGACTTCAAAAGCATGTAAGTGAACCATGTCAAGCGGGAAGGTAATCGTCCAGCACACAACTTGGCACAACATGCCAATGATGTTTTTGACCATGTAACTTAGATAGAGGAAAATCCTAATACGATTGAATCTTCTTAATAAAAGTTATAACTTTCTTATTATTTAAAAAAAAGTCTAAAACTTTCACATATTATTGAAACATTCTCTAGAATCCAAGCGAGTTCCAGAGGATATGTCTAGTTCGAAGTCAGTATATTGCCACAAGCTCACTGCAAGTACGTACATTGATTCAACAACTATATCTCTGAAAATCCACACTCTAAACATAACAATAAAGCTTCAAACATTCAACTCTTCGAGGGATCAAAACTGAACTGACCCTATATTTATGGGACTAAAACCAAAAAAAAAAAAAAAACAAACAAACAAACAAGTAGCAAATAGACGAAAATATACAAATATATTAAATTATTATATTTTAAAATTTGAAATATCAAAATTGAACGATTTACAATTGAGGGACAAAAATCAAATAAACCCTATATTCGAAGGACAAAAAATCACAAATTACCATTTATTTATATAGAAAAAAAAATTTCTACTCACTCATTAAAAGAAAAACCTTTTTTTTGGATAATTAATATAGAAAAAAACCTAATGAATTGATTTTATTGAAAAATTTATTTATGGTCATGGTTTTTTTTTAATTACTTATATTTATCCTATAAGCAGGGACAAAGTTTAGCTAAATTCGTAGCTAAATTTTGTTGTTATTTATATTTGTTTTGGGTAAGTGGTTGATTCCAGAACTTGTTGCAACATATTTTAAGCATCTTTGAATTTGTATATGCTATTAATGTGAAGCTGCCTGCCTCCTTTTTCTTGCAATTTACATTCCTTTTACTATTGTTTATTTTATGCTTCCTCCGATTGTGTCGATTTTTCATTAGATTTAGTAATGGGTGAAAGTGAAACCTTTGTCTAGGGACCAACATAAGATATTAAAGATTAAAGAAAAGCATCTTTGTATATCATACTCAATTTTGTAGAAGTTTGATTGTGTCATAAAAAAATAGCTATAGTTCTTGTATTGTTGGCATCTCACGATCATTTTTATGAAAAAATGACCAGGACGTCAGTCATTATCTTACACGCTTTGTACATACAGCATCGAATGGTGATGAAACCAACGACTACCTAAATAACTTCAATCAAATATTCAAAAACAGGAAAGGTTTATTATATTTGTTTGTAATTTCCAATGGGAACAAAGTTCTCACGACTCCAACAATGGCTTTATTAGGTTGTTTCTCACAAGTTTCCAATGGCAACAAAATTGCTTTGACTCAAAGATGATGGCATTATTAGCTAGCTAGGCTCTTAATCCAGAGCCTGTGTTAATGTAATATTTTAGTGTCATGACTCATGAACCTTAACTCTAATACCATTAATCATGATTGGAGGATGTGCTACTTACATATGCGCTTTATTCTAGAAAGGTAAGACTTTCTTCTCTTTCCCCTTGTGTGTTAAAAATATTTAGTATTCTTAAAGAAAGAGAAAAAAAAAAAAAAGAAGAAGAAGAAGAAGAAGAAGAAGAAGAAGAAGAGTAGTATTGAATAAGAAAAAAAACTTCAACAATAGCTAATTATTAGGCATGGCATATGGCTGTAGTTTTAGGGAAAATCTTGGCAATACTACACAAGAAAGTATGGTGGTACACTTTGTGGTTCAGATGAAGCATAAAATTAACTGTATAAGTTGGAGGCGTTTAGATGTGATACAATATAAGCATGCATCAAAATATACCAATTTTAAGACATAATAGTGAATGGAGCTTTAGTTTCGCTGAGGCATGCTACTTTGTATGGTGACTCCATTGGAGACGCATGGATATTGATCTGAGTCTGAGTGTACAATTTCCTTTTACCAATTCCGCACCTCTGAGGCATGTTTTTTTATATAATTTAAGAGTCCAATAGTCTTTTATTTATTGTTTAAAAGTGAAGCGATTTAGGTATTTAATGTCTTAATGGTTCTAAACCTAAATGAAAGAAACATACAGGAGATTTCAAGTTTTCGACAGTAAAAACTGGGTCATATGAGAGAGCCAAGTCCTGGAAAATTTTGTTGATTATACGATAGTAATTCAAACTTATGGTGTCTACAACATAATAATTGTATTTTATTAAAAGACTTTACCAATTGAGCTACTGGAACCCATGTGACATGGATGAAACTTTGATAATGATAAAGACAGTCGCCTAAGCTAAAATGGAAATATCATGCAACAGATATTCATAAACAAAGAAATCTTCCACCTTAGGGAAAAGTAGGGATTTAGTAAAGTGCAGCTAATATACTATACCTTGATCCTTATCTCACCTACATCACAAGACAGGAAAAGCCACTTTTAAATTTTTAATCGTTCAAACAAGATTAAATTATAGAAATATCAGTTTGTTCACTTATACTTGCTCAAACATGGTCAACCCACTAGTCGCCTTGGAGGATATATTAATGTAAATAAGATTTGATGGGGTATGTATTGTGGCATGCAAGGCATCTCTAACCAAATCAAGTGCTTTACTCTTTCAGATACATCCTACAATTAGCTAAACTTTTAAGTCTTGTTCATGAAGAAAAGTGAGGACGACAAAAGTCCTATCCAGTCAAGGATGATAGCTTAAGGCAGTCAATTAGGTATCCAAGTAATAAGAAATAAGAAAATAAAGTGTTTTGGTGCAAAGGGAAATAAAATATATCAGAAAAGTTACATAATTAAGTAGCTTTTACAAAGGCAACTACGATTTTAATTTAAGACACTATCTCTAACAAGATATTTGCAAGTGCTTGGGATTAATAAGCTCAAGATATATGTTCCTAATCACTGCATATGAGCCACTATTTCTAACAAAATATATGCAAGTGTTTGGGATTACTAAGCGCAAGATATAAGTTCCTAATCACTACATTAATAGAAAAGAGTAGGGAACCCCGGGTTGTAGAGGTTGGAGGGATGCCTCTATATATATAAGAAGAAGAAAAAAAAAGAGATTAAAAATATGTCCAGAAATTATCTGATTAGAAATAGTCTTTCTAGTGATACAACAAACATTCACAATAATTCTAAATTAGCCTATTATATCACACATGGACTATTAAATTTTTTTAAATTACAGATTATAGTGACTCCATTATGTGTGAAGTGATAGGCTAATTTAAAAATATTGTGAAATTATTGTTATGTCTAGAATTTTATCATTAATATAATAATCAGCTGTGCCGATATTAATTGCTGCACTCAATACACCACTATATCATTTGGATGAGTTGATACTTCTCCAAGCCTTAGCGTGCGGGGGAGCTGGGAAGGGTGTGAGTTTGAATTGCAAGGATAGCATATTTTTGAAAGAGTAAGTACTAAGTATGTATTGAAGTTGGAATCCAACTAATTGTGTAAAAATTGATAAAAAATTCATTTTTGTACTAAGGAACAACAAATATTTCCACTCAAAAAAAAAAAAAAAAAAAAGGCAAAAGCGAAAGCAAAAAACAAAAAACAAATATTGAGGTGTCAATAACATCCCATAACACGTCAATAATTGTTGAATTATCACATAAGTACCTTCATCATCATGCCTTTTGCATGTTCCTCAAAAAAAGAAAATCATGCCTTTTGCTTTGCTGACGAATTTTAATAGGGAAGACACAAAAAGTCTGCAATTCAACATCTTATTGCGTATCTGAGTCACTATTGATAGAGAAAGCGTGCAGCACCAGCTCGATTAGATCATTTGAGGCTTAAGACAACAGCTTTAAAGCAAGTTATTCTTTGTATTTAAGTTTGGCTTACATCTTCCTTTCAATACATAACATTATTAATTCGCTTAATATTTCTTATAACATACTTTATTTTAATTAGGATTTTATCAATTATAATTAGATCTTCGTCTCTTTTTTTTTTTTTTTTTCATAAAACTTCTTTTAAACTTTTTGATTTTAAAATAAAATTATCAATATTAAAATATATAAATAAATAAATAAACCGTTTATGTCTAGGGGTTAATTTAGAAAATATCAATCATTTAGCAAAAAATCATACGTATATCATGTGATTATATCCATTAAACCCTTTGTTTTTAATCTAATGGAATGGTTAATTTATCACAAACCTTATATCTGAAGGTTAAACTTTTTAAAATCAATTAGAGTCATGTCCAAGTTAACTTAGTTAAATGCTTAAATATTTAATTATTGATGGTTCTTCCTGAAGAAATTAATCCAAATTCCAGAGTCAGCAAGTAGTGAGGAGCTTAATTCATGATCACAATGGACGTTGGTAGTAGGTTCTCCAGACCCAATTACTTGGGCAATCAGTGTTTTAGTTGCATTATGGACTTGTGAGCAATTATAGATGATTTTCAATTAGCTTTCTCGCCATTTGTTAGTTGAACCTATGCTAAACTTGTTATACACTTTTTGACTAATAGTGCCAGTCTATAGGATCCTCTAAATTTGAAATGGATCCATTTCATGGTTCAGATCGATTAACTATTATAAATAAGATGGTGTATCCAGTGTCATCTTATTTAAGATTAACATCATTTAAAATTTTAAATGACGTGACATTTGGTACGGTTTTTAATTGTAAGGAAAAAAAAAAAAAAAAAAAAGACTATTTCCATTTCAAGTGAAATGGAAAAGGCATCTTGTCTACTTATGATTTCTATGCTTCTATTGTTATAGATTGCAAATCTCTCATGAGCTTGATATCTTATCTAGGGCTACTTCATTCCTACCATGAAAAAAATCAAACAACTGATTTCCTAGCAAAACTTGGTTACTCATAAGGCTTGTCTTTTGTTGTTCATAGTACTCCTCCAATACACAGATAAGAACGTAATATTTGTAACTAGCTACAACAAGTCTTTTGCTTAGTTTTTGGTTAAAATTTGATTCACTCCCTTGAATTTTACTTTAGTTCTCAAATTCGTTTCAAAATTTTAATTTTTATCAATTTAGCCTCAGTCAAAATGAAGTCAATCTGGTTCTTCTGTGATGAATATTATTTCTATTAAAAAAAAGTTGAAACATTAATTGTATTTGCTAAATGATTTGGATAGAAGAACCATACCTGCTTAATTTAATCAAAGTGAAGGACTAAATTAACAAAAATCAACCATTAAGGATTAATTTGACAATTGACGTGAAAGTTAAGGGACTTAAGAATAATTCTAGAATAATTCTAAGACGAAATAATTCTAGATATAAAGGTTCAACCACTAGTACTCATCATACACAGCACCTACATATATAGGAACAAAGAAATGTAGGTAGTAAAGGAACATAATTTGACTTATGCAATCGCGAGTTCCAATCAACTCAATCATCAAAATTTTAACATTAAAAGAAAAGAAAAGAAAAAAAAAGAATAGCGTTTACTTGAATATTTATAGAACAATAGGATTTGATTTGTTACATCTCTCATTTGTAGGGTTTCAGAGAGAGAAATTGATTGGAGAAAATATCTGAATCTTGTGTATTGAATTGATTATGTATGCATTAACACTAACGGTATTTATACAAAGCTAACTAACTAACTTAAACCAATTAGATACCCAGGTTCCGTGGACATGGTGGAGGCTCTTGCTGCTAGTCGGGCCGTTGTTTTTGCCAAGGAGCTGTGTCTTCAGTCTATGGTGGTGGAGGGTGATTCCTTACGGGTTATTCAAGCTTTAATTGATGATAGGCCTTCGAGGACTATGTTTGGTAATGTTATTGCTGATATACATAGTTTAGTTTCTAATGTTGATTGTAGTTTTTATCATGTTAAGAGAGAGGGAAATAAACTCGCTCATGCTCTCGCTCGTAGAACAGTTGCATTTGCTGATTTTGATGTGTGGTTAGAAGAGCTACCACGTGATTTGAAGGATATTTTCCAGTTTGATTTGCATTAATAAATTTTCTTACTGGTGTCTCAAAAAAAAAAAAAACCAATTAGTTATAACACGTGTGAACTCATTCCACTTGTATGTACATGTGTGAAATACTCGAGCACTAAGCTAGGTGTAGTTTACATCAGCTGCTGCACTACTCCTGTTGTTTAGTTGCTGCGTGTGTCGTTTAGGCTCTGATACAGTCTTCAACATCAGTTCTTTTTTTCTGATCTTCTTCTCTTCTCTTATTCTAATGTTTAGAGCTTTGACACCCCCCTCAAGATGAGGACCAGATCTGTGTATGTTAATAACACTCATCTTGGAAAGTAAAGAAGAAAATTGGTGAAAGCTAAGAGCCTTAGTGAACAAGTCTGCTAGTTGTGAATGTGTTGATGTGTAGAATAGTTTGATCGTATTGTCTTGTACTCGATCTTGAACCACATGACAATCTACCTCTATATGCTTAGTTCTCTCATGAAACATAAGATTTTCACCTATGTGCATTGCTGCTTGATTATCACAGAAAACAACACTGGTCTAGAATGAGAAACCTCTAAATCTTTGAGCATAGCTAGGAACCAAACCACATCACACACAGTCGCTACCATAGCTCTATATTCTGCCTCTGCAGATGACCTTGATACAATGGACTGCTTCTTAGACTTCAATGAGATCAATGAATCTCCCAAGAAAATGCAGTAACCAGTAGTGGACCTTCTAGTGTCCACACAAGCTGCCCAATCTGAGTCTGTGTAAGCCTTTAGATGAAGATCTGACTTAGAAGATAGTAAAACACCTTGACCTGGATTGCCTTTTATGTACTGTAGAACTTTGTGAGCTGCACCTAGATGAGGTTTCATTGGCTTATCCATATATTGGCTGAGCTTATGGACTGAGGAAGCTATATCAAGTCTAGTGATTGTGAGGTACAATAATCTGCCAACTAATCTTTTATACACACCGGGATCAGGTAAAATCTGCCAACATTAATATTTTTATTCAGAGCAATATGGGAGGCCACTTAATATAAGATGGTTCTTTCCTTTTCATGGATTGTTAATTTGTTGAAGCTATATGTAAATGAATGGTCTAATATTTTCTAATGTACATTTGATAGATTAAGATATTGAATTGGAATGTAATTTCCTAATGTTCAATTTTAGATATTATGCAAAAGAAAATTAGAAGTATTTTAGAGTTGCTCTCTAATTTTTAAGGGCTCCTTTTGCAGATTTAAGAATTTTAGAAGTATTGAAAAAATCTGTCATATGAAGGTCATCAAATATAGAAATATTATTTAATTATATATTTTAAAAGTTGTTGAACTATAATTTAATACAGAAAAATACTGACAAAGTTTCGTGGTATATATATAATTTTACATATCATTCAATTTAAACAAACAATTAAATCAATACTATTAACTTTTTACATTTTATTATATGGTATAATTTAGTTATCAATAATAATCCTACGTATTGCATTAGAGCCATGCACATAATAATAATAATAATAATTGTTAGAGATATATTAACCCATTAGCATAAGCCCAAGCCTAATTCTACTTTGTGTGCAAGTCAAGTTTCCTACTTGTACTAGAAGTCTATTAGTCTAGGGTTTAGTCTACTATATATACACATGTTATAATTTATTGTAACACAGAATTTGTATTACACTATAATATATTATTGATGCAGCCCTTTAGGGTTTCCTCCGTGGATGTAAGCCGTTAGGCTGAACCATGTAACCCTCATGTGTTATTGTGTTTTATACTTTATGCTTTCGCTTCCGCATCTATACTAGCATATTCAACATGATGTATCAATGCTAATATTTAACAATAATAATGCAATGAAATTCAAATTTTAGATAATACTTAATATATTTCTTGGGATATACTTATTATAAAAAGTGTATTTCTGGAATTAAACTTGCAATATCTTTTCTGGTTTAGTTGGAGAGGCTTATTAATTCTTCGCTTTTGTACCTATTGGTTGAGTAACATTCTTCAATTTGTTCACGTTATTCTTCCTCTATCCTCACACCATCTGCTTCAGAAGCCTCATGCTTTCCCGCTGCTTCCATCAATGCCGTCCACGGCCACTCAAATCACCTTCCCTACAAAGGAATTTGAATTATATTTTTGGATGGTCATATGAATTTGGTGATGGTGTGCTTCTGCTAATCATTTCTTTAGTGGTTGTTTTTGTTTTAATTTAATTCAATGAATAGTAAAATGCATTTAGGGGTGTGTATGGGTTGGGTTGGACGGATTAAGGGGATTTTTTGACCCAATCCACCATGGCGGGTTAAAAAAAATTCAACCCAACCTAACCCATCACATAAGTCCAATCCAAACCAACTCAACCCACATGAGTCATGTTAAAGGCAAACAACACTAATGACTAAACAGCAATAGTAATTTACTAGGGTTTGTGTGAACTAATTGGCTTTTATATAGGATAGGAAGAGATAATTATTTTTTTTAAAAATTATTAATTATATAATATATTTTAAATATATATTAAATATATGGGTGGGTCAGGTCAGGTCGGGTTTGACGGGTTTGGAATTTTATGACCCGAACCCAACCCGACCCGCCATCAAATTTTTTTTATAACCCAACCCAACCCGGTGGGTTGGGTCGGGTCGGGTCGGGTCGGTTTTAGCGGGTTGGCTGCACATTCCTAAATGCATTGGAGTTAGTATCCTAGAGGACCAAGACTAGGGTGCTTAAGTATGATCAAATAGTTGCTTTATATGAAGTTTTCAAGAAAAGCTTCATTTTTATTCCCCCAAAAGTTCTTAGGAGATCAAATAAGGCTTTTGTGGGTCTTTCACGTGTTTTACATCATGTGGTTGCAGGTGTTTGCTGTTCTTTCGTGGTTGAGCTAAAGTTTTTATATGAATTATTTTGTGACATTGACCTGCAACAACTTTATATTTATGGTAGTAGTACTAAAGTTTTTTGTATTTCAATATTCATATATATATATATTGAATTGTCAATCTTAAGGATTTGTTCTTGATTCTCTGGAAAAAGAAGATAATAATGATTTGATTCTCAATGTTTCGAACTTGAAGTTACTATAAATAATAAATAAATTTTTTTTTCGAAACTTGGAAGTTTCTTTATCTAGGGGGTTCTATTGCGACATCAAGTTTTAGTCTGTTGATATGCCGAATATAATGTCAACATTGTGACCTTGAACATACTTTGATGCTTTTTCAGGTCACAAATACCCATTAGATATTGGATTCAAACCGATTGCATAGAGTAAGAAGAGCATCCACTCAAATGGTACTTAACAAGAAGAGGATAGAATAATTAGTTGCGTGCTGCTATTGGAAGTTATGTATCTGCCGATTCTTGAAATTTCTTCTAGAAAGAAGAAACCAATAATGATACTTGTAGGCATGTTTCATCTAAAAACAGCAAGGAGTGTTTTTGGAAGTGAATTTTGGGAAATATTCACTTATTTGTTGAATGTGCTTATGTCATCACTATTTAACATGTATTTGATGAAGTGTCTCATTTGTAAAACTTGAGAGTAATAAGATTACCTTTTTTTCTGAATAGAATGGTATGTTTATTTCTTTTTGTTTTTGTTTTAATACAGGAGAGTTTCACTAACACAACCGGTAAGATAATGAAAACTTCAAAAGATAAAGTTTGTTAAAATCTATTTTTTAAGTTGGTACTTACTCGCACATTGCGCAGGTTCGCAACTGGTTACAATAGAATCACATCACATATTAACTAAATCAGCAACTCACCCTTTTACTCTGGAAAGGCTTTGCTCTGATCGTTACTACTGTCATCATCATCATTGTCATCAAACCCCAATCTTGTGTTCAGGCCTATGAGAATACTCAAAATCTATATGTACAAAAGCTCGCTCAATTTCAGGGAGTTGCTCAAGTTTTTCTTGCAGCGACTCACCAATATCATGAGCTTTGTTCAAAAGCATGTCTTGTGGCAAAACTATATCAACCTCCACAAAATAATTTGAACCAAAAGTGTATGCTCTTACTGTGTCAATGTGCTTGATATCTTCATGGTGGTTCCATATCAGATATGTTAGCTTTGCCAAAAATTCAGGCGGTGCTGTCCTTCCAATCAGTGCCCAGACATTCTCAATGACTATCTTCGTCCATGTATTCATTGTATATAGTGCTATCTGCATCACAGGTTCAACAAATCATTATGAAAAGATAGATTAAGACCAACTCCAAGAAGCCAATCACAAATAGTGGGCATTTCACTTAAAACATGAGAGATATAGAGTGAATGCCAATATTTGGACACGCAAAACATGGCTGCTAGTTATTTTGATAATTTTAGGAAAAGAAAGGAAACTAATGACTTGCAAAGTAGCTGAATTCAATTATCATTATTACTTTTGGATGGATAAAAACAACAAATGAACCCAATTATCGAAAGTATAGTAAACAAGAAGAAGAAAAAAGAGCTGCTTATGAACTCACCATAACAGCTCCAGTAGGATCAATCCACCAATAATATCGAATGGCCAAGATGGCTGCTGCCAAACCAATTGAATTAGTAATAACGTCGAAAAAATGATCTTGAGCATAGGCTCTAATGATATCATTTTTAAACCTTCGACAATAGACCACCAGCATAAACTTCACTATGGTTACACAGACCATTATCCCAATCATCCATTTCTCCTTCTCAGGATCCCTTTCAGGCTGGATCTGTAATCAACACAAAAAACGAAAAACAATATTAAAGGACTCGCTGATACGGTAAATGACTACAGAAAATGAAAATTTAGAACAGTCATTTTCAAATTTTGCATCCACCAACTCAGAATGTGATCTAACAAGGATCTCATACATTTAGGTAGTAGCTTTTCATGAAGTACCAAGAACCAAGGTCACACTGAACCTCAGACATTAAGAAGGGAGCTGATTTGAAATCCTTCTCAAAGCAAAATTTGACTAAAATATGTCTGTGTCTAGCCACGCTCACTGCCATCTACATCCTTAACTTAGATTGGAGCATGTGAAATAAAAACCGCATACCTTCGCCATGAATTGTCGACCAGACTCAAGCAGAATTTGTAATCCAAGAGTTGCCATTACCGAAGCAAAAACAATGATTCCCTGCAATCTCAAGCTAAATTAGTAAAACATTTGTTGCATTAAAGAATAAGTTGGGTCCACATCCCTGTAAGTCATAATCACTCTTGAAACTACACTCAAAATTCTATGCTCAAGAGTCAAAACCAATACTATTTATTCCCAAGAGTAGATTGTTTGATTACTTTTCCATTTGATCCCTGAAGTTTTTTATTCCTAAGACTAGATTGTGTCTATTCAATGCAGTTTCTAATTAAAATTTTTTTCCCAAAACCAATGCTACTTGTTTATAAACTCAGTAGACCCTAAGCTCAACATTTCGATAACAAAATGAGAGCCTAAAGCATGGACCTGATGAAATATTTAGTCTTGTATTGCATTAACATCAAACTTCTTGTAATAGAATAAATTGTGGCATGACATCATGAAATGTCTATCTATTGCCTTTGCCTCTAGCATTTGTGGAATAAGACATAGCTGAGCCAATAGAAGCAATGATGGAATAGCATTTCAGTTCATTTCTCTCATTGATTGCAGAAAGGATTGATGAAATCATGAAATGGAAAGTAAAAACATAAAATCCGGACTTCTTTGGGGTTAACTTTTTTAATTAGTATAAGTTGAATAATTTTCACTCCACCAACTTCTGAGCAACCAAATGATCCACAGATGCAACACAAACCAAGTACACATATGAATGCTGATTATCAGCTTCAACAACTTCAATCCATCAGAATCTGAGTTTTCAAAGAATTATTTGATTGGATGACTTACCACTGGCTGCATACGGTTTTTTCCAATTGGATAACGATACTGGTTTGGGTTTCTCATGGCATGGGCTGTGAACCACAATATAAACCCTGACAAGAGATCTAAGAGTGAATCCAATGTTGAGGCAATAACCGCCAATGATCTGCTTTGAATAGAAACATAGAGTTTTGTCGCAAAGAGCACAATGTTAGCTATGTTTGACAAATAGATAGCCATCCTCTCACTCTTCGCAAGCTGCTGCATCTCATCCTGAGAATAATAATTTGCAAAACGATTAACAATGAAAATAGTATGGGTTTTTCTTTTTCTTTTTCTTTTTGGTTTGTGTGTATGTTGGGGGGGGGGGGGGGTGCTTGTTCACCAGGTGGTATATAATGGAAGATTGAACTTTTCATTAACTATTCATATGGTCAAAAATGAGAAATTATTCTCCTACTTTGTTCCACAAGTTGTCATTCAAAATCATCAAGTTGAACACAACCAACCTCTGTTAGACTTCCAGGCATACCACCATTTTCAGCCATGGTCTCAATCTCAGTAAACCCTTCAAGGAGTCTTTCTTGTTTCTTATAATAATCAGAAACCTTTCTTCGTTTCCCTATACAGTCAAAAGTACCAACTTTCGCATTATGTTCATCACTAGTCATGAATAAGAAGGTAATTGAAAGCATTCAAAGTCATCAAATATTGATGTTTCATTTTCCAAAAGAACCTAATATCATTCAAGTATGTAAAAGAGTAACAATCCGTCGGATAATTATGCTATAAGAACTCCAAGCATAACATGAAAGGCCATATATATGTGAAGTCTATAGTTACTCCCTTTATGTATCATCTGCAAAGAATGTGAAAGGAGTTTATTCCTTAAAGCCTTATGACTCCATAATTCACAAATTTTAAGTGCAAGAATTATAAGATGCCCCTTGCTGGTAATTGAAAGTTTCCAAAAAGCATCTAACAAGAATAAATTCTCTTCAAAATTCAATGCCAAAAGATCAATGGATTATATTTTTTCTCCAGCTATTTATTTCTTGTTTGGTTGTTGCGGTAACAAAGTTGGGATGTCAAAATTCAACAATCAATTCATATGCATCAATAGAATGTCAATAATTGCCCCTTTTTTTTCACAAAATAAAATAACGAACCATTGGATCAATAACTCAGTTGAGTCAACTTAGTTGTTAAGCCCAAAATCAGATTATAAGCTTGAAAAAAAAAAAAAATAATAAAAAAAAAAAAAGCTTTGAAATTTGTAGAAAGAAATCAGTAACTTGGCCGAGTCAACTCAGTTACCAAGCTAAAAATCAAATTATACACCGAAAATAAAAGCACATCTTTGAAGTTTGTACTTTGTACAAAGAAATTAGTAACTCGTCTGAGTCAACTCAGTTATCAAGCCAACGTCTGTGTAGTAACTCAGCTGAGCGAGTCAACTCAGATATGAAGCGCAAAATCAGATTACATATTTTACATTAACAAAGAACATCTGTCCTTTTTTATTTTTATGGTAAATAGTTCTTGAATCTTGCTAAGAAAAGAAAGATTTATGGAATTAAAAAAAAAAAATTCATTCTAGTATTGGCATTTCCTGGTCATTATTAAACTGTAGGTGCATATAACTTTAACATAATATCATATTATATAATATAATTCATGCTTACATCCGTACATACATATATATTGAATCATTGATAGATAAGGTTTTATCTTTATCTTTTTTTTCTTTTTTCAAGTACCATTAAATTCAATTATATGGCTAATTGGTCAAAACAACCACATGATTGAGCTAAATTATATGAGTAAAGAATTGTGTATATGCAATATATGTATGTTCATGAAAGAATACTTACTTGGGGCATGAAGAAAACTGCTGAGAGTGAAGAAACCATGCTGATGATCACCACCTCTACTTTCACTAAGTGCTGGAAACTCTCGCACACTCAGCCTCCAAGACCCAGATGACATTTCACTTCTCGATGCTGATTCAACATCTTGTGGCACCAAATTCTCTCTTCTGCTCTCATGGATCACTTCCATGATGAGCTCTCTCTCTCTCTCTCTCTCTCTCTCTCTCTCAAACAAGACTGTGTGGCCTTCTATGTTGAGCTTGAGCTTTTGCTAATGAAAAGCTGAAAACATAAACATGGCAAAGTCTTTGATAAATAATATATTATGTATAACAAGTCTAGTACTTTTCTGTACCACTAATAAGTCTTCACTGCAAAGACTAAAGAAATGGACTGGATGGATCATAATAAAAGAAAAGAATAGCATAAAAGAGAGAGGAACAAGACTATAGAGTTAAAGTTATCACAGTTGTTTGTTGACATCTTCGAACTTGCAAAGAAATTTCCTAGAAAAATTAATGCAAAGCTAAAAGCAACTTCCACGTATAAAGGTTTGGGTGCATAATAGAGTTTTTCCTTTCGGTAGGTCGAGTTCATATCTTGACTCGTATACATATTAATACTGCTATCATAGCTTCCTAGGGGCGAAGAAAAACCGGATTCTTTTAAGGGTGAGGGAAGTTTGTACGAAGCATAGCGGGAAAGGTGGATCAACCAGAAAGTGCATTTTATTTTTCAACAAATTTTCTCACATACTTTTTAATGTATTTCGATAATTTCATACGTATGATATACCAATTTTTTTTTTTTTTAGAAATAAAAAAGAAAATAGTTTTGAGAAATAAAAAAAAAAAAAATTAACTTTAAGAACCATAAAAAAAAAAAAAGAGAAATTAATAATATGACTATAAGAAAAAAAAAAAAAAATCTAACTTTTGAGAAGATGCAAAAACCAAACAATTTGACATGAAAGAAAGGCATACGAAAAAAGAAAAAGAAAAGATGATTTACAAAACATAATATGTTCTCCATTCTCTTTGTTATATCAACACCCATAATGTATAAACATGATTAGTCTATTTTTTTAAATCCTAAAGTTTAAGCGTTTTCAATCAAATCAAGAACACAAAAATATTACTAAGGGTGATCCAAAAAATATTCTTCATTCTATTAAAAAATTAATTTCAAAAAGAGAGAGAGAGAGAGGAGGAGGAACCAATATTATCAATAACATTAAGGATCTCTAGGTATAGTGGTTTAAGAATGAGTTGACTATACTTCTTGGGATGCTTAACACTAAGGGTGTCCATAAGTTAGATTTGTGCCCAACCTGCAACCAACTTGACCAAATAGGGTGGAGAAACTTCAAACATGCCAACGGCCGGAGAGAGAATCAAATCAAACTGGTAAAAACCGTCAACAGCGAAGAAACAACTAAAAATATCTTCAAATCCAATAGATGTTTCACTTAATCTTGTGAAATCTCATCAAATCTGGTGAGATCTCCACCAAATTTTTAGCATACCAATTTAAACTTAAAGTTTAAGTAAGTATGCTAAAAATTAATATTTTAGTTTCTATTTTAAAATAATAAAAGTAATTAATTAATTAAAAAGAAACCTTGCTAGTATATGTGTTATTAAGAAAAAAAATTGGTGGGGGTGTCCCATAGTGGCTTTGTCTTTACATGTTGGCACAAGATAAATACTGTACTGTTGATTTTTTTTTTTTTTTTTTTTTTTTCAAGTTTACAAATTGATATATATGATGTGGGGACGAGAGAATACTAAAAGTACAATCAATTTTATTTTATTAGTAAAAGTTAATATTAATTAAGTTTTATATGACAATTGTTTTTTATTTATTATTTTTTATATATGACAATTGTTGGGCTTTGCAGGAGGAACCTCGTCAAGCCTAACTGACCGACAGTAGATACTAATTCATGACGTGGTTGACCGTTGATGTCGTTTGTTAAAGACCAACTCAAAAGGCATCAATTCCCACCTTAAAACATAAATAAATAAATAAATAACCCTCAAAAGGCATCAATTGCATTTTTTTAAGAGTTCGGTTAACGGGGTTACATTAATAGTCTATTTTAATAAATTGTTAATAAAAAATTGAAAAAATTATTAAAAAAGTTATATTTTCTTTTTTCATTATAAATTTCTCAAAATTTTTTACTAACATATTTCCCAAGACATACATTAGTTTTCCTTTTTTAAATGCCGATATATACCAAACAAGGAAGCCGACTATTTTACAATTTATTTTATATATTTATAATATAATTTTTTTTTTTTTTAAAAAAAAATGAGTGAAAAGTTAACTACGCCTTTTCACTCAAAAAGTAATTGATTCTATGCCAAAATTGGCCTAACCCACTCGCTAGATCGAGCTCGGTAAAAACGACATATTGAAGTGAATATCATGTCAATAACTAAATAAGTAAATTTGATATGTATATATATATATATATATATATATATAAGTTTATAGAGATTATGTAGTAAAATTTTATGTGGTTTATCTAACATCAGAACTTATTTTTAGTTAACATGTAATTTATGCAAATGTCAAATCAATATTCAATATATATATATAGAGATGGGTTCAAGTTACACCTGGTGTAACTCTTGTTAAGTTACACATTTTTTACACCGTAGATTTGTAAGTAATCTAACGGCTAAAAAAAATATCATTAAATGCTATTACTTTCCATCTCATTTATAATTAATACTAGTATTTTCTCTCTCTCCTTATTTATTGTTTTTCTAGTAAACCCTGTAAGATAAATCAGATAGAAGTTATAGAAGAAAATTTTGAAGCTAACATCGATAATGGAAAACTTACAGCAAGAACTCAAGAAGAAGAGACAGAAATCGGTCGAGTGAAGAACAAATCCTGTTTTAAAATTTTATTTTGCATTTTGACAGCTTCACCATGATAAAAGCTAAATATGTTTCGAAAGAAAACGTACCAAAGCATCACACTTCATGTAATTCTTAATGAAAAAGACTATACATGTTTTATCTAACAATACTCTTACAAATATATGCTGCACGCATCATTTTCTTTTAATCTTTAAAAAATTTCATGTTTCTTACAATGGTGCATCACTAAACTGTGGTGTTCATTTCACCTTTCTGTAGGATTATTACATTACCACTGCTAGAGAACTAGCCCGAATGGTTGGAATTCAAAAGGCGCCAATCTTGCATCACTTTTCAGAATCAGTTTCTGGGGCAGCAACTATTCATTGCTGCCCTTTAATAACTTTATTTTATTTTTTTTCAAGTATAGAAATGCAAGTGGTTAAAAATGGTAGTGTGCCCTTTTATCAAGCAAAAAACAATAAATTAGGATAGAGAAAAAAAATACTAGTATTAATTATGAATGAGATGGAAAGTAATAGCATTTAATGATATTTTTTTAGCCGTTAGATCACTTACAAATCTACGGTGGAAAAAGGGTGTAACTTTACAAGAGTTACACCAGGTGTAACTTGAACTCATCTCATATATATATATATATATATATATATATAAAAGCAGAGACCTCATGTTAGAGAGTATGAGGTTGTGCCATGTGGAACATTCCTTGAAGCTCTCTTTATTTAGGGTTCTAAATCAACAAAGTTTGCATTTATATCGAAAAATTAGTTCATTAAATTAGCCAATAGAGTAAATGCTTATATTAATTATCTATAGTTGTGCATTAATTATTTATATCAAATGAATTTATATGATTATTTTTATAAATTCTATCTAAGAGATAATTTTTAGTTGGAATAATAATAATAAATTTAGAATATGACATTCTTACTCATGTTTAGTTGCTTTGACAACAATTGACACAAGAGCCATAAAAAATGAAATATTTGTGAATTCACTTAAATAAATCTTAGTCCTTTAAATTTTCTAACTCCTTTCAGTCACATGTAATCTATATATTTGTATAAAACTGAAGCCTCTAAAATTCTTACAATTTTCCACGTCAGCACAATATTTAAAAAAAAAAAAACGTAAAAGCAAAATAAAGCTTTTCAAAAACCCGATAAACTTTTCTCCTCCAATGCTCCTTCCTCAGTCCCACGAAACCCAATAAACTTTTCTCCCCCAAGCAAAGCCCACCTTCCATCCAAAGACACACCGCTTCTTCCATCAAAAACACAAATTCCTCAATCAAAACCCACCATACCCACAAAAAGTACGCTCTTCTCTCCCTCTCACTCTCTCTAAAATTATTTTTCTGTCCACAACTTTGAAACATTTCTTTGGTAGTCCAAGGCCAATTTACTCCAACTCACACCACAACTTCCATTACCGAATGGCTTAACTAATTGAAGAGAACACAAGAAAAGGATAACAAAGAGCAATACTACAAGAGAAGAATCAGTGTAGAAAAGAGCACTACTACAAGAGAGGGACAACAAAGGATTTGATTGTGGGGAAAAGAAAAAGAAAAATAAAGAGGCAAGAAGAGATAGTTACAGAAGATACAGTGAGAAAGAGATGGAATTTTTCATACTGGTACCTTGACATCATCCCGCCCTTCTTCTTCTTCTTTCTTTTTTTTCTTCCTCCTCGTGTTGCTTTACCCAGATGTGTAGTTTGGGTTTCCTTTTTAACTTTTTAGTATGATGTACACACCACGTGAATTGATTCTAATTCAATTTTTTGCACATTACCAATGTTAATAGCATCTGGAAACAGGTGCTTTTAGCCTTTTAGTTTATAATAATAATAATCATTACAATTGTACATAAATTTTTATTGATAATATTGAAGTATATCAACTATTATAAATCTTAAAGTTTTTAACAATTTATTTAAGTTTTTCCTAATAAACACATAAATGCATAAATAAATATTTATATCTATTTATTTATATATAAAATTAGCGGTTACTTCAAAACAATTCAAAGGTATTATCAAAATGTGTTTCTATTCAGTATTGACTCTCTTGAAATAGTCTCGTGGGTAGTGGTATACTTTTGCAAAAGTGAAAAATGAAGCTTTTTGGAAGGTGCTTGATTTACAAACATCATTCCATACTTATTTACATAGGTACCTTTTCATTCAATAAACACATTTTTAGTTAATAAGTACATTTTCATTTAATATGCACCTTTTGGTATATCTAATACTAAGAGTTATGACATTTCAATAAGCACCTTTTAGTATATATATTACAATATATATTTTATATACCTATATATACAACACAAATTAAATTAGAGATTCAACATTCTGTCTCTTATTCCATCCCATAAAAAACTAATAAATAAAACAACATTTCTTTCTTTTGTCTAACTAATAAAACTTTGAGCTATTTCTTTCAATATATATATATATATATATATTTAAAATTTTGTGCATTTTTGCTTACTAATCCAACTCAAAAATAATAATCATTTTTTCCCTAAAACTTATCCAAAATCTATTCCTGTGCATCGCATGGGTTAGCAACTAGTATATGTGTGTGTGTGTGTGTGTGTGTGTGTGTGTGTGTTTAATATAATTTTTCTACATTTATATGAGAAACAATAATTGAAGGATATATGCATTTTTTAAGTAGGCATGAAACATGCTTATCTATATTAACCACTATATCATGTAATTTTCAATTTGAACACACACATATATATAGTATGATTTCTATTTTGTCTATAAAGTAACTAAAGATTATAATTTTTTACAAGGAAATTTATTCGAAATTTATTTTATACATCTATAGTTTGGAGATATGAATCATAAATCTATTGGAAATTGAGATGCCAACCAATTAACCTACAATATTCTTGGCAAACTTATTGAAATATTGAAAAAAACTAATAATAAATTACACCGCACATCATGCGGGAATTGAGGGCCATCAATTCTTGCTTCAATTTTAGAATAATATAATCTAATCATCCAATTAAAATATATAGATTTGATAGGTTTTCCTTACATAAAAGCAAGTCACATTGTTTTTTTTTCTTTAATAGAATTAACTTGAAGCAACATTTTAGGCTTGCCTTGCTTTTTGGTATTGTTAGGATGGAGCATTGATGCTACTAACTCTGATGAGCGTTTTAATTAGCCCTCTGTAGGGGCATTTTTTGCGTATTGTGCGTTGGGCTAGGCTGCCTCCTGCGGTAATGGGCCCGACTGTTTCTGAGTAAGGGAGTTGAGACCGGTCCAACTGTAACTCAACTTAGGCCGGTTTGTGCACAAACTATGCCTCGTCTGCTAGGAGTAGGCTTACGGCAAGCAGAACTGTTTCAGATGAGTTACGGCAGGCAGATATAATAATAATAACAAAACAGAGTACTCCGACTATTTAATAAAAAATTGCCAAGTAATCCCTACTTATAAAACATGATTACAGTCGTGATAATGTCATTTACAGAGAAAGTAGAGGAGAAAAAAAATAATATGAACTAATCAAGAACGGGCATAAAGTCAAGTTTTAAGTTTGGTCCGCAGAAGCAAAACCAAAGAGGGGAGAATGCCTCCTCTCAATGCAAATAATCTCCCAGGAAAAGATCCTGCCGTGGGGATTAATGATTTTGAGGGAGTTGGACCTGAATGGTTAATGCCCAAAAGGAATTCTTGTTATGTTTTGGAAGAGAGCAGGATTTGAAGGGGGAGAGAGAGAAATCGACCTACTGGTGCATGCCCATTATGTTATCTCTCTTATCTTTTTTTCTTTTCTTGCTCTTGTTTTCTTTTACTCTGCTTTCTTTTTACTCCGTGCATACACTCTGTTTTTCGATCCTCTTTTTAGGGCACGACAAGGGTCCTTTTATAGTGCCTGCCGTGACCAATTTTTTACCACTTTGCCCCTTAACCGCCTTTGTCTGGTCTGGGCGTACTTGCCGACCACCAAAGGTGTGTGACACTCACCCTTGCCAGACAAAGGCAGGTTTGTTTTATTTCTCAGTCCACCGTAGCACTCTTACCTGCCACGGCATAAATGTTTTCTCTCTCTTTCCCTCAAGGAATGCACCTAACGGTTCCCCCCTCAACTTTGCCTCTTTTGGGTGGTCTGTCATCCCAGCAGGACGTACCTCCCAAAAGGGCTTGGGCAGGAGCCGCAAAATAGGTCTTTTCTTCTCTCCCCACCACCAAACCATACCCCATTTACCTCTTACCTTTGGCCCATGGCCCCACCACGTCCCATATTGGTTGGGTACAGGCTGGTGGTGCATGGGCCTTGCGCGTGCTTTCCTTTCAGATATGTCCAAAAAATCTGCCTGCTGCTCATGCGTCTGCCATGATCTGGAGGCTCGCCGTCCATGTTTTTTGACCTCTTATGTGGGCTTTTCTTTGTTTTCCCGCTCCATTTTAAGAGCTGGACTGTGTCTGATGATGGGCCTTACATTTCTTTGGCCCACTCTTGGTTTTCTTTATTTCTTGTAATGTTGTACTGTTATTCCTGCCGTAATAACTTAATCCTGCTGGGCCTCTTTTGGGCCAGCCGTTTATTCCTTCTCTTAGTGATTTGTCATGGCCACTGTTTTGCTTTTACTTATGGGCTCCTATGTCCCTTTGGGCTTTCCTTTGGGCATCCACGACCCGTTTGCTTTCTTTGGGTTTCCTCAGCCCATTTGCTAATTCCACACTCTCATGGACTTTTTACTAACTTCATTGGGCTTTCCTGGTCCAATAACCTTATTCTCATCCTTGGGGTTCATGGGCCTACCATAAACCCCTTACTCTCTTAGTTTGCATTGCCTTGGGCCTGCGGCGGCCCTTTCTCGCTTTTCCACTTCATACACTGCCTATGGGATGCTATTTCTTTCTTTCTGGGCTTCTTTGAGCCCACTTGCCTCTTCAAGACCCATTTGTCTATTTCTTGGGCCTGTGATCCATTATTCCTGCCGCTTTGGCCTAATGGTTTTTTGCTATCTATTTTGTCAATTCCTTGTTGTCCTTATTATTGGGCTTTCTTTCTTTCTGCCTGGACTTTTACAAATGGCCCTCAACACCCTCATAATGCATTTTTGTGATGATGACTTCCAGGTTCTACTCCCTACAATGGAGGACGTGGGGAGCCTGTTTTATCCAAGTAGCTTGGCGCCGGTATTGTAAGAGAAAGCTTGATAAGTCTTTGCATGAAGTAGAAGACAGACTGCAAGATGCTTTGGCAAATGAAGCTGGGACCTCGCCAAGTCTTGGTGCTACTATTTATGCATCAAGGTTTGCTGCACATGCACTTCGAACCTTGTGACAAAATGGTGCACGCAAGACTAGAGTGCCATAAAGATTGCTACCACTGCTGCCACAGAAGCCTGCTGAACCCAATTTTGATGCTGAAAATCATTAGTAGCATGGCGTTTCAAGTGAATTATACTGTAAGTTTGTGTTATACATGCATAGTTCATATGTGAGAGTTTTCTGTACATATATATAGCACGTGTAACATGTTTTATAAGCATACATCCTGCTTCAAAGTATCTAAATTATTTATAAGCTGGCATCAATAATTCTCTGTTCTCAATAGACAATGAAAGACACCCTTTATCAACAATGATTCTCCAAACTTTAAAATCCTAGTGGTGCCTTAAGAACTTTAAAGTTTGAAGAGATGTTTAGAGATAAGTATGTGTGACATAATCTCACAATATCATCTTCATAAAAAAGAAGTCAGCAAAAAAACAAAAACTACATATAAAGAGAATAGTGATTCAATAGACTATTTGAAAGCTGGATTCCACAAAGTAGGCCAGAGCATACGATATTTTTGCTAGTTAAAACTAGTTTGTTGTGATAACATGCATATGAGAATACTAAAATTAAAATAAATAAAAAATTAATCTTGGAAGGGATGTGTGTTTTAAAATTTTGAGTTTGGAAGGGATGTAGTTTGCTGCGACAATATGTATTTTATTGTTAGCTAGCTTGATTTTGTGGTTTACTAAACACTTTCCTATAACTCACTGTTTTTAAAAGAAAGCAAGCATTTTCCTAGTGATTTCTAATTCATACGACAATATCTCGCCTGGTAAGAATTAGATAAAGAGTTATTCTATAATTACAACTTTTATTGGACTCTTTTCCACAATTATTTTGTAGCAAATTGTGACTAGCTGTCTATCACTTTCACATTTACTTACCATTTTTTATCCACTGCTCACAATTAGCCACAAATGATAATTGTAACAAATGGTGTGGAAAACGGTATATGGTCTTAGAATTTTTGTGACATAAAAATATGATAGTTTTTCATCTTGAAACAACAAGATAGATTGGATGTTTTGTAGATGGATAAGACTTTAGATCCTCTTATTCTATAATAATTGCTACTTATTATTAGGACAAGACAGCAATCAGTTCTTTACTTTATAAAATAATTTATTAGTTGAGCTAACACAAACCCAAAAGATTTATTAGATTCAAAATCTATTAAATGTGTATTAAAATAAAATACAAATATATATATATATATATTGCTGAAATAATAATACCAACTACTCGTCAAAGGTAATAAATATTGCTGAAATAATACTCATAAGCACCAAACTTTCTCGTACCATGATGTCTGGTGTGGGGTGTGTTGCTGCCATTGCCAACAAGGACACAAGGTCAAACGTTGGATTGCATGATATGAGTGCTCAATTATAATTATTCTCTTAGACTTCATCCTTAAAATAAAAAATTATCTTAGACTTAAAAAATAAAAAAGGCCAAGTTTTGTAAGGTTTGAATCATATTAAATTTATAGAGCAGATATATAAAACTATAAAAAAATAATAATAAAAAATCTAAGATAACAGTACTCCAACAAAAGGTGTCTGCATATCTGTGTCAAATTGTATATAACCGAACCGAATATATTATGCTTCTTTGTATGACCATTGTGTTAAGATAACAGATCAATAGGATCAAGTTAATCCTATTGATGCTAGTTTTGAGAAAGATAAAGATAAGCACCAAAGTTCAAATCTCATCATCTCAAGATCAGGATAAGACCAAATATCTAGAGCTGCTGCAGAATATTGAGATAGAAATGGATACAACTGAAATTTCATCTTCTTGTATTTGAATTGTTGCTGTTAGAAATACAGAATGATCGTATTGTATTTCTTGAATAAAAGAATATACATCAGAGCCTTTATGTAGGAAGCATATGTGTGTGGTACAAGTAAAGTGTACTATACAAGTAACCTAACTGGGCCTAAAGCCCATTAACATAATATACACTAACAGCCCCCCTCAAACTCAAGGTGGATGTGAGACCAACTTGAGATTGTCAACTAAATCACGAGTGCGTCTCTTAGGAAGTGACTTGGTGAAGATATCTGCAAGTTGATCTTTGGAGGAGACAGAGAAGAGCTTAAGAGCACCATGGACAAGATGATAACGGATAAAGTGACAATCAATCTCGATGTGTTTAGTCCGTTCATGAAAGACATCATTGTGAGTAATATGAATGGCACTCTGGTTGTCACAATAAAGGGGAGTAGCAGAGGAGGTGGACACACCCAAATCCTTAAGAAGCCATCGTAGCCAAAGGAGCTCAGATGTGGTATCAGCAAGGGCACGATATTCTGCTTCAGTACTAGAGCGGGCCACAAAAGTTTGTTTCTTACTTCACCAAGAAATCAAAGAAGAACCAAGGAGAAAGCAATAACCTGTAGTGGACCTGCGATCAGTAGGATCTCCTGCCCAATCAGCATCAGAGAATGCACGGAGTACAAGAGGAGACTGAGCTGAGTAGAAAAGGCCATGAAAAAGGGTACCCTTTAGGTATCGAAGAATGCGCAAAACAGCAGCATAGTGAGTTGATCGTGGAGCAGACAAATACTGGCTCACTTGATGAACAGCATAGCAGATGTCTGGACGAGTAACTGTGAGATAAACTAAGCTGCCAACCAATCGTCTGTAAAGAGAAGGATTAGACAATGGTTTTCCCCCCGAGAGTGTCAGATGCGCATTAAGTTCAACTGGAGTGTCAACAGTCTTGCTGTCAGTAAGTCCAGCTTGAGACAACAGGTCAGAAGCATACTTAGCTTGAGTAATATAAAGACCATCTGTGGAATGAGTAATTTCAAGACCCAAGAAATAGCTGAGATGTCCAAGATCTTTCATCTCAAACTGCTGACTGAGAAAATCCTTGAGTTCTTGAATGCCACTGAGGTCATCACCAGTTATGATCATATCATCCACATATAGAAGAAGCAAAATAGTGCCTTTATCAGTATGACGAAGAAATAATGCAGAATCATACGAACTGGCAGTGTAACCCAAGCGAAAGATAGTGGAGCTGAACTTGGCAAACCAAGCTCGAGGGGCTTTTTTAAGACCATAAAGCGCACGTCGAAGATGGCAAACCTTGTTTGATTCAACAGAGAGACCAGGAGGAGGTTGCATATAGACTTCTTCACTCAGATCCCCATTAAGGAAGGCATTTTTAACATCCATCTGAAAAAGATCCCATTTACTAGCAGCAGCAACAGCTAAGAGAGCACGAACAGATGAGATACGAGCAACTGGAGCAAAAGTCTCTTCATAATCAATCTCATACTAACAGTTGCTATATCTTTTCAGGTGTAACAGATTTACATGTATAGCTGTATAAATATTAATGCAAATGCACTCGTTTTGGTCATTGAAGCCAAAAAAACCAATTCCCCAACTTTATTTTCACATTGGAACTTTAAGGTGACAATAAGATTTGCCCCTTTGTAAAGGAATTAGGAATTTTTGGCCTGGTGGTGACTACTGTCGAGGACTTTGCTTGGTATCTAGGCTATATTTTGCACCACCTGGTAATGACTGGTGGGCATTTGGACCTTATCTACAATGGTGATGGAGATATTTCAACTTTATAGACGTGTATATCTTGGTAAAGATATTCAAACCAATTTTTAGATTGTTATTAAGGAGAAGGTATACCTTGTTACGAGTATATGTATCTTCTCATTCACAGAAGATACATATAACCGTAATGAGGTATATTTTTCCGTTATTAAGACCTCTGTATAACTTCTTCAACATATGTTAGAATATGTTTCTCAAGTTCTAAAGTTTCTTCTCAAAGAAAAAATATATATATAATTGTTAGAAAATTTTATCATTGGCCATGTGGTGTTAGTTAAGCTGGTAGGGTATTTGTTTTTTTTTTTTTTTTTTTAATTAATTATTTTATTTTATTTTTTTATTATTATTATTTTTTTTTATGAATAAGAAAAGATGGTCTTCAATGTGAATTCATCAATCCCACGTCATGTGATAGTAAAGGCAATACCATGTAAAACATCGAGGCCTTTATGAAGATATTGTTGTGGGCACAACACATTAGTTGAAGAGTCACTATTTGAACCAATCAACTCCTGCAAGCATCATATGAAACGATACAAGAACTTGTACCACCAAGTAAGCTACTCATGCCTTGTGTATGTTTCCCAAAGGTCATGCATTTCACTCCTCATAGCTATCGATTTTTATGTGGGTATGAGACGGCTCATATGAACCATTAGAGTAAGATAACACACCCAACCACCAAAAAAAAATCTTTAAACCTTCGAAAAATCTAAGACCACACATTTTTGGGCCACAACTTTAATGTGTTAGGTTGTAAGTGATGGAGAAAAAATTGTAAATCTATGTGAAAGTAACAAATAGTCAGTCACATAAAATAGTTGTGAAATGTGTTGTTTTAGAATTTCTCTAAACCTTCACATTCCCTTTATAATAAAAAAACCAAAATTATACCACACCGTCACTCCACCAAGTAGCCTTACAAGTACTAAAAGTTACCAATCACACTTTTTTTTTTTTTTTTTTAAAATAATTGTTGAAGGTCATTTTTGAGAATCCAAGTGGAAAGAAGAAAGCCCAACGATAAGGGCAGCAAAGAATTGGCAAACAGATGACAAAACCATTAGGCCAAAGCTGCTGGAATAATGGATCACAGGTCCATGAAATAAATAGATGGGCCTTGAAGAAGCAAGTGGGCCTAAAGAAGCCCGGAAAGAGAGAAATAGCATACCCATGAGCAGTATATGATGTAGAAAAGTGAGAAAGGGCCACCGCAGGCCCAAAGTAATGCAAAAAAAAAAAAAAAAGAGTAAGGGATTAATGGCAGGCCCATAAACCCTAAGGATGAGAATAAGATTATTGGGCCAGAGAAGCTCAATGAAGTTAGTAGAAGCCCATGTGAATGCAAAGTTAGTAAAAGGGCCAAGGAAGCCCAAAGAAAGCAAGTGGGCCAAAGATGCCCAAGAGGAAGACAAAAGGGACACAGGAGCCCATAAGTAGGAAAACCAATGGTCATACCAAGCCACTAGGGGAAAGAGTAAATGGCTGGCCTAAAGAGGCCTAGCAGGATTGAGTCATTATAGTAGGAATGACAGAGTAATATGGTAGGAAATAAGGGTAATCAAGGAATGGGCCGAAAGAAATGTAAGGCCCAATATCAAATAAAGCCCAGCTCCTAAGAGGAGCGGGAAATCGAAAAGCAACTCACATAAAAAAAATCAAAGAAAACGGACGGCAGGCTATGCAGGCAAGTTTCCAAACCACGGCAGACGAATGAGCAGCAAGCAGATTTTGGACACATATGGAAGGGAGGCATGTACAAGGCCCAGATACCACCAGCCTTTACCCAGCCAATACAGGGCATGGTGAGGTTGTGGGTCAGAGGTATGAGGGCATGGTTTGGTGGTAGGGAGAGAGGAAAAATCTATTTTTGAGGTTCCGTCTCAGACTCTTTTAGGGGAAGTGTCTTGCTGGGATGACATACTACCCAAAAGAAGTAAGTTGAGTTGGAACCACTAAATGCATGCCATGAGGGATAGGGAGAGAGAATAAACCCAGATCATAGCATTAAAGGGTGCCACGGTAGACAAACAAACAAAATATACTTCTTTGTCTAGTGATGGGGGGGTGGCACACAGATGAACCAGTGGTGGTCGGCCAGTACACCTAGACCAAACAAAGGAGGTTAAGGGCTAAAACAGTAAAATCCGATCACAACAAGTACTATAAAAAGAGAACCTTGCCGTGAACAAAAAAGAGAGTAACAACAGGAACCATAACTAAGAAAATAAGGATTCAAAAGGAGATACTCGGAAATAGAAAAGAAACGAGTGTGAGGGAAAGAAAGAAAACAACCAGAAAGAAAAATAGAGGGAGAGTTAGAACGGCAGGCATGCAATGAAAGATTGATTCCCTCTCTCCCTCACAAAATCCTTCTCTCTGTCAAAACCAAAAGGGGCCCTTGTGCATCAACCATTCAGGTCCGTTTCCCTCAAGGTAGTTAATCTCCACGGCAGGACTTTCCTGGGAGATTAATTGCATTGAGAATGAACGTTCCTTCCTCTCTGGTTTTGCTCCTGAGGACCAGATTTAAACTGATTTCTTTATCTCCTGATTAACCCATACATATTACTATTTGCTCCCTTTTGTTCCTTTTTTTTTTTTTTTTTTTTTTGGGTAAAAGTGATTATTATTGCTGTGATTGTGCTTGGGATCATTTGGTCGTTTCCTACTAAGTAGCCAGATATTTTATTTCTTTATTATTATGTCTGTTTGCCACAACTTATCTGAAACAGTTCTGTCTGCCGCAAGCACGTTCTTGACAAACCAGGCATAGTTTGCACACAAGTTAGACCAAATTGAATTGCAGTTGGACCGATCCCAATTTCTTTATCCAGAAAACTTTGGCCTAGTACAGCAAGAAGCAGCTCAACACTACTAGCACAGCCCACCACTTTATAATAATATATGAACCAATCACATTCTTTATTACATAATTTGTAAATTCTATGTAATATAACTTGTAATATTTTTAGCATTTTCCATTCACCTTAATTAATTCCATTTAAACTAAAATAAATAATGAAAGGAAAGAAGTCAAAGAATCCCAAAAAAAAAAATCCCCGTCTCCCCCATCCTACGGCCAATCTCCGGCTCCCTAATCATAGTGACCACTGGAAGGAAGAAGCCAAAAAAAATAAATAAATAAATAAAAAAATAAATAAAAAATCTCACTAGAAAAAGAAACCAAATAGTTAATATTATGCATTTAAATCAATACCCACCTGGAAAACTTTCAAAATATGAAATACCCACTATGAATTATTTGGACCAGCTCAATTGCGACTACTATTTGTTAATCAAACTCTCTTCTTTTGTGGGTTCCAGTTAACTCAATTAGTAAAGTTTTTAAGAATTGAATAAGAGATTTAGGATTCAATCCCTACTTACACTAAAAATTGATTAGTGTTTTAGTCTGATGATAAAGAACTATCATTAGAAGTGGATGCTACAAAATTAGTTTTGTCCTTCAGAAATATCAATCATTTAGCAAAAATCATTTATCACAAACCTTATATCTGGAGGTTAATTTTTTAAAATGAATTAAAGTCACGTCCAAGTTAACTTAGTTAAATGCTTATATATTTAATTATTGATGGTTCTTCCTGAAAAAATCCAGATTCCAGAGTCAGCAAGTAGTGAGGAGCTTAATTCATGATCACAATGGACGTTGGTAGTAGGTTCTCCAGACCCAATTACTTGTGCAATCAATGTTTTAGTTGCATTAAGGACTTATGAGCAGTTATAGATGATCTTCAATTAGCTTTCTTGCCCATTTGTTAGTTGAACCTATGCTAAACTTGTTATACACTTTTTGACTAATAGTACCAATCTATTAGGATCCTCTCCATATGAAATTGATTCATTTCGTGGTTCAGATTAACTATTATAAATAAGATAGTGAATCCAGTGTCATATCATTTAAGATTAACATCATTTAAAATTTTAAATGACGTGACATTCGGTACGGTTTTTTACCATTAAAAAAAAAAAAAAAAGACTATTACCATTTCAAGTGAAATGGAAAATGCATCTTGTCTGCTCATGATTTCTATTCCTCTATTGTTATAGATTGCAAATCTCTCATGAGCTTGATATATTATCTAGAGCTACTTCATTCCTACCATGAAGGAAATCAAACAACTGATTTCCTAGCAAAACTTGGTTACTCATAAGGCTTGTCTTTTGTTGTTCATTCTTCATAGCACTCCTCCAATACACAGCTAAGAACTTTCTAAGATTTTGATATGTCAAAATTCGTATTCAACCTGTTATGTAATATTTGTAACTACAACAAGTCTTTTGTTTAGTTTTTGGTTAAAATTTGATTCACTCCCTTGAGTTTTACTTTAATTCTCAAATTGTTTTCAAAATTTTAATTTTTATCAGTTTAGCCTCACTCATACGCAGTCAAAATGAAGTCAATCTGGTTCTTCTGTGGAAATCTTGTCGTTCGATGAATATTATTTCTATTAAAAAAAAAAAGTTGAAACTATTGTATTTGCTAAATGATTTTTATAGAAGAACCATATCTGCTTACTTTTACAAAGTGAAGGACTAAATTAACAAAAATCAAACATTAAGGATTAATTTGACAATTGACGTGAAAGTTAAGGGATTAAAGAATAATTCTAGAGTAATTCTAAGACGAAATAATTCTAGATATAAAGGTTCAACCACTAGTACTCATCATCATACACTGCACCTACATATGTAGGAACAAAGAAATGTAGGTAGTAAAGGAACATAATTTGACTTATGCAATCATGAGTTCCAATCAGCTCAATTATTAAAATCTTAACATTAAAAGAAAAGAAAAAAGAATAGCGTTTACTTGAATATTTATAGAACAATAGGATTTGATTTGTTACATCCCTCATCTGTAGGGTTTCAAATGTAATTTTTCCTTTTTATAATTGTGAATAATTTGCTGGTTATTTTTTCAATTTAGATCAGTTGTGGAATTCAAAATGCAATTAAGTTATCCACAAGTACGTAGAGCCACAGAGAAAGAGAGTTGGACAAGGACGCACCCCCTCTATTCATTCATATTTTGTGAGTGAATATTAAGAGTAATAAACTCTCACTTCCAATTAAGGGATAAACTCTAGCACACTTTTTAGACAATCAATTGATATTGATACCCCAGAAAAGATGAAATTTGTAGAAAAGATATTAAAAAAAAGAAAAAAAAAAAAAGAAAAGACAACACAAACACAAAACACAAAACAAAATAAAACAAAACAAAGCTTTTGTCCTAATCTCATAATCGCTTTTGTCCTAATCTCATAATCTGTTTGTTTTTGCTGCACAACTTCTGTTTCACTGTTAACATGAACATACTTGCTACCAAATCATACAATGCTTCATATACTTCATGCCAAAAAAGACTTTTTCCAGGTGTAATATCTACCTGCAGCCAAAGTCAAAATGACATTTTTTGGTGTTTTTAACAAAGACATCAAGGGTTCGAATCACTCTCTGCCACTTAAAATTTGTGTTGTGTGTGTGTATAAAACATGTGATTTTTCATGTCTTTGCTCAGTTTTCAATGTACCCTTTTGGTATGTGCGTGTGAGAATACCATAAGCTAGACTTCGTCACTGCATTTCATCAAATACCCATTGTATGTGAAGTTATCTGCATTGTAGTTACACTAAAATTTTGTATGAAATAGAACAATGGATTAACAATTGTGAAGAAGATAAGAGTTAAGATCTTGAACTTATGAATCTGGCAGCCTAAATGGATGTTGTTAGACTAATAAATTGGAAGAAGATTGGAGGGAACTGAAAGATAGGTAGTCTAGACTAAGTCATGCTAGAACAAACACTGTTGGCAGCCACAAGTGGAGAATCAGTAGTGACACCATAGTAAAGAAAATGCCTCAAGTAAAGCTAGAGGTTATTGCTTCCATAACTTTCATAATTAAATTGACAAGAAAAATAAATGACAAATTTTGTACTTGTCATTACAAAATGGTTGCATATTAAGGACAAAATCAACTGTTTAATGAATCTCCATCTACTAAATAAATAAGAGGGATACTTCATGATTAGTGGAGTTAAGCCATCAGATGGTAAATTTTGTACTTGTCATCACAAAAATATTGCATCACATGTTAACTAAATCAGCAACCCATTTGAATTTTGAAGGCCCTTGTGCTCTGGCAAGGCTGAGCTCTGACATTTCAATTGCCATCATCATCATCGTTGAAGGCTGAGCTCTGATCAGTACAATTGTCATCGTCATCAAACTGTGGTCTTGTGTTCAGGCCTAGCAAATAAATAAGAGGGATAGTTCATGATTAGTGGAGTTAAGCCATCAGCAACCCATTTGAATTTTGAAGGCCCTTGTGCTCTGGCAAGGCTGAGCTCCGATCATTACAATTGTCATCATCATCATTGTCGAAGGCTGAGCTCTGATCAGTACAATTGTCATCTTCATAAAACCGTGGTCTTGTGTTCAGGCCAACTAAATAAATAAGAGAGATACTTCATGATTAGTGGAGTTAAGCCATCAGATGGTAAATTGTATACTTGTCATTACAATAAAATATTGCATCACATATTAATTAAATCAGCAACTCATGTGAAGGCCCTTGTGCTCTAGCAAGGCTGAGCTCTGATCATTACAATTGTCATCATCATCTTTGTCATCAAACCATGGTCTTGTGTTCAGGCCTGTGAGTATACTTGGAATCTGTATGCACAAAAGCTCTCGCAACTTCAGGGAGTTGCTCCAGCTTCTCTTGCAGTGTCTCACCAATGTCATGCGTTTTGCTCAGAACCATGTCTTGTGGCAAAACTATGTCAACCTCCACAAAATAATGATCAGAACCAAATGTCTATGCTCTTACTGTGTCAATTTTCTTGATATCTTCATGGTGGTTCCATATCAGATATGTTAGCTTTTCCAAAAATTCAGGTCTGTCCTTCCAATTAGGGCAAATAAATTCTCAAAGAACGTCTTCTTCCATGTATTCATTGTATATAATAGTATCTGCATCACAGGTTCAAGAAATCATTGTAATAAGATAAGAGTAAGGTTCAATTCCAAGGAGCCAAGAAGAATTCCATCCTCATGCCACTTATAGATCCATGTCAAGGCATAGAATGGAAGTGGAATATCACTTGAGAGAGAGAGAGAGAGAGAGAGAGAGAGAGTGGAAATACCAATTTTTTTTTTATACAAAACACAGTAAGTGGTAATTGTGATGGTTTTAAGAAAGAAAAGATATTAAAAACCAGTGGAGTAGCTGAACCCAATTATCTACAGTACAGTAAAAAGTGGAGATGGGTCAGGTATTTGAAAAAAAAACAAGTCAGTTGCATTGAACTCACTATAATAGCTCCAGTAGGATCAATCCACCAATAGTATCGACTGGCCAGGACGACTGTTGCCAAACTGATAAAATTGGTTTTAACATCAGAAAAATGATGTTCAGCATAGGCTCTAACAAATTTATCTTTAAACCTTCGACAATAGACCGCGAGCATAAACTTCACCAAAGTTACAGATGTCATTATTCCAATTATCCATTTCTCCTTCTGAGGATCCTTTTCAGGCACAGACTGTAATCAGCACATGAAATGAAGATTATATTAATCACTGATATTGTAAATGAATACAATATAGAACTTTAGAACGATAAGTGTATCCACCAACTCAGACTGCGATATAACTAGGACCTCATACATTTGGGTAGTACCTCAAAACCTATGCCAACCTTTTTGTAAAGTACCAATGACTAAGGAAACATTGGAGCTCTGAGTTCTGACAAGACATCAAGAAGGGTGCTAATCTTTAAAACCTTCTCAAATTCAACGGTTAAAATGTGTCCTAGTCCTGTGCTCACCGCTGTCTATATCCTTAATTAACTTAGGTTGAAGCTAATATTATCAAAGTTGCATACCTTTGTAATGAACTGTTGAGCCGCCTGCAACAGTACTTGTAATCCGAAAGACCCAAAAATAATGATTCCCTGCAAATTCAATATAGGATGCATTATAGCAAAAGTGTTAAAACAGAGTCTGGGCATATCTGATGCGATTATTAGCTCGCCTTGGGTCCATATCCCCATAAATCATTGTCCCCTTGATCCTACATTCAAAAACTAAGCCCAAACCAATGCTATTTATTCCTAAGTGTAGATTGTTTGACCACTTTTCCAATTTATCACCCAAAAAAAAAAAAAAGAAAAAAAAAGTGTTATTCCGAAGTGTCTATTCCTAGCTTGATCTGCAGAAGCAAAAAGCCAATGGTCCCCTGCATTTTGTCAATTAACAAGTTCTGCCAAAAACCTTTTTCTATTTTTTGCAAACTCAAAAGACTCTACGCATAATATTTCCACAACAAAATGAGAGTCTAAAGCATGACCTGATGAAATCTTTAGGCAAGCATTTACATTAATTTCAAACTGCTTGTAATAGAATAAAAGTAAAACTGTACCCTAACACCATTAAATGTTTTTCCCTCTAGCATTTGTGGAATAAGATACAGTTGAGGCAACACCAGTAATGGTTGGAAATATTTATTTACCTCATTGATCACAAGAAGGATTGCTGAAAGTGAAATGAAAAAAGGGAAGCATGAAACCTATTAAACTGATTGCATGAAGGGAGAGGCTTAAATTCAAATATACATTAAAGTGTTTCCAAATGCAGCCTCACAATTGTTGGGTTGAATGACTTACCACTGGCTGCATCCGTTTCTTTCCAATTGGATACCGATGCTGGTTTGGGTTTTGCATAGCATGAGATGTAAACCACAATATAAATCCCCACAAGAGATCAAAGAGTGAGCCAAGATTGAGGCAATAACCGCCAATGATTTGCTCTCAATAGAAGCAAAAACCTTTGCTGCAAAGAGAACGATATTAGCTGTGTTTGTTACATAGATAGACATCCTCACACTCTTCGCCAACTGCTTCATCTCATCCTGATAAAGCGTAAATAGATTAACAAAAAAACAAAAAATCAGTTTCTGTTTTCCAAGACAGATTTTAGTTGAAAAGATTTTTGGTTTTTTTTTTTCTTTAGGGGTGTTAGGAACCCATTGGTTCCTAAAAACGATAAATGGGAATTGTATGGAAATGGACGGGGAATTGCATGGAATCTGACCATACTCAAGGTAGTCACCCTCCAAAAAATTTATTAAGAGGGAAAGAGAGGGAAAGGGGGAGAAAGTATTGCACAAAAGCCACAATTTGGTTTATTCATTTAGCACCTAATTTTGAATGAAAATCATGTATTAATAGGAGACTAACTCTAATCTAATTGGCCCATGTGGCTCAAGATGATTGACTAACTATTTTAGCATATGTGTTCTTAGAACTAGTCATGTGTTAAAGTGTGTTACATGTGCTTTATCCTTAACTAACTAACTAACTAACTAACAAACTATTTGAAAAGATGAAATTACAACAATTATTAGAAGATTGCAAGAATCATATCGATATTCCTATAACATAATTTGGGGTTCCTAACATTTCTCTCCCCCTCAAAACACTTACTTAGAAAGTGGTGTTATTGAGTGGCATCTTCATGAGGGGGTGGCCGGCCACTAAACCAATATTCCAAGGACATCTTGACCATCGTATTCACACATTGCTTCTTCTTAAGTTGGCACCAAACATCATTTTGAACCCTTAGCTCATCTTCCAATATTCCAATGACATCTTGACCATCCTACTCACACATTGCTTCTTCTTAAGTTGGAACCAAACATAATCTTGAACCCTTAGCTCATCTTCCAATGACGAATTGCAACGTGTTCGCTGTCCATTCTAATCAATGTGAATAAGAGGATTTCCATAAACTTGCTTGAAATAAACCATCAGTTCATGGCTTCATGCAAAGCCCACTGCATAATTAGATAATCAAGTAAAGATGTATCATTTTGAATGGAAATCAAATTTAATTGCCATATTTGCATCTAAGCTTCTGCCTTCCTTGTTTAGTTTTCTGGAGTCATCCTTTGCATACAATGAGCTGTAGTAATATGCTCCTACGAAGTCAAATGAACCCTTAACCTGATTTAATTCAAGATTGTTGAAGACTGGAATTCTTGAGCCAACGATTATTTTATTACATCAGGATAGTCTCCATAAATCAAGGAATCCACATACCAACCAATTAAGAAGTCCTTAGCTCGCTGAGTGGTGATTGCATCTTCAACCGTGAAGCACACATCTGCACATGTATACAAACTTCCTGCAATAACAATCTGTGAAACTTACATACTCCAACAGCACTCGGACACCCCAAGACAGCTCTAGGAAGCAATCAGGAGTTACTTGATATAAATCCTAGACCACCACGCTAACAGTCAATTGTGTGCCACCAACGTGCATGTCTGTTTGTTCCATGTCTTCATCCTTATTTACATGAGTAGCCCCATTTAGTGAAGCATGAGTTTGGCTAACGTCAATGACCAGTCAAGCAGTGGGTTGTTCAGTGGTAGCCTCTCCATTGGTGCATTAAGGATCGGTGTTTGAAACCAATCTTGTAGGCTACATAAAACTCCATCCAATTGATGCAAAATCCCAATGCCTCCACTTCTTGAATCCATTTCTACACCTTTCCCTCCATGTGATAAGAGGAATCAAAAATCCAAGATTTGAATTGATGTCCTTTCATTGAGTATTCCTAAATTGCATTGATTTATCCTAAGGATTTCATTTCAATTGGAATTTGGTTATTCACCATGTAAGAGGATTCCCGCTAAGCATCCATGTCTGAGTGGTTAAAGCGCCCAACTCATAATTAGCAAGATAGTTACCACCTATCATACGGCTTTCTAACTTCACTTCCTTTTTTGGTCGTTCCATTCTGTTGATCGAAGGTAGTATAAGAGATCTGCAACCCCCTGAAATGATTTACATCCATATGATAAAAGGATGGCTTGAAATGCACTAGAGTGTTATCAAGAATAAAGAAATCATAGACTTGAGAAGCCACATAAAAAAAATCTCAACCTTTGATTTTGGTAACTCCGTGTAACTTTGATGCAATGCAACGGATTCAATCATCTCAAGATCGATGGCTTTGATACCACTTGTTAGGAAATTAGTGGTTCCTAATGGGGATGAATGGAAATTGCATGGAATTTGAATATATTCGAGGTAGTCAATCTACAAAGAATTATTGAGAGAGAAAAAAATGCACCACGCAACAATTTGATTAATTGACTTAATAACTAATTGAGAATTAAAGTTACGTGTTTATAGGAGGCTAACTCTAAATTAATTGGCTCACATGGTTCAAGATGATTGGCTAACTATTTTAGCCAATCATCTTGAACCATGTGTTACATGTGCTTTATTCCTAACTAACTAACCAATTGAAATGATGGAATTGCAACAATTATTAGAAGATTACAAGAATTATGTCCGTATGCCTATATAGCATAATTTGGGTTCCTAGTAGAGGTTGGGGGGGGGGGGGGGTGGGGCAAAAGAGGCTCTATTTTGCTCTCAATGTCTGCCTCCACCGTGCCTTTCACGTCTCGTGGCAAAACACACAGAAATAAACACCTCCCTATCAATAATATTATACGTACATAAAATTTGTGAATTGGGCTTACTTGGGGTACAAAGAGGAAGGCGCAGAGTGAAGGAGCTATGTTCACCATCCCTTCTTTCAAGCAATGCAGGGAACTCTTGCAGATTTGTCCTCCATGCATTAGACGAAATGTCGTTTTTCTCCACTTGTAGTGGCAATAGAATTTTGCTGTCAATGTTTTCCTCCACCGTGCCTTTCACGTCTGGTGGCAAAAGAGGCTTCGCTTTGCTCTCAAAGTTTGCCTCTCTCTCTCTCCTCTTTGACATGGACAACGACATGTCCTTTATCTTTGTTAGAAATACTGAATGATTGTATTGTATTTCTCAAGTAATAGAATATACATAAGTGCCTTTATATAGGAGGCAGAGTGTGCAGTACAAGTAAGTGTGCTATACAAGTAAACAAGGTAGGCCTAAAGCCCACATACCCTAATACACGTTAACAGCCCCCCTCAAACTCAAGGTGGATGTGAGACCAACTTGAGGTTGTCAACCAAAGTGCTAAGACGTCCCTTAGGATGTGACTTGGTGAAGATATCTGCAAGTTGATCTTTAGAAGGAACTGAGATCAGTTTAAGAGTACCATGGACAAGATGATAACAGATAAAATAACAATCGATCTCGATGTGTTTAGTCCGTTCATGGAAGACATCATTGTGAGTAATATGAATGGCACTCTGGTTGTCACAATAAAGAGGAGTAGCAAAGGATGTGGATACACCTAAGTCTTTGAAAAGCCACTGTAGACAAAGGAGCTCAGATGTGGTATCAACAAGGGCACGATATTCTGCTTCAGTACTGGAGCGGGCCACATGAGTTTGTTTCTTACTTCGCCAAGAAATCAGAGAAGAACCAAGAAGAAAGCAATAGCCAGTGGTGGACCTGCGATCAGTGGGATCTCCTGCCCAATCAGCATCAGAAAATGCACGGAGAACAAGAGGAGACTGAGCAGAGTAGAAAAGACCATGGAAGAGAGTGCCCTTTAGGTATCGAAGTATGCGCAGAACAGCAGCATAGTGAGTCGATCGTGGAGCAGATAGATACTGACTCACCTTGTGAACAGCATAGGAAATGTCTGGACGAGTGACAGTGAGATAAACTAGGCTGCCAACCAAGCGTCTGTAAAGAGAGGGATTAGACAACGGTTTCCCCCCCTAACGGAGTCAAATGCGCATTAAGCTCAACTGGAGTGTCAACAGTCTTGCTATCAGTGAGTCCAGCTCGAGACAAGAGTTCAGAGGCATACTTGGCTTGAGTAATATAAAGTCCATCTGTAGAATGAGTGATTTCAAGACCCAAGAAGTAGCTAAGATGTCCAAGATCTTTCATCTCAAACTGCTGACTGAGAAAACCCTTGAGTTCTTAAATGCCACTAAGGTCATCACCAGTTATGATCATATCATCCACATACAGGAGAAGTAAAATAGTGCATTTGTCAATGCGACGAAGAAATAAGGCAGAATCATAATGACTAGCCATGTAACCTAAGCGAGAGATGGTAGAGCTGAATTTGGCAAACCAAACTCGTGGAGCTTGTTTAAGGCCATAAAGAGCACGCTGAAGGTAACAAACCTTATTTGATTCAACAGAAAGACTAGGAGGAGGTTGCATATAAACTTCTTCACTTAAATCCCCATTAAGGAATGCATTTTTGACATCCATCTGAAAAAGGTCCCATTTTCTGACAGCAGCAACAGCTAAGAGAGCTCGAACAGATGAGATACGAGCAACCGAAGCAAAGGTCTCTTCATAATCAATCCCATACTCCTGTGTAAAATCTTTTGCAACAAGACGAGTTTTGTAGCGCTCAATGGACCCATCAGAGCGAGTCTTAATTGTAGATCCACTTACAACCAACCACAGATTTCCCAGGGGGGAGAGTCACCAAATCCCAAGTATGATTTTTAGATAATGCATCAAGTTCCTCTTTCATTGCAATCTGCCACAAAGGGTCAGTGGAAGCCTCACAATAGGTGTGAGGCTCATGCAGTGTAGCAAGAGCAGTGTAACAATGATAATCAAGTAAATGTGTAGGAATGGATCTTACCCGAGTTAAGTGACGAGGTGGAATTTCTTGTGCAAGAACTTCAGGCGGAGCAGGAGCAAGGGACCTAAGCTCAAGGTTAGGTAGCTCGTCTTCCACCTGTTCATTAAAAGGTGAACTAGGAAAGGGATCAAAGGTATCTGGTGGTTGGACAGAAAAGTCTATAGGAGGATCAGGAGCAACTACAGGAGGATCAGGAGCAGTTACAGAAGGAATATGTGCCTCATCTGGAAAAAGATCTAAAACAGAGAAGGAAGATAGGGAAGCACAGAAGTGAGAGAGCTCGACAAAGGAGCGATGTTCCCAAAAGACAAGATTGTGGGAGATACGAAGACGATGAGAGATAGGATCATAACACCGATACCCCTTTTGAGTTTCGCCGTAACCAAGAAAACAACAAAACCTTGACCGAGGCCCAAGTTTGTTATGCTCATATGGCTGAAGAAGAACGAAATAAGCAGAACCGAAGGAGCGAAGGTGGTGATAGTCTGGAGGTGACCCAAAAAGGCGCTCATATGGAGTTTGATTTTGAATAACAGGACTTGGAATGCGATTAATAGTATGAACAACATGAAGGGCAGCTTCACCCCAAAAAGGAGCAGGAACTTTGGCAGAGAGAAGAAGAGCACGAACAGTGTCAAGAATATGACGAAGTTTTCGTTCGGCTCTACCATTTTGTTGAGGGGTACCTAGACAAGTTAGTTGATGAACAGTACCATAGGAATGCAAAACAGCTTTGAAAGTATATTGAGTGTACTCAAGAGTATTATCAGATCGAAAAATTTTGATACGTTTGGAAAATTGAGTTTCAACCATTTTTGCAAAATTAGAATATACTTGCAATAACCTCAGAACGGTGTTTCATATTAAAAATCCAGCTATAGCGAGAGTAATCATCAACAAAGACAACAAAATATCGAGATCCACCAATACTAGAGATAGAAGAAGGCCCCCAAACATCAGAATGAATAAGGTCAAAGATATCAGTGGATATTGATTCACTAGTATTGAAAGGTAAAGCTGGTTGTTTTCCTAACTGACATGAAACACAATCAAAATTTTCTGTAGACACTGAACCTAACAAACCTCTAGAAATACTGAATATTGTATTGTATTTCTCAAGTAATAGAATATACATAAGTGCCTTTATATAGGAGGCAGAGTGTGCAGTACAAGTAAGTATGCTATAAAAGTAAACAAGGTAGGTCTAAAGCCCACATACCCTAATACACGTTAACAATCTTCATAACTGGGAACAAAGGAAGCTCCATTTTGCTCCCATTGTTTCGCTCTATGTCTCCCTTAAATGGCGCAGACGAATTCTCCACCTCTGGTTGCAAAAGAGGCTCAATTTTGCTCTCGAAGTTTGCCCCTCTCTCTCTCCTCCTTGACATAGACAATGACATGTCCTTTTTCTCCACGTCTAGGGACAAAGGAGGCTCCATTTTGCTCCCATTGTTTCCCCCTATCTCTCCCTTCCATGGCGCAGACGAATTCTCCACCTCTGGTGGCAAAAGAGGTTCCATTTCTCCACTTCCTCCTCTCAAAGAAACACAAAACAAAGTAAAAAGAATAAAAAACAGATTGCTGAGAGCTTTTGGGGTTTGTTTGCTACTACTCTTCCAGTGAAAATGAGACTGTTAGCTGAGACTGATGAGTGGCGAAAGTCCGAGTTTCACTTTATAAAACGTGGTAAACGAAATTGAGAAAAGACTAAGAAAATAGACACTTGAACTATGAAGCTTCGTTGCAAACTGAACTATGTCTTCATCTTGCACCCGGAAGGAACACGTTAGTGAGTAATGCCCGTTAATAACGTAAGGAAAATTGAATACAAATCTACTATCTCAAATTTTTTGTTGCATATATCGTGATAATTTTTTTTTTTTTTTTTTGGCAAACTGGACTAAGGTTTCTAAAACAAAAGGGAAAAAAAAAATATATATATATATATATATATATTTATGTGTGTGTGTTTATGATTTTTCTTAACTTAAAATCTTAGGTGCTTGGGAGTAAAAAAGGAAGAGTTCGAGTTGTGACATTAGCAGTATATTGTACTACTCCAACTTGAAATTTTCATAATTGTTGAAAGATCTTAAATTCAAATAAATAAAATTGTCTTCACAAACCGTTCTCATGAAATGTTACATTGCATAAAAGGAAAATCAATAATTGTTAATTCATCTTAATTATCTTTTTAAATAAAATTAACTATTAAAAATTAGTACAATATTTCTTAGGAATTCAAAACATAAGTTATTAGTGAAAATATTCATTTTTTAATAAAATTTATTTATAACATTTTTTTTTGTATCATTAAAAAATATTTACAATTTGAAAATTATTCTTTTAGTTTTAAACAAATTTTCTCAAACCCAAGTTTTTCTACCCCTACAGTCCAAAAGATGGCTTATGATGATTGCTACTCTTTCTATTTTTTATAGAAAAATTAATTCTTGTATTGATTGTATTCATCAATTCATATTTTTCCTATAATATTCTCATGTATAATATTTTAAATTAAGAAATTATATGATTGACTAATTTGATAACAATTGTTACACTTTTTTTTTCTTTATAATTACTCACATAGTATTTTAACAATTGTAAACATCATATTAATTTTTGTATAATCATATAATCTTTTTATTCTTAATTATAATTTTCTTCTTAAGATAATTAGATTATATTTTTCAATTAATTTCTATTTGCTATCCCGTTTTATTACTTAATTTTAGCATTTATTATTGATGCGCTCTAATTGAGTTATATCAGAAGCCATGTCATTATCTTTTTTCTTTTTTCTTTTTTCTATATTTTTCTAACATTTATTCATTTAAGGTAAATTAAGAAGTCCTTTATTTAACAATCAAAATATCATATTTTCCTTATTTTTAACTCTTATTATTATTAGTTTCTCAACTTATTGTTACATTTCCTTCAACCTTTCTCTCTCACTTTTACATTTTCATCTCCCTACTACTGTCTACCTTAATTCATATGTGGTATAATATATAATTTAGTCTTTAAAATTTATTGAAGATGATTTATTCTCCTTAAAAATTAAACTATTTATAAAAGTATTCTCCAATTTATTCTTTAAAATTTTTCATTCCCTTAAAGAGATTATCATGGTAATTAAAATTCACCATAAATTTACAATTGATATTACTCAAATAATTGATAAATATAATCTACTTGGATATTACTCAAATAATTGATAGATACATTCAAACACATGGTCATGTAGATTGTATTTTAATATAAACTAAAATTATCACTTCCAAAATAACTAAGAATTAACTCAAACCAAAACAATAAAAGGGAGAGAGAGAGTACATGTGATGAGGAACTCAAAAAACACACCACAAAAATGTATTAACCCAATGTATAGATACAAAAAATACAAAAATACATCAATCTAAAATAGAGTTGTAGAAAAGAATAAATAATAGAGAGAGAGAGAGAGAGAGTATACTCACCTTTTTTGGGAGAGAATGTGAGAAAAATATTAAATTTATATAAAAGAAGATGAGCAAAAAAATACTCAAAAGAAAATGTATAGTTGTTGTTGAGGCCCATTTTAGCAAAAAAAAGAAGAAACGGGCCAATGGCAAGAAAAAGCCCAACAATATAACAAAGAGTGAAGAAAGAAGAATTAGCAAAATGAATAAAAAAAATAAAAATAAAAAATAAAAAAAACCCCATTAAGCTCGAGTGGCAGGAATAATGGCCCAATGGCCTATAAAATAAAATAAAATAAGCCCCAAAGAAAGCAAACGGGCCCAAGGGAGCCCAGAGAAGGAAGTAGTAAGCCCATGAGAATTATAAGAAATGAAAAGCAAGCAAAATGGGTCAGAGAGCCCAAAGAAAGGAATTAGTAAATGGGGTTGATGTAAATGCCAACAAACCCCTGAAAATAAAGGATGTGGTAATTGGGCTAGGGAAGCTTAAAAGATGTAGCAAAAGCCCATGGGAATGTAAGAATGGAATAGACCAAGGATGCCCAAAGGAATGAAGCGGGTCGAGGATGTCCAAAAGAATGATATAGGTCAAGGGAGCCCAAGATGGCATGAGGATTAACCCAGCAGAAATACTAGGTTACGTGAATTGAATAAAGGAAAAGTACATGGTAGGCCCAAAGGAGGCCCAGCAAGTAGAAGTCAAGTGGTAACATGGCAAAAGTAATGAAGTGGCGTGGCAGGAATACTAGTCGGCCCATAAACCAGCAATAAAGAGAAACAAGGGCTGAATTGAAGAAGAAAAGGCCCTTGCCTAAGCAAGACCAGCCCAGGAAGGAAACAAAATGCAAAGGATAAAGACCCAAACTCACCCACACCATAAAAGGTTAAAAATAAGCAGCAAAAACGCGCAACAAGACCAGATAGACTCATAGGCAATGGCAAACACATGAACGGTAGACAAACCATGGACTCACATGGGAGTGGAGCACGCATAAGGCTCGGCTCCACCCACTTGTACCCAGTCAATACAAGCGTAGTGGGCCATGAGTCAGAGGTAAGAGAGGGTATGGTTTGGTAGTGGGAAGAAGGGGGAAGTCTATTCTAAAATTCTCATTTAAGCTCTTTTGGGGGAAACGTCCTGCTGGGATAACATACCACCCAAAAGAGGAAAAAATGAGTTGAAATCATTAGGTGAATGCCATAGGAGCTAGTAAGAGAGAATACCTAACCTTTATCTGGATGGGGATGCTTTGAAAAGTAAGAAAACAAAACAAAACTCTTTTGTCTGGGAATGGAACGTGGTGCGGCTAGCACAGGGTAATGGTGATGGCAAAGCAGCTGACAGACCAGTACCGTCTGGTAAAGACACACACACCAAGCCAAAAGTAGTTGAGGGGTAAAACAGTAAAACTCTTCACGGCAGGCAGTATAAAAAGGCCTTAGCTATGTACAGTGAAAAACAACAAGAATAACGAGAAGCAAGCAGAGAGTAAGGAAAAACAAGTGAGGAAAATAACAAGAAAGAAAAATAAAGAAGAAGAGAGGGAAAATAGGAATAAGAAAGGAAATGGAAAATAGAGGAAAACAGAGTGGATAAAAAGGGAAGTGAGGAAGCAAGAGTGTGATAGGCCATGCACCAATAGGCTAATCTCTTCTCTCCCTCTCACCAGCCTACCCCTCTAGCAAGATTAAAGGATTTAAGGATAAGCCATTTAGACCCATTCTTTCAAAGTAAGCAATTTCCATGGCAAGATTTCCATGTGAGATTGGCCACATTGGAGAGTAGTTCCCTTCCTGGACTTAAATCTGCTAAGGAACCAAGCACAGCAGACTAATCCCCCTTTTTCTTTTTATTAATTGATCAAGCATTGACATTATTCCTTCTTTTCTTTTATTACTGTCACTAACCTATTTCTGCCATACTTATATCGTTATGTTTTCCCTTACTAAGAAAGTGGTTTAATTATTGTCTTTGGTTGGCAGAAAATATATTCTTCTTATTTTATTATATTGTGTCTTCCTACTATAACATTTTTGTGACAGAATCTTCTGTCATGGGCATGTGACCAAGATCTTAGCAAAGGGGTCCTAGTTTGCGCACAAGCTGACTTGAGGTGAGTTCCAATCAAGCCAGCCCTGACTCTCCTACCCCAAAACTATTGGGCCACAACGCAGCAGGATGCAATCCAACTCAAAAGTACAAAAAAGCCCACCACAATTGTAAACAAGAAAATTATCCAAGCCATGCTACATAGTAGAATAACATTATATCATTAAATACTACATATTGTCATAGGATAACATCTATCAATAAAATTAAAAAAAGAAAAGAAAAGAAAAATTATTAAAAATTAAAGTACAATCAAATTGCATCCATCGCATCTATCTAATGTAATGTTCAACACAAAAATTAGCCAACCAAAAATAGATATGCAAGAGAGAATAATAAATTTTTATAGTAAGAGAGAGAGAGAGAGAGAGAGAGAGAGAGAGAGAGAGAGAATATTCACATTTTTTTGGTGCCAAATATGGATTTAATGGAAGAGAGAACAACAAAATTTTATAGTAAATAAAATGGAAGAAGAAGAGTAAAAATAAAAGGAAGATTAAGAGGTAGAGGAATGGTAACATTAATGTATAAAGTAGTAGGGAGATAAAAAGGTAAAAGTGATGAGAAAATGTTGTAGGAAGTGTAATTGTAAGGTGAGAAATTAAAAAATAGAAAAATAGTTAAAGAGGTGAGAGAAAAATATTGGAAATAGATGGATGATGAGGCCCAATTGGAACGTAACAACAATAAATGGTACTCTTTACCTTTTAGATATATATAAATTGTGAAATCGTTTCACAATTTCATAATTATAATTGAAATCATGTATTTAAAACACGATTTTAATTGAGTATTCCATACAAACATTGTAACTATACTATTACTATTCAATAACATAATATGAAGTTTTTGTATTAAACACACCTCAATGTTATTTGAAATGTATTTGAATTTTTTTTAAAATTCTTTAAAAATTTTAATTTTTCAATATATACTATGAAATATAACATATTTTATAGTGAATAATAATAATAATAATAATAATAATAATAATAATAATAATAATGAGATATGTATAAAAACACAATATGATAAAAAGGTTAAAAATTGGTGGATCAGACTATTTTTTTGAGATAATATCTCATATTCTTTACCTACTTTTACACTTTTATCCCGCTTTTACTATTTTTTAGTCATAACTTTTTAGTCTATAAATGATAAAACTAAGATGTAACACATTAGATTTCCCAATTAGACTAATCTAAATTTAATTTAATTGTTCCTAAAAAAAAAAAAAAAAAAACATTGTTTGTATTTTATTAGTCATATTACTTTGAATTTAATTGAAGAGCCTAATGTATTACACTTGAGGTAACATACTTAAGGTTTTCACTTTCTTAAAAAGTATTAAAATCCCCTTCCACTTTGTAGCCATCCAAGTCTCTCCTCATCACCTAATCACATTTTTATTAGCTTCTCCCTCTTCCTTAGCAAAGAGTTTTATTATTTAAAGTTGTTGAGATCTAAAAAAAAAATCATGACACAAGGCCCAAAGAAATGGCACATTGGGCCAACCCCATAGGAAGTAAAATTAAAAAAGGGGTTAAGCTCACAAAAGAAAAGGATGGTAGGCCCAAAAGATTTGAAGTCCAAAATCCATGAAGGGGCAGGTTTTAAGAGCCCATGCAACAGAGGAAAGAAAGAAAAGGGCCTAGCCCGCCAAGATTAGAAGACCAAAGAGAGTCCAGTAGAAAGAACTAAGCTTGAGATCCCAGCTGGGACGTGTAGCACAGCAAAAGTGGGATTGAGACAGCTTAAGAGGCGAACCGAAAAGCACAAGAAATGAAGGATAGATATGTCCTTCTCAAGCACACAATGATGTAGCAAAGAAACAGAGGGTTTGGATAGCAACAACTCACGTGCAAAAGGCTGGTACTTTGGGTAACCCAGAAAGAAGAACCACAAGGGGAAGTAGGTGGGAAAACCTTCGACTAGGCAAGGAAGGATTCGGCTCACTTGGGAAAAATGACAAAAAGGAAAGGTAGCCAAAAAAGCTAAGTCTGAAAAGGTAAAAGTGTGGAAGCATTGGAGGAAGAGAGATTGAAGGACAGCTCTCCCAAGACACCTCAGAATGGAAGGTCAGCGAGAGGCTTTTAGGGAAACAGCACCAAAAGAAGGAAACTATGAGAAACAATGAAAGAATCAGTCGGGCTGGAACAACAGGGGCTTTGGTACCTAGGGAGCCAAGGGGGGGGGGGGAATCAATGGTACCCCGGGACCCTAGAGTGACATTATAAAAGGAGAAGTGGCCAACATTAAACAGGACAATTCGGCAAAAGTAAACCATAACAAAATCATTGAGAAAACCCTATCAAAATCTAGAAAAAGTAGTAAAAGAAAGAGAAATATCCCCGGTATCCCAATACAGCCACTATAGAACATACTTGGATTCAAAGAGATTCAAATTTTGCAAGTCTTGAAGGTTTGAATGGCCATCTAAGTCTGTGATTTTTAAGCTTATTTGGACATTGTAACACGTCTTAGTGAGCGCACTGTAATCCATAATTAAGAAAATAATCAAATATTTTTATATTGATTTGAGGATCCCTAACAATCATTGTGTGCTTTTCCCTATTACATTGTTTTTCCTTTTGTTGGTTTCCTTGCGGTTCAATACATATTTTCCTGCTTGTTAGTGTATACGTGTTGTAGGATCCTTGCCCTGTGCACCACTTGGTTTATAAATAGCCCATTTAGCTACGGTGAACCAAACTCGATCCCTCAAACCACAAGTATTTGGCCTAGGATCCTTGGGCCTGGAAGCTAAGAAAAAAGCACCCACACAAAAGTTAACTAAATATCGAGAGATACTATCTTCCTCTTCTTCTTTTTCATTGCTCTTTTAGTCTAATTTCTATTATTTATCTTATGATTTATCGTTTTCTTCTTTAGTTCAATTTCTATTTAGGTAAGAGGTACCAAAGTGATTTTAAATTTATATCTAACCATAGTAGTCTAATTTGGTCGAATTTAAATTCTATTAATTTATGGTTGTTTAAAGTGATGTTTTAATATTTAATTTCTATGAATATTATTTACTTGTTAAAAACCCATGAGTTGCACAGTTTTAATCATAGACTTATAAAATATTAATTTTATTTGATAAAAATAATAATATGAAAGATCAATTATATAAATCTTTGTGATTTTATGTTTGTTAATTAAATTGTAGGAACTTTTTGAGTTTTTGTTTGTTTTAAGAAAATATTAATTACACATTGAATTACCTAAGGTATACAAAATGTGTAATATGTAAACTTTACTATATAAAAACATAAATAATAATAAATAATCAAAAGACCAAAAGATTGTTCCAAGTCTTGATAATAGATAAGATAATGGATAATTTCATCTGATTCAATTTTGTATATTCATTTGACTTTCTTCTAAAGAAATTTTTAAATATTATTCAAGATAATATATGTTCATAAATTTTACTTTAAATCATAAACAAAGATGTAAAACTTGCACGATTTTGATCATGAAATTAGGTCAAGAAATTATAGAATATGTAATTTATTTGGGGAGATATAACTAAAATAAAGAGCATAATTATATAACTTTATAGTTCCAATATGATGCTAACTTTTATAATTCCAATCTAATATACTGATTGTTTCACAATAACATTTGTAATTACTTGTAACAAAATATTTGCATATTGTGAGAGAAACACTCTTGAAGATTTGTGGTTAGTATTATATGATTCTTATCTTATTAATTAAATTTACCAAAATGCAAAACTCAACACATAATTTACGAACTCCATACATAAACACAAACAAAATGTAAAACTCTCCATATAGAATTTTATCAACTCCATCACTCAAATTCCTTACACATTATGCAACCCAAGTCTCCATAATTAATTAAGAAACTAAAATAATTTAAAAAATTGTGAGAAATCATTAAAAAAATATGGCCTAACTCTGATTAACACAAAATAGAGAGAGAGAGATGGCTCACAATTCTTTCTCTGTCGCCGATGAAAGAAGTGACTCACAAAATGGTATCTCAAATATAAAACTAAATTTGAAATAAATATTATCATTTAGTTATTTGAAATATTGAATTAGATTTGATTTGACTATGATATGAGTTATAATTTGAAATACCTGTGAAGCGGTGTGATGATGATATGCACATTGCACATGAGATGCAAACAAGATTAAATAAGAGTTGCAAAATGAAGTTTCTACCATATTAAAGCACTATTATGGGATGCAATGGAATTAGGCACTCTTACCTACTTGGTGTGTAAACTTATGATCTATATATAGATTTATAAATAAATAAATAAAACTCCCTTTGAACCCAATTTGTTTTTTAATATGGTAATATTTTCAAATTTACTAATTTATCCCAATCCCAAGTAAATATATAGAGTAATATTTAATCCCACAAAATCATGCAAAAAAGATATTTTGCGTGTCCGTTTGTTAGTTATGGAAGTTACATGATATGTGACAATATTCCATACAGTTCCCGCGGGATACGTTTGAAATGGTAAGACGAAGCTTCGTGTTTTTCTCAAAAAAAGAAAAAGAAAAAAAAAAAAGACGAAGCTTCGTGAGATTTCAACGTGGATGCTCATACTCGATGATTAATAAGAGTCGGCACATGCATGAACATTGAAACTTACCAATGAAGTTTTGTCGATAATCCTTATTATAAAAAATAAAATTTTTCCCTTTTATCCATCATAATCTTCATTATAAAAATAAAAAAATAAAATAAAAAACTTTCCTTCTTATGAATTTTATTTACGTAATTATTTTTTTCTTTGTACCATAACCAAAAGAGTAATAGACTATTATTTTTTATGACAAACTTCAATTGAAAAAGGAAAAGAAAATCTTTCCTATTAGTTCAAAACCTATATATATAAAAAGTTGAAGAAAAAAGAAAAAAGAAGTAATAGTTTTAATAATTAAAAAAAGGGGAAAAAAACTTTTATAACCTTTTAAGAGTTTTTTTTTTAAGGACAACTAAATTATAAACCCCAAATTTTTTATTGTTTTTAAGTTAAACTTTGAAGTTTAGGTGTATATGTTCATAATTTTATAAATTTTACAATCTGACCATTTAATGAGTATTAACCAAAATATCATACTTCACATAATTAGTTGTAATTTAAGAGTTGTTATTAAGTACTAAAAATATTTTCATGGAATGGTAAATGAAACTTTGACTAAAAAATAAAAGAAAATGGCTAATTCATGTATTAAAAATCCTTAAAGACATATGCAATAACTCAATATGCATGTGGTTGCTTTCGCATGGCCTCTTAAAAAGTAAAATATGACACCAAAACACATCCTAACCCCTACTATACGTACCCACCAACCTTCAGAAAGTAACTTGTGCTGCTGATATTCATATCCACAATGCGCGCAATTAGGACTTAAAAGTTAAAGGAGTGACAAATATATCTATATATATACCCAGAAACTTTAATGCTTTATCCACTTGTACTGTGCGGAGAAATTTCCTTCTACCTCCCTTACTTTGGCACTTTCTAGTAGGGAAAACAATTCGGACACCAAACTTGAAGATAAGAATATCGTTCATGTACTGTCAGCATTTGAGGATAAGAATCGTAAGATTTTTGTCTTCTTCCTCCTAAAATTTCATTGTATTAGCATTAGTATGGATGGTGTTAAAAAAACCCATAATGATATTTTTAGTACTACCAATATAAAAAAGCATGTTGCAATTACGAAGGAAAAGTTAAAAAATTTGACTGTTAAGCTACAATGTATAACCAAAGATAGTTATGCATGATAGCTAAGATGGTAAAAAAAAGAAATTATTAAAAGTTATATTAAGAGAATTCGAAAATTTAATTATTGTTTTTTTTACTGTCAAAAATACCCATAAATAAAAACACTCCCAATACACCAAAAACACTCCCCACGTTCGTATAAAAAAATAAAAATAAAAAAACTCTCCACGTTCAAATAATGCTCTATCAATTATCTACCCACGTAACTTCTCACAAATACAAACTCTTCCCAATAGTTTTTTTATTTAAAATAAATAAATAAATAAATAAAACAACAACAACAACAACTCTTCCCTGTGTAACATTTAAATATTCAAGTAAAACAAAAAAAACCTAATAAAAAAGAAACACACATTCTATCAATTATCAACCCACGTTCTTATTGGGAAAAAAAAAGTTCCATATAAAAAAAAATAAAAAATAAAATAAAACACTCCCAGTACACCAAAACACTCCCCACATTCATAAAAATAAAATAATATATATATTACGAAGATTCAGAAAGTTAGTTTTTTTTTTTTTTTTTTATTGTCAAAAATACCCATAATTTAATTAATCTAAACTAATCAAAATGGGATTAAAATAGTAAATTTCCTCTTAATTAAATTCCTACCCAGGTTGAAACACTACTTCTACTTCTACATTGAAATACTATCTCCCACATTCTTTAAAAAAAAAACTACCCAAGCCACCCAAAAAAAAAAACTCCCAATACACCAAAACACTCCCCATGTTCGTTAATAAAAAAAAAAAAAACCTCCGCATTCGAATAACGCTCTATCAATTATCTACCCACGTAACTTCTCACAACTTCTCACAAATACAAACTCTTCCCAATAGTTTTTTTTTTTTTTAATTAAAATAAAAAATAAAAAATAAAAACTCTTCCCTGTGTAACATTTAAAAATTCAAGTAAAACAAAAAAACCTAATAAAAAGGAAACACACATTCTATCAATTATCTACCCACGTTCTTATTGGGGAAAAAAAAGTTCTATATAAAAAATAAATAAATAAATAAACACTCCCAGTACACCAAAACACTCCCACGTTCATAAAAATAAAACTAGCCTCTGAGCACGCGCTCACGCGCATGCTCAGAGGCTCTTCTATTTTTTGGGTAAGGATTAATTTAGAGCATTTATTATAATTTGGGATTACTACATTTTCCAATCACCAAAAAAACCTAGGGGTGTGATGAGTGTCATGTGTGGAGAAATAATTTTCCAATCACAATAATATTTCATCACAAAAAAATCTAGGGGTGTGATTGGGCAATTATTTCTCCACACATGACACTCATCACACCCCTAGGTTTTTTTGGTTATTGGAAAATGTAGTAATCCCAAATTATAATAAATGCTCTAAATTAATCCTTACCCAAAAAATAGAAGAGCCTCACGCGCGTGCTCAGAGGCTAGTATTCCGTAATTATTATCCATTTTTGCCCAAAAAAAAAAAAATTATGCAGCAATCAACATGTTATTGATTGGGAGATAATGCAATAATTTAGTATTAAACTTTAGGGGGAGGAAAAAAAAGATCATCTAAATAAATCTTATAAATAGTGCATATATTGAAAATGCATAATAAAACTGTAACAATAAGACTAAATACAAAATACATGTGATGACCTTGCCAAAAGCAATTATGATAAAACTGTAAAATAATGCACTACATCTGAAACATGGAATATGTGAACTTATTAATATTATGACGACTACGGTGGAGAAGTTGGTGGAGCAATGCTATTTGTTTCACATTGTAATTGCTTTCCAGCAGCATTTGCCATGAACCTATGATACAAAATGTGTTAGTTTGTGTTATTAATAGAGACTTTAAAACGTACATAATAATGATAAGCACTATAAATATCATGCATAAACTTGTAAAATGAAATATTTGAACTGACCTTGTGATGATATTGCATAGCTCCATGTATGTGAAATGGTCTACTTCGGCTTGGGACTTGAAGAACTATCATTTAATTACCAAAATTTTAAAAAAAATTAATTTAAAAACTATATAATTTTTTTTTTAAGTAGACGTGGTAATGTTTTGTACCTGCTTTATTATCGCATCGTCCTTGACTCTCATTTTCTGTTTGTCTTTACTGTTTTTGGTGTTGAAGATTGCATCGTCCTTGATTTTTTTTGTTCGTATCTTTTTTTGCTCTTTGATGTTGGAAACCACATTGTCCTTGATTTTCATTCTCCGTTTGTCTTTGTTGGCATGAGTGTTAGAGATCACATCGTCCTTCATTTTTCCTTTGTCTTTATTCTTATGGATGTTGGAAACTTCATTGCTCTTGACAGCGATTTGTTGTTTGTCTTTGTTCTTGGTCCTTCAAAATGAAGGAAAAAAAATGTTTGTATATTAAACTTATCAATTAGTTATTTTCCTATTTTAAAAAATAGCATAACAAACCTTTCCAATTCTTGTGACTCTAAAACTCGTTTCACTTCTCTCCAAAGCTCTTTTTTGTCAGCTCGAACAGTGAATCCCCAACCAGGTGAATAAATTTGCAATTTTCGAACCTAACCCATTCGTAACATGACATTTTGAATATTAATTTTGATAAAACAATAGAAAGGATGCTGATTAAAGATATCATTAGAAAGAAATATACCTTGTTATCAATGGCCTCCATGTTCGATATTGACTGATCATCCTTCCACTTCTCCCAATGAGCAGTAGGAACAGCATGCACTCCATTATTTAGCATAGTGGACTCAATCCTCACATTTGAGTTAGGCATCCTTCCTGTTACCAATTAATTGTATACATAAAAAACTTCAAATAATGAAATATTAAAATGAAGATAGCATAACCATTAAAATTTGTAAATTATTAAAATAAATCTATATGTAAGACAGTTCTTTTCAATTGTTAATTAATACCTATGATGAAGGGAACAAAACATCTTTATACACAATATTTCTTGTGTGAACACCTTCCTCCTCAGGTATTCTGCCTTTTTGCACCAATAGTTTTGTAGTGGATTGGGAGACTCCCCTTGATAATGCCACATATAATTAGCCATGACTAAAAACATGATCAGGAAGATAAATTCCAACAGTTGGAATTGTCTGACCTTGCGCTTTGTTTATTATGAGTGCAAAGCTTAAACGTACAGGAAATTGTTGTCTGATCATTACAAATGGCAGGTGTACATTTTCTGTTGTCTTCAAAGGGATTCTTGGCAAAAAAATGCGTGTACCTACATATTGTCCAGTCAAAATTTCAGCATCAATTACGTTGTTAAAACATCCACGGCATATCAATCTTGTACCATTACATAATCCGGTTTTTGGATCTATATTGCGCAACAACATAATTGGAGCACCCTTTTTTAGCCGTAATATATGTGGTGGTAAACCCCTGGAGATATAGAATTTAGGAATTCTTGTTGATATAGATGTTGTGTATCTCCTTCAACCTCATCAAAAGAATGTAATGTAAACTCATCTCCTGGAAACTCAAAAATTATCTTTGCATTAAGTTGTTCAACATCATCATTTATAGGTGTTAGCAAAGCCCTATCAACCATATACCTTGCATCATTGACATGGTCTTGTAAATTTGGAAAAACTTGATAAATCAAGTTGTATATAGAATGCTGACCCTCCCATTGCATTGCCATTGAAGGGGGTAGTTTAATCAAATCATCAATTATATATGGTTCATTCCCATCACCAATGTGTTGTATGTACTCAGCAAACTCTTCATCATTGCTAGACCTCATATTCTGCTTCAAATGTAACACTTTGACATCTTTCCATAATGGGGACTTGACTATGCATGCATCAATCATTTCTGCCTTTGTACCCTTTGGAACAACTGGAAGTACTTGACGAAAATCTCCACCCAAAATTAGCACCTTCCCACCAAAAGGTAAATTTACTTCCATAATATCTCTAAATGTTCTATCTAAAGATTCGAGTGCACGTCGATTTACCATTGGGGCTTCATCCCAAATTATTATGGTGGCACGTCTAATAAGCTCAGCTAGGTCTGATTGTTTACTTATTGAGCAAGTAGATGAAGCATCTAGAGTTAAAGGAATCTTAAACCTGGAATGCGCTGTTCTTCCACCAGGGAGTAATGTTGCTGCTATGCCAGATGTAGCTGTGGCAATTGCAATGTGACCAGCTTTTCTCAAGGCTGCCAATATTGTGCGATACAAAAATGTTTTCCCAGTTCCCCCTGGCCCATCGACGAAGAATATCATGCTTTCGTTACAATCAATAACTGTCATGATTGTCTCATATGCAAGTCTCTGGTCGTTATTCAACTTATCAATTAAAGTGAATTCTTCATCTATATTAGGAATAGTTAGCTCATCTTGTATGAGTCTTGGTATAGTTGAATCATTGTCACATTCTCCAGTTAAAATCGGCAAATCATACTCTGTAATATGCTTTCCATGTTGCAAGAGTAATGCCTCTAAATCATTGAGAAGTTTATTTGTACGATGTGTCTCTGTTGTAACAGATGTTGATGGGTAATCTTCTATCATATATGGATAGAACTCATTCCACAATTCTCTTACTCCAATTGGTAAACAAAATACCAATATTGTTGCGAACAATCTTCTTAAAGCTGACGGCATTCGAATGTCTCTTGCCTCAAGTAGACATTGTCGTATGCTGTTATCATTCTCTAGTAAACCCCTATGTTCAGCTGCTTGTTTAAAAGTTGGATAGGTTATCCCATTCACAGTCAATAAATCGTCAAATCCTGTTGCCCCCTTGCCATGATTAAGAAGAACACGCAAATTGAACTTCTCTCCATCAAATGGTGAAACAGTATATACCCTGCCCACTACTTTTTTATGAGATCTTCTTTGAGTCCATGTTTTGTTTTTATAATCCCAACAATAATGCTCAGGGAACTCTCTATATAGATAATTTCGTGCATCATGATCAATCGTATTCATATAAAAAAATTCAGTGAGCATTGTCTTTTTACTTCGCTCCAAAACATTAGCAATTGGTTCATGTGGTCTAAAATGTACCTGTTGTCTATCTGGAAGATGAATTTGCAAACGAAAAACGGCAGGGTACATTCGATACATAGGGAAAGAAAATATCTTCCAACATGCCTTTGGAGCACATACCCATCTTGCATCAACGTACTGTTGGACCTCATCATAATTTGAGCCTGGTCTAACTTCCATAGAGACACGATCTGGGCCTTTATACACATATTTGTATAAGTACTTTACACTCTTGATACTGCAACATATTTCAACATTAATATGACAATTATATTTTAGCAGTAACCAAGGATTATATGGAACAACTCAAGTATTGTCTACCATAATCCTGCAATGATCATTCAATGGCACGGGATTATTAGTATCATATCGTTTGTAAACAGGATATGAGTCATTGCCTTGGTAGGTTTCTGGCGAGAAAGGCTTTGGGTATCCTTTTTTACATCGCCCATTTTTCATACATGGTGATCTTGGATTTTGTACTCCGCAAGGACCATGTATCATATGTTTCAGTACAGCTTTATGTAACTGAGGTTGTTCCTCCTTACACGGTATTTCTGCTTTAACAACTCGATCGTAATCCTCTGGATTATGCAATTTATCATCTTCATCGAGAATTATAAGCATGTGTGCATGTGGTAAACCCCTTTTTTGGAACTCAAAGACTTGCACATATACAATAACTCTTCCGAGAACCCCTTTAACCACAATATCATCTTTCAATTCTTCAAATTTTGATTTGAAAACTCTTGCAAGCAAGTCTGGACGATCTTGTGCGGTTTGTGCGGGTAAAAGCTCATTTTGGATTTCTTCCCATCCTGGATTACACGTCATTGTGATGAATAAATCTGGTTTCCCAAACTTTTGAACCAATGACATTGCATCTTGAAATCGTTGGATCATATCGCGTGGGCTTCCCACAAATGATGAAGGTAGAATGGTTCTATGTCCAACATTTCCTAAATATAAGGTGAAAAAGTTGGGTCATTAATAAATATTCCTACCAATTTGCCATTAATAAGATAATGTAAATTTCAAGTGTAAAATTTACATTACCAGTATCACTCTCTCCTTCATGGAAAGCATCTTGTAGGCCTTGGTACAGATCTGCCCTAATAGAATCTTGATTGTGCTCAAACCACCTAAGCTTGTGTGTTTCAATTTTTACATAATTATCAACAACATACTGTTGTGAAAGGCGTCCTCCATACCAAATCATTGATAGAGCATCGTCGCGAATCTTGGACATTAGTAAAAATAAATGTAGGTTCAGTTATTTTATAGTGTAAGCGGCATTTTGAAGTAAAAAAAATTGAAAATAATAAAACTGTTACCTGAAAGATGAATGCATAATACTCACGACATGACACTTTATTTCTATTAGTGTCGCGTGTATTGATATCCCATCCATATGTTCCAAATGGGAAAAGTATTGGATACTGCAATGGATCATAATATCCTGCTGTATCCTGAACATTGATCAGATTACCACCAAATGTTTGAACCAAAATTTCTCTACCACTTAAATGACCAGCTTCTTCTCCTCCTACAATAATAGCTGCCACTTGGGAAGCACTGGGAAGGCAATATTGAGGTTGGTTTAAAGGTTGTTCTTTAATCAGAAGTTTACATTGATGTAAATTTGGACTTCGAGATAGTTGACGAAATTTCTCCACAAATGGGTTATGCATGTCTAAGATCCTTTGAATAAGTTGCACAATATCTTCATGAGCTTCTACAGATTGAGACATTCTGCGTTGTATTTCAAGACCAGTGTCGTAGATATATAATTGTAGATGCCGTACACTTAGAGGTGTATGTGGTAAAAGACTACCAATTCTATGATAGATGGCACCTTGGGCCCGAAATGTATATATTCCTCGACTATTCAAGGCCATGGTTTCATCTACGTGCACTCCCATTGAGGTAAATGCAAACATGTTGTTGTAAAACCGTATATATTGCCTGAAATGTCTGCCTCGTGGTGTTTGCTCACAAATGAGCTCCCTAAATTCAGGACAAATTGGTATGTTGGGTAAGGATATTTTTCCATCCTTGCAACACATCGAGGATGTCTCTCGATGGAACAAACGGGCATTACAAAAGCAACATGTCTTTGGTTGTGGTAGTTGGTACCTAATGGTCTGTATACCTTCTTTATAATCCTTTGCACAATTGTATCTGCCTCGCATACAATTTATTACATGTGCAGTACCATCAAACGTGTTGTCAACGCCTAATTTTTATTTTGAGGAAAAAATTAGTGATAAAGAGTGTTATGATAGTTGTGAAAGAAAATATTAGAATATTAAAATATTAATAATGTTTCAAATATGCAGCTTATTAACAAATATTAAAATTGATAATGATAAACATGTAAATTGAAATTAAAATGGTGAGATTGAGTAACAAACCTTGTTCTCTATAGTCATCCCCGTGATTTTGACAATTTATATTTTCAACTGCTTCTGTTCTTTCTACACCTGCAATGTAATTATAGAAAATGCTCAATTGGTGTTATTATATATAAAAAATAATGATGAAATGTTTATAGAAGGATATAAACATGAAATTGAGGATAAAAATGGTGACATTGAGTAACGAACCTTGTTCTCTATAGGCATCCCCTTGGTTTTGCTCAACTATATTTTCAACTCCTTCAATTCTTTCTGTAACTGCAATGTATTTATATAAAATGCTCAATTGGTGTAATTATATATAAAAAAATATGGTTAAAGCTTTATCAATATATTATATAAGACTTACCAGTAGTAACATTAGAATTTATATGACTTGATCCAGCCTCAAAGTCATTCGCCATTATAGTTGGATAGGTTGGAGGGAGACCTAAATTTAATATTATAAACATTGACTTAGTATCTTAGTATACATTGACATACAATTAACATGCCAGAGATTACGGATTTTATCAAAATAATAAGATTCCAATCAATGAAGAATGTTTAAACAACTTAAACTATAATCTCACCACTGACTTCTTGCATAGCCCTATGCTCAACTGGCATATTGCGTGCCAAGTTACGGATATGGGTAAGCCGACGACTTCGTCCATCCTCATGATTAGGTGGTATTAGTGATGGGTTTGTTGATGTTGAATTAGAATGTACAACATCTTCTTCATTTAAATTTGTTGGGCCTCCCACTAAAATGTGATCACCACCTAAAGTTTGTTGCCTTTGTCTTGAGTAATTAGCACGACGTCTTGCCAATCGAATATTTCTGCTTTCATTGTCTTCTCGTTGTCTTCTCAAGCGAGCATAATATCTCCATTGTTCTCGACGACGTTCTATGCCATCGGTATTCGCCGCCGATGTATTTTGCGAACTCATTTCTACATAAAATTAAATTAAATTTATGGTGGTCGTTGCGCATACATACACAATAATCAATAGATTTTTCCTTGTCACAAACAGGGTGTTTTAAAACCTCATTAAAGTGAACTAATTTTGAACAAATTAATGACATGTAAGAATTGTAATAATATGTGTGAATGTAATAAATTTTTAGTAAAATAGGAGAAATAAGTTACACTTGTTAAAATTATTAAATTATTATTTTAGGTTATGATTTGTTAGATCAATATGATGAAAATATAATTTAGAAAATGTTTAATTTATTTAAAAAAATCATTTATTTATAGTTAAAATTGGATTAAATTTTTCGTACTCATTTCACACACTTTAAAAAAAAAAAAAAATCATGCCATTTTGGTTAATTCGGATGAGAAAATAATGTGTCTGTTTGTAACTTTATGTGTCTGTGTGTAAGTGTAAGAGAGAGAAGAAGTGGCTTAGTGAGTTTAGAAGTTGAGAGTTGTGGAGGTGATGATTTAAAGGATTTGAATGTACATTTAATTTCTTACTTTACCGGATATAAATATAATATCAAACAAATATACAAAGAGGCGTTGAAGTCTAAAAAGGAAAATATTGTTGTTTTATGTTAAAACTTTTTTAATCTCTTCTTTACTAAAGTTCCCTTAATTATCCGTAAAAAAAATACCCTTAATTACGTGGGACATACTGATAGATGGCTAACGTGTAAGAGTTAATTTAGAACATTTATTATAATTTTGGATTATTACATTTTCCAATCACAAAAAAAAAAAAAAAAAGTCTAGGGTGTGATGAAAAATTATTTCACTACACATAATACTCATCAATGGCCTACATGTTCAATATTGCTTGATCATGCACTCCATTATTTAAATAGTACCTTTTCCATGTACTATTTAAAAAAATCGCACTTTAAATTTAGACCAAAGCATTAAACTAAGTATATTCTCCTCTCTTAACTTAATCTTTAATTTACTTTTTGAAATAAATAATACGTTTTTTTTAATGAAAAATGAAATCGTTTTTATTGTTTTCTCATTTTCGAAAATTCAAAGTATTTACATCTTGTACTTTGTCTTTTTTTTTTTTAATATATATATACACACATCTATCCATTTACTATTTTAAAAATCCTACTTTTTAGCATCTCACGTTTTCCTTTTTTATTTTTTTAATCTCTTCCATATTTTGGAAAAAAAAGACTCCTATAATAAAACTACTACTATAATTTCTCCTTCCATATCCTTATATTTAGGCACTAACATAATTGATTTTGAAAGAAAATAAAATGCTAAATTTTAGGGAAAAGAATTTTAAATCTAATATTCCATTCTTGTAAAGTCTCTCACGTTCTCTCTCTCTCTCTCTATCTATGTACTATTTAAAAAATTTCCACTTTCTATCCAATGTTAAACATCTCAAGTTTTCATTCTTCTTTTTTTTTTCTTTTTCTTTTTTTCTTTTTTTCAAATTTTATGTATGACAGTTATCATTTTTTGTCTTTTCCTAAAATGTAGTTTTTTTAATCCTAAAATTTAGTCATTTACTACACATCCATAACATAAGTAAATAAAACTTAAATTGGAAATTTTATGTGAAGAGATACATGTTAATTGTATACAAAATAAATCTCACGTTTTCCTCTTTTTTTTTTAATGTCGTCCATATTTTGAAAAAGAAAGACTCCTACAATAAAACTACTACTATAATTTCTCCATCCATATCCTTATATTTAGGCACTAACATATCTGATTTTGAAAAAAAAATAAAATGCTAAATTTTAGGGAAAAAAAATTAAAAGTCTAATATTTCATTCTTGTAAAGTCTCTCACGTTTTTGGTGTTGTTGATGCGGGTTTTTTTTTTTTTTTTCAAATTTTATGTATGACAGTTATCATTTTTTGTGTATTCGTAAAATTTAGTATTTTTAATCCTAAAATTTAGTCATTTACTACACATCCATAACATAAGTAAATAAAAGCTTAATTTGAAAATTTTATGGCAAGAGATACACGTTAATTGTATACAAAAGAAATATAGTTTCTATTACAAAAGAAATTTTTTTACAACAGTTTCTTAGATAACAACCACTTTATGTGAGGTTTAATACATATAATAATTCTTGTAAAGTCTCTCACCCGAACTTATCTAATATTCCATTCCAATGACTCCTCAATGCAATCCAAAAAGTTTGTGCGTACGTGAACTTGAGAGAGATAAAAGAATTAGGGTTAAACCAAGTATTTTAAAAAAAAAAAACTTTAATTAACAAACCAACGTTTGAATGTATAGGTGTAGCAATCCAACTTTTACAATTACCTTCAGTTATATATATTTTTTTGAAACGTAAGATATATTGGAGAGTTGGAACTAAAAATTTAGGATCAAATAGTTTGTAACGGAAGATGTGGGTTTTTTTTTTTTTTTTTCTAAAAAAGTGTGTTTGTTTTAATTTTAATTTTTTAAAATGGATAAAGTAATTTGAAAACTATTAGGAGAGTGTTCCTGTTTTGTAGGCAACATTTTAATGGGAGTTGAAGATGTATCTACTTATGAAAAAAAAAAAAAAGGTGTATATATCTAAAGGTGTGAAATCTTTTTTTGTTTTCCAGTGTTTAATTCATTAGCCTAGTGGGGGAGTCTTATTTAAGAAAAAATAATCCTATCCCATTGTGGTTAAAAACCTCCAAGAGTGCGTTTAGTTAAGTGCCTAATTTTAAGGGAAGAGATAAGGATTAAGGAGAAAAATCTGAAAATTTAAACAACAAAAAAAATTAACGTATAGTTAATTTAAACAACAAAAACGTAGGTAATTTAACTAATTTTTCTATTAAAAAAAATAAACGTATAGTTAATTTGAAGAAGTGGGTTAGTGGGAGAGTGTTTCTATTTTGTAGGCAATCTTTTAGTATAAGTTAAACATGTTTTAGTCATTTACCTCACGTTCTCTCTCTCTCTCTCTTCTTTTTTCTTTTTTTCTTTTTTCTTTTATTAAGATTTATTTTTTATTTTTTTAAACTTCACTTTCCTTACTCACGTTTAAAATTATTTAGTCACCACCAACATTTCAAAATTAATTTTTTTTAAAAAGAAAAGAGAAAAAAAAAAAAAGGTGTGATTGGAAAATTATTTCTCCACACACTCATTACACCCCTAAGTTTTTTTTTGTGATTGAAATACTATCCCACGTTGAAATACTATCTCACGTTCTTTTTAAAAAAAAATAAAAGAAAGATACCCCGGCCACCCAAAAAAAAAAAAAAACACTCCCAGTACACCAAAACACTCCCCACCTTTATCAACCAAAAATAAAAACTCCCCACGTTCAAATCACGCTCTATCAATTATCTACCCACGTAATCTATCAAAAAATAAAATAAAATTATTAGTTCTCACAAATACAAACTCATCCCAGTAGTTAAAAAAAACACACACACACACACACACACACACACACACACTCGATCAAATATCTACCCACGTTCCTATTGAAAAAAAAAAACTATAAAAAAAAACTCCCAGTACACCAAAACACTCCCCACGTTCATTTAAAAAAAAAAAAAAAAACTTCTCAGCAGTTGAACTTCTCACAAATACAAATGCATAATATTCATCACACCCTAGAAATTTTTTGTAACTGGAAAATTAAGTAATTTCAAATTAACTAAAATAGTAAGGGAAGTCATACTGTTTAACTGTTTATAAATGATTTTGAATGCTTGGATCACAATACCTACAACATGAAATGACAATTCATTAAGAAGTACAATGATAGAGTATATGAAGGAACCATTTATTTCAAAATTACATTTAAAAAAAAAAGAAGAAGAAAAAAAAGAGTTAACGTGATACATATAAGAAAAAAAAAAGTAGAATTAAAGAAAGTCAATCATAAACAAAAGAAAAGAAAATAAAGAGGAACTTGCAAAAAATAGAACCTGAAAATTTGTTGAAGCCTCTGACAATAAATGCCTTTAATCTGAAGAAAAAGAAAAGAGGCTGAAAGAAAAATGAGAGAGAGAAAGTGAGATAGAAATTGCAAAGCGTACGTGAGTTTGTGGTTTTAAAGTGTAAGAGTTTTAATTTACATATCTATCCCCGGTAGTTGAAAACTTGTAAGTGAGTATGATGAGGGTATCTTAGGCATGAAAAATGTGGAATCCAAACAGGGAAAACCCCTTAAATAGTAGTATAAATAAAATAAAAAACTCCCTCCGGTTGAAATAACATTCTTTACCCACTAAAAAAAACTTCCCAGTAGTTGAACTTCTCACAAACACAAATGCATAATATTTATCACACCTTTAGAATTTTTTTGTAATTAAAAAATATAGTAATCTAGATGCAAATTATTAAAATTTACCCAAAAAATAGAAGTCTCTGAGCATATGCTTGAGTGCGTGCTCAGAAGCTAAAATTATTTTATTATATTGTTTATATTATGTTGAATGTTAAAATAAAACCTCCAAAACAACCCACTAGTGAAACCCAACCACCAATCCCAACCCAACAACCACCAAAACTACCATCACCAAAACCCACCACCAAAATTGGCAAGCATCGAAACAACCCACTGCTACCATCGAAATACCCACCGACCCAAGCGTCAACCCAATTGCCACCAAAATGCCAATCCAAACAAAGACCTAAACACCACCTAAATTTGACCAAAACAACACCCAAACTTTGACCCAAATGCCGACCCAAACACCACCTAAATCCAACCCAAAAACCACCCACACGCAGACCCAAATGACCGATCCAAACCCCACTAAATGACCAACCCAAACTCCAATCACAGCGATCGACCCAAACTCTGATCTATGCCACCAACCCAAATCCCTACCTAAAATCGTGAGGGACAACTAAGAGAGATTCGGAGATCCTACCCAAAATCATGAGAGAAGGCTGAGAGAGAAGAGAGATTCAAAGATTGAGATGGACTAAGGGAGAAGAGAGGACAAAGAAGTGCAGAGAAGAGAGTCAGAGAAAATATGAGAGAGAGAGAGAAGGTGAGTAAATTATATTATTTTTTGTTTACAAACTCATGAACAGTAGATTATAAATAATTAAATATAAGTACCTATTATTCACGGCTACTAAAATGTTTTAGAAAAAAATACCGAGTTAAAGAACATTTTTAGTGTCTCAATTGCTAAAATAGCAATTTGGGGGGGGGGGGGTTTACATCCCCTCCAAATGCTAATGCTCTTAGGAGATGATGAATTTATTCATTTATTTAATCTAATAGGTCTCGCGTTATGGTTTTCTAAAAATGCAAAGTACTTTTTGCTTATTATAGGTCTCACTAAACTTTGTTTTTTTTCTACAGTACTTACAGCAGCAATCAATTATGTGACTGTATTTAACATTTAGCTTTTATCTAAAGGTACGTTTAGCAAAAAGCTAGGGTCCAAATAGATGACCTCTGTCCTACTTAAATTCTGTTTCACTGTTAACATGAATACCTACTACAAATCATAAAATTCTTCATATACTTCAGGCCAAATTAAAACCCTTATTTTTTTTTTTCTCATTTCTTTGCCCAATGTACCCCGTGTGCATGTGAGAGTACCATAAGCTATACATGCTCCATCACTGCATTTCCCCAAATACTCAATTGTATGTGAGGTTATCTGCATTATGGTTTTACTAAATTTTTGGTATGAAGTAGGACAATGGATTAACAATTTTGACAAAAATAAGAGCTAATATCTTGAACTTGTGAACCCCAGAAGGATTGAGCAGCAGCAATCTGGCAGCCTAAATGGCTGTTGCTTGACTGATAAATTGGAAGAAGATTCAAGATAACTGAAGATTGGTTGTCTAATCTATTCATTTCAAGTCATATGGCAGAACAAACACTTTTGATAGCCACAAGAGGAGAATCAATAGTGACACCATACTAAAGAAATTATGAAAATAGCTCAAATAAAGTTATTTCTTCCATAACTTCCATAAAGTAATTGACACGAACAATAAAATGAAGGCTTGCTGCATTAGCATGACTAGAATGAAGTTTGTCCTGAAGGGTGAATAATATTATCCAAATTATTACCATCTTGCATTAAAATAAAAAATGTTTGCATATCAAGGACTAGTACAAGATCAACTGTCTAATCCATCTACTAAATAATAAGAGGGATACCTTATGATTAGTGGCATTAAGCCATCAGATAGTAAATTATATAATCTGGCATCACAATAAAATTGCATCACATATTAACTAAATCAGCAACTCATTCAAATAGCCTTGTGCTCTGGAAAGGCTGAGCTCTGATCATTACTACTGTCATCATCATCATTTTCATTAAATCGCAATCTTGTGTTCTGGCCTATGAGTATACTCAAAATCTATATGAACAAAAGCTCGCTCAATTTCTGGGAGTTGCTCAAGTTTCACTTGCAGTGACTCACCAATATTATGAGCTTTGTTCAAAAGCATGTCTTATGGCAAAACTATGTCAACCTCCACAAAATAATTTGAACCAAAAGTGTACGCTTTTACCGTGTCAATGTGCTTGATATCTTCATGGTGGTTCCATATCAGATAAGTTAGCTTTGCCAAAAATTCAGGTGGTGCTGTCCTTCCAATTAGTGACCAGACATTCTCAGTGACTGTCTTCGTCCATGTATTTATTGTATATAATGCTATCTACATCACAGGTTCAACAAATCATTATAAAAAAGGATACCTTTAAGGTTTTGACTCCAAGGGGCTAATGAAAGTTCTATCCTCAAGCCACAAATAGTGGGCAATTCACTTTAAAAACCAAGAGATATATAGTGAATGCCAATATTTTGTCATGCCAAACATAGCTGCTGGTGATTTTGATAATTTTAGGAAAAGAAAGGAAACTAATAACTTGTAAAGTAGCTGAATCTAATTATCATTATTATTTTTGGATGAATAAAAACAACAAATGAACCCAATTATCAAGAGTATAGTAAAATAAGGAGGGGGGGGGGGGGGGGGTAGAGATGCATATGAACTCACTATAACAGCTCCAGTGGGATCAATCCACCAATAATATCGAATGGCCAGGACAGCTGCTCCCAAACCAATTGAATTAGTAATAACATCGAAACAATGATCTTGACCAAAGGCTCTAATAATTTCATTTTTAAATCTTCGACAATAGACCACGAGGAGAAACTTCACTATGGTTACAGAGACCATTATCCCAATCATCCATTTCTCCTTCTCAGGATCCTTTTCAGGCTGGGTCTGTAATCAGCACAGGAATTGAAAATTAATATTAAAGGGCAAACTGATACAGTAAATGACTACAGAAAATGAAATTTTAGAATGGTCATGTTCAAATGTTGCATCCACCAACTCAGAATGTGATCTAACAAGGATCTCATACATTTAGGTAGTCGCTCAAGACCTATGTCATCCTTTGAAGTACCAAGAAACAAGGTCACACTTGACCTCAAGAGTTCTGACAAGACATCAAGAAGGGAGCTAATTTCAATCTCTTCTCAAAGCCAACTTTGATTAAAATATGTCCTAGTCTAGCCATGCTCATTGCTGTCTTCTGCATCCTTAACTTAGATCAGGACACGTGAGATAAAAGTTGCATACCTGTGCAATTAATTGCCGAACAGACTCAAGCAGAATTTGTAACCCAAGAGTTGCCATTACTGAAGCAAAAACAATGATTCCCTGCAATTGCAAGCTAAATTAGTAAATATTTTTTGCATAAAAGCACATATTGTAAGTTGTAACAAAAAGTTGAAACACAGTCTATGATGTGATTATTGGCATGCCTTGAGTCTACCTCCTCGTAAGTCATAATCACTCTTGAACCTACATTCAAACTCTATGTGCAAAACCAATACTATTTCTTCCGTAGAGTAGATTATTTGACTACTTTTCCATTTGATTCCTGAACTTTTTATTCCTAAGACTAGATTGTGTCTATTCACTGCAGTTTCTAATTAACCAATTGCCCCAAACCAATGGTTTTTGTTTAAAAACTCAGAAGACCCTAAGATCAACATTTGGATAACAAAATGAGAGCCTAAACCATGGACCTGATGAAATGATTAGTCTTGCAATTCATTAATCTCAGACTTCTTGTAATCGAATAAACTGTAGCATGACATCATGAATTGTCTATTTGTTGCTTTTGCCTCTAGCATTTGTGGAATAAGACATAGCTGAGCCAATAGTAGTAATGATGGAATAGCATTTCAGTTTATTTCCCTCATTGATTGCAAAAAGAATTGATGAAATCAGGGAAAAGGAGAAATAAAAACATAAAATCTCGACTTCTTTGGGGTTAACTTGTTTAATTAGTTTAAGATGCATAATTTTCACTCCAACAACTTCTGACCAACCAAATGATCCACAGATACAACACTAACCAAGTAAACATGAATGCTCATTATCAGCTTCAACAACCTAAATCCATCAGAATCTGAATTTTCAAAGAATTATTCGATTGGATGTCTTACCACTGGCTGCATCCGGTTCTTTCCAATTGGATAACGATACAGGTTTGGGTTTCTCATGACATGGGCTGTGAACCACAATATAAACCCTGACAAGAGATCTAAGAGTGAATCCAATGTTGAGGCAATAACCGCCAATGATCTGCTCTGAATAGAAACATAGAGTTTTGCCACAAAGAGCACGATGTTAGCTATGTTTGATGTATAGAACGCCATCCTCTCTCTCTTCGCAAGCTGCTGCATCTCAGCCTGAGAATAATAATGTGCAAAAAGATTAACAATGAAAAAATATCCGTTTCTTATTTCTAGGAAACAAGAATGATTTTAGCTGAGATGATATAGTATGGTTTTTCTTTTTTGGTTGGGGGGTCACAAGGTGGCATATGATGGGAGATTGAAATTTTCATTAAACATTTCATATGGTTAAAAATTTGTCATTTGATATTATTTATGCAACCAAACTCAGAAAATTGTTCTCCCATTTTGTTCCACAAGTTGTAATTCAAAATCATCAAGTTGAACACAACCAACCTCTGTTAGACTTCCAGGCATATAACCATTTTCAGCCATGTTCTCCATCTCAGTAAACCCTTCAAGGAGTCTTTCTTGTTTCTTATAATAATCAGCAACTTTGCTTCGTTTCCCTACAGTCAAGAGTAACAAGTTTCACATTATGTTCATCACTAGTCAAATTGAATTATTGAAAGCATTCAAAGTCATCCTATTTTGATATTTCATTTTCTAAAAGACCCCAACATCAAGTATGTTAAAGAGTAACAATCCATTGAATTATTATGACATTATTGAAGTCTATTCTATAGTTTCTCTCTTTATGTATTATCTCCAAAGAATGTGAAAGGAGCTATTCCCGAAAGCCGTATGACTCCATCATTAACAAATTTTAAGTGCAGGAATTATAGAATGTCCCTTGCTGGTGAATTGAAATTCCCAAAAAACATCTAACAAGAATAAATTTGTTTCAAACAGTAAAGGAAAAAGATCATAAATTTATATATTTTCTTTCTTAATGTATTTATTTCAATTGTGGTTTTTATCCTAACAAAGTTGGGAATAAGGGTGTGAACACTCAACATTCAACAATCAATTCATGAGCATTAAAAATTTCGGGATCATATTTGCTGGAAATTTCCTAGTGAGTTTTGGATTTGATGGCAATCATGCTCCATTTCAGCTATTGTGAAAGTCCATAGATTGGGCACCTAAATGATCCCTGCCCAATATTAAATAAGTGAATCCTGACCACTCTCTTGAACTTGAAGGGGTACAAAACTTATCATTGGGTCAATAGATTTTTTTGGATAATTCGATAATTGGAGAAAGATGATTTGAAAGGATTTTCTGTTAAAGGACACCAAAAAGAGCCAATTGAATTGTAATGTTCTTAGCCATTCGGACAATAGCTCCTTTTTCACAAAACTTACCATTGTATCAGTAACTCTTTTGAGTCAACTCAGTTGTCAAAGCCAAAATCAAATTATAAGCTGAACCCAAAAAAAAAAAAAAAAAGAACATCTTTGAAGTTACCAAGCCAAAAATCAGATCATACGCTGAAACAAAACATCTTTGAAATTTGTACTTTGTACAAAGAAATTAGTAACTCGTCTGGTTTATAATTATTGAAAATAAAATTTAATAACTCGCCCGAGTCAACCTAGTTATCAAGCCAAAAATCAGATTTACACCGAACAAAGAAACCAATGAGTCAGATGAGTCAACTCAGTTATGAAGCCAAAAATTAGATTACATATTTTACATTAAACAAGAACATTTATATCCTTTTATTTTATATTATTTTTGCTAAATAGTTCTTAAATCTGGATTAGGATCCAGTGCACCACGTGCAATTACCCCTCACTTCTCACACAAATTTTTTTACTTCTTCACTTTTAACTTCTTCTTTTTTTTTTTTTCTTTTTTTTATTCAAAGATTGAAATTGAAAGTTACTTTTTTTTCTTTTTTTTCTTTTTTTTTTTTACTGAAAAGTAGAGAAAGTTACTTTTTTAAATCTCAATCTTAAACATTGAATCTTCCTAAAAAAGAATATGAAATTCCAAAAATAAAATAACTTTCATTCTAATATTGGCATGTCTTGGCCAAACACTAAGATACTTAAAGTGATTGAGTTAAATCATGCTTTCTAAAAATATATTTTGCAAGTAGTCTAGTAAATTTCAAAAAATTTTAAAATAAAAAAAATTAATTTTTAGACTTTTTTATATTAAAAGATAGGAAAAAACCATTTAAAACATTTATAAAATAGAAGTAAATAGATGTTGAAAAAAAAAATTAATCGGTCTTTGATTCTTTCCTTAAAAAAAAAAAAAAAAAAAAAAAATCTCTCTATATGTTGTAGTAATGCAATTATTATCACCATAATATATTCATGAATATATTAATATACTTATTTATTCCAATCAATACAAGTTAATCAAAATGGTTGTTTTTTAGTATATTTAATTTGATCATTTATGTTTTGTAATATAATATAATTATAATTTTTAAAAAAATTACAAGCCCATCTAAGACTCATTAAAAAAGTTCATGAATAGCCCATTGACCCAACTCAGCTCTCTGAAAAAAAAAAAAAAAAAAAAGACATTACTCGACGGCGCACGAAACCCAGCCCAGTAGACCCATGGGCCAAGAAAAAAAGATCCGGGCCGGCCCATTTCCGACCCTCAATCAATTATATCTATGTTTTCGAAAACACAGATCATGATTCATGAAAGAATGGTTAGTGCTTACATGGGGCATGAAGAAGGGTGCGGAGAGTGAAGAAACCATGCTCCCTATCTCTTCTTTCAGCCAGTGCTGGGAACTCATGCACACTGAGCCTCCAAGACCCAGATGACATTTCACTTCTCGCTGCCGATTCAACATCTTGTGGCACAAAGTTCTCTCTTCTGCTCTCATGGCTCCCATTCATGCCATTCCCACCCTCTTCCATGATGAGCTCTCTCCCTCTCTCTCTGAGGGATTTTGTTATTGTGTCACAAAAACCTGGGAAAGTTAGTTCAAAACACACACTCAAAGAAGTACAGGACTGAACCCTTCTGTGTAGAGCTTTTGTTAATGACACAAAAAAATGGGAAAGTGTTTCACTTTCATAGATAGCAAGTTTAGTATTTTCTCTGTCCCAATTGAGTCTTCACTCCAAAGATTAAGAATTTGTAAAGAAATGGGCTAGACATGAATCGTAATAAAAGAATAGAATTCCATAAAATATGAAGGAAAGGAATAAGTTAAAGTTATCGATCACATAACAGTTGACGTCTTCGAACTTAAAAAATGATGAGTGTAAAGTAAAAGCAGCTTCCACCGTCATAAATTGTTTCTTTCCTGGGGCTTGCAAAACGTGATAAACATTACTACTATACTTATCATCATTTTTTTTTTTTTTTAAATTTTAAGAAACAAATACATACCACAAGAAAAAAAAAAAAAAAAAAAAAATGAAATTCCAACACAAAGATACACCATAAACTCCACTTAAAAACTATAGATACTTTTATTTTTTTATAGGAAATTGGGAAGACATCATTTCATGTGCTAATTATAGACCCAACCTAAGCACTTGCATCTGAGAATGCATACCAATCTCTATTTTACATCCTTAAAAAACTCATTTTATCTATTTTACTATCTCATTTTACAACTCACCAAATATCACAGTATCTATTTTTACATACAACTTATTAAAATAATATAAATAATTCAATTACCCTAAAAAAAGTGAGAGAGAGAAAAAAAAATTGAATAAATTATATTATTTTGTGTTTACGAACTCATGACCAATGAGTTATAAATATAAGTACCTATTGTTCATGAATGCTAAAAATTTTTAGATATACATATTGGAGCACTTTTTTGGGTTCTCAGTTGCTAAAATAGCAATTTCGAAGATTTTACACTCTCAATGCTAGTGCTCCTGAGAAGCCATCATTGTTAATATGAGATTAACACAAAGACGCAATATAAACTCCAAGTTGAAATATGTCTGAGTCCAGCTCCAGCCGTGCATGCTCACTGCCATCTATATCCTTAAGTTAGTTCGGAGCACATGAGATTAAAGTTCATTACCTTTGAAATGAATTGTCGGCCAGACTCGACCAGATTATTATTTAGCATGCCTTTGGTACAAAGTCATAGTCATTCTTCAACATACATTCAAAATCAATTATATTTACTCCCAAGAGTAGTTTATTTGACACTAGATTGTGTCTATTCGTAGCTTGAGCCTTGATACAAGAAAAAAGCCAATGGTCCCATGCATTTTCTAATATAATTTAACAAACTTTCCCGAAAACCAATGCTATTTGTTCATAAACTCAATAGACCCTGAGCCCAATATATTTCGATAACAAAATGAGAATCCTTTTTTTTTTTTTTTTTTTTTTTTGAGAAGAACAAAATGAGAATCTAAGTGTGCATTTGAGATTAGATTATAAGCCAAAATTTTGCTTCTTCTTTTCTTTTTTCTACAGTTTTGAGGGTCTCACGTGAGTCCCGCAATAAATGAATTTTTTTTTCTCCTTTGTAGGTTATTTTTGCGGGTTCCACCTTATGGTTTTTCCTTAAAATGCCAATTACTTTTTGCTTATTGTGGCTTTGTAGGTATCGCTCTACATTTTTTTTTCTTTAGCCTGCCTTTATCTACGTACTTTTAACAAAAAGCTAAGGGTCCAAATAGATGATCTATGTGCTGCCCAAATTCCGTTTCACAGTTAACATGAATACCTACTGCCAAATCATAAAATGCTTCATGCACTTCAGGCCCAAAAAAAATACCCTTATTTTCTCATTTCTTTGCTCAAAGTACCCTTTTGGTGTGTGCATGTGAGAGTACCATAAGCCATACGTGCTCCATCACTCATTTCCCCAAATACTCATTCTATGTGTAGTTATCTGAATTATGGTTTTACTAAATTTTTGGAATGAATTAACTCAAATAAAGTTATAGCTTTCATAACTTCCTTAAAGAAATTGACAACAATAAAATGAAGGCTTGTTGCATTAGCATGACCAGAATGAAGTTTGTCCTGAACGGTGAATTCATGCTATCCAAATTATTAGCATCTTGCATTAAAGGAAAATGGTTGCATATCAAAGGTCTAGTACAAGATCAACTGTCTAATGAAGCTCCATCTACTAAATAATAAGAGGGATACCTCACGATTAGTGGCATTAAGCCATCAGATGGTAAATTCCATAATCTGGCATTACAATAAAAGTGCATCACATATTAACTAAATTAGCAACTCATTCAAATACCGTTTTGCTCTAGAGAGGCTGAGTTCTGATCATTACTATTGTCATCATCATCATTTTCATCAAACCGCAATGTTATGTTCTGGTCTATGAGAATACTCAAAATCTATATGTACAAAAGCTCGCTCAATTTCTGGGAGTTGCTCGAGTTTCACTTGAAGTGACTCACCGATATTATGAGCTTTGTTCAAATGCATGTCTTGTGGCAAAACTATGTCAACTTCCACTAAATAATTTGTACCGAAAGTGTATGCTCTTACTGTGTCAATGTGCTTGATATTTTCATGGTGGTTCCATATCAGATATGTTAGCTTTGCCAAAAATTCAGGTGGTGCTGTCCTTCCAATTAGTGCCCGGACATTCTCAAGGACTGTCTTCGTCCATATATTCATTGTATATAATGCTATCTGCATCACAGGTTCAACAAATCATTATAAAAAGATAGATTAAGATCCAAGGAGCCAATCACAAATAGTGTCCATTTCACTTTGAAAATGAGAGATATAGAGTGAATACCCATATTTTGTCATGGCTGCAAGTGATTTTGATAATTTTAGGGAAAAAAAAAAAAGGAAATTGATAACTTGTATGGTAGCTGAATTCAATTATCTTTATTATTTTTGGATAAATAAAAACAACAAATGCACCCAATTATCAAAAGTATGGTAGTAAAAAAAAAGGAGCGAAGAAGAGCTGCATATGAACTTACTATAACAGCTCCAGTAGGATCAATCCACCAATAATATCGAATGGCCAGGACGGCTGCTGCCAAACCAATTGAATTAGTAATAACGTCGAAAAAATGATCTTGAGCATAGGCTTTAATAATTTCATTTTTAAATCTTCGACAATAGACCATGAGCATAAACTTCACTATGGTCACACAGACCATTATTCCAATCATCCATTTCTCCTTCTGAGGATCCCTTTCAGGCTGGGTCTGTAATCAGCACAAGAAATGAAATTAATATTAAAGGAATCACTAATACTGTAAACGACTACAGAAAATGAAACTTAGAACAGTCATGTTTAAATGTTACATCCACCAACTCAGAATATTATCTAACAAGGATCTCATACATTTAGGTAGTAGCTCAAAACCTATGTCATCCTTTTCATGAAGTACCAAGAACCAAAGTCACATTGGACCTTAGAGTTCAGACAAGACATAAAGAAGGGAGTTAATTTTCAAACCCTTCTCAAAGCCAACTTTGATTAAAATATGTCTGAGTCTAGCCATGCTCACAGTCATCCACATTCTTAACATAGATCGGAGCATGTGAGATAAAAGTTGCATACCTGTGCAATGAATTGCCGACCAGACTCGAGCAGAATTTGTAATCCAAGAGTTGCCATTACTGAAGCAAAAACAATGATTCCCTGCAATCTCAAGCTAAATTAGTAAAATATTTTTTGCATTAAAGCATAAGTGTTGTAACAAAAAGTTGAAACACAGTCTGACTGAATATGATGTGATTATTAGCAAGCCTTGGGTCTACATCCCTGTAACTCATAATCACTCATCAACCTACACTCAAATTTATGCTCAAAACCAATGCTATTTATTCCCAAGAGTAGATTGTTCAACCACTTTTCCATTTGATCCCTGAAATTTTTATTCCTAAGACTAGATTGTGTATATTCACTGTAGTTCCTAATTAAACAAATTTGCCCAAAACCAATGCTATTTGTTTTTAAACACAGTAATAGACCCCAAGCTCAAAATTTCGGTAACAACATGAGAGCCTAAAGCATGGACCTGAGGAAATATTTAGTCTTGAAATGAATTGTGGCATGACATCATGAAATGTCTATCTATTGCTTTTGCCTCTAGAATTTGTGGAATAAGACATAGCTAAGCCAATAGTACTAATGATGGAATAGCATTTCAGTTTATTTCCATTATTGATTACAGAAAGGTTTGATGAAATCATGACATGGAGAAATAAAAACATAAAATCTTGACTTCTTTGGGGTAAATTTTTTTTAAATAAAGTTTAAGATGCATAATTTTCACTCCACCAACTTCTGAGCAACCAAATGATCTATAGAAGCAACACTAACCAAGTACATGTTGGGAAACTGCCTCAAATTCCAACTGTGACTTGGAAAGTCTATTAGGTTTCCTAGTTGAAGAAGCAAAAATTAATTTGGGTTTCCTTGTTGTAGAAGGAAAGACTATTTCTTGGTGTGGAAGGAAGTCTATTACTTGTTAAAGAGGTAATGTATTCCTAGTTCAAGAGGGAATAGATTTCTTGTTAAAGAGGTAATGTATTTTTAGTTCAAGAAGGAATAGCGAAAGAGTCTTGTAAATAAACAATGCTACAAAGAATTTGATGGCTTTGGCCCAAGGGTCCTCCCTATGGGGAGAGGGAAAATAAAGCGTGAAACCAAGAAAGAGAAAAGGGATTTTCGCTTCGGAGAAATGCAAGAGGAATGAGAGAGTAAGGTACTGCCACCTTCGAGAAGACACAAAGAGAGTATGTGCAAGAGCAAAGAAAGAGGAAGCCACACAAGAAAGAAAAAGAAGAGAGAGTAGCCAAGAGGGAGCCGCTTAGAGAAAAAGAAAACAGCCAAGAGAGAGCTATGCATGGAGAATAAAATAAAAAGAAGAAAGCAAAGTGTTGCCACGTAAAGAAAAACAAAAGAGATTTTTCTTTAGCCGTGAGACATACAAAAAAATTATTGTAATTGATTTGATAATAGTAGAATTATTTAGAGTTTGTCTCGTGGTTTTTTTCCCTTCAAAGAGAGAGTTTTCCATGTAAATTTTGTGTTCTTGTGTGTGATTGCTATTTTGGATTGCTGTTATTGTTGATAATATTATTTGGAGCCTAACAAATGGTATCAGAGCTAAGGTTAGTGTGGAAGCGATGGCCAGAGAAGAAGGTAAGGCTTCAGGAATTGAGAAGTTTGATGGAACAAACTTCGGGTATTGAAAGATGCAGATTGAAGATTATCTATATGGGAAGAAGTTGCATTTGCCTCTTTTGGGGACGAAACCTGAAATTATGAAAGATGAAGACTAGAACCTTCTATTGGGAGTTATTCAATTAACTCTGTCAAAATCAGTTGTGCACAATATTGTGAAAGAAAAGACCAACAGTGGTTGATTTAGTGGATGATTCTTTGTGTGAATTAAGATGGAAGAGAAGGGATTGCTTTGATTAAAGTGGAGCTATTCCAAGAGGAAAAGAGGACTACTTGATTAAGATAGGAGTTATCCCAAGAGGAAAGAAGATAGTTGAGGACAATTGATGGAATTTGAGTTAAGGTGGAGATTGTTGGGAATTTGCCTCAAATTCCAATTGTGACTTAGAAAGTCAATTAAATTTTCTAGTTGAAGAAGCAAAAATTAATTTGGATTTCCTTGTTGTAGAAGGAAAGACTATTTCTTGGTGTAGAAGAAAGTCGATTCCTTGTTAATAAGGTAAAGTATTCCTAGTTCAAGAGGGAATAGCAAAAAAGTCTTATAAACAGACAATGCTACAAAGAATTTGATGGCTTTGGCCCAAGGGTCCTCCCTATGGAGAAAGGGAAAATAGAGCGTGAAACCAAGAGAGAGAAAAGGGATTTTCGCTTGGGAGGAACGTAAGAGGAGGGAGAGAGTAAAATGCTGCCGCCTTCGAGAAGACACAAAGAGAGTATGTGCAAAAGCAAAGAAAGAGGAAGCCGTACAAGAAAGAAAAAGAAGAGAGAGTAGCCAAGAGGGAGCCGCTTAGAGAAAAAGAAGACAACTAAGAGAGAGCTATGCGTGGAGAATAAAATAAAAATGAGAGGGCAAAATGTTGCCGCCTTTGAAAGAGATAAGTAATGAGTGTATAAGAGTAAAAAAAAACAAAACAGATTTTTCTTTAGCCGTGAGACATACACAAGAATTATTGTAATTGATTTGATAATGGTAAAATTATTCGGAGTTTATCCCGTGATTTTTTTCCCTTCAAAGAGAAAGGGTTTTCCACGTAAATGTTGTGTTCTTGTGTGTGATTGCTATTTTGGATTGCTAATATTGTTGATAATATTATTTGGGACCTAACATTACACATGAATGCTCATTATCAGCTTCAACAACCAAAATCCATCAGAATCTGAATTTTCAAAGAATTATTCAATTGGATGACTTACCACTGGCTGCATCCGGTTCTTTCCGATTGGATAACGATACTGGTTTGGATTTCTCATGGCATGGGCCGTGAACCACAATATAAAGCCTGACAAGAGATCTAAAAGTGAATCCAATGTTGAGGCAATAACCGCTAATGATCTGCTCTGAATAGAAACATAGAGTTTTGCTGCAAAGAGCACGACATTAGCCATGTTTGATACATAGATAGCCATCCTCTCATTCTTTGCAAGCTGCTGCAACTCATCCTGAGAATAATAATGTGCAAAAAGATTAACAATGAAAACATATTGGTTTTTCATTTCTAGGAAATAAGAAAGATTTTAGCTGTGATGAGATAGTTTTTTTTTTTTTTTTTTCCTTTTTGGTTTGTGTGTGTTTGGTAGGGGGGGGGGGGGGGGGGTTGTGTGTTGTTGTGTTCACTAGGTGGTATAGATGGAAGATTGAACTTTTCATTAACCATTTCAGATGACCGAAAATGTGTCAGAGAGAAACAGAACATGAACACAAAATAGTAGTCATTTGATATTATCTATGCACCCAAAATCAGAAATTAAAATTATTCTCCCATTTTGTTCCACAAAGTTGTCATTCGAAATCATCAAGTTGAACACAACCAACCTCTGTTAGACTTCCATGCATATAACCATTTTCAGCCATGGTCTCCATCTCCGTATACCCTTCAAGGAGTCTTCCTTGTTTCTTATAATAATCAGCAACCTTGCTTCGTTTCCCTACAGTCAAAAGTACCAAGTTTCACATCATGTTCATTACTAGTCATGAATAAGGAGGTAGCATTCAAAGTCATCAAATATTGATGTTCCATTTTCCAAAATAACCCAACATAAATTATGTTAATGAGTAACAATACATTGAATTATTATGATATTAGTACTCCAAGCATAACACAAAAGGCCATCTGTGAAGTCTATAGTTACTCTCTTTATGTATCATCTCCAAAGAATGTGAAAGGATTTACAGAATTATAGAATGTCCCTTGCTGGTAAATGAAAGTTCCCAAAAAGCATCTAACTAGAACAAAATTCAAGGCCAAAAGATCAATGGTTTATATATTTTTTCTCCATCTATTTATTTTCTTGTGTGGTTGTTGTGGTAACAAAATTGGGATGTCAAAATTCAACAATCAATTCATATGCATCAATAATTTCAGAAAATTTTCCTAGTGAAAGTTTTGGATTTTATGGCAATCATGCTCCACTTCAGCTATTGTGAAAGTCCATAGATTTTTCACCTAAAAGATTTCTTCCCAATATGAAAATTGAATCCTGACCAATCTCTAGAAGGAATGCAAAATTTACCATGGGGTCTATAAACCCAATTGCCCCCTTTTTTTCACTAAACAGAGTTAAGAAACCATTGGATCAGTAACTTGGCCGAGTCAACTCAGTTACCAAGCCAAAAAATCAGATCATCAAACAAAAGGAACATCTTTGAAGTTTGTATTTTGTACAAAAAATTTAGTAACTCGTCTGAGTCAACTCAGTTATCAAGCCAAAAATCAGATTAGGCTGAACCAAGAAACCAGTGACTCGGCTGTGTGAACTCAGATAAGAAGCCCAAAATCAGATTACATATTTTACATTAACAGACAACATCTGGGTCCGGTTTTTTTTTTTTTTTTTTTTTGGTAAATTGTTCATGAATCTTGCTAAGAAAAGAAAGAATATGGAATTTGAAGAAAAATACAAAAAATGTAACTTTCATTCTAGTATTGGCATGTCCTGGTCATTATAAAACTGTTGGTCATTCTAGTATTGGCATGTTCTTTAGGATAATATCATTATATTATACGTACATAAATATATTGATAAAAAAAAGTTTTATCTTCCTTTTTTTTTTCCCAAGTACAATTAAATTCAATTATATGGTTAATCACTCGAAACAACCACACTTTTGAACTCAATTATATGGCTAAAGAATTGCTAATCTGTTCTCTCTCTTATATATATATATATATATATATGTGTGTGTGTGTGTGTGTGTTCATGAAAGAAGACTTACTTGGGACATGAAGAAGGCTGCTGAGAGTGAAGAAACCATGTTCATCACCATCTCTTCTTTCATCCAGTGTAGGAAACTCTGGCACACTGAGCCTCCAAGACCCAGATGACATGTCACTTCTGGTTGCCGATTCAACATCCTGTGGCACAAAATTCTCTCTTCTGCTCTCATGGGTTACCTCCATGTTATTCCCACCCTCTTCCATGATCACCTCCTCTCTCTCTCTCTCTCTCTCTCTCTCTCTCTCTCTCAGACACGAAAGAAAAACAAGACTGCGTGCCCCTCTATGTTTGTTGAGCTCGAGCCTTTTGTTAATGAATCACAAAAACACAAACACACAAAGAAACAGGACAAGACTGCACTGTAGTTACCTTCTATGTTGAGCTTGAACTTTTGTTATTTGATACACAAAAACATGGGGAAGTGTTACATAAATAACAAAGTTTTAGTACTGAGTCTTCACTGCAAAGAATGAGAATTTCTAAAGAAATGGGTTGGATGGATTATAATAAAGGAATAGAATAGTGGCATAAAATAGAAAGCAAAGGAATAAATGAGTTGAAGTTATCGATCACAATTGACATCTTTTTCGAACTTGCAAAGAAATATCCTACCGACTAATAACGATAAGTTAAAGCAACTTACACGTAGTGCGGTATCATAAAGATTGCGTGTATAAAGTGTCGCTTTGGTCGACTTCATATCATGACTCGGATTGGAGGAAATTTAGGCAAGGCATAGCGGGAAAGGTGGGTCAAGCGAAACGTGTATTTTTCAATAAATTTTCTCACACTTATTAAATGAAGGTTTATAATTTTAAGTATGATATCTATATTTTTCAGATAATGTTCGCATTTAAATCGTGAAAGTGATAGTGTGCGTGGATTAATGAATATTTGACAGTTACGGGTAGGGGTGTTTGGAGTATGGTGCGGTGCGATTTTGGGTTATTTTTAACACTGGATTTTGTGGTACGATTTAGCCAAAATTATAACGGCATCTCACTTTATTTTTGTAATCACATGTGTAGAGAATGCAATGCAATTTAGAGTTTAGTCAAAACCATAACCGTACGGCAGTTCATCTCATTTTTGTAGTCACATGTACTGTGCGGTGTATAAAATGTGATTTGAATGGTTTGAAACTAGTATATTTTTCAAATTTTGGGTTTTTCCTGCCCAGCCTAAAACTGATTTTTTTTTTTTTTCCTTTTATTTGGGCTAAGTTTTAAACCATTGAGCTAGTTTTTCTTTATTTTTGGTTGGCTTTCTTTATCAACACTTGCTAGGGTTATTAAACTTTTTTTTTTTTTGGGTAAACTACGGTTATTAAACTATTAATAATATATTTAATATTAAAAAAATAAATATATTAATATATAGAAATGGTGTGGTGCGGTGCAGTGTGGTTTGCGTGGTTTTCTTATTACCAAATCTTAAACTGCACTACACCATGCGGTACAGTGCATTGTTACTTGCGGTGCAATGCGGTTATGCCATTTTGCGGGTAGTTTTGATGCAGTTTTTGTAGTTTGTGTGATTTGGTAAACACCCCTAATTAGAGGTGTCTATTGACCTACCAAACCTAACCCACCCGAGGGATGTCCTACCACACTTGAACTGAAATCAATCCAATTGGTGACTGTAGGTCTCCACATTCAAAATCTGACCATGGTGAGTCAAATGACGGATTTTCTCTTCCAAAATTCAACCCACCCGATTCAACCAATGAACCTAGTCAAATCCAATGGAGATCCACTAAATCCAACAAGATCTTTGCTAGATCTAGTGAGATCTCCACCAGATCTTTACCATTCTAAGTAGTTCTCTACCTTGAAATTCTCAATCCATCTGATTCGTTGTTCCTTATTAGTTGACGGCAAGTTGAGTTTCCCTCCACCTCATCTAATTAGGCCAGGGCGGGTTAAGCACAAACTTGACTTGATTCAACCCGTGGACACCCGTAGTGATCATCATTACTTCTTCTTCTTCTTCTTTTCTTCTTTTTTTTGGTTGTTGTTATTTTGGTTCTAGCTATAGTTAGGCTCCATTTGGTCAAGAGGATGAAAATGGTTGGAAGAATGGAAAAGATTTTAATATTCCATTATATGTGTTTGGTAATAGGATACAAAAGTTTTTTTATTTTTTATTTTTGGAGAAACAAATAAGATAGAAAAGTAAAATGGTGGAAAATAAATATGTTGAAAAATATTATAAGAAGTAATTTTTTAATTATTATATAAGAAAAATATTATTTATCATCAATTAAATTAGTAAAAATGATATCTTACAGAAGTTAATACGACACTATTTTTTTAAATAAACGTTTCTAATAGTTTTAAAAACTGGGCTAGACCGGCCGATCCGACCGGCCTTCAATCCGGTCCAATTATGGCAAAAAACCGAAAATAGCTTAAAAACCTGTAAATAATGCAAACCGACCGATTCAACCTGAGAATCGAACACTGGCGTGGTCGAACCGGTTTTGCTCCTCAAAATAAACTACATCGTTTTTGGCTTTTTGCTCCTCAAAATTAACCCTAAAGACTCACGCCTAACTCCTAAACACTCTTATTTGTCATCTCACTCCTCACTCTCTGAAATCAAGCTCTCTCAAGCTCTCTGCCTCTCTACCTCACTCTCACGGTCTCACCTTTGAAATTTTTTTTTCCCTTCTCATCATTCCTCTCGGTGTCTGAAGCTGTGTTCTGGGTTTTTTTTTTCTTTTTTCCCTTCGCATAATCGGTCTCGCCCTTGCCCTCTTTGCTCTCTGCTTCTCGACGTCTGAAGGTAATATTCTTTTCTTTTGATTACTTCATTTTGATGTTGATTTTCTCGATTCTGTTTCTTTTTCTTTTTTTTCTTTTTTTCATTTCTCTCGGCTTCACCTCAGATTCTCAGCTCATGTTCTCGACTTCATCTCAGGTTCTCCTTCCGTGACTTCACAGATAGAATTCTCAGTTCATGTGAAGTCATTCTTTAATAAGTCACGGGTTTTAATATTCTATAATTTTCATGGGTTTTGCTTGGGTTTTAATAAGTCACAAATAGAATTCTTTAAAAAGACTTGTTTGGTTTGGACTTGTTAACTCTGATATGAGATGGGTTTTGCTTGGTTGTTAATTCTTAATTTGTTTTTGTATTGCTTAAACATATAGTAATCTAGATGACTGGAATATGAGATTATGGATGCAATTCTTTGATTTTGATTTCTGATTTCCTATAAATTTCTTTTCTTTTCTTTTTTGTTGGGGTAAATTTCATTATTATAGTTGATTTTTGAAGTTTTTGACTTTGATATCGGTTGGGTTTTGCTCAATCTAAATCTGGGTTCTATTTGAAAGTTAATTGAGGAATGGAAAATTTTAGTCTGCATAATGGTTTCTTCTGTGCTTAGGTACCTTATTATTTATTGATTTACATACTTTATTTCAATTTGTTCTGCTCTGTTCTAGGCACCGTATTATTTATTTATTTATTTACACCCTGCCTGCATAATTGTGTTTGGATTTTAAAGTTAATCATTAAGTATCATCAATGACTAAAGAACTTATTTATTTGGTTTTGTTGAAAGTTTGTTACGTTAAAGATGATTGTTTTGTAATATTATTATGTTAAATTCTTTAAAGATGTTATATACTTGTATTTTCTTTTTAAGGAAACATATTTATTACTATTAGTTTGTTAGTTTTAGTATATTAAAAAATTATTAATTATTTATATAATTTAAATAAATAATAATTAAGTAACTTGAAACTTGAAAATAAATAACTTGAAAGTAAATAACTTGAAAGTAAGAACAATTATAACGCGATAGAACCAGCCAAGTATATATGAAAATAATTCAAAGTAAATGAAAGCAATTTAGAACCGTCCGTTATGGCAGTAATCCGTCCAAGGTGGCGGTAGCAACAAAAAGAACAATGAACATAAAACTGAAAATACTTGTTATTGAAAGTAGGATAAACACTTACAGTAGTAGTGAATACAAGATCTCAACAATACAAGTTAACAGTTACAAAACTTGAACTAGTCCTAGTTACAAGGTTTGTAGAGTTACAAAGTTTGTAATGAACAAGGATGAACAAGGTAATAGTAGTGTAAGTAGGGTGAATTCTCTCTCTAAGAAGGCTTCCTAAGGGAAGGAGTTCTAAGGGAAGAGAAATCTAAAGTAAACTTAAGTTAAAAAACCCCCAAACTTAAGGGACAATGTCATGAACAGTAACAAGTGAACAGTGTTAGTGAACAGTAATTTGTGAACAATAATCCATGAACGGTAATCTATGAACAGTAAAAGTGAATAGTGTTTTTTCCACTTTTTGACTTAAAAACTTTTGAACTTTTTTGTCTTTTTCTTGGCTCCAACATTGTCAGGAGAAGCATGGCAATAGGAATATCATGCAATCAATGTACGTAGATTCTCTTTTCTTTTTAAAAGACTTCAATATGACCTTTGTTGGCTTTATTGAAACCTTTGTCAGACGCATCACTTCATATCATCTCTTCTCTTCATATATCATCATTTCATGGCTTGTGGCTTTTCAGACGCATTTTGAATATTGTAATAATTTTGGCCGTTGTGCAGGCTAGACAAATAGGGGAGTCAAAATCTTCCGCAGAATCCGGAGTACCAAGAATCAATTCCGGATTTTCCGCAACATATTTGTGAAGGATAATAAAATATTTTGGCTTTTGTGCAAGCCAAACAAATAAAGTAGCATCAATCTTGTAATAGTAGTAACCTCAGGAATAAACTCATCAATCAGTAGAGGGAGCATCAGATGGATAACCATCAAAAGGATCAAAAGGGCCTTGTGGGGAATCACATTCATGCTCATGGTAAATAGCATACTGATTACAGAATCCACAATATAGAATTGGCTCAAACGTTAGAGTTTTCCCTGGGATGAGAAGACTCCTTGGATTACAATGATCAGCAATCCGCAAATGAGCAATGGCATCAGAATATGGTCTGGGACCAAAGACATAAATCCTATCTGTGCTTCCCATGAAATGATAATTTTTCCACAAATTCTGAGCAACATTAATAATTTGGTTATTGAAACAATTTCTCCAACATTCTGCAAAAGCAAAAGGATTATCAAAGGATAATTGAGAATTTCCTTCAAACTATGGCCCTTGGTGGGTGTGACCATTAAGGAGAATGAGATGCTTTGAAGGCTAGACATTCATCCAGTTATCTCTTTCCCATTTTGGCAACGTACTCCGACATCTGATGGACACAAAAGGACTATTAAATTCTTTAATAGCATCCTGAATAATTTGTGGGAGTTGGTTGGCTTGATAATGACTCGTTAATTTTATGGATCTGATAAAGCCATATTCAAACATTTGTGAAAGCTAGTTAGGGTCCCTGTCATCATCATCATCTGAATCATTAGCAACAATTGCACCATCATCATAATTTATCAAGAGGCCAGGAAATGGGTGCTTCTTTTCATATACTCTGAGAGTACTCCCAAAGTGTTCTTCCCAATCAAGCTGAACAAAGACATTATCACCTTCATCTAATTCATCAGGATCAGGTATAGTGGCTGTAACAAGTTTCTTAAAACATTTGAACCATAGGTCGAAAGACCTAAACATAGCCTTACTTCTCAGAATACGGGATTGTATATCTGATGGCAAGTTGGCAAAAGTGCTTCTTATCATAGATTGGGTCTTAAGACTCAATCTAGCATAATCAGTGCCCATTATAGTCACTTTATCCTTTGAATGGATATCCTCTTTGCGAAAGAGTTGACTAATGTAAGAATCAATTGTAATATTTGGATGGTCAACAAGATGGCTTCTAAAAGCCTCATTTTCTGAAATAAAAATATTTCCTGGAACAAGGTTTGAAACAAGGTCATTTTCCAAAGCAAGGATTTTTTTCTGAAATAAGGTTAGCATAGCGGCTTATATAAGCTTCATTCTGAGCAGTAAGATTAACAAGGTGGATTTCGAGAGCTTGGAGGGTTTTTTCAAACAGGGAATGATTGTTTCTAGTAAAAGCAACATAGAGATTATCAAGAATATATTTTGTGGAATTTGGTAATTCACTATAGACTCCATTATGAAATTGTAAGGATCTGGATAAGACTTCCTGTAAAGCAATTATCATGTCACCACTGGAATATGTCATTTTGGCTGGGACATATCCCTGAAGGGATGTTGATCCGCTGGGTTTTACCCCAGAAGATGCGCCTTCATGCATTGCAAAAGGTCCCGTTGGGAGTCTTTTGTTTTGAGAATAGTCCTGTGTAGGAGCTTTTCCCTTGTTTTTCTTTTCCATAATAATCCACTTACTAGTAGTATAAATATGAATATTATTATTATTATCCCACTTATTAGTGGTATTTATCCACGCATCATTGTCCGATTCCTGCAAAGAATTATTGATAATGTTAGAATAATTGATAGTATTTAATATTTTGGTATTATGAAAATTACCTTTAAAATCATCAGTGAAATATTGGCAAGAATTCATCACTAGTTCTTGAATAAGTTCATTCATGGGAGAATTTTTCTTATAAGACAGATTATCAATATTAATTTCAAACTTTGAAGCAAATTTGAATTTTACGTTCTGTCCAAAAGGATCTGTAGTAATTCCATCATGTTCAATAAGAAAAGGATATAAAGCATTTATAAATGACAAACCAAGAATCACTTTATCAGTCATATTTTTCACAAGAACAGAAGGAATCTTGAAACAGACATTATCATGGCAAACATGAGCATTATTCAATTCATATTTGATCTTCATTTGGGAACCATTAGCAGAAACCAATCTTTCAGTGGATTTTTCAAAATATTTTGAAGGAATCAATCCCTCTTGGATATAGTTCATATCCGCACCGGAATCAATCATAGCAATAACAGTGAAATGATAATCAAGAGAAACAACAATTTTAACTTTTGTAAACCATTTTGGAGGAAGTATTTTATTAACAAAAGCAAGTTGAGGATCAGTGAAAGTATCAGGAATACCTTTATCAGAAAGAAGAGCCCATTGACTGGATTCAGCTCCATCACTATGCTCATCTTGTTTATCTTGTTCATTATCAGATTTATTAAGATCTTTATCAATTTCTAACATTATCAATTCTTGTTTGAGATTATTATAATCACTTTTCATGCTTTTTAATTCATGTTGTAATTCATTTATCTCTTGTTTAACAATACTAATTTCATGTTGGAGATCATTAACAGTTAATTCTTTAGTTTTCTTTTTATTGAATCTTTCCAAAGTTTCTTCAAAGCTTATAGTAGATATTGGTTTCTTACCAGTTTCATCTCTTATCAACCTTTTCTTAAACCTATCCAAATATTCTTTTTGCAGTTCAGGGTTCTGAATTTGATTTATTAGTTGAATTATTAATTTTTCATCTTCTTCACTCTTGGTGCGAGCATTAATAGTTTTAATAACATTGCAACAAGAATCTCTACAACCAATTTTAATATTAGGAGAATCAGAAGAATCATCAGCAGATTGATATCAAGAATCAGATGAAGAAGAAAAATCATCTTCCAAAGAATCAGACGAGTTGTTTGATTCAAGGATTCTGAATAATTCTTCTTGCACATTATCATCAATATTTAACATGTTGAACTTGTTTTTTAACTTATCAGGTTTTTCTTTACAGTCTTTACTGAAGTGTCCAGGTTTACCACAATTAAAGCATTTACTTTTACCTGATCTTTGTTTCACATATTTTTTAGAAACATTTTTCTTCTTAACATAGAAATCATTAGGTTTAACAAAGTTATTTCTGTATTTGTATTTTTTATATTTTTTATGGTTTTTATCATGTTTTTTACTTTTTTGCCTAGAATGAGTAGTAGGAGGCAAACCATATTGTTCACAGAAATTTCCCATTTATATTTAGCTTTTCTTTTATTCTTTAATTGGTGTTTTAACAATTTTTTATCATTACACATATTGATACCAAGTTTTTTAATAGTACTGAAAATATCACCATAGGTTAAATTATCATAATCAATAGATTCATTTTTACCCATTAATTCTTGTTTTACCTTATGAGCAAAGATGGGAGGCAGACCGTCAATAAACTTTTCTTTCCAATAAGGTTTACGACAATCTTTCCGAAGCATCACGCTGGAAGTAAAAACATCTTGATACCATCTGTAATCAGACATAGTTGGAGAACTCAAATTATTCAAATAATCAGAAACACGAGATGAAATATTGGATGGAGTACCAACAAAATGTTTGAGAATAGTATAAATCAAGGTATTAACACCATCAGGGATATCACGACCAATACTTTCATCAAAAATAGGCAAACCTTCATCATTCTTTTTAACAGCATGTTTAATAGACTCTCTGGATTCTTCAGTGATATATGAATCCCACCATCCACGAAGAGTACCAGAAAAACCAATAACAAGTAAATTAACAATTTCAGGTTGATCAAGATCATGGTTATTTTGATAAGCAATACCAACCATAGACATATGACTCATTTTATTAATGATTTCTTGTTCAGACAAACCATCAATATTCCATTCATAAATTTTATCAGCAGAAATAGAAAACTGTGTTTGAAAAGATCTCTCTTCAAATTGCATATCAGGAGGAGTGGGTTTTGAATACTAGTTTTTAGTAAAAGACATGGGTTTGGAGTTTCCAACAAATCTTTTAATTTCTGGGAAATCATCATCAAAGATTCTTTTTGCAGAAACAGAAGAAACAGTATCAGAATCTGTATTTTCTTCAGAAACAATTTCTTTTTTAGAAATAATTCGAGCAGCTGAAGTACTTGTAGAAGTACCTTCAGTTTTAACTTTTAAATTAGAAAGCATTTTTTTAACAATTTCAAGAGTCTTGGACTGAGAAGTTTTAAACATAACTTTTTCTCTTTGACTGGGTAAATCAATCAAAGGTTTCTCAGTTTTAACATAAACAGATTTTTCAGAAACAGATTTTTCAACAATTTTTTCTTCAATACAGTCAAGTTGTTGACCAATAATATGCAAAGATTGATTAGTAAAATTGTTTTGTTCAATAAGACTAACAATGGGAGTTTGATCATCAGCAATTTTAAAAGGAGAGGCATTCACTTCCTCTTTTGTCACTTCATCTTTCTTAGTAGTTATCAAAATTGAGTCAAGAGGAGGATGACTAGACCTAATAATGGTTTTATCTATTTTAACAAAATTTGATTTCTTTATCACATTTAAATGTTGTTTTGAAACCTCATCATTTGAAACATAATGGTTTTCAAGAAAATCAAAGAACAAAATATGTGTTTTCCATTGATTCATCTTTTCCAACCATTTTCTCTTAACACGGTCTTTTTCAGACTGAGCAAAATTATTTTGGAAATATTTTCTTTTAGGTTTGTTTTTTGAAAGCATAAACTCATTGTGCAGAGAATCCCAATCAATTTCAAAATCATCGTTTAAAACAATTAAAACTCTTAATTGATTTTTGTAAACAGGAGGATTTTCAATAGAAGGAGAATCAAAATCTGATGGAGTAATAGATATAGAGTCTTCTTCATCATCAACAACAACATTGCCATAAGGAGAGGAAGATTCAGCTTCAGTAGAATAGAAAGGAGTGCTAACTTATGAATTACTACTAGAAACTCCTTTTAGCTTTAAATCAAAGGGTTTTTCTATATTCTTTTTCAAAAAATCAGAGTATTTTTCCAAATTCTTTTTCAAAAAATCATTGATCTCTTGATCTCTTTTTGAAATACTTTCAGATCCAGCAAAGGAATTTCTTCCTTCGTTGATCCTTAATCCAGCAAAGGAATGTCTTCCTTCGTTGATCCTCAAAGGTGGATTGTTTTGAACACTTATTTTAACAGTACCATTAAGATATTGTTGAATATGAGTGAGATCAAGTTCATCAAAAACAGGTTTTGCAGGAGGGCATTCTTGTTCCAACAACCAATCATTAGGAAGTTTAACATCTTGCCATTGAATCATTTTTGGAACTTGAATTTTAGCATCAGGAGTTGAACATTGAACTAACATAGTTTTACCAGAAGATTCTCTAGGAATTTTAGCACATGGGTTGATTTGAGTACCCAATAATCTATAATAAATGCGATAAATCAAAGCGAAAGGCTTACTACCTTCTTCCATGTGATAACCAAATGAAGCAATATTCAATGTCAAAGCTTTAACAATATTAGGATCATCCAAAGCAAGAGTAAGATCAGGATAACAGTTAAAATAAACAGGACCATCATACATAGAAGCAGTAATCATACCAAGAATGCTATCTTTAAAAATCATAAATCTAGCATCTCTTAAACACATGAGAACAAAAGCATTAATACCCTTTCGGGTAAGTGGTTTAATAGCAACTTGAACCATACCAATATGCAAATAACTGAATTTTTTAGCAGCAAGGAAGTCATTAATATTTCTTTTACTGAACAAACAACATTTTTCATGAACTTTTGAAATAGAGAAAATTTGTTCAACAATTCTGGCTTTGTAAGCCGAATGAAAAGCACTTTCAACAAAACTAGTTTTATAAACAGTTTTAGTATCAACTTTAGGAACACTCCAATTACGAAAATCAGGAATCAACTCATTATCATCAATAGTGTGATCTTCTTCATTTACAATATCAGGAGGACAACTAGTCCTGGAGCTGATAGAGGAGTTGGATCTCTACAACCTATCCATACTATCCTAGGTTTAACACTCAGTTATCATGTTTTTCTCACAACTGTTGCATTTCGTAACACATGCCCTAACCAACCTGATACCTCTCATGCCCTACACGCCCTCTCTTGGCTCAAACGAGCCTTACAGTTCGGTTCTATGAATTCACTTTACAACTAGGATGGCGCCAATGACGGTAAGAAGGGAACACAACAACGGAGTATCAAAGTCTCGGGTAGACACGGACAAGACATAAAGACACAACAACACTATCACCGGCCAGAAAAGAGTGGCTCTGATACCATAAAGGGGGAAGGGGACACACAGTTGATGGGAAGAGACGAAAGCACAGTAATATTGTAATGAAAATAATGTAAGTAACTTGAAATAAATAACTTGAAAGTAAGAACAATTATAAGGCAGTAGAACCAGCCAAGTATATATGAAAATAATTCAAAGTAAATGAAAGCAATTTAGAATCGTTCGTTATGGCGGTAATCCGTCCAAGATGGCTGTAACAACAAGTAGAACAATGAACATAAAATTGAAAATACTTGTTATTGAAAGTAGGATAAACACTTACAGTAGTAGTGAATACAAGATCTCAACAGTACAAGTTAACAGTTACAAAGCTTGAACTAGTCCTAGTTACAAGGTTTGTAGAGTTACAAAGTTTGTAGTGAACAAGGTAGTAGTAGTGGAAGTAGGGTGAATTCTCTCTCTAAGAAGGCTTCCTAAGGGAAGGAGTTCTAAGGGAAGAGAAATCTAAACTAAACTTGAGTTCAAAAACCCTTAAGGGACAACCCCCCTTAAATAGGCAAAGTTTCGAGTAAACAGTTCTTGTGAACAGTAAAAGTCAACAGTGAAAAGTAAAAGTTGGTGTGACTAAAAGTCACGTGAAACATGGGGAATCACCTTTTCAGAATAGTAGTGGAATTTCAACAGCAAGTAAACAGTGTAGCATTTGGCCTTTGTACAGGCCAGACAAATAAGCTCAATCTTCTTGAAGGTCTGGAGTGTTATCCTCATCATGTCCGAACAGCTCCTGATCATATGGGAAATAAGGGCTGTGGGCAACAGATTCTTCTAAAGAAGCTTTGGATTCTTCTTGATTAGTAACAGCTTCTTCTGCCCATTTGAGTAAAGCTAGAAGAGCATCAGGATTTTTTCTCAAATTGTCAATAGGGGAGCTCTTGTTCTTTGCTGGAGGCTTAACATTCTTACTGGAAGAAGAAGAGGGAGCATCAGCAGGGGTAGGGGTTTGAACTAGGGAATGATCCTTGGCAATAGGCAAAGCAGCAGCAGATGAAAAACTTCTGAAAATAGTAGCAATAATACGTTGAGTGTGAGGGAATTTGCCCCACCATTTTACATACCAATGCCTAGAGAGAACATTACCTTCTTTCTCATATTGCCATTTTAATATCCAAGGTATTTTATGTTTTTTAACAAAATGAAGCAAAGCAAGGAATTTGGCTCCATAAGCATCACACCTATAACATTTCTTGAAACATTCGAAAGCATCAAGCAATGGCTCAGGAAATATTTCAGCAATAGAACCAAATTGGGTCCACCAACGATTGAACCAAAGAGGCAAATAACCATTGAAAGTTTTGTCAAAGTTAACAAACCAGGAATAAGACATGTTTTCATTCTGGTGCAGCATGAATCTCGACCAAGCAGTAATATAATCATAATATTAATAGGGAATGGGGGAACTTGGCATTGTTCTAGTAGAAGTAAGGGAAGAGCCCCATTTTTCTTCAGAAATAAAATTGACCAAGTAAACACTGTGGTAAATAATTTTGGAGGTATCATCTTTGTCAGATATGGTGTTAATAATGATAGATTTTTCATGGCACAAAAGATCAGAATAATAATTTAAATCCTTTTCTCTGTGCTCAGGAATCCAGTGAAACATTGGAGGGAAATAACTTTTAGCAAGTTTGAGAGGATTAGAAATGGAGACTCTGTTGGGTTTAATATAAAACAGGTGTTGGAAATATTGTTTTTTGATGTATTGAGGGCTATAGGAATTTCTGGGAAAAGTAGTTTTAATAGGCTGGTTAACAGGGGTTATGGCATAAGGGTCATAGGACGAGGCAAGAACAGTAGAGTAATTGGGTCTAGGGATGGTTCCTAGGGTGGTGAAACAATTAGTAATTTCAAGGGGAGAAGCAGGTTCTTTTTTAACAATTTGTTTGGAGGTTTCAGCATGATGATTATCCTTGGGTCTTCTACTTGCCATTATGACACTGCAGAAATTCACGGGTAAGGAAATCAGGGATAGAATTTTGAGATCCTTTAATATATTCAATATCAAAATAAAAAATGCTTAAAATAGCTTGCCATCTAGCAAAAATATGTTTGGAAGCAATATTTTCAACATCTTTTTCAATAACATATTTAGCACTTTTGCAATCAATACGTAACAAAAACTTTTGGTTTAACAAATCACTTTGAAATTTTGAAATACATAGTATTATAGATAAATTTTCTTTTTTAATAGTACTATAATTTAACTGTGCATTATTCCAAATACCGGAATAGAAATGAACAATTTGTTCAGGTGACTCAGGAGAAACTCTTTGTTTTAGAATACCACCATAACCAACGTCAGAGGCATCGGTTTCAACAATTTTAAAAGCACCAACAGTAGGAATACCAAGACAAGGCAATGTCTTAACATGAGATTTGATTTGTTTAACAAGAGAAGTATGAACATCAGACCAATGAGGGGGATTACTTTTTAACCGATCAAACAAAGGTTTGCATTGTTTCCTCATATCCTTGTAAAAATCCGCAACATAGTTTAATGACCCAAGAAATCTTTGGAGCTGTGTTTTGTCAATGATAACATCAGGAAACTTATCAGCAAATTGGATGGCTCTATCTATAGGACGAATCTGTCCTTCAGAGATATCATAGCCAAGAAAATGAACTTTGGTTGGAAACAATTTAACCTTCTTAGCTGAGACAACAAGACCATTTCTTTTAATAGTATCTAGAAACGAATACAAATGTTTCCAGTGTTCGTCAATAGAGCTAGAGTAAACAAGAACATCATCAATATAAACAATGGTAAAATGATTGAAGCAATTAAAAATATCATTCATGATATTTTGAAACTCACTTGGGGCATTTTTAAGTCCAAATGGCATAACATTCCACTCATAGTGCCCAAAAGGAGTGGTAAAAGCAGTTTTGTACCTATCATTCTCCCTAATCTGGATTTGGTAGAACCCAGATTTCATGTCAAACTTGGAGAACACAACGGCTTCACTTAGCCCATGGACCAGGTCATTCTTATTGGGACTAGGATACTGAATCCATTCCAAAACCTTATTCAAGGGTTTGTAGTTAATGACTAATCTTGGGGTTCCTCTTTCAATCTCAGCATTTTTCTGGACATAAAAAGCTGAACAAGACCAGGGGGAATTTCTATTCCTAATCAATTTTTTTTGCAACAAGTCATGGATTTCTTTTTTGCAAAATTCAACAGTTTCAACATTCATTTGGATAGGACGAGCTTTAGTGGGAATATTTTTCTCATCAAAATCTTTAACATATGGCAAATTAACAATATGTTTCTTCTTGTGCCAGAAAGCATTTGGAACATCGAAGCAAACATCATCAATCAACATTTTCTGAAAATTATCAATTTTGGATTGCAACAATTTATCAGAAATTTGTTCAGCAATTTTCTTGTATCTAACCTCTTGCTGGAGGAATTTAAGATGTTTAATTTTAGCATGAATCATGTTTGAAGCAGTATTAGTATCAATATCAAACTTTGAAGCAAATTTGAACTTTACTTTTTGTCCAAAAGGATCAGTAGTAATTCCATCATGTTCAACAAGAAAAGGATACAAAGCATTTATAAAAGACAAACCAAGAATCACTTTATCAGTCATATTTTTAACAAGAACAGAAGGAATCTTGAAACAGACATTAGCATGGCATACATGAGCATTATTCAATTCATACTTAATTTTCATTTGAGAACCATTAGCAGAAACCAATCTTTCCATATATTTTTCAAAGTATTTTGAAGGAATCAGTCCTTCTTGGATACTGTTCATATCCGCACCTGAATCTATCATAGCAATAACAGTGAAATGATAATCAAGAGAAACAACAATTTTAACTTTTCTAAACCATTTTGGAGGAATTATTTTATTAACAAGAGCAAGTTGAGAATTAGTGAAAGCATCAGGAATACCTATATCAGAAAGAAGAGCTTGTTGACTGCATTCATCTCCATCTTTATGCTCATGTCCTTGTTTAAGATTATTTGTATCACTTTTAATATTTTTAAAATCATGTTTTAATTCGCTTATCTCTTGTTTAACAATATTAATTTCATGTTGTAAATCATTAACAGTTAGTTCTTTAGATTTCTTTTTATTAAATTTTTCCAAAGTTTTATCCTCTTTACTCTTGGTGAGAACGTTAATAGTTTTAATAACATTGCAAAAAGAACCTCTACAACCAATTTTAATATTAGGAGAATCAGAAGAATCATCAGCAGATTGATAGCAAGAATCAGATGAAGAAGAAAAATCATCTTCCAAAGAATCAGACAGGTTGTTTGATTCAAAGATTCTAAATAATTCTTCTTGCACATTATCATCAATATTTAACATGTTGAACTTGTTTTTTAACTTACCAGGTTTTTCTTTACAGTCTTTACTGAAGTGTCTAGGTTTACCACAGTTAAAGCATTTACCTTTACCTGATCTTTGTTAACATAATTTTTAGAAACATTTTTCTTCTTAGCATAGAAATCATTAGGTTTAACAAAGTTATTTCTGTATTTGTATTTTTTATATTTTTTATGGCTTTTATCATGTTTTTTACTTTTTTGCCTGGAAGGAGCAATAAGAGGCAAACCATATTGTTCACAGAAATTTCTCATTTCATACTTAGCTTTTTCTTTTATTCTTTAATTGGTGTTTTAACAATTTCTCATCATTACACATATTGATACCAAGTTTTTTAATAGTACTGAAAATATCACCATAGGTTAAATTATCATAATCAATAGATTCATTTTTACCCATTAATTCTTGTTTTACCTTATGAGCAAAGATAGGAGGCAGACCATCAATAAACTTTTCTTTCCAATAAGACTTATGACAATCTTTCCAAAGCATCACTCTGGAAGTAAAAACATCTTGGTACCATCTGTAATCAGACATAGTTGGACAACTCAAATTATTTAAATAATCAGAAACACGAGATGAAATATTGGATGGCGTACCAACAAAATGTTTGAGAATAGTATAGATCAAGGTATTAACACCATCAGGAATACCACGACCAATACTTTCATCAAAAATGAGCAAACCTTCATCATTCTTTTTAACAGCATGTTTAATAGACTCTCTGGATTCTTCAGTGATATATGAATTGCACCATCCACGAAGAGTTCCAGAAAAACCAGTAACAAGTAAATTAACAATTCCAGGTTGATCAAGATCATGGTTATTTTGATAAGCAATACCAACCATAGACATATGACTCATTTTATTAATGATTTCTTGTTCAGAAAAACCATCAATATTCCCTTCATAAAGCTTATCAGCAGAAACAGAAAACTGTGTTTGAAAATATCTCTCTTCAAATTGCATATCAGTAGGAGTGGGTTTTGAATACCAGTCTTTAGTCATCAAAGATTCTTTTTGCAGAGACAAAAGAAACAGTGTCAGAATCTGTATTTTCTTCAGAAACAATTTCTTTTTTGGAAATAGTTCGAGCAACCGGAGTACTCATAGTGGTTCGAGCAGCTAAAGTACTTGTAGAAGTACCTTCAGTTTTAACTTTTAAATCAGAAAGCATTTTTTCAACAATTTCAAGAGTCTGAGACTGAGAAGTTTTAAACATAACTTTTTCTCCTTGACTGGTTAAATCAATCAAAGGTTTCTCAGTTTTAATAGAAACAGATTCTTCAGAAACAGGTTTTTCAACAATTTTTTCTTCAATACGGTCAAGTTGTTGACCAATAATATGAAAAGATTGATTAGTAAAATTGTTTTGTTCAATAAGACTAACAATGGGAGTTTGATCATCAGCAATTTTGAAAGGAGAGGCCTTCACTTCCTCTTTTGTCACTTCATCCTTCTTAGTAAATATCAAAATTGGCTCAAGAGCAGGATGACTAGACCTAATAATGGTTTTATATATCTTAACAAAATTTGATTTTTTTATCACATTTAAATGTTGTTTTGAAACCTCATCCTTTGAAATGTAATGGTTTTCAAGAAAATCAAAAAACAAAATATGTTTTTCCAATTGATTCATCTTTTCCAACCATTTTCTCTTAACACGATCTTTTTCAGACTGAGCAAAATTATTTTGGAAATATTTTCTTTTAAGTCTGTTTTTTGAAAGCATAAATTCATCATACAAAGAAACCAAATCAACTTCAAAGCTTTCATTCAAGATAGTCAAAACTCTTAATTGATTTTGGTAAACAGGGTTTTCAATAGGAGGAAAATCAGAATCAGAAGGACAAAAAGATTTATCAGATTTAGTGTCATCTTCTTCTTCATTAGCAATTCTACTAAATGGAGAGGAAGTTTCAAGTTTAATAGAATAGTAAACAGAGCTAATTTGAGATTTATAACTTGAAATACCTTTTAGCTTTAAATCAGAGGATTTTTCCAAATTCTTTTTCAAAAAATCATTGATCTCTTGATCTCTTTTTGAAATATTTTCAGATCCAGCAAAGGAATGTCTTCCTTCGTTGATCCTCAAAGGTGGATTGTTTTGAAAACTTATTTTGACAGTACCATCAAGATATTGTTGAATATGGGTAAGGTCAAGTTCATCAAAAACAGGTTTAGCAGAAAGGGATTCTTGTTCCAACAACCAATCATTAGGAAGTTTAACATCTTGCCATTGAATCATTTTTGGAACTTGAATTTTAGCATCAGGAATTGAGCATTGAATTAACATGGTTTTACTAGAAGGTTCTCTGGGAATTTTAGCACATGGGTTCATTTGAGTACCCAATAATCTATAATAAATGCAATAAATCAAAGCAAAAGGCTTACTTCCTTCTTCCATGTGATAACCAGATGAAGCAATATTCAATGTTAAAGCTTTAACAATATTAGGATCATCCAAAGCAAGAGTAAGATCAGGATAACAGTTAAAATAAACAGGTTTATCATACATAGAAGCAATAATCATACCAAGAATGCTATCTTTAAAAATCTTAAATCTAGCATCTCTTAAACACATGAAAACAGAAGCATTAATACCCTTTCGGGTAAGTGGTTTAATAGCAACTTGAACCATACCAATATGCAAATAACTGAATTTTTTAGCAACAATGAAGTCATTAATATTCCTTTCAGTGAACAAACAGCATTTTTCATGAACTTTCGAAATATAGAAAATTTGTTCAACAGTTCTGGCTTTGTAAGCAGAATGAAAAGCACTTTCAACAAAACTTGTTTTATAAACAATTTTAGTATCAACTTTAGGAACATTCCAATTACGAAAATCAGGGATCAACTCATTATCATCAATAGTGTGATCTTCTTCATTTACAATATCAGGAGGACAACTAGTCCTGGAGCTGATAGAGGAATTGGATCTCCACAACCTATCCATACTATCCTAGGTTTAACACTCAGTTATCATGTTTTTCTCACAACCGTTGCATTTCGTAACACATACCCTAACCAACCTTATACCTCTCATGCCCTACACGCCCTCTCTTGGCTCAAACGGGCCTTACAGTTCGGTTCTAGGAATTTACTTTACGACTAGGGTGGTGCCAACGACAGTAAGAAGGGAACACAACAATTGAGTATCAAAGTCTCGGGTAGACACGGACAAGACACAAAGACACAACAACACTATCACCGGCCAGAAAAGAGTGGCTCTGATACCATAAAGGGGGAAGGGGACACACAGTTGATAGGAAGAGACGGAAGCACAGTAATATTGTAAATTATATATGACGACACCAATGCAATCATCAGTCGGACCCTAGTCCGACTATAAAACCGGTATTTAGCTCGGGTCCGACTATAAAACTGGTAATTAGCTCCTTTTTCAGTTCTTTCACCGTATTGGATTTTAAAAACATGCGTTTTTTTAAATAAATGTTAATACATCGCATTTCTTATATTTTGTATCCTTCCTTTTATATTTCTTTGGGTTACAATTTTCCATGTAATTCAACAAAAGCATCCTATGGAAACAAATTTCTCAATTTACTGATCCTATGTACTACATAGGAGTCTCTCTTATAAGAAAATTATTGAGCTCCGTTCAGTACTAATACTAATTAGTGCACACTAGTATGTAGTCCCGTGCGGTATATATTATTAATCATGAGTTTATTCATGTTTAAAAGGCTCAGTTAAGTCTAAATTCATATTATTAATTAGAAAATTTCATTAACAAAACTTAGTAGTATATATATTTTACACAGAAAGATGAACCTTGGTGACAATGTTTATCTAAAAGATCCATTCACGCTTTTGAATCTTCAATCTCTATTGGTGATTGAAATTTCTGCAACTTAAAAAATTTTAAATTAAAAAAAAAAAAAAAAAACCCTCAGAGTTGTACTTATTTTGTAGTTTTACGATGGGTCATTTTGTAACATGATGGGCATTTGTGTGAAGAAAAAATCTCTGAAGTTCTATGGCTGATAAAAGAAATTCTCTCCAATCTCTTTTTATAGAGAGAGGGGTTTATGCGTGTTTTTATACATCCTTCATAGTTGTATTATCATGAAGCAGGTCCAATGGATTTAGATTGGTACTACTGATTCCCAAAGCTTGAGTGTTTAATGTGTTATTAAATTTCATCTCATTGGCTTCTGCACATGACAGCAAAATTAAAAATAATTAGATTGTACACGTGTATAGTAAAATTGGACTCTAATTTCAGATTCTAATTGAACTATTGGAATGATAATATATGATAGTAACAACAATAGGAAAATTCAAATAAAATTTCGAATTAAATTGTAACAATCTGAATAAAAAATTCCAGTAGAAAGACAGGGTGGAGTGATCCACTCCAAGAAGGCGACCAAACTTGCGTAAATATAGAATAATAAATCTCTTTCCGGAAAATTTTCATTGTTCATAACCTTTACCTTCACTGAACATTTTAAAAACATAGTGATTCACATCTGCCATCCAGACATCTATAGGCAGGTCCTCTCTAATTCGCGTGAGATTCCATTGATCACTAAGTTCCTTTGCAGCCCGCAATCATCCATCTGTCCACAGCAGTGCTTTCTTCATTGTTATAGGTGCCAAACCTGAACAAAAAGCCAAATATAAGGATAGTGAATTTTAGGCATAATGTGCATCTAATCACATATTAGCAATTTATAACAAATGTAAAGATGCAAACTTTGTAAGTGAATAGTAAACAAAACTCAGTGTCAAAACCAAGAAGAAAGCACTTTAATTCGAAACTCAGTGCAAATGTAAATATGCAAACATTGTAAGCAATTTATAACAAAGATGCAAACTCTGGCTTTGCTATCTTTTTGGAAATTATGCAATGCACCCAAACCAAGTTCTTATCACCGATATTAATCTCTTTCGTTTTCACGTTTGACTACAAAATCAAGAAAAAACTTAATTAGCACAATAACTCACTTAACCCGATGCATAGAAGTGGTTTTAATGAGAATGAGCCCACATACATTTAGCAACATAATGCAAAATTCAACTTTAATTTCAGATTCTAGACACATGGCACAAAATTAGAGTTCTAATTTAGAATTCAATTTCACTCTCTCTCTGCTTCACCTATTATTTTATATATGGATTCAACTTTAATTTCAGATTCTAGACTCATGGCACAAAATTAGAGTTCTAATTTGGAATTCAATTTCATACTCTCTCTGCTTCACCTATTATTTTATATATGGATTACCCATCAAAAAAAAAAAAAAAAATTAGTACACATTAAAATAAAATAAAATACTAATTAGTATTAAAAAAAAATACTAATTCCAAGAGTCAAAATAATTGCTGGCCCCACCCAGCTGCTTTCTTTCTTTTCTTTTTTTTCTTTTCTTTTTAACACAGATAAGTAGTTGGCAAATGACAATAAAGTGGAAGGATATTTAAGTAATTTGACCTAGAAAGACCATTTTTCATCCTCTACTCTTTTTTTTTCTTTTTCTTTTTTAGGTGGGACCAACTCATCCATTTTCTTCCCAATTTTTCCTTGTGAACCAAACAGAGGAAAACCTACGTGTTCTCTCCGTATTTTTTTAAGTTTTTCATCCATCTACTTTTCAACCCCAATAATGTAAGCTATTTAATTAGGATTGGTTAATTTATTGAGACAAAAGAAAGTTAGGACTCAGATTATCTACCATCTTTATCTCCAAAACGTGGATAGAAAAGGACCCCAATAGTCCAATACCCACAAGAGAATACTTTTAGTTTTTTTTTTTTTTTTTTCTATTGATTTTATTTAAAAAACAAAATTTAGCTATAAAATTAGTTGTAGTTTTTGGCTACAACCTTAATTAATATCTTTTTCTTTGAGGTGAATTTTGACAAACTCACCATTAGATTACTTCTTCTTATTTCCTTCATGTTTACAAAATTTTTAGAAAATTGAAGATCAATAATAATGTAATCAATAAATTTTTTAAATTGCAAGTTTTTGTAATTTAAAATTATGCATATAATATAAGTTTATAGATCATATAATAAATAATATCTGATTGACACAAAATTTGACATTTGCATTAAGAACGTAAAAAATATGCAATTCAATAGTTAAATTTTTAACATATATAGTAATGTTTATTTTATTGAGTAAGATTGTAACTTTAGACTACAACCAATTTTATCGCAAAATTTTGTTCTTATTTTATTTTTTAAAAAGTTTACAAAATGATATGATATTGGCACGAGAGAATAAATCTAGCATCAATTTTATTAGAAAAAGTCTATAAGTTGATATTATCAATTGTTGGGATGTGCAGGAACCAACTGCAACCGATATAGTCAGTCTCAACTGACCGACGATAGAATATATACTCAAGACGTGGTTGATGTCAATCGTTAGTGGAAAAGCCAAATTATACTGCGTTTTATATAGAGTGACTAAGGGTCCGTTTGGATACAGCTGAAAACTGAAAACTGAAACTGAAAACTGAAAGAGTGCGTTTGGGAAGCGCGTTTTGCGCTTCCCAAACGCACGTTTGCGTTTCAAGATTTTTTTTTTTTTTTTTTTCAGCGAATGAATAGTAAAAGTACTGTTTATGTACTGTGCGGGAGACAAATTTTACTGTGCATATACTGTTTGTACACTGTTCATGGGACCCACAATTACTTTATTCAGAAAAAAAATATTAAAAATGGGTCCCGCGGTACTATTTACACATTTAAAAATTATTTTACTACAGTGTTTTTTAGTTTTCAGTTTCAGTTTTCAGTTTTCAGCTGTATCCAAACGGACCCTAAGTCAATCTATGCCCAAATTGGCCAAACCCAAAAGAATAGTCGAGCTGAGCTGATATCACCGACCATGGCTCGAGAATGCATTGCAGTGCAGCTTGGGAAGCAGAGAATCGAAAAATGGACCATGTTGGCTCCGCAGGAACAACCGAACAACATACTGCACACCTCTAATTGTTGGGATGAATGCCACGTCAATAATAACATATATACAATTTTTTTTAAGTTATTTTTTATTTTGTATTTAAAAGTCAATTCAATAGGGCATTTGTTAATAAACTTTTTAAAGGAAATTTTGATAACAATTTTATGAGAAATAAAAAAAATTGTCAAAAAACTAGTTACTTCTATATTTTCTTATAAAAATTTTCTAAAAATATTTTTTAAATCAATAGGTATTCGTTAACTTTTCCAGTATAAAGGTTATGTACGAAAATTTTATGTATTTTATCTAAAATAAAATAAAAAAATTAGTTAACATGTATTTTATGTCAAATAAAAACTAGTTTGTTGTGACAATATGTATATGAGAATACTAAAATTTAAAATTTTGATTTTGGAAGAAATGTAGTTTGTTGTGACAAAATGTATTCTATTGTTGCCTAATATGATTTTGTGGTTTACCACTCATCTTGTAACAATAAGATAGATTGATTAATTTAGATGGATAAGACTTCAAATGTTGTTGTACGAATAATTGTTCTTTATCATTAGAACAAGACAACAATTAGTCCCCTACTCTACAAGTTATTTTACCAGTTGAACTTGAGCTAACTCAAACCCAGAAGATTGTTTGGATTCAAATTCTATTAAATGTGCATTAACAAAAAAAAATATATATATATATCTACCCAGAGCATGCAAAGTTGTACAAGGACGATTTTCCTTTCTTGAAAAATAATTAAACCAACTACTCATCAAAGGTAATAAATATTGTTGAAATAATACTCCTAAGCACCAAACTTTCTGTACCATGATGTCTAGTGGTACATGTTGCTGCCAACAGGGATGTTGGGCGTAACACTAACACCCTATAATTTTATTATTAATTTATTTCATATGCATGTATTAAAGAGGAGGCCCACGGTTAAATGAATTTATTTGATTTGGGTCTAATATATTTAAGTAAGATAATTATTATGGTATAAGAGGCCCAAGAGAGATGGCATAAGTAAATAGATGGGCATTGATAAGCTTAAAAACTCTAGCCTTTTATTCTTAAACTTTATGTATATATAAATAAGCGTATGTTTGGATAGTGGCAAGCATCCCACGTTTTGCGCATCTAGCATTATTTAGTGGGTAAACTTTAAAATTAAGTCTCACGATACTATTCACATATTTAAAAATTATTTTGCTGTAGTGTTTTCAGTTTTCAGTTTTCAACAATAAGCGATATCCAAACAGACACTAAGAGATTTCCCCTCTTTTAGTGGCACCACACAATTTTCTTGATTATCTTCTCTGCAGCTGTGCGTGTGAGAATTAGGCTAGCCCTCCCCTCCTCATTACTTGGGTTCTTTTATTTGTGTGACACCCATCAAGTTTCTATATGGTTTAAGGGTTAGTGATATCTCCCACATCTAGGAAAGAGAATGTTTATGTATATTTAGAGCTTGTTTGGACACTCACAAAACTGAGTGATATCATCCTATTTTCATAACTCATGATCCAAAACTGGTGGGACCCACGGAAAAGCAGTTGTTTGGATTCCATGACTCATATTCCATGACTCAATTTTCATGATTCTGTGACTCAAAAAACTGAGTGATAGTAAGGGAAAATGAAAACTCAATTCTGCTATTTTCAAAACTCAAAACCGGTCACTCAGGGAAAGTTTCTAAATTAGCTGAGATTGTGGGCCCCTTCGCCAATGCATTGTCACATCCATCTCAGGCTGGTTATGACCGTTGGAGCTTCCCCTGTTCCACTTCATTTTTCCCCAAATTTTTTGCTGAATTTTTTCCCCCTTCTCACTTCTCTCTCTCAGCCTCTTCTCATTTTCACTTCCCTCTCCATCCCCAGCGAACTAGCTCCATTGCACCACAATCCGTGTTCGAAGAACAAAAGAAGAACACTGCATGATTGAACACTGAACCAGGCTTGAATCTTCACTGGCGAATCTACCTCTCTGTCACCATGTCCATACCTCTCTCTCCCTCTCCATTTTCCATTTCTATGGTCTGGTTTGGGTTTTTTGTTGGATGTGAAAGGGCGTTTTTTATTTAAAGTACTGATGTTGGTTGTGGCTTGTGAGACAGCATTCCTCTGTAATCTTTTGAAATATTAAGTTCTATTGGGTGCATTGATATATTAAAGTACTGATGTTGGTTTGGGTCTTTATGAATTTCTTAAGTTCTATCTTCGTTTTGAACCCGAAGAGTTAAATCCTTCTTTGAAACATTTTATGCTAGTGATCAATCCATTGCCGACTGATTTTGCTTTCAAATCCAGCCACTTCAAGTTGAATAGAGCTGGGTCGGACAGTTTTCTACAGGTCACAGTTTATTGCAGAAGCAAGTTTGTGTGTTGATAAATGAAAATGAATATTGTAAGGGATGGGTTTGAGCGCTCCTTCTATTGGACGAAAGGTCTTAAGCCCAACTGGCCCAATACAATGAATTTTTAAAGAATGGGCTTAAGTGTTAGTTTGAACCACAATCGCTAAGCACGGTTAAATGCAGACAGACCAATAAGGAAATGGGTTCAGGCATGAAATGTTGTCCCCAGGTATTTCGTCCGAGGAACTTGGTATTCTTCTTCTTCTGCTTTCAGTACTAGGTTACCGTGGCTTCCAAGACCATGCAGACTGCTGCAGGTTTCTCCTTTTTCTCTCTTCTTGCTCTTTTTCCGTGATCCCCCCTCCTTGGAGGGTCTTTCACATTATATACTTCTTTCCAGTCTATCTTGACCCTCCATCTGTTGATTGTACAGGTCATACTCGAGTGCTCATCCTATCAGCCACCTTCTCAAACCCTCTATGAGTTGCGGCAACAAAGACCACACTGTTCAAGAGTTCTTTCCTCATTAATATGGCCAGGATGTTAGTTGGGCACATTAAATGTGGAGGTGACAGTTTTTCCTTGAACTGCTCCTACACCATACCCCCGTGTGCGTCCTACTGTACTCGCCCTTTCTTCGGGGAGCGCTCTGGGAGGCTACCTTTGATGGCGTGCCGTTCTTTCCTTCTGGATTCTGGAATGCCGAGGATAAAATCGTCCTTGGCAACATCTCTAAGCCATTTGGACTTTCATCATATGTCCTCGGACATTTTTCTCTCCTCGGCGCGGGCCCTGGGCCTAGTATAAAGTGGGTCGGGGTCGCTAAGTTCTCTGGCCCCATAATAGCCCCTCAAAATCCTGCTCTCTAAATCCTCAGACGGAGAGGAGGGTTTTGGTAACATCAGGCCTCTGTCATGGCTTGTCAAGTCCTGTCCTCTATTAATGCTAGAGTCTCTTCGTATGCCCGAGACACGTTCCTGGCACTTTGGTATATGAAGCATGTCTTCATTAAATGCTGGCGGCTCTATGCTCCCCACGTTCAATGGTGTGATGGTGATTTGATGATGGAGATTTCCTCACCTTTATGGGCGGGAAAACCAGCACAGTTATTTTTAATAGGGAGTATAAATACCCATTTGAACGGACCTGTCTCTTTACCTTTGCACTTAAGAGTTCTTGCGCATATATCCTAAGCTCAGTCAAACTTCCAGCCAAACTCAAGTCTCTTTCCAACATAAAAAGCCTGTCCGACGAGCTTTTCCTCATTTCTGTAATTTTTCTTCTCTCTTCAACTTGTGTTTTCCCTCTTCTAAGTTTATCTTTCTCTTGCTCCTCTCCTTCTTTCGTCATCCCCTAAGTCTCGGCGGTTTCTAGAGATGGGTAAATTTAAAAAGTTGGTTGAGACCGTAGAGGCGATAGAAAAATTCATCGCCGATTATAGGATACCCCCCAATGTGGGTCTGAGGTACTGTGAGGAAGGGGAATGGCACTTTAGGAGAAAAAGGGGCGAGGTGGTGATCCCCATACTCGCCTTTATAGAAGGGAGCGTGAGAATCCCAATGGGGCCAGTGATGAGAGATTATCTTAGGCATTTCCGATTAGCCCCCACCCAGTATGTTGCTAATGTGTTTAGGATCCTGGGTTGTGTGGATGCCTTAAACGAGAAAATGGGGCTAAGGTTAACCCACCACGACGTAAACTTGTGCTACAACCTCTAACTCCTGAAAGGCAAGTCCTACTATTTGAAGATGAGGGATGACAAGGTTCGGCTTATTCAGTGTCTCCCCGAGTCTAGCAAAGGGTTAAACAAGGACTTCCTCATCGTGTCTGGGGAATGACACGATGGCCTTCCCTGCCCACGGTGGAGGGGGAGCCAGGTCGGGTATCTAGAGTGGGAGAGGGATAACCCTTTCTTTTTTTCTTTTTTTTTTGCCATCATGATTTGCACGGTTTGGTTACTGATATAAATATGCCTTCTTTTTGCAGATCCACACGCCTTTCGACGGCACTTCCATCTGACCCACAAGGAAGATTTGGAGACTATTCTCAAGGCGGCGGTTTTTGTAAACAAGGCGGACAACCAAGTCAGGGCCGCTCACAAGATCTTGGGGTACAATCCTATCAAGAGGTCATTCGCCAACCCGAAGTACGTGATTAGAGCTAACGATCCCTGACTTCAGAGAATCACTGTAGTTGAGCACGGGTTTCTGATTCCCGAGGAGTCTCTTGTTCCAGAGGGCATCCCATTGGCCGACTCTTCTTCATCCCACTAAGCAGCGGAAGCCGAGAGTGATTCTGGTTTGCCCGAAGAAGGATTCGGTGTGTTTGACCGGGCTAGTCCGTCTGCAGATCCCGCTGGTGACTTGGGTGACCCAAACCTTTCCGAGGTGGATCTCTTGTTAGCGGGGACATCCTCTCGGGCAGAGATGAGTCTTAAAAGGAAGCCCCAGACAAGCCTGTTCGACCTAATTAAGGGCCAGCCAGGGAAGGAGGCACCAGGAAAGTCACAATCCAAACCTCCCCCTCCTCCGCCACAGCCTCAACCTGTTCAAACCAGGTCTTCCTCTGCCCATTCGCGGACACCATCTCCTCGGTCCAAACTTCCTGCTTCCCCCCAATCGACTTTACCTCCTCGGCTTGAGCCCATCAACTCAAAGAGGGAGAGGAGTTCTAAGGGTAAAGAGCCAATGGATGAGGGAAAGTCTCGCACGCCTCAAGAGGAGGGCAAAGCCCCACAAGCTCAGAAACAGCTAAAAATTGGGCCTCAAGGTCAAGGCAAGTGTAGAGAGGGAAAATTCCCAACCTATCACAAGCTGACACGTCACATTCCCAAGTCCACAAAATACAGCCAATTACAAAGCACCACGTATTGCTGCTAGGTTTTGCTATCACTATTCAGAAACCAACAGAAATTCGCCAGGTGTCATGTAAAAAAAACAATCACACATCAGTGCGTGTAAGCGATGACACAAGCAATCCAACTCGTGTAAGCGATGGCACAAACAGTCCAGCACGTGTAAGCGATGACATAAGCGGACCAATCAGGCTATGACATGTGTCACCAATCAAACTCCACCACGTGTCGCTCACCCACCCCCAAACTCCTATAAATAGAAGCCTTCCTAAGAAATTTAAGAGGACCAAGATTCAGAAGTGAAAAATCTCTGCAAGAATCAAGCCTCAAAGCCTTCACAAACTTCAACCCCAAAATCGGAGAATATTCAAAGTAGATCATCCAAACAATCTGCCTAGATCCTAAGGTTTGTGGGAATCAAGCTCAAAGTGTCCGAAAACATCAACAAATCATAAATTAGTGAAGCTCTACGGATCCAAGCTTCTAAAAGCCCCGAACAACTTCCACCACAAACCTTAGAAGACGAAGAACACACGAAGAACGTGAAAAACAAAGGATTTCTAACAAGCTCATAGCCAGAGATTCATTGTAATTCCGTTTTAGCAATCTTCGATCCATCCCTCAACCAAATGGAAGGATATTTTGTGTTCAAGTCAAAATCACATTACCAGAAATCCAATCAATAAGTCTTGCAAGGAGATCGAATCAGAGGATCACTCTTTTGTAATTTCAAAGAATTGTACCACACAATCATCAATACAAATTCGCATTTGTGAAACTATTTTACTTGTTTGATTTATTTCAAACTAGAAATTTAGTCATTTACAGCAAGGAGGTCGATGCTCAATCTACACCCGAGGCTTGGCTTCCTGCCCCAATGCTCCACGGGGAGCCATTGATGGAAAATGCCTCCCTGAGGGACTTTCGAGGCGGCGAAGGCACTTATGTGGCCGACGCGTTGGAGAGGACCCTGCTCCTCCTCATTGACATGAAAGAGTTAAAGAATACGAGGAGGCAGGAGGTCTTCCTCAGCATGAAGAAGTACTTGGCCATGGTAAGGCTTCTGGTATTTATGACTTCGTCGATTTTTGCCCCTCAATTTCCCATTCATAGTGTGTTTGTTCCAATTGGCAGGCCGTCCAAGCCACTTATAGGCTGGAGGATGAGGCTAAGGAGTAGAGCAAGACCTTAGAGACTGAACGTAATAAGCGCCTGGACACTGTTCAGACCCTTAAGGACTCCGAGGCCAACCTCAATAAGGCCAAGGAAGATCTGAAGGAGATGACCAGGCTCAGGGACATCGCTGAAGCGGGCCTGCCTGGTGCCCAAAAACAAGCCGAGACCCAGACAAAGCGCTTACTTGAAACTGAAGATCAGCTGGGAATTGTTAAGGAGCAGATTGATGATCTTAAGAAGAGGCTAGTTGAGGCGGAGAGGGTCAAAAACGTCGCGGAATGGGCTAAGGATAAAGCTCTAAGGGCTAAAACGGAGGCTAAATTTTCCAAGACGGAGGTTGAGACCTACAAGGACAAAGTTGAGGAGAAGGCCTATGACGCGGGGGTGGCTGATACCCAGGCCATCCTTAAGGCTCAAATCCCTGGGGTATGCCGGCTTTACTGCTCCCAGTTCTGGAATGAAGCCCTCAAACAAGCTAGGGTGGAGGCTTCATCTGATCTGTGGAAGATGGAGAAGGTGTACTATCCTCCGACCATCCATGAGACTAACTCCGAGATGGTGAGTTCTTCGGAGGAAGCTGAGGTTGCCCAGCCTGAGGCTGCCCTGACCGTGTCCCCCGCTAACGAGCCATTCGGAGGGGGGGGAGCTTCTTAAGGTGACAAAAATAAGTGGGAGTTCTAACCCTGAAGCGCCCTAGGAGGTTGCCGGATCTATAGTCAATGCTCAGGACTCTCACGCCGAGGAGCCACCTTTCTTGGTTCAGCTCCTTCAGTCCATTTCCCAGGATGACGTCACTCAGGGCTCCAAGGCCAATCCTGCTCAGCTTCCCAAGGAGGGGGACGTCTCCCAGGATCCTGAGGTCAATCCTGTTCAGCCTCCCAAGGAAGGGACCAGAATAAAGTTGAAGAAGTAGGGGTCCCGGCCGACTTTTTTTTTTTTTTTTTTTTTTAGTTTAGTTTTTAGTTGGTTTGCTTCTGTTTTAAGAACCTTGGAATTTATTTGTAACCGAATTTTTCAACTATATGTATGAAATTCCATTCTTCCTTTCTCTTTTGAATCATGCGTTTATTACTGTTACCGATATTACTATTACTGCAAATCTCGTGATTTGTGAATCAATCATCCTAATAGGTGTGAATGGTTGTGCGCATAATATATTTGAAGTTAAATCCCTGAATACTAACTTTCCGACATCAAAGGGACGCTTGGTTTGCGTTTACCCATATTTCGAGGGGGCTAAGTGTATAATCCAAGGTGTCGAGCGTGCGCTTAGGTCGTATCCACAGGTTTTACAAATCTCGAAGTAGCTAGTTTCCCCACAGGTTTGAGTCCGAGGACCATGCAAGACCTTGATTCTATCTAGCACTTAGGTTTTCTTGGAGTGACTAGTTTCCCCATAGGTTTGAGTCCGAGGACCATGCAAGACCTTAGTTCTGTCTAGCACTTAGATTTTCTTGAAGTGACTAGTTTCTCCATAGGTTTGAGTCCGAGGACCATGCAAGACCTTGGTTCTGTCTAGCACTTAGATTTTCTTGGAGTGACTAGTTTCCCCATAGGTTTGAGTCCGAAGACCATGCAAGACCTTGGTTCTGTCTAGCACTTAGATGATTGCCAGAATGCGAGACATGTAATCAAGATGGACTTAAGATCTGAACTAGACAAATGCTTTTATTAATAGTAATACCTTCTTAGGTTATTTACATTCCACGGACGGGGTACAGCTTTTTCATCTAAGTCTTCTAGGTACTATGCTCCTATCCCCGCAACTAAAGTAATCCGGTATGGTCCTTCCTAGTTGGGTCCAAGCTTTCTCGATGATATGTTTTTGGCAGCACCCACAACTTTCCTGAGCACTAAGTCCCCTGGTCCTAGCGATCTAAGTTTCATGTTGGCATCATATCCCTGTTTGAGCTTCTAATGGTAATAGGCCAATTGGACCATTGCCTTTTCTCTTCGTTCATCGATCAGGTCTAGGTTCTTCCCCAGTAGTTCGTCGTTACTATCCGAGGTGAACAAACTTGTCCTCAGCGTTGGGAAGTTTGCCTCTAGAGGGATAACGGCCTCGGCCCCATAGGTCATGGCAAAAGGCATTTCCCCTGTCGACCGCTGCGGCGTAGTCCGATAGGTCCATAGGACGTGTGGCAGCTCTTCCACCCATCTTCCCTTGGCATCATCTAGTCTCTTCTTAAGTCCGTTGACTATGACCTTGTTAACAGCCTCGGCTTGCCCATTTCCCTAAGGATAGGCTGGGGTTGAGTACCTATTAGTGATCCCCAACTTGCAGCAGTATCTTCTGAAGGCCTTGCTATTAAACTGGAGTCCATTATCCGAGATGAGGGTGCGAGGGACCCCGAATTGTGTAAGAATGTTTCTCCAGATGAATTTCTTAGCATCCACATCCCTGATGTTGGCTAGAGGCTTAGTTTCGACCCATTTGGTGAAGTAATTTGTGCCGACCAGTAGTTATCTCTTATTTCCTACTACCTTTGGGAAAGGTCCTATAATGTCTAGGCCCCACTGGGCAAATGGCCACGGACTGAACAGAGGGTTGAGGGCCCCACCTGGCTGATGAATATTCGGGACGAACCTTTGGCATTGGTCGCACTTTTTAACATACTCCAGGGCTTCCTTTTGCATCCCCGGCCACTAGTATCCTTGGGTAATAGCTCAATACGACAGAGATCTTCCTCCTATGTGACTCCCGCAGATACCTTCCTGTAGTTCTTCAAGCAGCAGTTCTGATGCCTCCGGGTGGACACACAGTAAATATGGCCCGGAATATGAGCGTTTGTACAATTTGTGGTCCTCGAATAACCAGAACCGAGGAGCTTTTCTTCGTATTTTCTCCGCCTCCAACTTTTCCTCGAGTAAGATGTTGTCTTTGAGGAACCTCATGATAGGGTCCATCCAGCTAGGGCCCACTTTGACTTCATTAAGATGAACCATGCCTTTGACTACTTCATTTGCTCTGTCCAGGTGCTCGACGAGAATAATTCAAGGTAAATCCCCTGCCGAGGAGGTGGCAAACGTGGCCAGCGAATCCGCATGAGTGTTTTTGCTTCTGGGGACATGCGACAAGTTGAAAAAGTCGAAGCCCGACTGTAAGCGTTTAACCCGGCTTAAGTGCTCTTGCATCCTTGCATCTCTGGCCTCTAATTCTCCCTTTACCTGGCCCACTAACAGTCTCGAGTTCGAGAACATCTCCACTGCCTTTCCCCCCATTTTCTGTACCATGGCAATTCCTTGTAGCAGGGCCTCATACTCAGCTTCGTTGTTCGTGGCTGAGAACCCAAGCCTCAGGGACTTCTCTATGATGGCTTCCTCGGGAGATATTAGGACTAGCCCCACTCCAAATCCCCTTTGATTCACTGCACCATCAACGTACACCTTCCAACATGGGGGTCCTGGTGTAGAGATCACTCTAACCGATTTTCCATCCATGTTCTACTCCTCTGCCAATATTTCTATTGGGGGTTCAGCAAATTCGGCTACTAAGTCAACTAGGACCTGGCCCTTGATAGAGGTCTGAGACATGTATTTGATGTCAAAAGCTCTTAGAATTGTGCTCCATATGGCAATCCTTCCAGTGTAGTCAGCGGTTCGTAGTACAGACTTCAAGGGTAGTTGGGTTAGAACAACCACTATGTGAGCGTGGAAATAATGGGGAAGCTTTCGCGTAGCGTGGACCACAGCCAATATGGCTTTCTCCAAGGGTAGGTATCTGACCTCGGCTTCATGCAACGACTTACTCACGTAATAGACCGGTTTTTGGATGTCGTTGTCGTCTCGTACAAGCACCAAGCTCACAACATGGGGGCTATAGCAATGTATGCGTACAGAACTTCATCGGCCTTTGGACTGGACATGATAGATGGCCAGGATAGGTAATCCTTGAGTTGTTGGAAGGCCACCACATAATCTCCAGACCACTAAAACTCGTTCCACTTGTTGATCAAGAGATAGAATGGCCTACATCTATCCGCCAACCTGGAAATGAATCGATTGAGGGCTGCGATCATCCCAGTAAGCTTTTGGACCTCCTTTGCATTTTGTGGCGGTTTCAGGTCGTTTATGGCCTTGATCTAGTCGGGGTTAACCTCGATTCCCCTATGTGTAACCATGTAGCCTAAAAACTTGCCTGACCGCACACCAAATGAGCACTTGGAAGCATTTAGGAGTAGCTTATCTTTCCTCAAGACGCCAAAGGTGCTGCCGAGGTCCCCTAAATGCTCGGACACCACTCTACTCTACACCACCATGTCATTGACGTAGATTTCGATGTTCTTGCCCAGCTGAGGTTCGAACATTCTTGTCATCATCCTCTAGTAAGTGGATCCCGCATTCTTCAAACCAAATGGCATTACCTTGTAGTGGTAATTCCCGATTGGTGTCACGAAGGCCGTTTTCTCCTGATCCCTCAGCACTAGTGGTATTTGGTGGTAGTCTTGAAAGGCGTCTAGAAAGCTCATCCGAGGATGGCCCGCTGTTGCATCCACCAGCTGGTCTATCCGAGGTATTGGGAACGGGTCCTTAGGGCACGCCTTATTTAGGTCTGTGAAGTCCACGCAAACCCGTCATTTCCCACTTTTCTTCTTGACCACCACCGTGTTGGCTAGCCATTTGGGGTAAAAGACTTCTTTAATAGCCCCAGCACCTTAAGCTTCGCCACTTCGTCTCTAATCGCATCAGCATGCTCTTTTGACGGGTGACGGGGTGGTTGCTTCTTGGGAATGATGGCCGGGTTGACATTAAGGTGATGGCAGATGAAGGCTGGGTCGATTCCGAGGGCATCGTAGGCATCCCGTGAAAATATGTCAATATTCCTTTTAAGGAACTCAATCAGCTCCTCCTTCTCCTGAAGAGGCAGCTGAGCCCCTACTTAGAAGAATTTCTCTGGGTCGTCGTCAATAACCACCTCTTCCATGTCTTCGCATTTCACCTCCCGGGCAGTTGTGTCAGGTGGCAAAACCGAGGTCTTTAGTTGCTATAAATTCTCTTCAGTGGAGGTCGAGGACTCCGTGTCGAGCCGATGTGAGATGGCCGCTACCACGCATTGCCTCGCTGTGGGTTGGCAACCACAGATTTCAAGGACTTGGTCTCCTGACGGGAATTTCACCTTCTGGTGTAACGAGGAAGCAACAGCCCCTAAGGTATGGATCCAGGGCCTACCAACAATGGCTGTATAGGAAGAGTAAGTGTCCACCACGATGAAGTTCACCTCCACTATTTCCAAGCCGGTCTGGATGGGTAGCCAAATCATTCCCATTGGGATGACAAGCTTCCCGTCGAAGCTCATCAAAGGGGAGTTGTAGGGCATCAAGTCCTCTAGTTTTAACCCCAGCCCCTTGTATAGGTCAGGGTACATAACCTCAGTCGCGCTGCCGCCATCCACCATCACTCTTTTCACATTGTAGTCCCTGATTCGGAGGGTGATTAGTAGTGCATCGTCGTGGGGCTAGATGGTCTCGATCTTGTCTTCCTCTAAAAAACTCAAAACAGGACGAAAGCTCATTCTGGCCCTCTTCGGCCCTGGTTGGGACTACTTGGTAGGCAGTTGAGCCACCGATAACACTCATGCAAGGCGTGTGCCTGTTCTCCCTGGCGCGGCCACGATTACGTTGATCGTTCCTACGGGTGGCCTCAGGGCAGCATCCCTCCTGGCCTCTTGATGGCCTTGATGACCACTGGAATAATGCAAAAGGTGCTTCAGCTTTCCTTTCCGGACTAGCTGGTTCAGATGGTTCCAAAGGTTCTTGCAGTTCTCCATAGTATGGCCATGGTCTTGGTGGTATTGGCAATAAAGGTTATGATCGCGCTTCGAGGGTTCTCCCGCCATTTTATTCGGCCACCTAAAGTATGGCTCGTTCTTGATTTTCTCCAAAACTCGATGTATTGGTTCTCGGAATACGGCGTTGACAGTCTGTGCATTGGTTGTTTCGGGTTGCCCTACAAAGTCCCTCCTTGGGAGGTTGCTGCTATACCGGTCCGACCTGAAATCCCTCCTCTCCTGAGGGATAACCTTCTCTTTTCCTCTTCCCTGCAACTGGTCTTCCTCCACACGTTTGTACTTGTCAATCCGATCCATCAGTTGACACATACTGGTGGCGGGTTTACCAATCAGAGACTTCCGCAGGCCGTGATCTACTGGGAGACTATTTTTGAAAGTGATGATGGTGACGTCGTCAAAGATGTCTTCCATTTCATTGTACGTCTCCCAATATCTGTCCGAGTAGGCCTTTAAGGTTTCTCCATCATGCATGGATTATGACAACAAAGCACTCAAAGGCCAAAGGGCTCTGCAATTCGTAACAAAGCAGGAGCCAAAAGCTTGGGTCAGCTGCCTATAGGAGTCTATGGAGTTCGTCTTCAGACCATTAAACCACCTCATCGCTACTGGTCCCAAGCTGGACGGGAAAACCTTGCACATCAGCACCTCGTTCCTCAAATGGACAGCCATCCTTTGGTTGAACTAGCTCACATGCTCCACCAGGTCTGTTCTACCATTGTAAACGGCAAAGGTTGGTTGCTGGAACCATAGAGGAAGTATGGCCCCTTCTATGTGATGCGTGAAAGGCGACTTGGAGAGTTGATCTAGTGCCCTGCTCATGGCATCGTTTCCCAAGCCCCTAGGAGATGGGCTTCTAAGCCTACGCCTCTGGTAGTGCTCTTCTTCGTGAAAGAAGGTCTCACTTGGGGGAGTCCTCGATCTTCATCTATAGTCGTCGTCACTTTCATCGTCGGAAGGCGCATCAAGTCTGGAACGAGATTGCCTCTACTGTGCATGGTGCAGCTTTCTTTTTAAATCGTCTATCTCTTGCTGCATGGACCGCCTATCATCCTGTTTCTGAGACATATGGCTCCTAACTTCTTCCTGTTGTGGGGCCCAGTTGTTATTTCGTCTCTGAAGTGCATGGCTACCCACGCGAGAGTGGCTCCTGCTAGTTTGGGTGGTGTTTACGCTTCCCTCTCGAAACCTTCCATTCTCTTCGTTTCGGTCGCGCTCGAGGTTAGGGAAGTTACCCTGTTGTTGGGATTTGGCTAGTTCGAGCTGATGGGGGCCTATTTGATGAGGGTCTGATCCTACCATGCCGAATCGTTGTCCTTACTAACACACAAGTTCTTCCCACAAACGGCGCCAATTGTAAGGGATGGGTTTGAGCGCTCCTTCTATTGGACGAAAGATCTTAAGCCCAACTGGCCCAATACAATAAATTTTTAGAGAATGGGCTTAAGAACTAGATGTTAGTCTAAACCACAATCGCTAAGCACGGTTAAATGCAGACAAACCAATAAGGAAATGGGTTCAGGCATGAAATGTTGTCCCCGGGTATTTCATCCGAGGAACTTGGTATTCTTCTTCTTCTGCTTTCAGTACTAGGTTACCGTGGTTTCCAAGACCATGCAGACTGCTGCAGTTTTCTCCTTTTTCTCTCTTCCTGCTCTTTTTCCGCGATCCCCCCTTCTTGGAGGGTCTCTCACATTATATACTTCTTTCCAGTCGATCTTGACCCTCCATCTGTTGATTGTGCAGGTCATTACTCGAGTGCTCGTCCCATCAGCCACCTTCTCAAACCCTCTGTGAGTTGCGACAACCAAGACCACACTATTCAGGGGTCCTTTCCTCATTAATGCGGCTAGGACGTTAGTTAGGCGCATTAAATGTGGAGGTGACAGCTTTTCCTTGAACTGCTCCTACACCATACCCCTGTATGCGTCCTACTGTACTCGTCCTTTCTTCGGGGAGCGCTTTGGGAGGCTGCCTTTGATGGCGTGCCGTTCTTTCCTTCTGAATTCTGGAATGCCGAGGATGGAATCGTCCTCGGGAACATCTCTAGGCCATTTGGACTTTCATCATATGTCCTTGGACATTTTTCTCTCCTCGGCACGGGCCCTGGGCCCAGTACAAAGTGGGCCGGGGTCGCTAAGTTCTCTAGCCCCACAAATATGAATATGAATATGAATGTGATGACAAAGATCAATGACATTTTTTCAGCAAATAGGCCAGTTCCATAGCATGTTTATTCAGAAAAGTTATTGTAGTACTTATCAAAAACAAAAGGGAAAAAACAGAAAAAGAAAAAGAAATTTAATCTATTACTTGGTGATAAAAATTAGAGAATAAGAACTCAAAACAAATGCAAATGGAACTGCAAGTACATAGTTCAGAAAACTACAGAACAAAATAGTAAACAAAATAGCAAAAGCTTTATTTATATTTATTTATGATCCCAACATCAACTGGCTCCATTGAGGTAATGGGTATAAACAAAAGGATCAAAGCCCAAGAGAGAGGGGGTAGGGGGGTTAAAGAAAAAAGGGGGACAAATGGCCCAAGTTTAAGAGAAACAGTAGAGAATACAATTATAATTTTGGGTTCTTTATGCAGTTAAAGGGGGTAGGATCATTCCCTTTTGGGTTCTTTAGTCTCTATGCCCATAGATCATAGGTTGGTAGGCGTGAACTCAGGCAATTTAATTTTGTCACCATGCTAATGGGAAAAATGTTCTTTATGGTTACTATATAACTAGTCGTTAACCCGTGCGATGCACGGGATAATTAAACAAAATGTATACACATTCACTTTTATTGGTACAATCATTTGAAAACAATTCTAACTAATACCCAAATGTAAGAGACACATTGATTTACTATTTAAAATAGCCTTCTGAAGAATTTACACATATTGTGCAACTGAGCCTTAATTTCTCATCAATGGTTATAAATATAAACTGCAAATATATAAATAAAGACCATGACTTGAGAAGGACGCATTAAACTTCAAATTAGAGTAGTAATATTACTTTCTCAATCTTTGCTTAGTTGTAATAATAATATAGAGGAAATTCAAAACATGGAAAGAAAATAAAAATTACAACAATTAATTCCATTATCTTTCGTGCTATACTTTGTAATTGTACAGAATTAAGTCAACTCAATTTAAGTAGTTGTAATAAAATTGGCTTCTCCTATTCTCTACTCTATAGAGATATGAACATGTTGGATTTCTCAAATAATTACCAGTATTGCAATAAAATGATTTATTATTGAGAATAAGAAACAATTAAGCTCATCCCTTAAAGATTTACCTCTTTTACTTGGTAATTTCCATTCAAACTTTAAAATAGATTATTTGCCTTACCTAGATGTTTTCCTTGTGGTGAGAACAAATAAAATGAGACAGGTGTTGCATGACCTTCAAAGCAAAAAAGTTTTCTTCTAGTCAAAAACAAAACTCGTCAAGAGGAGTAAGAGAGAAAGAAATTACTCAATGAAAAACCATGGTGAATGGAGAAAAGATTTTTGAACTTCCAAAGATCCACACAAATTTTAGCCATAGGTGCAAAATGCCAAGTTAAGAAATATAAATATTGATCTACAGGTGTAATTTTTAAATAGAAAATAGCAATTTCATGAACAAAAACCCTAGCAACCAAATAGAAAAACTATAACCTTGATTTGATTTCTCATTTATCAATGATGGTGACTGGAGAATAAGTTGATTTAGTCCATAAGAGTGGCCCTGAGTAATTGCCGATGGCAAGTGCCAAAGATAGTAAGTAAATCAAATCAAAGAAGGGGAGAGTATAAATTATTTTACGAAATCAAAGATCTCTTTACATCCCATAAAATTTAAAAAAAAAAAGAAGAAAATCTCTCTATAGCTTAAGAAACACAACATAATAAAATTAAAGAGAGAAAATTTCAAAGGACAAAATATTTTATAGATAATTTAAAAGAATTTTGGTTTAATTCCTGAACTCCGCAACTCCATAAAATTCATACTAATAATAATATTTTATGATTACACAGACTATTTTTTTAGAGTGTTTGATCTCAACATTGGCGTGCATTTAATCTGTCACTAAAAGCAAAGGGAAGTAGATCATGTGCATACATCTTTATGAGAAATTTTTGGCAGTCAGGCATAACAAACGTGTAACCATTTTGTCCTATTCCTACCATCTAAGAACATATCCTCTCTTATAAGTTGATGATGCCAAGTTTAACGTATCCTCTCCTTTTTTTTTTTTTTCTTTTTTTTTTCCCCAAAGAAATAAAAGGAATTTAAAAACATGTTCAATTTGTTAAAATGCAAGTGCTTCAAGCCATAGAACATTTAATGAAAATTGCAACTCCATGAATTGAATTTGCAAATGGTATTAACTATTGGCTATTAATGCGATTATTAAGCCGTATCACATTGAACATGTTTCTCTATCAAAATATATAAACAAACTAACCTTACAAAAGCTGAACTTTATAAGCTAAAATCTATACCATGCGTTGTAGATCTTGAATGCTATACCATGCGTTTAGGGCTTCCTACATCTGGAAAGAGAGAGTTTGCAGAAACCAAAGAAAATCTCTCTATAGTTTAAGAAACACAATATACTAAAATTAAAGAGAGAAAATTTTCGGAGGACAAAATATTATAGATAATTTAAAAGAATTTTGGTTTAATTCCTAAACACTGCAACTCCATTAAATTCATACTAATAATAATATTTTATGATAGTGCAGTTAGAATTTTGGTTTAATTCTTGAACACTGAATTGGAAATTGATTATATGAGTATTCAATGGTGAACAAAAATTAAGTTAAAATTTGATCATTGTAACAACTTCTTCACATAGTATTCTACAGGTAGCAACGAATTTAATTTGATTGTGTTACTATATAATCCGAACTTATTAATATATCAGGACTTTGAATTAACTCAATAAAACTATCAAAGCCTTTCCACTACAAGAACATGTGAAGATTCTGTTAATTTGAGCAAACTTAAACCCCTCCATCCACTTAAATTTTAGGAACAAATTATACACTTAAAAGGGTTAGTAATTTATAACACTTACCCCCCACTATTAGTATATGACACCAAGTGCGGTCGTCGTAACCCTTTGAAAGAACCTTTCCCAATTGGACCCTATCAAAAAAAAAAAAAAAAAAAAAAACACCCAATTAACAAAATTGATCCAAAAGGGTCTAAAAAGCACACAAAATCAATTCAAAAAACAAAAATATGAGACAAAGTAATTACTTTCTGCTGCCAATGAAATCGTCTTCTGTATTGCTGTTCCAAACTGCAACACTTATCTCTCTAAGGCCTTCAATTAACGAAAACACAAACTTCTCTTGGAATACCGAAGTATTATGACCATCTATACACACACACACACAAAACAAAATCAACATAACTCACTATAACTCTATAAAAGCCTCAAAAATATAAAGAGAAATTAGAGGGGTTGAATTTGATATTTACGTTTGGAGAGAGAGAGTTTGCAGAAACTGTGGCTTTATATTTCTTAACTTGAGAGAGGGGTAAGGTTGCTAGAGTTTTGAGGAGTTATAATGTTTTTATTTTTTAAATATTATGATTTCTTAACTTGAGAAAGGGGTAAGGTTGCTAGGGTTTTGAGGAGTTATAATGTTTTTATTATTTATTTTTTAAATATTGTGCTGACGTGAAAAATTGTGGTGCTAGCAGAGGCTTCGGTTTTATATATATATATATATATATATATATATATATATAATATACTTATCTAAGTCAGTTCACAACCAATTTATCATCTACGCACATATCATTGTTCAAATATTTTGTCCAGACTTTATCATTTATGTTTTGCGGCATCAAGGGAATAATAGACTATGTGATGGCTAGACGCCTAGACCTATAATGACAAAATATTGTTTCATTTTTTATATTCATTTCTATGATCATAGAGGAGCCCCTTTACCATTCTGTATAAATAGGCTATTCTATTTGTACCAATATGGTATAGGGGTGTACTCAATCCTTCTTTGTCCATTAGTTCCCAATCCCTCTCTTCGTTGCGGGGTAGAGTTCCCTAGAGTTGCAGTACATTCATGCCGATTAATAGATAGTGAAAATCTATGGAACAAGCTGATCAAAGGTGAAAGTGAATTGGATAATTAAGTAAGTAAAGGGAAAATTTTGGAAATATTTGTGTAGTACAAAATTATACTGTTAAGCATGAAAATAGATTTTTAAATGGGAAATTTGTGTAAATTGATGGACCTATATTTTGTACGAAAATTTTTTGTATTTCATCTAAAATCGAAACAATTTTAGTTACCATGTATTTTATGTCAAATTAAAACTAGTTTGTTGTGACAATATGTATATGAGAATACTAAAATTTTAAATTTTGATTTTGGGAGGAATATAGTTTGTTGTGCCAATATGTATTCTATTGTTGCCTAACAAGATTAATTTTGTGATTTGTCAGCCTTATATGATAATTATAGCAAATGGTGTGGAAAATGGTATGATCCTAGAATTTGTGAGATAAATATGATAGTTTTCCATCTTGTAACAATAAGATAGATTTAAGATAGATTGATTAATTTAGATGAATAAGACTTAAAATGTTGTTCTACAAATAATTATTCTTTATCATTAGGACAAAACAACAATTAATCCCCCTAATCTACAAGAAATTTTATCAGTTGGACTTGGGCTGACTCAAACTCTCGAGATTGCTTGGATTCAAAATCTATTAGATGTATACTAAAAAACAAAAATCTACCATAACCATGCAAAGTTGTACACAGACAATTTTTCTTTCTTGAAAAATAATAAAACCAATTTCTCAACTAAAAAATAATAATAAAACCAACTACTTATCAAAGGTAATAATAATTGTTGAAAATAATACTCCTAAGCACCAAACTTTCTTGAACCATGATGTCTGGTGGTATATGTTGCTGCCACCAAAGTCAAAGGATTTTTTTTTTTTTTTTGGTTAACAAAGTCAAAAGTTGTGTTAGAATCATTTTCTCCCTTCCTTGTGCGTGTCTTTGTTTCTGTTAGTGTATAGCTTAGACTAGTTTAGCCCATTGGGCTTAGCCCAATATACTGTACTTGTAATTTACTCATTTTACTTGTACTGCACACATACCTAGCCTATATAAGGCTCTCTATTGTACATTATTATATATACATCAATACACAGACTATTCAGTCTTTCTCTTTCACTTTACATTGTTAACATGGTATCAGAGCAATTCCTCTGACTTTCTGGTTCCTGGGGACATCTCCGGCGTTCTTTCGCTGCCTTCACCTTCATCCAGTAGTCACTGCAGAAGCGAGTCACCGCCGTCACACCCACAGTCCCTGCAACTCTCGGATATCATCATTCTGCTCATCCAACTGCCAAAGCAAAGGCATAGAGTGACAGAACAGCCAATCCCGAGCAAAACCAACCAAGAACAGCCAGAAACTACATCACACGTGCCTCCATGCGCCGGCTGAAGTTTCGGCCTCACGAGCACGCGCTCCACGCGCCTCCACGTGCCGTCACGCCCCGTCAGTGTCTCTCACGCGCCTCACGCGCCAGCCATACGAGCCACACGTGCTCCCACGCGCCACACGCGCCTCACGCGCCAGCCATACGAGCCACACGTGCTCCCACGCGCCACACGCGCCTGCTCCGCTTCACGTGCTGCCACGTCAGCCCTAGGGTGATGTCACACTGCCACGTCAGCCTTTGACTTCTTGACCGTTGACTTTGACTGTTGACTTTGACCAAAGTCAAAAAATTTCAACAGAACCTGTCTTGCTCAGTTTTTCGCATAGATTCCGATTTTGAACTCTGTTTCTGCATTTGAGGTCTCTAAATCTCATTTTTTGGTCATTTTCTTCATTATGGCTCAACAAAATGAACGAGATATCATACGTCCTATAACTATTATGTTGGATAGTCCTACTAGTTATCATGCGTGGTCTTAGAATATGACTGTCTTTCTCAAGGGTCGTAAACTGTGGAGATATGTGACTGGTTCAATTTCTAAGCCAGTACCAAACCCTAAGTCCAAAGCCACAGCTGCTGAAGTGTCTTCCAAGACTGCTGTTACAACAGATGATTATGAAGAACGTCTAGAGGAATGGGAGAGTATTCAGAGTAAGATCTTGTCTTGGTTTATCAATACCTCTATTCCCTCCATTCATAATCTTCTTCCTCGTCTTGAAACTGCTGAGGCTGCTTGGAAATTTTTGGCCGATCGCTATAATTGTACTAATGATTCAAGCTTGGAGTTCCACATTGAATCAAAACTCTATCAAATGCGCCAAGAGACAAATCAGTCTATTTCTGATTTTTATTCTCAAACTTCTACTATGTGGGAACAACTCTCTGCTGCAGATCCTCCACTAGTGTGTTCTAAGGACATTGAGCTCTTTGTCAAATATCGGGATCGCCGTAAATTTATGCAGTTCATGATGGGTTTACATAAGGATTTTGAGCCTACTAGGGCTTCTCTACTTAGCCGGTCTCCTACTCCTTCTCTTGATGTTGCAGTCAAGGAGCTCATTTCTGAGGAGAATCATCAGCCTACTTATCACATGTCATCATCTGATCATGTATTGGCTACACCCTCTCCACAGCCTCCCATTGCTGCATTCACTTCTCCTCCACGAATAAACTCTAGGCATCCCAATTCTCAGTCTTCCAAAGGTACTCGCTGCAAGTTTTGCTGTACCAAAGGCCATGGCATCTCTGTTTGTCACAAACCACAGAAATTTATGCAAGAGCATAATAAAGCTTCTCTTCCTCGGGCAACTACTGTATGTCCTTCAGATCCATCGGTTCCCACAGGTCCATCTTTGGCTTCCTCACTTTCTACGGCTGATATTGAGGCAGTTGTTCAACAAGTTTTATCTCGCACTTCCACTGCCCTTTCTGTCACCTCAGGTAAACAACTTGGTTTTTTGATATTGCATGTTGTAACCATATGACTCCTGATGAATCCCAATTTTCTAATAAGGCACCTTAGAATATCCAATCACCATTTACACTGCTGATGGAACTCCTATGCCTGTTAGTCATAAAGGAACAATCTCTTCTCCTTGTTTATCCCTTAGTGATACTTTTTATATTCCAAAGTTATCTCTCAATTTGCTTTTTGTTGGTCAACTTTGTGAATTAAGAGTAGATCTTTTGTTTACTAATCATGGTGTGGATGTGCAGGATCCCCAGACGGATCAAGTTCTTGGGATAGGCCGTAAAGTTGGTCGCATGTTTGAGGTTCATGACTTGAAGATTCCTTCACAAGTTGTTTCTACAACTGCTACCACTGCCACCTCCTCACCTGATCTATGACATACTTGTCTTGGTCATCCATCCTTATCTTGTCTTCAGTTGTTAGCTTCTCAAGGTCATTTAGGTTCAATTCAGTTTCAAAATTTTGATTGTACTTCCTGTCATTTTGGCAAACAAACAAAATTGCCATTTAATAAAAGTGACTCCTTTTCTTCTGCCCCTTTTGATCTTATACATTCTGATATTTGAGGTCCTGCACCTGTTCCCACTGAAGGAGGATCTAAATATTTTGTCATATTTGTGGATGATTTTTCTCGATATACTTGGATTTATCTGCTTCACCATAGGTCTAAACTTGTGTCTATTTACCAAACATTTCATAAAATGATTGAAACACAGTTCAATCGCACTGTCAAAGTCTTTCGATCAGATAATGCCCAAGAATATAATGATAAATCTTTCTTATCCTTTTTAGACAGTCATGGTACTCTTCCTCAGCAGTCTTGTCCTTACACCTCTAAACAAAATGGTCGTGCAGAACAAAAACATCGTCACATTCTTGATGTTGTCCGCACCCTTCTCATTTCTGCCTCTCTTCCTGAGCGCTTTTGGGGTGAGGCCGCACTCACTGCTGTGTACACCATTAATCGTATTCCTTCACCAACTACACACAACAAATCACCATTTGAGCTTCTCTATGGTCAAACTCCTGACTACTCCTCTCTTCCGGTTTTTGGTTGTGCTTGCTTTGTCTCTCTTCCTCTTCATGAACGAACAAAGCTCCAGTCTCTTACTCGTCTCTGTTGTTTCCTTGGTTATGGTGTGTCCCAAAAGGGGTTTTGCTACTAGGATCCCATTTCTCGTCGCCTTCGTGTCTCCCGTCATGTTAAGTTTTAGGAACATCGTCCTTTCAAGAGTCTTCAGCAGTTTCCTGCATCTTCTTCCTCAGAGTCTCCCATTTTTACTAATATTTTCCTCCCTCTCTATCCTAAACTTGTGGAGGATTCTTCAACATCGGCTACCTCTCCAGACGACTCATCTCCAGTTCTATCTCCGGCATATGACCCGCCTGTCTTGGATCCTGTGGCACCACCCCTTCCTGAATCTCCTGTTGGTCCTGAACTTCGTCGTTCCACTCGGGTAAGCATTCCTCCCCCTTATCTCACTAATTATCCCTGCTCTTTTGCTCTTGCCACCCTCTATGAACCTCACACCTATCGTGAGGCCCATACTGACCCTCTTTGGCTGCAAGCTATGAACGAAGAACTAAATGCCCTTCATAAGAATCACACTTGAGATATGGTTGATTTGCCTCCTGGTCAGTCTATAGTAGGTTGTAGGTGGGTTTACAAGATCAAGACTAAGGCTGATGGATCTGTTGAACGATACAAGGCTCACCTAGTTGCCAAGGGCTTTACTCAGGAGTATAGTATTGACTATGAGAAAACATTTGCTCCTGTTGCTCGCCTTACATATGTCAAATGTCTCATTGTTGTGGCTGCTGTTCGCCGTTGGCCTCTTTATCAAATAGATGTGAAGAATGCTTTCCTCAATGGAGACCTTCATGAAAAAGTGTACATGCAACCACCCCCTGGCTATCCACACTCAGGCAGTCAAGTTTGCCGCCTTCACCGTGCTCTTTATGGCCTCAAGCAGGCTCCTCGAGCTTGGTTTGAAAAGTTTAGCTCAGTTGTTGCTCAGCAGGGTTTCACTTCGAGTCCTCATGACACTGCTCTGTTTGTCTGAAGATCCTTTGCCGGTATCACTCTTATTCTTCTTTATGTTGATGATATGATTATTATTGGAGATGATTCTGCAGGTATACGCTCTCTTCAACACTTCCTTAGTTAGCATTTTGAGATGAAAGATCTGGGCACTCTCAACTATTCTCTTGGGCTTGAGGTTACCTCATCCTCTGATGGATACTATCTTTCCCAGGCTAAAAACGCTTCTGATCTTCTCTCCAAAGCCGGTATCACTGACAACAAGACTGTTTCCACTCCTTTAGAATACAATGCAAAGCTCACACCTTTGGATGGTGAACCTATATCCGATGCTACTCGCTATCATCAGTTAGTTGGCAGTTTGATCTATCTCACTGTTATTCGTCCGAATATTTCACATGCCGTGGGTATGGTTAGTAAGTTCATGGATGCACCTTGTTCTGTCCACTATGCTGCTGTTCTTCGGATTCTCTGATATGTCAAAGGCACACTTTATCATGGTCTGCATTAATCCTCTCAATCTTCTCTCGAGCTTCATGCTTATTCAGATGTTGACTGGGCAAGTGATCCGACTGATTGATGCTCTATCACAGGTTTCTGTTTCCTATTAGGTACTTCTCTTGTTTCATGGCGCAGCAAGAAGCAGGATGTGGTTTCCCATTCCAGTACTGAGGCTGAGTATCGTGCCCTTGCCGACACCACTTGCAAGCTTGTTTGGCTTCGCTGGCTCTTGGCTGACATGGATGCTCCACAGCCCACTGCCACTCCTTTTTATTGTGACAATCGTAGTGCTATCTAAATTACTCATAATGACGTCTTCCACGAACGCACCAAGCATATTGAGATCGACTGCCACATCACTCGCCAGCATCTCAAGAAAGGAAATCTCAAGTTGTTCTCCATCTCCTCTGCTAACCAGCCTGCTGATATCTTTACCAAGACTCACCTGCCTGGTCGTCTTCGAGATCTTATATCCAAACTCCAGTTAGCTTCCTCCTTGCACCTCGAGTTTGAAGGGGATGTTAGTGTATAGCTTAGACTAGTTTAGCCCATTGGACTTAGCCCAATATACTGTACTTGTAATTTACTCCTTTTACTTGTATTGCACACATACCTAGCCTATATAAGGCTCTCTATTGTACATTTTTATATATACATCAATACACAGACTATTCAGTCTTTCTCTTTCACTTTACATTGTTAACAGTTTCTAATAAAAAAAATAAGAAGGTCAAACGTTGGATGGCATGATACGAGTGCACAACTATCATTTAATTATCTTAGATTTATTCCTTCAAAAAAAAAAATATTCCTTGGACTTAAAAAGGCCAATTTTTGTATGTTTTGAATCATATAAATTTATAGGAGCAGATATATAAAAGTTAAAACTATAGAAAAAATCTAAGATAAAATTAATTTTACGAACTCCAACAAAAGGTATTTGTATATCTGTGCTGGAACAAAATCGTCAACCAAACCGAATATAGTAGGTCATGGATTCTTGACTTTGAAACCGAATATATTATGCTTCTTTGTATGACCATTGGAACTTTAAGGTGACGATAAGATCTGCACCATTTGTAAAGGAATTAGGAATTTTTGGCTTGGTGGTGACTACTGGTGAGGACTTTGCTTGGTATCTCGGTTATTTTTGGCCCCACCTGATAACGAATGGTGGCCATTTGGACCTTGTCGACAATGGTGATGGAGATATTTCAACTTTCTGGACGTATATATCTTGGTAAAGATATTTAGACCATTTTCAAGATTGTTATTAAGCCCTCTGTACAACTTCTTCAATATGTCAGAAGTTGTTACTTTAGTCTTGCATATGTTTTAAAGTATCTTCTTCAATCCTATAAAAAAAATAAAAAGTTTCTTTCTTCAAATTTTTTTTTTTTTTTTTAAGTTATAAAGTAAGGCCCTTTAAATAAATAAAAAAATAAAAAAAATAAAATCGGTCTTCCGTGTGGATTCATCAATCCTATATCAGGTGACTATAAGGATAATATCATGTATACAACTGGACCTTAATAAGATTATCATTATGAGTACAACACATTCGTTGAAGCGTTACTATTCGAACTTCTCAACTCATGCAAGTATCATAAGAAGTGGTACAAGAATTCCTACCACTCAAGCCACACCCTGAAATGGTGAGCTGGTCATGCCTTGGGTATGCTCCCCAGAAGTCATGCATTTCACATTTTCACTCCTCATAGCTATCACTTTCTATGTGGGTATGGGACATCTCACATGAACCATTAGAAGATCATAGCTTAACCAATTTTTTTTTCTTTAAACTATCTTTAAAATCTATAACCACAACTTTTTGGACCTCTAATTTGGTAGGTTATAAGTGATGGAGAAAAATAAGTGGATTCATGTAAAATTAACAAATAACCGGTCACAATCTATCATATAAGATAAGTGTAAAAATATGTGTGGTAAAAAGTGTGGATCTAGAATTACTCTAAACCTTCACATTCCCTTTTATAATAGAAGGCTAAAATTGTGCCACTTCATCACTCCACCAATGTTCCTATCACCTTGAGTAGTGTTAGTTACTACAAGTTTTACTACATTAAACTTACAAACTGATATGTCACCCATCGTAAAGAGACAATTCAAATTCAAATATTCATTTTTTTTAAATGGTTGAAACTCACTAATTACATTCATTGCTACATCAATTTGTAAATTTTATTTAGTACTACTTGTAGTATTTTTAGCATTTTTCTTTCACCTTAATTAATCCCGTTAAACTTCCATTTTTCTTTCACTTTAATTAATCCAGTTAAATTGCTACATCAATTTGATGTGTCTCCACTTCCATAGTATGTTCTCTATCCCTCTTTCTCTCTCCATTTTTATCTTCTCCATCATCATTTTCAAACTTTCTCACTTCCTTATTCTCATCTTAACATTCTCAGTTCTCACTTTATCTCTTATCAGTCCCTTTTTGCTTTTTTATTTTGTTAGTAGAAGAAAATTGTAAAATTTCATGTATTTGCCCTTTTTTTTGTGATGCTAATATATTCAAGACTTCAAGTTCTCTTTTATTATATTTTGTACAATTTAGGTTTCTTAATAACTGACCTAGAAAAAATTCAGTTTGATTTTTTTTTTTCTTTAAAAAGAATTTTTTTATGATTATGCAAGAAGGTGAAGATTTAAAGAACTAGAATTCCCAAAAAAAAAAAAAAAAAACTCTAGAAGATCTCTAGATATTAAAACACATCGAGCAAATAATAGGATTTAACAAACGAATTGTAGCAATAGGTGCACACACAAAGGCACTTACTGCTTCTTTCTTGCCTCTACTTTTGATGGCACAAACCATAATTTCGTCTCACATTTGAAGTGGAGAGAAAACCTAGCCTTAATATATATAAGTAAACCAATGTAAGAAAGACCCTTCAATCTAACCTCATATCAAAGTAGGATATAGACCCAATTAACAAAGGTGAACCGAGGCTTGCTCTTGAATACACAAAAAGACATTTCTGACAAAACAAAGCTTAAAGAGCCAACATCTTGAACCTTACTAATATGGCCATAGAATAATTTAGCAGCAGTTACATTGCAGCCTAAACGGCTGTTGCAATACTGACTAATTGGAAGAAGATTTAACACACCTGAGAATAGAAAGTCGTACACACTCATTTCGAGTCATGTGGCAGAACAACAATTTTAGCAGCCACAAAATGGAGAATCAATAGTGTGGCAGTACTAAAGAAGTTCCCAAGTAAAATTGAAGGTCAATGCTTCCATAGCTCCCATATAATTAAATCGACAAAAACAATAAAATGAGGGCTTGCAGCTCAAGTTTATCTTATAAAATATCCAACTTTTATCACCTTACATAAAAAGGAAAATGGTTGGGTATTAAGGATTAGCAGAAGATCAACGGTCTAATGATACTAGACCGTAAGATGTTAAAATTCTATTCAGTCTGTTTGGCAAAATACATAAAATTGAGCCACATATTAACTGAATCAGCACCTCTTTTGAAAGCCCTTGTGCATTGGAAAGGCCGAGGTCTGACCATACTACTGCCATCATTGTCATCAAGCCATGGTCTTGTGTTCAGGCCTGTGAGTATACTCAAAATCTATATGCACAAAAGCTCTCTCAACTTCAGGGAGTTGCTCCAGCTTCTCTTGCAATGTCTCGCCAATATTATGTGCTTTGTTCAGAACCATGTCATGTGGCAAAACTACATCAACCTCCACAAAATAATGAGTACCAATAGTGTATGCTCGTACTGTATCAATGTGCTTGATATCTTCATGGTGGTTCCATATCAGATATGTTAGCTTTGCCAAATATTCAGGTGGTGCTGTCCTTCCAATTAGTGCATATACATTCTCAAAGACAGTCTTTGTCCATGTATTCATTGTATATAATGCTATCTGCAAAACAGGTTCAAGAAATTATCATAATTAGATATAGTAATGTTCAACTCCAAGAAGCCTACAAAAATTCCATCCAAATGCCACTTGTACCTGTTTTGAAAACAGCACTTTTTCAAAAAATTTCTTTTTAAAAGCTCTCCTTTTTGTAGGTATATCTTTTTCAAACACCCCATTTTCAAAATGCAGAAAAAGGAGATTTACCAAAAAGGAATTCTACCATGTCAAGGCAAAGAGTGGCATTTTACCCCCCCCCCCCCCTTTTTTTTTTAAATGAGAGACATAATAGACAAAAAAAAATCAATATTTTGTTATGAAAAACATGGTTGCTCGTAATTATGATAATTTTATGAAAAGAAAAGAAAATTAAAAACTTGAAGAGTAGCTGAACCCAATTATATAACATACAGTAAAAAAGGGGAAAGGGAAAAGGGAAAAAAAATCAGTTGCATATGAACTCACTATAACAGCTCCAGTAGGATCAATCCACCAATAATATCGAATGGCCAGGACAGCTGCTGCCAAACCGACTGAATTAGTAATAACATCAAAGAAATGATCTTGTGCGTAGGCTCTAACAATTTTATTTTCAAATCTTCGACAATAGACCATGAGCACAAACTTCACTATAGTTACGGAGCACATTATTCCAATCATCCATCTCTCCTTCACAGGATCCTTTTCAGGCTCAGACTGTAATCAGCATATGAAATGAAGAATATATTAATCACTGATATTGTAAAAGATTACAAAACTAGAACTGTAGAACAACCATGCACAAGTGTTGCAGCCACCAACTAAGACTGTGATCTAACTAGGATCTCATACATTTGGATAGTACCTCAAAACCTATGTCATCCGAAAGCACTAATAATTAAGGAAGCCTTGGAGCTCTGAGTTCTGACTAGACATCAAGAAGGGTGCTAATCTACAAACCCTTCTCAAATCCAACTTTGGTTAACATGTGTACGAGCCCAACTGTGCTCACCACCATATATGCCCTTAAGTTGAAGAAAATAGTATTAAAGTTGCATACCTTATTAACGAATTGTCGACCAGACTCAAGCAGTATTTGTAATCCAAGAGTTGCCATTACTGATGCAAAAACAATGATTCCCTGCATGCTCAATATAAATTAGTAAAATATTTGTTGTGTTATAGCGTTAAGTGTTGTAACAAAAAATTCAAACACAGTCTGGGCATATCTGATGTGATTATTAGCATGCCTTGGGTCCACATCCCCATAAGTCATAGTCACCCATGAACCTACATTCAAAAACTATGCGCAAAATCAATGCCATTTATTCCCCTTAGAGTAGATTGTTTGACTGCTTTTCCATTTTATCCCAAAAAAAAAAAAAAAAGCTTCTATTCTAGAGTATCTTTTCATTTTGCCTGATATGCAGAAGCAAAAAGCCTAGGGTCACTTGCATTTTCTCATTAAAAACAAAGTAGCAAACTCTGTCAAAAACCACTTCTTTTTTTGGCAAACACACTAAGCTCAATATTTCAATAACATAATGAGATTCTAAAGCATGACCTAATGAAATCTCTGGACGTCTATTACATTAATTTCAAGCTTCTAGTAATAGAATAAAACTAGCCTAAATGCCTAACACCATTAGGGGTTTCTTCTCCCTCCAGCATTTGTGGAATAAGATATAGCTGAGGCAACACCAGTAATGATGGGAAAAGCATTGCAGTCTATTTCCCTCATTCATCAGAAGAAATATTGGCGAAATGGAAAAAAGAAAAGTATATAACCTTGAATTATTTGGGGCTAACTTGTTAATCAGTTTAAGATGCGAAATTTCTCTACAACAAATTCTGAGCAACCAAATGAGGCAAAGGGTGCAACACTAACCCAATTACAGATGACTTCTCATTACCAGCTTTAACAACTTAAATCTATCAGAATATTCATTTTAATAGAATATGAAATACAAAAACATTAAAGCAGCTAAAACAGTAGCCTTTTCTGTTGTACTCAGTTGAAGTTATCATAATGGCCTGACAGAAAAGAGAAGATTATTTTTTTATTGTGGCAGTAAAACTTATTAAACTGATTGCAGGAAGGGAGAGTATAAAGTTTAAATATGCATTATGGTATTTCCAAATGCACCCTCACAATTGTTGGATTAGATGACTTACCACTGGCTGCATCCGTTTCTTTCCAATTGGATAATGATACTGGTTTGGGTTTCGCATGGCATGAGCTGTAAACCACAATATGAAACCCGACAAGAGATCTAAGAGTGAATCCAAGGTTGAGGCAATAACCGACAATGATCTGCTCTCAATAGAAGCAAAGATCTTCGCTGCAAAGAGCACAACATTAGATATGTTTGATATATGGATGGCCATCCTTTCACTCTTTGCAAGCAGCTTCATCTCATCCTGAGAAAGTGTAAGTAGATCAACAAAGAAAATCAATTTCTGTTTCCCAGGACACTAGACAGATTTAGTTGAGAAGATCTTTTTTTTTTGGGGGGGGGGGGGGTGGGGTGGTGTTGTGGAGGTGAGTGGGGGAAGGAGCTTGAAACTTTTATTACACAAGGTGATAATATGTGTCATAGAGAAGGAAAACATGAACACAAATTGTAGTCATTGATTTCCGCAATCAAACTGAGAAATTTCCTTCCTGTTTTGTTCCACAAGTTACCATTTAACACCACTAAAATGGACATGCATTTGAAAAATAATTTAAAAAAGGGGAAAAAAAACAAAAACAAAAGAAAAAAGTTGGGCATGGCCTCCATCTTGGATGAAACTTGTGAATATGTCCTCTAAACTTGATGATGTTTGACTTTAGAAACAAGCATTAAAAGAATGTTTATCAATAAAATCTTTTTGATAAAAATATTCCCTCTCCCCTTTTCATTTCAATAAAAGCTTGTTGCAAATACCCAAAAAAAAAAAAAAAAACATTAAAGAGCTCTCAAATCCCATAAAATATCACAAGAAATAGATGAAAGTTTTTTGCAGAACAACCAACCTCTGTTAGACTTCCAGGAGCAAAACCTATTTCACTCATAGCCTCCATCTCAGTATACTCTTCAAGGAGCCTTTCTTGTTTCTTGTAATAGTCAGCAACCTTGCTTTGTTTTCCTGCAGTCAAGAGTACAACGTTCACATTACATTCATCACTAATATGAACAACGGGGAAAATTAAAGCATCCAAATTCATCAAATTTTTATGTTTCATTTTTCAAAAGAACTAAACATCACATATGTTAAATATTAAGAAAACGTTTTTTTTTTTTATAAGTGTTTTGTTAAAGATTAAGAAAACATTGATTGATTATGATTATAACCTAGGAAGCACAGACACTTCATTTAGGATGTCGTATCAGTGTCATACCGGCTGTGCTATGTAATAATTTTTCAGAAATTGCTAGTGTCGCTATGTCATACTAGTGTCTGTACCCATGCTTCCTAGATTATAATCCTAAGCATAACAACTGAAAACAAAAGGCAATATGTGAAGTGCCTTATCATAACTCCAATAGGAAGTTCAAAGCTGTCAGGTTATCCATAATTACTCCTGCTCAAAATCATCTCTAAAGAATGTGAAAGAGGTTATTCCCAAAATTGTTCCAACTCCACCGTTCAGAAATTTTAAGTGCAGGAAGTAAGGAATGTCCTTGCTGTGAAATTGAAGATCCAAAGATCCCAATATATATCTAACAAGAATAAAATATCTTCAAATTGCAAACACAAAAATTTCAATGGTTTTATGTTTTTTCCAATTTATTTATTCAAGTGTAGTTGTTATCATAACTAAGTCAGGATAGTCCAACATTGAGTAAACATTTCAAATATCAATTTATTAGATTCAATAGTTTCAGGATCATATTTGCACGAAATTCCCTAGTTAAGTTTTGGATTTGATGCTCCATATCAGCTATTTTGAAGGACAACATCACAAAGTTACTTTATCAAAGACTAGTATATTTTCAGCAAATATGGGACATCATGACAACCACAGACTATTTTCTGCTTTTAGAACAGCTGGAGAACATAAATGAAAAATTCCATATAAATGCTTGTTTGCGACATATGGATGCCTAAGCAAGATTCGATGCCTTCAGCATAAGGACCATTAAATTTCTTTGCTACAAACAGCTTACATTTGACGATCTAAAATCATGATGGGAGGTATAAATTACACCAATTTTTACTCAAAACTGGAAAAACCAGCCCATTAATGAAAACTGATTAAAGGACTAAGAAACACCAATTTTGAACCAATTCAAGTCATCCACAGATGACTGAGGGATTCTAATCATTTTTTAAAATGAAAAAAATAAAATAAAATCATACAGCAATCAACAAGGTCAACCTCCCTATAAGAGTCATCACTAACTATAGCAATAGGACGGTGCTTTGTTTTTTTTTAATTGGTAATTTACTCATGCACTGGATGGTCCTGAACCCAAAACCTCACTCTCCACCTAAGCTTATAAAGGGAGAAGGTGTCAGTTAAGCTAGAGCTCATTGGCAGCCAGTGGTTTTTTTAAAAAAACTTTCTGAATATTCTTTCACTGAACAAAACCAAATCAAGTAGAATTGCACATGTTCTATCTAGCGTGTTCTGCTTGTCTTTTCTAGGTTAGGTTAGGACAGTAGATTACAACTAATGAAGAGACAACTTCTCACTTTAGTACATGAGTTGTTGCCTTTAACATTTCAAATTTTTAGGAACAGATAGAGTAACGTTGGCATGACAATGTAGATAAGAAAGAGTTTCTTTTGTTGAATGGGCCTTTGTCTTTTCAAAGAGTTTCTTTTGTTGAATGGGCCTTTGTCTTTTATGTGTTCAACCTTTTGTAATGTTATGTTAGCAGTTTAGATAAGGAAGTTAAGAAAGCATATCTTTTTTTTGATAAGTAGAAGTTAAGAAAGCATATCTCTTTGGCATTCTATATAAAACTTCACCACCGAATGCAAAGGTCAAAGTGTGGAAGAGAAAGAGCGGTGAGTTTTCTTAAATGAGAGCAAAGTGTGTGTGATTATTCCAAGTACCAATAAAAAAATTCTCTCTTTCCCCAGAACTCCTTTGTTTGCTTGTGCTGAAACCAATTGCAATATATTTGTGAAGATATTCTCAACCTGAGTGTGAAATTTATTATTGTGACAAAACATCTTCAGTGCAAAACTCAACACAACCAACCATACTTAGGCATAATTTATATAACAAACTAAAACAATCACCATTTATTTTTTCTTTTTATTGGTAAGTTACACATGCACTCAATGGGTCTTGAACCCATGGCCATACCTTCCACCTAGAACTTATAAGGTGAGGGGGTTTTACTTGAGCTAAAACCGTTGCCAAATTCTGATAGAATAGGACAAAAAACTTATTCTAAGGTTTAATTTTTTTTCCCCCTAAATTGAATGAATAAAAATGCCTTTCTATTTTCCTTCCAATAATATTGAGTTAAATATTAATATACTTTTTTTGCTTCTTCTTTTTTACAACTATTTTATGCAGTTTGCCAATTCATAAACCAGAGTCATACTTCTTAAGAATTCCTAAGTGATTCCAAATTTTTTTCAAGATGTTGTAACAACCTTAATTAACCATCTTACATCTTTTAAAACCTTTTGCCAATAATTTATAAATGAATAACATATATCAATCAATAACTGAACAAACAAAACACATGGCTTAAAAGTGTATTAGGCTTTAATGACATCTAATAGGGACCATTACCTGATTATAGACCCGGGGAATTTTTCTTAATGTGTAAAGAGAGCATTAGTTTCCCGTCAATACTTTCTGCTCGACTAATTATTCTAAATTCCTAAGCTATTGGGAAAGAGTGAATGCATCACATATGTGATACCTACACGCATCATGAATCTTATAAATACATAGTGCATGAATTACTATCTTTATAAAGCTACAGATAGAAGAATGCGTCACATGCATAGATGAAGCCCTTTTTATAGAATGCTTTGATATAACAAACAAATATATTATGTAGTACCTGTGTGCATGTATCTTGTTTTTTATTAGCAATCCTCGTCATAGTATTCCATTTCACAAATGGGTTCCATGTCATAATTAATTTTTCCAAAGGTATTCAATACTATACATGCATATATTGTGTTTGAAGAAAATTGTGCCACACAATGAGCCCAAAACTCAAGCTACAGAAACTTCCACATAATTAAAAAAAAAAAAAATACAAACACATTCATTTGGTACAGAGATTACCATATCCTCACCTAAGTCCATACACTGGGCACCTAAAAGATCCCTCTCCCAAAATGAATGACACTCAGAATGTGAAGCCTGACCACTCCCTTGAAGGATTAAAGAGTGTGCCATTTGGCCCCTAGGCCAGTGGCAGAAAAACACAACCATGAAAAAGAAATGTCCAAGTAATACGGATCGGTGACTTGGCTGAGCCAACTCAGTTCTAAGCCAAAGGTAAAATTAATAGTGAATAGTTCCTTCAGTTCTTCTAGGTCCACTGAAATTCCTACAACAATTTGCAACAACTTGGTGACATATGCAACTATGATAGTGAATTATCACATTCACATGGACCCACTACTTTTTCTCCATTACTCTATGTCAAAGACTCTCTATAGTTCATTAGCTCTATATTCTCTATAGTCTGCCTTTTTTTTTAGTAGCAATTTTCAAAGTACAACTTTTTTAACCAACACTATTTCAAAAAAGTTGAAAAATGGGTACTAGCTGGTGCCGTATATTAAGTTCACCAATTAAATTGATTCTATATTCTAACTTCCCTAATTAAATTCAAACATGTGGTTGTATACAAGTACTATATAGCACAAAGTGTTAACTTTCAATAGACAATCAATTTGGTTCATTGTTCAATGCATTGAAGAAAATGTATCCCCAAATACAATTAACCATGCGGTTCATTGTTATAATGCATCTAGGTAATTGCATCTAAGTTGGGCCCTAAAGCCAAAAATTAGATAAGATTCATCAAAGAAATCCATAACTCGGCTGAGTCAACTCAGTTTAAAAACCCAAATACCAGCTTTCATTGGACAAAGAACATCTCTTTTTTCTTATATATATATATATATATATATATATATATATAAAGGGTCTTTAATCTTTCCCAGAAAGAAGCCAAAAAAGAGAATAAAGAGCACAACTTTCATTCTATATTGACATGGGCCACATGGTCTGGCTAATGGCTATTATAAAACTCTCTTGGTGCCAGACTTTCTGAACAAATAAAATCTTTGAGAAAAAATAAATTCTGGGTCTTGAATCTTTACCACTAAGAATCAAAATAAAAAGTATAAAAAACACAGCTTTCCCTTCATTCTATATTGATATGCCACGACCGTTAAAACTCGCAAACAAAACAAGAAAAGCAAATACCTTATTGCACATAACATCAATAATACCATACATACATAAAGATTTGTGAAGATGGTTTACTTGGGGTTCGAAGAAGGCGGCGCAGATTAAAGGAGCTATGATCACCATCCTTTCTTGGAGGCAGTGCAGGAAAGTCTAGCACATTGAGCCTCCATGTAGTAGACGACATGTCGTCTCTCTCCACCTCCTGTGGCAATAGAGGCTCCGTTTTGCTCTTAATGTTCGCCTCAGCTATGGCTTTCGTTCCATCTTCCATGACCACGACTCTCTCTCTCTCCCTCTGTCTCTTTCACAAACACAGAGAAAAAACAACAACAAGGCTGTTGGGGTTGTTGTTCTATGCTTTTATGTAGAGCTTTCGGTTTCGGTTTAGGTTTCAATGAGGATCACGAAAACATAAAAGTTTCCCAAGTTTTATTTATAGCAAGTCTCCTGGATTGCTGCACAAGCGTACAACTGTGTTGAGAATACATGGTCGGTTTATATTTTATAATTTATTTTTGGTAAATATATTTATTAGTATTTAGAAATATTTATTGCTTTTAGATATATCTACTTGAATACTTAGATTAAATTTAAGTAAAATTTCTATTTTGTATAAAAATAAAAAATTAAAATTAAAATATATTTTGACTTAATTTGTCTAGGACTCTATATTTTCAAAGAAAAAAAAAATTATTGTGATGTTCACAATATTTTCATAACAAATCATAAGTGGTTAATTATTATTGGTTCTAATTTAAGCTTACTACTAAAATTATTTTTTTGTTCCATCAATAACAACCTATCACTTAAAATTTATTGTAAAAATATTGTGGATATAATATTTCTCTTAATGTAAGAGATTTTTTTTTTTTTTAATTTTTAATTACTAGTTGATTTATTAGTATCAAGATTTTTTTTCTTCTCAAAAATAATATTTATTTTTTACTAAAATAAATTATGTCTACATCTTTTTTATTTATTTACTAATTGGGTTATTTAGTATCAAAGAGATATATATATATATATATATTTCTTTTCTTTTCTTTTTTTTTTCTAATAAAAAGATATTTATTTTTATTAAACTAGTCGCTAACCCGTGCAATGCACGGAAAAATTTTGCATAAATGTAAAATGTATCATGTATAAGATTCAAAGCTGAAATTATTAAAGCATAATAAAAATATTTAATCACACAACAGAGAAATATAAAAGAAAGATGTGGCTATCGTCAAAAGACTAATCCATCGCTATATAGTTGACAAATTCAGTTATAGCAAAAAATAAACCCAAAAATTCAAATGTTAAAATGTTCAAAAAGCCAAAAAAAAAAAAAAAAAATTAAAGAATCTGAATATTCTGAGCATAAAAATTATTGAAACAAAACAAAACACATATATGTCTATGTGATTACACAACAAATAAATATAGAGAAAGATGAGTTACCTTCAAAAGAATAATTTGTGGATATAGTTGTTGAAATCTGTTAGACAATTTTAGATCTTGCAAAAAAAAAAAAAAGTGAGAAATCAAAGGATCAAATGTTAAAATTTCCAAAAGTCCAAAAATAATAATAATAAATTAGATGATTTAGAGCCTAGAAATTATTGAAATAAAACAAAAGAATATATAACTTCACAACAGAGAAATATAACAAAAAGATTGGTTACCCCCGGTGAAAATAGCTATAGCAATAGTGGAGCCAATGTATTGTGGCAGCGAGAGAACAATATCGAAAATGTGTTTGTTTTCTTGGTTGTTTAGAATCTTTTGCTTCATGTAGGATTTGAAGTCTAAAAAAAAAGAACATTGTTATAATAGAAATTTTTTTCTCCTAAAGCCAAAACTTATCAACAATAATCAATGAAACCTGGCTATAATGCAATATCAGCTACATGACTTCTTTTTTTTTTTTTTTTTCAAATCTTTAATTCACAAATGCCAAGAAGAGGAACAAACATAAGTTAAATCATCAAACTAAAGCTAGCCCAAAGCATGCATACATACAGTCACATATACTTATCATCAACTGCAATGTGAGAATCTACAATTCTAAATTAGATTAAACCCTAAAAAGAACTTTTTTTTTTCAAATACAGTAAAAAAATATTTGCCAAGCAGGAAAAAATTCTAACCAAAAAACAAAAATCGACAATCCAAACCCAAGAAATTGGAAAATTTTAATTGTAAATTAGCATACCTTTAACTTTGATTCAATTTATTTTTGGCAGAAGGCCCAATCTCTAGAACAAAAATCGAGAAGATTAAATCTAAACAAAACTGAATGGAAGAATAAAAATTAAGAATAGAACCTTCAATGTTGCAAGGAAGGATTAACACAAATACGGGAGGGAGAAGGAATTGTAGCCATTACAACTTTAACTCAATATCAAAAGTAAATCAACAAACCAAATTTAAACACCTTAGTACTCTTCCATCCACGCCTCGAAGCATAAAAAATGCAGCCATGGAGTGTAGGATTGTGTCCACAAACCCTAAAGTGTAGGATTTTTGAGGGCTTTCTTGAAACGATAGTCTAGAAGATTTAGAATCAGCCTTCATCATTAGTTGTAGAACTTCGAAAAAACACTATTGTCTGCGTACAACAAAATTATGTGTTAAAGAACAGAATTTCAAACCTCTTGTGATACTATGAAAAATCTTCCATGTCAAACAATATTAGATATTTGTTAGAAAAACAGAAAAGAAAATAGAGATATTACGTGGTAGCTCTCAGTCTATCACAAAACCTAAAATTTTCTCTAGAACAAAGTACGACTCATAAGTTAAAACCTTCAATATACTTTCTAGATTAGTAGTGTTTTAGTAGGATAGGTAAGAGAGTTGCAAAGAGGTTTAAACGTGTGATTAGTAGTGTTTTAGTAGGTTAAGTAATTTTTTTTTACTGATTTTTTGTTTTTTATTTTTTTATTTAAATAATGCTGATGTGGAAAATTGTGGAGTGGTAAGAGGCTTCGGTTATATATATATATATATATATATATATATATATAGATAAGTTATGTGATATGTCCACATTTATAATCTATAATTTATGCTAACCTCATCACACATGTGTCTAGAGACTTTTTATTAATATTATAATTATTTTATTTCACAATTTTTCATTCATCCAAATTTAAGATTTTTTTTAATAGAATTTTAACTTATAATGTTCATTTCTGATGATTGTTTTCTTTATTTTCAAACTAAGACATCAATCGGTTTTTAGTATAAGCAAAGATTGAACCCTTTATTCATCCAAATTTGAGATTTAATTTACATTCGTGAAACACATAAAATCTCATCATATTAATATATATATATATATATATATATTTGTTTATTTATTTAAAACCAAAAACTAAGAGAAAATCAAAATTAGATTTCAAATTGAATTTCAATTGTGGGCTAATGTCATGACATGTGTCCCAAAAATTTTCTTAATTTTTTTTTTTTTTGAGAAATTTTTTCTTAATTTTGGTGCAACACATTAATTACATAGCTTCAATCTCAATTTAATATTTACTACTCAAATATTCTTGAAATAAGAGCCCCCTACATCTCATTCATTGTTCATATGAACGAAAGTCAATGATCTCCATTAACAAAAAAGCACATGCTCCCAAGAAAAGGTGAGTAAATTTTTTCCTTTCTTTTTGAGAAAATTTTGTTCTTGAATTATATATATATATATATATATATGATTAATGTTGCATTTTTATTTTTTGTTTGATAAGTGTTTATGGATCAATTTGATTGATATTGTCAGTAATTTTGTTCGAAAAATGGGGTTTATGGTGCATTATATGTTTTTTTTTTTTTTAATAGAAAAACCAATCTATATCTATCTTTATATATATCTTCTTTCTTTTCTTTTCTTTTTTATAAATCTATTATATATAAAATATATATATAAATATATATATATATTTATATCTAAAAACTGAAACATTACATTTATTGTTACTATACTTCTGTTAATCTACATCAGTGACCACATCATCCACCTATTTTTCAACATCTATATCTATATCTATATCTATATCTATATATATCTAAAAGTTGAAATGTAATATTTATTGTTGTTATGCTTCTATTGAGTCACATTAACGACCATATCATTCACCTATTTTCCAACAACTTTTTTTTTTTTTTTTTTTTGGATGGGAAGACTGCAACTTTCATTAAGAAAATCAAATAAAGTGTATATAATGGAGAAGAGCTTGCTCTAGGAAGCAAGGGGTCTCTTCCATCCAAGTCAAATAATCTGCAACGCCTAAAGCATGCTTTGCTAACAAGTGTGCAGGTCTATTACCTTGCCTTTTCACATAGGAAAAATCAATTCTATCTAAAGGCCCACAAGACATCAAAATACCCCGTATCACAGGTGCTATCATAGATGGTGGTGTAGAGGAACCACAAAGTGCGTTGTAAACGACCAAAGAATCCCCCTTCAAGAATGAAGTCATGGACACCCACATCTCGTGCATGGACACCCACATCTCGTGCAAACTCCAACCCCACTTCAAACGCCTTAGCCTCCACTTCTAGAGCACCCAAAGGAGAGTTCAACTTCCTACATAGAGAAGCAATAACTTGCCCATTTGAATCTCTGATCATCACTCCCACACTAGCACATTTTTGGGCCGAGAATACCGCGCTGTTGACGTTAACTTTATATCTCGCAATTGGAGGAGGAGACCACCCAACAACTATATCTATATCTATATATATATATATATATATATATCTAAAAATTGAAGTATAACATTTATTATTGTTACGCTTCTGTTGAGCCACATCAGCTACCACATCATCCACTTATTTTCCAACATTCTCTCTCTCTCTCTCTCTCTCTCTCTCTCTCTCTCTCTCTCTCTCTCTTGTAACTATTTTTTTTTCTTATTAATGATCCATCTTACAATTACATTTCCCCCTCACTTTTACCTTTTTATCTTCCCACTACTCTATACATTAACATTATAATTCTTCTATCTCTTCATTTTCGTTTTATTTTGACTTTTCTTCTCCCCATTTTTATTTACTATAAAAATTTGTTACACTCTATTTCATTCAATCCACATTTTTCCCACACAAAAATGTGACTCTCTCTCTCTCTCTCTCTCTCTCTCTGCACGTGCGTTGGGACAAGAAATCCAAAAAGAAAGAATAAAAAAAGAAGAAAGAAATAATTAAAATGAATATTTAAATAAAGTGATAAAAGAATAGAAGACGTGATGTACGGTGTATTGTAAAATAATATATTAAAATAGATAAAATAACGTTTTGATGTGTCAAAATAGCAATTTTTTATTTTTTAGAATACTAGGATGCTAGTGGTCTAAAGCACCCATATATCAATTTTATCACAAATGTTTTTCTTTTTAAAGGAGAACTTTATTCAATTAATAAACATCAATTACAAAGTTTGTAAAACCCACAAAGGCCACGGCAGAAAGAGACACACCTATAGAAAAAGAGGCCAATATCTTGAAATTAATACATGCGACTCCAAATAGATATTCGGACAAACACTTGATAGACTTCTCATAAATATCGCCAAAGTTGATATGGTGGGCTGAATCTTTAGTTTCCCTGCTTAAGCACAACATCAAGAGCACGTCATATACGATACTATATAGACAAATTAGGCCGTGGCTTAAGGTGACTAAACCAGTAGGCAAACGCCGCAAACCCCAAATGGAAGAAGGTTCCTCTATTAATTAAGAAAATATATTATATTCATTTTTCCTACACAATGGCATTTTAATTAAGGCCCCTTCACCTAGAAAAAAAAAAAATTTAAGGTCCCATCTATCAGCCAATAGAATGCAGTTTCTTAATTTTTAAAATATCAAGAGAACCCAAAATGCAAAAGATGAAGAGACAAACTTAAAATACAAATCCAAGGTTCCTATCAAAATTAAAAATCTGAATTAATAGTTCTACAAACAAATTTATTGATAAAATCAAACGTTCAAGACTTGAAAAATTTGCCAAGAGATCAAGCTTAAGAGACAGTGTTTATCTCACGGGCTAGTTACAATTTACCCATAGTTTTGGCTGAAATTTAAGTTGTCTACCCATAATTTGAAATTTGGCACTTTACCCACCTAAGATTATCTCAGTTAGGGTTCCGTTACCCACCTCTGTCTGTTAAAAATTTGGCTAAATATGTATTTTTGCTCACTTTTATGTCTCTCTCCTCGCAAAACATTTAAAAAAAAAAACAAGTTAAAAAAGAGAGGGTTTTGTAAAAATTATGAACAAACATTTCCACCACCATAGAAGCTTATGTCAAGAATCATCTCTAGGAAAATGAATTCCTTCATCCATTTCTAAGCAACCAATGAAGCTATAGCATCTAAAGCTTAAATCAAACCAAAAAATACCCCCACCCCACCCCCCCCCCACAAAAAAAAAATAATAATAATAATAATAATCAAACTTCAAATTTGTTATAACTCCATAACTGATCTAAGAAGAAAGGCTGGGTTTGTTCTTAGAGAGATAGTATTCAACATAGTCCATGATAAATTATAATAGGTAACAACATTATCATCATCATCATGAATTAAAAAGCCATAACAAACCCCTTTAAGCTTTAATGCTGGAGTGACGTAAGGAGATGATTCGATCTTCTAAGATTAATAGTGCATGTTTGCGGCGTTTGGTTTGATGATTATAGCTTGATTCTTCTTCGTCTTCTTCTTCAGAATTATTGGGATTTGAATATTCATAGTTGTTGTCTCTTGAAGTTGGGCTTCTTCCTTCCCTATAGATAGTAGAATCATAACCCTCTTCCATTATCTTCTCAACTGTCAGTAGTGAATAGTGTGATACTCGTACCTTCTATTCTTCTTTAAAATATACAAGCAAGGGGTTCGTTCTATTAATTAGTGAATAGTCTGGGTATTTTTTGGTTTGATTTAAGCTTTAAATGTTATGGCTTCGTTGATTGCTTAGAAATGGATGAAGGAATTCGTTTTTGCTAAAGATGATTCTTGGCATAAGCTTCTATGGTGGTGGTAATGTTTGTTCATAATTTTTACAAAACCCTCACTTTTGATCTTGTTTTCTCTTGTTCTGTTATGTTTTTTTATGTTTTGAGAGGAGAGAGAGACATAAAAAAGAGCAAAAATACATATTTAACCTCAATTTTAACAAATGTGGGTAACAGAACCCTAACTGAGATAACCTCAGATGGGTAAAGTGCCAAATTATAAACCACGGGTAAGCAACTTAAATTTCAGCCAAATCACAGGTAGGTAAGTTGTAATTTTAACCCTTATCTCAAATAAAAAAAAAGGAGAAATTATAAAATAATAATAATAATAACAAAAGGAAAAAAAAATTCACTCTCTCCATCTTTTCTCAAGAAATCAATCCCCAAATTTTTTGTTTCTACTCATTGATCACCTTGTTACTTTAAATCTTGATTTTTTTTTTTTTTTAAATGCTTTCTTTGTACTTAATTAATGGACTGCTCTATCTCCTTTGTTCCAATTTTCATGTTGGCTTCTATCTACTCCCCTTTCCTTTTGTTCTTCAACTTTTTTTTGTTATAATCTTGCACTCTTCATTTATTGTTGGTTTTCTAGTCTATTTTGTAAAAAATTAAATTCTATAAAGATATGGTGTAATACTCAAGTTTTACACCCTCTAATCTTAATATGTCTTATCATCATATCACATATTAAAAAGTAAGCACGTATAACCACAATTAATCAATTCTAATATTCATTTGAAAATTCAACCCAAGTGGGAGTTTATTGAAATATTATTAAATGTGGTATGATGTATAGAGTTTTAAATAAATAGTTGATATGCAATCTTTAATTGAATGATGTACTTTATGTGCAAACTTGACTAGTTTGGAAGTGAAGGAGGGGCTCTGGAGTCTCAAGCCTTTCAAAGCCCCTGAGCCTGATGGGATTCACGCTAGATTTTTCTAGGCTTACTGGCAGCAAGTTGGTAACTCGGTGATAAATGAAGTGTTCAAGGTGTTTCATAGCTCAACCATGCCCCCTCACCTAAATGAGACCTTTATTACCCTCATCCCAAAGCATCTGGGGGCTGATTGCCTGGCTTCCTTTAGATTTATAAGCCTATGTAACACAATTTACAAAGTGGTCACTAAGATTATAGTCAAGAGACTCCGACCTTTGTTGCATCTCATATCACCCCTTCAAACTGCCTTTGTTCCAAGAAGAATGGGGTTGGATAACATGATCATTGCCCAAGAGCTTATTCACACAATGACACTCAAAAAAGGAAAGACGTGGTTTATGGCCATCAAAATAGATTTGGAGAAAGCCTATGATAGGCTTGAATGGCATTTTATTATGGATGTTCTTGAGCTTTACAAGCTGCCTCCTTCTCTAATCAAGCTCATTATGAGCTGTGTGTCTAGCTCTTCGATCTCAGTTCTCCTAAATGGAGGGAAACTTGAGCCTTTTCATCCGTCTAGGGGTATTAGACAAGGGGACCCACTCTCCCCATATTTATTCATCATGTGCATGGAAGTGTTTGGTTTCCTTATTTCACGAAGATGTGAGGAAAATCTGTGGGATCCGGTCCAGGCTTCCAGAGGTGGGCAAGCTTTTTCCCATCTTTTCTTTGCCGACGACTTTGTCCTTTTTGCAAAAGCTGATTTGAAGAATTGTATCAGTGTGAGAGAGACTCTAGATACCTTTTATGAGTTGTCGGGGCAAAAAGTCAGCCTGCATAAGTCTAAGGTGTATTTTTCCCCAAATACTTGTCCTGAAACTAGAGAGGAGTTATGTGAGGTGCTGGGCATTCATTCGACACCGAATCTTGGTAAGTATTTGGGCTTCCCGATCAAGCATCCGGGATCTACATCTCAAGATTTAATTTCATGGTGGAAAGGGTGCAAAATAAGCTACAAGGTTGGAAAGCTAACTTATTATCGATGGCGGGAAGGGTAGTCATTGCCCAATCAGTTCTCTCGGCTATTCCTACCTATGTTATGCAGGGGTGCATGCTGCCTACCCGAGTTCTTAACAATCTTGATAAGGTTAATAGGAATTTTGTGTGGGGATCGACGGAAGAGCATAAAAAACTGCATATGATTGGCTGGAAGAAAGTCACCAAACCAAAGTGTCGTGGAGGCTTGGGCATTCAGGAAGCTAGGGGAAGAAATTTAACCTTAGCTACAAAATTATGTTGGCGGATGGAGAACTCCAAGAGTGGGGGATGGGCTGATGTGTTGAGGAAAAAGTACATGGTTGGGCATACTAGAAAGGCCAAGGCTCATACTAGACCGTGGAATGCAGTGAAGATAGGAAGAAGCATTTGTGAAAAGGGCTCTAAGTGGACAGTGGGCTGCAATAGCCAGTTGAGTTTCTGGAATGATAAGTGGCTGAACATTGGCACAATTAGGTCCCTTATTGAGGGTCCTTTAAATCAAGGGGAGAGTGAGGTGTCCATTTCGGATGTTGTTATGAATAATGGCTGGGATTTAGCAAATATCTCTTTTGTCTTCCCTAGGAACATCTTAATGGCAGTTAGAGCTACCCCTCTTAGGAGATATGCTATGAGGGAGGACCATAGGAGCTAGATATCTAGCTTAAATGGGGACTTTGACCCAAGAAATGCTTATTTATTGGCAATAGATGAGAACCTAGAGGAACCGGATTTTCAAGGCAAATGGATTTGGAAACTCCAGATTTTGCCAAAAATTAAAATTTTCCTTTGGAAGTGCTTACATATGAGCTTACCTGTTAAAGCCATCTTGTCCCATCGTGGTTTTGGCGATTTGGGTGGCTATGATAGTTGTTCAGATGTGGAGAAAAGCATTTCCCATGTTCTGAGGGACTGCCCGACAGCTAAAAGCTTTTGGGAGCATTCTTGCTGCCCTGTTAGTCTCAAACAATCATTCATGGACGACCTTAAGTCATGGATCAAAAAGAATGCTTTAGATTCCTCTAAGGCACCTAATAAGGATTTTAATTGGAGAGATTTTTTTCTACTTGGTTTGTGGAATCTGTGGCTCCAGCGGAATAGATTGGCCTTCAAGCAGCAACCAAATAACCCAAATTTGGTTCAAGTGGTAGAAATGCAAGCTCGTGAGTTTTTGTACTGTGTGCTGGAGCCTACTATGGGGAAGGATAGGCAAGTGCGACAGGTGAAATGGCTGAAGCCAGCAGAGGGTTGGCTTAAACTTAATACTGATGGTGCAGTAGACACTTCTAGTGGAAAGGTAGGGTGTGGTGGTTTGCTTAGAGATAGCGCCGGTCAGTTGATAGTGGGTTTTGCAAAAACCATTAGTGCTAGCTCAAGTATAGCCGCGAAGTTGTGGCCTTGAGGGAAGGATTGAGGTTGTGTGTTGAGAGGGACTGCCATGCTATGGAAATAGAGCTTGATGCAACCGCAGCAATCTCCTTAGTTTCTAGCAATGTCAATACTAATGGAGACTTGTCTGGTCTTGTTGATGATTGTAGGGTGTTGTTGTTGCACCTGCCTCAAGCTAAATTGTCTCATTGCTTCAGGGAAGCAAATTTTTGTGCCGATGCCTTAGCTAAATGGGGATCGGCTTCTAATGTGCTGTCTTTTGTTTTTGATTCCCCTCCCCCTGCTGTATTATGATAAGATGGGCATTTACCGTCCCAGACTCTGTAATGTTGCTGTTGTTGGCAGTGTTTCTTAGTTAATGTTAATTCCTTTGTTCACCGAAAAAAAAATATGAGTTTTACTCTCATGACTCATTTATAACAGCCGAATGAGAAACTATCTTTAGAGTCTCCAAGACTAGTTTCATGGCTGAATGAGAAACTCTCTTAAGCTGAACGGTAGAAAACAATAGCCTTAAAAGTGTTTTGTAGTCATACAATTCTTTTACAACTGAACGGTAATATATCATACATATTTAATTCTTCAAAACAACAAATTAGAGAAAAAAAAAAAAAAAAGAAGATTACAACGTAGGATGAGATAGCACAAGAGGAGGCTTACAAATCAATTGCAAGGCTTCCATTATTTTACATATAACATTATAGATATTGCATCACATATAAACTAAATCAGCAACTCATTTGAAGGTCCTAGTGCTCTAGAGAGGCTGAGCTCTGTTCATTTCTACTATCATCATTGTCATCAAACCTTTCTCTTGTGTTCAGGTTTATGAGTACACTCGAAATCTGTATGTACAAAAGCTCGCTCAACTTCTGGGAGTTGCTCAAGTTTTATTTGCAGTGACTCACCAATATTATGAGCTTTGTTCAGAAGCATTTCTTTTGGCAAAACTATGTCAACCTCCACAAAATAATGAGAACAAAAAGTGTATGCTCTTACTGTGTCAATGTGCTTGATACCTTTATGGTGGTTCCATATGAGATAGGTTAGCTTTGCCAAGAATTCAGGTGGTGCCGTCCTCCCAATTAGTGACCAGACATTCCCAATGACTGTCTTTGTCCATGTATTCATTGTATATAATGCTATCTGCATCACAGGTTCAAAAACATCAATATAGAAAGCTAGATTAAGAATTAACTCCAAGGAGCCAACGAATATTTTATCCTCACGCTACAAATAGTGGGCATTTCACTTAAAATATGAGACATTACAGTGAAAACCATTAGTTTTTTCATGCAAAACATAGCAGCTGGTAGAGGTATGCAGCCAACTCACCAACTTGCAAAAACTGACCTAATCCAATTCAACCCATCGGGTTGAGTCAGTTTTTAAGGGTTTATAGGTTGGGTTAAGTTGTGAATTTTTTTTTTTTTTTTTTTAATTTACAGTGGGTCAAGTTAGGTTTAGGTCATAAAATTTACAAATCCTTCTAACCCGACCCGATCCACTTATATTTAATATATATTTAAATTAAAATATATATATTTAAAAATATATTATTCAATTTTGTTATTTACTTTTTTTTGCCCATTTTCCTAAATAAAACTCAAACCTTAAGTTTTACTTATGATGTTTGTATTGGTTAGTGTTATACTCAAAGATTATTTAGTTATAAATTTGCTTTTATTTGTAATAGTGTTGTTCTAATTCTTAATCTAATAATAATAAAAGTAATTAAAAAAAAAAAAGTATAACACATGGATCCTACCAGATTCACGTGGATTGGGTTGGATTCCTGTGATGAGTTGGGTTAGGTTGGATTGGATTTTTTTAACCTACTAGTCATAATGAATTGAGTTGAAAAAACCTACAACCTGGCCCAACCTATGCACACCGCTATCTACTAGTAATTGTGATAGTTTTAGGAAGTTGACAATAAAGCTTTTTTTTTTTTTTTAGAGTAAAACCTTAATTGAATAAATTTGAAATTTACAAAACTGAAATGAATGAAAATAAAATCAAACGACTGAAATAAATTATGGTAAAACTTAGAGAATGTGTTTTGTATACTATTAAAGTACAAATAAACCCAATTATCAGAAGTGCATTAAAGCTGAAAGATAGGGAAAAAAATAGTCACTTATGAACTCACTATAATAGCTCCAATAGGATCAATCCACCAATAATATCGAATGGCCAGAACAGCTGCTACCAAACCAACTGAATTTGTAATAACGTCGAAAAAATGATCTTGAGCATAGGCTCTAACAATTTCATTTTTAAAATTTCGACAAAAGACCATGAGCAAAAACTTCACTATGGTTACAGAGACCATTATCCCAATCATCCATTTCTCCTTCCCTGAATCAGTTTTATGATGGGTCTGAAATAACACATGAAATGAAAATTAATTACTACAAAAATTAGAAATTTAGAATAGTCATGTTCAAATGTTTCTAAATATAATGTTTAGCGATGAAAATTTCATCACCTATCATTTTTTATATTAAACAAATTTAAATATGTTAGTGACAAAAATTTTCATTACCAAGATGACCGCCAATATTATGTGACAAATGATGTTTCGTTACCATATGTCTTATACAACGAAATAAGAACATATCGTGACGAAAAGTTTCGTCACCATAGTCCATTTTTGTTGCATTCACCAACTTAGAATGTGATCTAAGTAGGATCTTATACATTTCGGTAGTACCTCAAAACTTATGTCATCCTTAAGGTACCAATAATCAAGGTCACATAAGGGAGCTAATTTTCAAACCCTTCTCAAACCCCTGTTCACAGCCATCTATATCCTTAACATATATAGGTCAGAGCACAAAGTTGCATACCTTTGAAATGAATTCTCGACCAGACTCAAGCAGAACTTGTAATCCAAGAGTTGCCATTATTGCTGCAAAAACCATGATTCCCTGCAAGCTCAAGCTAAATTTGCAAATTATTTGTTAGTTTAAAACATTGTCATTTTTATAGATGTGATTATTTGCATGCCTTGGGTCCACATCCCCAAAAGTCAGTCATTTTTTAACCTACTTTCAAAACATATAATCTTGGCATCTTTGGGGTTAACTCTAATTTCATTAGTTGAAGATGCATAATTTTCACTCCACCAACTTCTGAGTAAACCATATGAGCCATAGATGCAACGGTATCTAAGGCTGTGTTTGTTTCATGTAAAATATTTTCTGAAAAATACTTATTTTCCGGAAATGCTATTTTCAGGAAAGGAAAATATTTTTAAGTGTTTGGTTGCATTTCAGAAAATGTTGTGAAAAATATTTTCTGGTGTTTGGTTATGTTGTTGAAAATACCATAGAAAACACAATAGAAAACACATTTTCTACTTATTGCTCACATTTTCTCAGCTGCCAAATAAATATATAATTTCATTCCTCAATCCAGAAACACAAATAAAACCCAGAAAAAAAAAATCATAATCCGGTCAAATTGAGAGAAGAAGGAAGAGAGAGAGGCGACTGGGTTCGACGAGAGGCGAGATCGCGCAGCAGAGGCGAAGGTGAGATCGCGCGGCGCGGTGCTGCGATCGCGATCGGAGCGAAGGCGAGATCGTGATCGGGGACGACAAATTTGGGTCGAGGATGATCGGTTTTGGGGTGCGACGAGAACGATTGGTTTTGGGTGGATTGGTGCTGGGGTGCGATGATCTCACCGATGGTGCGATCGACGCGATGAGGGTCTGAGATGGTGTGATCGAATGGGTTTTCTGGGTTTGACAAATGGATTTGGGCATTGCTCGACGAACGAGCTCGGTCTTGGGTTTTCTGGGTTCCTCGGAGTCGGTTTTTGGGTTCGTCGGAGTAAGTTTCTGGGTTCAGTCTCTTCTTCCTCTCTCTCTCTCTCTCTCTCTCTCTCTCTCTCTCTCTCTCTCTCTCTCTCTCTCTCTCTCTCTCTCTCTCTCTCTCTCTCTCTCTCTCTCTCTCTCTCTCTCTCTCTCTCTCTCTCTCTCTCTCTCTGCGCGTAGGCGCAATCTCCCTCTCACTCAGCTCTTTCTCTGTTTTCCGGAAAATGATATTTGAAGGTAAAATAAAAACGGAAATCAATTTACACCCCAACACAGGTCAACTGAAAAGCATTTCCGGAAGATGCATTTTCCATGCGCAACCAAACACCCATAAATACGGAAAAACATTTCCTGGAGTGATTTTCACCTAAAACAAACACAGCCTAAGTACACATGAAAACTCATTATTTATCAGTCTCAAGTTTCAACAACTTAAATGATTGGATTGGATGACTCACCACTGGCTGCATCCGGTTCTTTCCAATTGCATAACGATCCTGGTTTTTTTTTTCTCATGGCATTGGCTGTAAACCACAATATAAACCCTGACAAGAGATCTAAGAGTGAATCCAAGGTTGAGGCAATAACAGCCAACGATCTGCTCTCAATGGAAACATATAGTTTTGCCACAAAGAGGACGACGTTAGCCATGTTTGATACATAGATCGCCATCCTCTCACCCTTTGCAAGCTGCTGCATCTCATTCTGAGAATAACAATGAAAAAATATTGGTTTCTGATTTTTAGCTGCTGTATCTCATCCTAAGGAGGGGGTGAATTTTTCATTAACCATTTCATTTGGTCAAAATTTTGTCATAGTCATAAAGAAGCAAAACATGAACACAAATAGTCATTCAATATTGTTATTTATGCAACGAAACTCAGAAATTAGCTTCATTATCAAGGTGAACACGACCAACCTCTGTTAGACTTCCAGGCATACAACCTGTTTCAGTGACGGTCTCCATCTCAACAAACCCTTCAAGGAGCCTCTCTTGTTTCTCGTAATAATCAGCAACCTTGTTTCTTTTCCCTGCAGTCAAGAGTACGAGTATCACATTATGTTCAATGTTCATCACTAGTAAATGGATAAGGAGGTGAATGAACGCATCCTAAAGTTCTCAAATATTGATGTTTCTTTTTCCAAAAGAACCAAACATCAAGTTTGGTAAAGAATACTAAGAAAACATAAAATGATTTTGATATTACAACTCCATGCATAACACCTTAACGCAACAAGCCATATGTGGAGTGCCTTGATAAAACTATACATGCAGAGACACACGCACACATATAAAACAGTGATTGTTGCACGTCAGTGCGTACGTACACACAGTTTTTCAGCAACTGAAATCGTGAGATGATGGTACATGATTTCAGTTGTTGCACACCTGTATGTCCGTACACTGGCGTAGAACAAGTATTTTCCATATATATAGAGAGAGAGAGAGAGAGTCATGAAGAAGGCTTTGGAGTGTGAAGAAACCACCCTCACGAACTCTACTTTCAGCTATTGCAGGGAACTCCCGCACACTGAGCCTCCAAGCAGACGGAGACGACATGTCAGTCCTTGGTGCTGATGCAACATCTTGTGGCAAGAAATTCACCCTTGCGCTCTCATATCTCCAAGACTCAGATGACATGTCAGTCCTTGGTGGTGATTCAACATCTTGTGGCGCAACATTCACCCTTAAGCTCTCATGCCTCAAAGACTCAGTCCTTGGTGGCGATTCAACATCTTGTGGAACAACTTTCACCCTTCCACTCTTGAGCCTCCAAGACGCAGATGACATGTCAGGCCTTGGTGCTGATTCAACATCTTGTGGCATAACTCTCACCCTTCCGCTCTCATGGGTCACTTCCATGATGACCTTCTCTTTCCCTCTCTCTAATAACAAGACTCTACCCTTCTATGTTGAGGTTGAGCTTTTGTTATTTGATAGACAAAAACATGTGAACGTCTTCCATATATATAGAGCGAGTCTAGTATTGCTTGGCCTTCACTCCAAAGACCAAGACTCTCTATGTTGAGGTTGAGCTTTGTTATTTTTTAAACAAATATTCTAGGACTACAACGAATCTTATATTTATTTTCATAACAAACCATTGCATGATTGACTGTGAGTGGTGGATTTATGCAATAGTGGAGACAATATTTCAATTCAAATGACAAGATTATATTAAAAGAAAACATTAAAAGTAAAATTAATCTAAAAATTATTAATTAATAAGTATAATAAAATAAATGAAAAATTATAGGCCAAAGTGATACAATCTAATAAATGTGATAGATTTTTTGTTATTATTATATGGACCGGTTATTTTTTCCATTGAGCTGCCATGAGTAGGGTGAAAGTCCATGGGAATGAAATTTTAGAGCAGAACCCATTAGTTAGTGAGTAATACTACAATTACAAATTATTTTACAAAATTGTTGATATGTCATATTCTTATTATTTGTACTCATCTAAGCCCACAACTAGTAACCTTTTTTAACATATCAATGATAACTCACTACATCAGCAATTTATAAAAAATCTTATGAAAAAAATTGTAGCTTTAACATTTTCCTTAGCTAACTTTTTTTTTTTTTTTAATAAGAAAAAGATGATAAGTACTGAATTTTTTTTCTTAATATATGAGATGTTCTAAATCAGCTAAAAGACCTTCTTCATAAATATGATATTACCAAGAGTCAATTTTTGCAAAGTTCAGGAGAGGCAATTGCCCCTTCTCACTCCCTAGCTCTGTTGTTGGATTCATGTGAAGACAAGCAACTAATTACAGTCTGTAACATTGGATAATTGTGAAAATAAGTGTAAAATTAGTTGTGGTCCTAAAAGAACTCTCGTTTTCATTTCATTTATTTATTTATAAATAGGATAGTATTTCAAATCTATGGTGTCCACTTTACGATTATTGCTCTTTATTATCAGGTCAAAACACCAATTAGTTTTTAGTGTAGACTAGGGATCCATATTTCTTATTTGATGAGAAAAAATTTTATCAGTTGAACTAACTGGAACTCACAAAGCCTATGTTATTTGATACAAAAAATACTTTTTGCTTTTTGTCTCATATTTTTTTAATAGATAATCTTTATATATATATATATATATATATATATAGAAATAAGCTAGTTTTTAAATTATTATTTTTTTGTCACACAATAATATAAAAATTACAAAAAATTATATCTTTTTGTTAAATACTATATAAATAAATGACCAAAAATTATGGGTGCCTAAAAATAAGGCTTGATGTGGATCATAAAAAAAGATTTTTTTTTTTTTTTTTTTTCATAATTCAATAGTTATAACAAAAAATAAAAATGAATTTGAACTCTAAATATCTCAGAAATGCTGGAACAGTTGAATTACAAGACTCTTAGCCATAGTATGCACAATAATACAACAAGCATTGTAATGCATGGTATTGTCTAGTCTTCAATCCAAAAATGGAGACTTTCTACATTTTTTTTCATAAACTAGAGACTTTCTCCACACACACATATATCCTTTTTGTCTCAATTTTTTCTATAAATAATCTAACCCTCTTTTTCCAAATAAACTAACTTTTATTTTTTTATACACTTAATATAAAGGTTATAAAAATTATATTTTTTAATAAGAAAAAAGACTTGTTACACACACTTGTGTGGATGCAATAATGATTCTAAGTCACTATTTTAAATTTGAAAACATGACTTAAAGTCATGATTTCAATACATTTACATACTTGTGAATGCACTCAAGTGTGTAATAGACATTAATTTTTGGATACTCTAAACGAATTAGTTTAGGAAATTTTTTTAGAAACTTTTTATGGGAAAATAAAATGTAACTAATTTTTATAACTTTTTATATTTCCTATAAAACTAATATTAAAACTTTTTAAAAATAGTTTATTAACAAATATGCTATGACCACCTTGTTAACCCGACCCAAATTTAATAAATACCATGCAAATAAACTTTCGAAAACTGCCGTACTGACACCCAAAAAATGACTAGATGGATCATAATAAAAAATTAAAGTAGAAGAAAATAGAAAGGAAGGAACATCACAGTTGACATCTTCCACCTATAATAATTCATGCAAACTAAGAGCAACTTCCACGTAGCATTATAAAGATTACGTGCAGAAAGTGCCTGTTCGTTCGAGTTCATATCTGACTCGGATATTCATATTACTCCTGTGTTTCCTATGGGCGAGCAAAACCAGTTTTATTATAAAAAGTTTACAAATTGAGTTAGTAACTATCATTGTTGGGTTGTGTAGGATTAAACACTTTACTTTATAATAATTAATTTATTATATATATATATATATATATATATATATTATACATGCAAACCTGGTTGAATGGTATACTAATTTAAATATTTTATTCTGCATAAAGTATCGACTATTAAATCCACTCTATGGGCTCGACTTGGTGGTTTTTCTTAAAAAAACAATCGACGTATACCAAATCGATCGTCACATATTAATTTAAATATGTTATATATGTTTATAATAAAAATAAGGTAAAATGTATCATAACTCCCTAAGATATGCCTAGTATGCGCCTTTGGTTCATAAAATTTCAAAAGTGAGAATTATTAATTTCTGAAATTTATAAAATAAGTGTAATTAGTTTCTCTGTTAACTTCCATCGCTTCTCTTGCCTGTATGTGTGTTTGGGATCTAAGTTTCAGCTCGTGTTTTGCTGAATTTGTTTACACAGGTCTCGAACAAAAGAAAATTGGATCCCATGTGTGTTTGCAAAAAGCAACTTTTAAGATTTGCTTTAGCTTTATTTTTGCAACTACAAAAATATTATTAGTAGGTCCCACACAACTAGAAATTGGGTCTCATGTGAGCCGTGACGGCTCCAAAAATTTTGTTTAGGGAGTCATTAAGAAATTTAAATTATAAAAATTTTAATAAAAGAGAACTTGGATATATTAAGTTATCGACTAAAAATAAATGAATTTTTACAATTTTCTTCTATAAGTTTTCAAATTTTGAATTGTTACATGATAATTCATTATGAGTATTTATTGCCAACGTGAGTAACTATGGCCATTTTATTTTGTTAAGTTTGTCTAAATTTTTATTTTTATGCAGTTATTATTATATATTTGTTATTGTTTTTATAAAAATATTTTAAACTAAATGACTAAACTCAACTTATTGGCTTTATATTAATTATTGATGCACACAACCACACTCATTCGTACATAAAATAATTCACTACATGTTTACTTAACCAATCAAATGCTTGAAAAATCACTAACTTTGCAATTTTTTTCTTGAATTTTTCTAACTTTATGATAAAAAGTTATCATAACATGATAACTATACACACTCATGTCACAAACACTCTCTATTTCCTAATTATTAAATTATATAAAGTTATATTATATTTATATTGTACACACACAAACATTTACACACGTCATTATTCATACAAATAACATTATAACAAAAAGTATTGCACACAATCAATATTAGACAAACTCATACACATATAATATAAATTTATAATAAAAAGTGACACCCACAATTCACAAACACCTACTCTTAAAGTCGGAAACACTTGTAATAAGGATGTATAATATTTAAGCCAGGGTGTGCAAAAATATTTTTAAGAAAAAATTAATGTATTAAACTAACAAAAAAAATGATTAAATATATATATATATATATATATATATATATATATATCTTTTTTTTCTTTTTTTGAAGTCAGGGGGTTCATTTGAACCCTTGAACAAAGTGCCCTGCATATAGGTCTGCAAAAAGCAACTTATAAGATTTATGTTTAGACCGAAGAAGATAAGAGAGCTTAAGAGAGAAATGGATGAGGGTGAACTGCCTATGGTGGCGACAACCAACTAAAGGCGGAGCAAGGAGGCTCAAGTTAGAGAGAGAATCAGAAAGTGAGAGAGAGCTTGACATTAGAAAGAGAAGGAAGGTGGTGTTAAGAATTTTTTTTGTTCGTTTAGGTTCCCGGAAAATGTTGCAAAACGAGAAAAAAAAAATTGAATTATTGTATTTTTTTTTTCAGTTTTAGTTGTTATTTTAATTATTCAAAATATGTTTTTATTTTAATTATTTTAGGTTTTTATCTGACCTAGAATATTAATACATGTGTCACAATTTAATTGGATCGAATAGCACACGTCATAAGCTTATGTGGCACTTAACGGACACATCAGCATAAAACTAATAGAAGTGCTGACAATCAAAATGGTATGAAACTTCAGGGTGTAAAATCCAAATTTTGAAACTTTTGGATGTAAAATCAAAAAATTCTCAAGTGACAAGGTGTGTTTTGCATTTTAACTTATTAATAATGTTTGTGAGTTACACATTCAATATATTTCTATTTCACTTTTAGTTTTTTTCTAGTGTATTTTCAACAACAACAAAAATAAACTTATTTTGTTTTGCTTTTAACTTTTATTTGTAGTACTTTTAACAAATAATTAAAAAAAGTTGTTCTCAATAACAGGGGGGAAAATTTCACTTTACCACCTTAAACTATATCCCAGATTACATTTTGCACCTTTAACTTTTCGAATGCACAATTTGCACCATAAACTATAACCTTTGTTACACTTTATACTTCAAAATTAAGTTTGCTGTTAACTTGGATGGAAATCCAAAGTTTAAGGTGCAAAATATAATCGAAAGTATAGTTTAGGGTGGTATAGGATAATTTCTCCTTTGTTTTTAAGAGATTAAGAAGACGGGCAATTGAGTATTTTTACATGATGTCATATTTTTCCATCTATGTTAACAGCAAACTTAACATCAGGGTGCAAAGTGTAACAAGAGTTATAATTTACGGTACAAAACATATATTCAAAAAGTTTAGGCGAAAAACTCATTTTCGTCCCTACATTTTCATGCGATTCTCACTTTGGTCCCTAACTTTTAGTTTTACCGCTTTTAGTCCCTATCCTAAAAAACGCATCTCGTTTTTTTCTCTGCTGTTACATCAGAGACGAAAAATGCACACATGTCAAACTTAGTGCACTGTTGACACACAAAAAGCTAACGTGGCCATTAAAATAATAAAAAAAAAATGTTATTTGGCATTAAAAAATACCACGTCAGCATTTAAATTAAAAAAAATTAATTTATTAATTTTAACTAAATAAAAAAAATTAAAAACAGAATTAAAAACTAAAAATCATATGAATTGAGATTTGAGTGTGTCTTGAACAAGAACAACAAGAACACAAACCCAGATCCAAGAACACAAACCCAGAAATTTAAAAAAAAAAAAACCATTTAACACCGAATTCTCCAACAAATCACTAATCCACATGATTTTCACAAAGTCCATAATTGAGTAACTAATCAGCCATACAAAACCGAATTCTCCAGCAAATCAAACCCATAAACCCAGTAAACAATCCAATCTCCAATAAACCCATAAACCTATATTTTCTTAGGAAACAAACACAAAATAAACCCAAAAAATTGAGCTCAAATACAAATTCATAAATCGCCCCCATTTTCTCAAACCCAACAAAATCATCAAAGACCCGTAACCATAACAAGCCACACCCAAAATCTGGGTTTGTTTTCACTCACTCTCTCTCTAGCAGTTGTGAGTGAGAGAAGTTTTGGTGGGATTTTTTTTTTTTTTTTTTTTTTTTTTGTTCTAGGTTAGAACGGAGGAGGGATGGTGATGGCGGAGAATGATCAGGAAGCGAGTGGTACCAAGTCAAAGTCGAAGTCTACATGGAAGACTCCGACGGCGGTGGCAATGAATGGCGACGATGCTCCTCCTCCTTCTCCTGTAATTATTGGTGCCTCGCCTGATTCTTGGCCAGCTCTTTCCGATGCGGCCACAGTGGCAGCGACAGGAGGAGCAACCTCAAAGCCTTGAGGTAGAGGTTGGAGAGCGAGCCAATGGCGTCGCAATAGGCGGTCGAAGAGTTTCAAGAGAGAAGTTGGGATTTTTTGCTTCACCTCTACCATTGCTAGGTGGGTTGATATGGAGGGAGATCTTGTGTTTTGCTTTGTGGCTTTTGGATTGGATTTGGGTTCTTGGCTTCTTGCTGTTGCTTTTGCTATTGTAATGATGACATTTTTTAGAGGAGAGAGAGAGAGGTGTTGTTGGTGTTGTTACATTTGAGATCTAGGTGTTGCTTTTTTGAGTGAGTTTGAGTGAAGGAAAGAAAGTGTGTATGTGGGTGTTTTTTTCTTTCTTTGTTCTTAGATCTGGAATTCTGTTGTTCTTGTTCAAGACACACTTAGATCTCAGGGTTTGGTTATTATTTTTTTTTAATTTCTGGGTTTGTGTTCTTGGATCTGAGTTTGTGTTCTTGTTGTTCTTGTTTGAGATACACTTAGATCTCAATTCATATGATTTTTAGTTTTTAATTCTGTTTTTAATTTTTTTTATTTAGTTAAAATTAATAAATTAATTTTTTTTAATTTAAATGCTAATGTGGCATTTTTTTTAATGCCAAATAACATTTTTTATTATTATTTTAATGGCCACGTTAGCTTTTAGTGTGCCACCAGTGCACTCCGTTTGCCACGTGTGCATTTTTCGTCTCTGATGTAACGGTAAGGACAAAAACGAGAGGTGTTTTTCAGGATAGAGACTAAAAGCGGTGAAAATAAAAATTAGGGACCAAAGTGGGAATCATATAAAAATGTAGGGACGAAAATAGGTTTTTTGCCAAAAGTTTATGGTACAAAGTGTAATCAAGGGTATAATTTAAGGTGGTAAAATATATTTTTTCCCCCAATAATAGACACTCCAACCAGTGTTACAATCTTACTCAAACCTTCACAAAAATAAAATAAAAAGTAAAATAAAATAAAAAAGGCATTAAAAAAAAATTACCAAGAAAAGAACTTTAACTATAAGCTCTCTTTGGGCCTGTTTGGTTAGTTATCTCTAACCAACATTTTCACATTTTAAACGATTTTACATACTTTTCAACACATTTTTTCATCCACACGTATATCAAAAACACTCAAACAACATTATTCAAACTAACTTACCAAACAGGCCCGTCTCTGTCACAGATTGTCTTTGAAAAAAAATTTAGATTTGTATAGAAAATGACAAATTTGATGCATGTGTAGGAAATTTAGTTTCTACATGCTGGTTTAGACTCCAATGTGAGGGAATGACCTTTGCAAAGATGGAGAACATATTCGTAACCTTTTTTTCATAGTGTTTGCACTTTGCAGAACATTTTTTTTTTTTTAATAATCTTTAAAGATAACCCATTTTTCAACCTACATCCAACCTCACTTAGAGCGCAAAAGGGTGACTTCACAACCTAAGGGTAGCATCTTAATTCTGACCATTTGATCCTCAGTCAATCCACTAAAACAAGTCTTGATGTCATAACAATCAAAACAAGTGGTCACAAACCTCAATCAAACCATCAAATTGAAAGATATCGAAGAATCAAGTTTCAACGGTAAAGATGCACTCATATTGTCAAGCCTAATCATATATGATTATGAATAATTGGTTTTGATTGGTCTCATTTAGGATCAATTCAAATAAATGACATGTCATGGTCCTATTGGTTCAAGGCTAACACTAAAGGTAAGCCACACACACATAATTAGTCCTACCATTATTCATATATGAACCCTTAATTTTAGTCAAAATTGATCATTAAAATTAGTGTAAATTGCAACTTACTTACCTGTGATTTAGCCGAAATTTAAGTTGCTTACTCGTAGTTTGAAATTTGGCACTTTACCAAGAGTCCAAATCTTCTGTCTCATCTTTCTTGCTCCACTCCATGCTCCACTAATAAATATTTGCCATATGTACACCTATTTAAGTCAAATTTAATTTTCAGGTTTTTATTATTTAGTTTCCTAAAATAAATCAAAAAACTCAAACCCTCCCCACAGCCACCATTACTATTCCTCCTCCTCCACCACCACCACCACCAACAAGCTTCGTTGGCACCACCAAGAGGAGATCTGACATCATCAACGGCCTACCACCCCCGCCAACCACCCACCCACCACCACCGGTTGTCAGTTACCAAAAATGAATTTAAAAAAAAAAAAAAAAAATCAACACATCCCCCATCAATCACCACCGATCCACCACTCTTATTCAGCGCCTCTAGGAAGAGATGGCGACGCCATCAAAGCCGCCATGTCTGGGTACTAGCCATGGATTTGAAGAAGAATGGCGGTCATGGATACCCACCAACAAGATGTCATAAAACTAATATTAGACATGTTTTTTGAAGACAAGGAGTGGTGGTGGATAGCCATTGATGTCACCAGTGATCTTCTCAAAGTAGCGCCGGCGAAGTTGGTGGTGGTGGTGGTGGCTGGTGGGGATTATTTGAGTTTTTGTTTTTTACTTTTTGGGTTTTTTATTTATATTAGGAAACTGAAACAATGAAAGGCTAAAAATTATATTTGACTTAAATAGGTATACATATGGCAAATATTTATTGGTGGAGCATGGGGAGCAGGAAAAATGAGACACAAGATTTGGACTCCTCAATTAGGCTTCCATAACCCACCTCTATTTAAAATTGAGTTAAATGTGTATTTTTGCTCTCTTTTATGTCTCTCTCCTCCAAAAACAAGAAAAAAACATAGAAAAACATGAGAAAATAAATCAAAAAGGAAGGGTTTTGTAAAAATTAAGAACAAAACATTACTACTACCATAGAGGCTTCTGTTAAGAATCATCAGATCTAGCAAAAACAAATTCTTTCATCCATTTCTAAGCAACCAACGAAGCCATAGCATCTAAAGCTTAAATCAAACCCAAAAAATTCGGACTTCAAATTTGTTGCAACTCCATGGCTGATCTAAGAAGAAGGCTGGGGTTTGTGTTGAGTTTGGTTTCTGGGGTTCGTTAATGGTGGATTAGGATTAGGAGTTTTGACTGAAGGAAGGCTTCAACGTAGATGTTTTGGTTTCGATTAAGTTGTTAAATTAGTTTGGGGTTTGTTAATGGTGGGTTTGGGTTTGGGGCCATGAATTTGTTAAGATTAGGTGTGATATTCTGGTTTGGTTTTGCGATGGAGGAGGGCTTAGTGGAGGATTTATTTTTCTTATGTTAGAATCATACGACTAGTGGGAGTAATTTTCTTTGACCTCTTAATTTTCATTAAATTTTTCTCTTCCTTCTGTTGTTCAGTTTGGTCCTACAGCTAATTCCTTTTCAGTTTCACATTTACATCCTTGGATGATTTTAATTTGTGGGCATCACTAGCTATCGTTTTTCCCTTGAGTGATCTTCCACTATTAGGATTCTTGGCATCCTGCTCTATTGAATCCTTTACTGATCTATAATCACCTCTAGATTTTCTTTTTCTTAGACTTCTTTTTGCCCATATGTTCATCTGGTGTGTTGTGACATCAAAACTTTGAATATGTCATCATTTGTTTAGTGATGTCTCTCCGTCTTAATTATTTTATAAAACAATTAAATTGCAAAAGAAAAGTAACCATAACCATACCCTTGGATCAGTTGCTAATCCAAACTCTGTATGTGAGAAAACTCAAACGTAAAGAACTATGTTCCTCCTAACTCTTTGTATGGGTATTTGTTGGAATCTGTCAATTTGATGCAATTAGTGTAAATGTAAGATTGAAATGCTAAAATGTTGAATAAAATTTTTTACCAACAACTTTTTTTATCTTATTTTCTCTTGTTTTTCTATGTTTTCTCTTGTTTTTAGAGGAGAGAGACATAGAAGGAAGCAAAAATACATATTTAACCCCATTTTTAATAAAGGTGGGTTATAAAACCATAACTGAGCTAACCTCAGTGGGTAAAGTGTTAAATTTCAAACCACAGGTAGACAACTTAAATTTTAGTCAAACCACTGGTGAGTAAGTTATAATTAGCCCTTAAAATTAATTAATTTGATAACAATTGAGGTTTTATCATGTCTGGTTAGGATTAATTAGGTGCAATATCGGAAAAAAAAATCGAAACATCAATTACAAATTGAAGCTAAAAAGGAAGCTAATGGTTGTCACTACTCACTAGGTCCAAATATCAACCGGCACTTGGACTAATCATCAATTTGCGAATTGGAACTTAAAGAAAATTGACCCCAATTTCTTTCCTTTCCAGTTTTTCCTAGCTAATTACTCCAATGAACCCCAACTTTAATGCCCTCAACCCTCTAGAACCTTCCCCCTACCACTATAAACAGAGGAGAATTCCTCATTTCAAAGCACTGATCCACTCCCTTAAACCTCTAAAGAGAGTAAGAGTACTTGTCATACCTTGGCCTACCTGCAATTCGAGGTATTGAGAAAGTGTCTAATCTCTACTTCCCCTCTAGACCTTTGGAGTAATTCCCCTAAGATCTTAGAAGATGTAAAGAAATAGCATTATGAATATGGTCTTCCTAAGTCTTGGAGTGCAATTTTGTTTCAATGTTCTATTTGTAGGATTTGATAAGGAATCCCTCATTCTTAGTGGCAAATCCAGGATTTTTTTTTAGAGTGGTTATTAAAAAATTTAAATTATACAAAATTTAATAAAAAGATAACTTGAATAAATTTGCATTACCAAAAAAAAAAAAAAAAAAAACACATGAATACAAATACATGAAGTTTTACAATTTATTTCTACTAATAAAATGAAAAGGCAAAAAGGGGACTAATGAGAGATAAAGGGAGAGCCAAGGATGCTAAAATGAGAGTAAAAAATTATATGATAATTACCTTCTATTTTAACCCTTTTTTTAGAGACAAAAAAACACATACACAAAGGAGAGGAAATTAATGAGATTCTAATACAAATTCACACTACAAACTCCACCCAAAAATCATAGCAACTTTTAAGGGAGGTTGTAACAAGTAATATAATACATAACACACTCTCTTAAGCAACGTGGGACAATTAACTTTGTTTTTGTTGTTGTTGTTATTTTTTTAAGAAACAAACACAAGGGAAAGAAAATGAGATTCTAACACAAGTTTTCTACGACTCCACTTAAAAGCCGTGATATATTTTTCTTTATTTGTTTTTGTTTGACATTTTCTGTTTGTTGTTATGGCTATTTTTGCTGTTATTATTTAAATTTTTTAACTTTTTTTGTTTAAGAGGTAAGGATTATCTTTGTAGGGTCAATATTATTTTTGTTGAAACCAAATTTTTGAGATTCTCGAGTTAGGGTGTTTAATATTACTTTTAGGGTAGTCAAGATAGCTTAGTTTTAAAAAAATCATGTATGTATGTATATCTATATATATATATATATATATATATATATATATATATTTTTTTTTTTTTTCTTTTTCTTTTTCTTTTTCTTTTTTTGCGCGTCAGGGTGTTCAGTTGAACACCCTAAACTCAATGTGCAGTTGCCCCTACTCCTTGTTCTTATTTTTATTATTTCTAGATTTTTATGTAGTTTAGTTTATTTATGTTTTAGCCTTAGAAAATCATGTTGGTTGCTTGAATATGTTTTGAATGTTCTTCACTTGTTTGTATGATGTTCTTCACATGCTCGTGCATACAACCCAGCCAGATCCTAGGATGTTATGGATTCCAACCTAAGACATGTTTGTTATTTTATTTTTTCACTATGCACAAACAATCACATGTAACTATTTCAATTCCAATCAAGATCACATGCAATTGATAGTGATGTTGTTTGCATGGATGAATATGCAATTGATAGTGATGCCATGTTGTTTTTATGGATGATGTACCCACCACAATCTCTAATTTAAATTTTTGTATGTTAATAATTTAGTAAAATTATTGTGACATTTTATTGTCTCCCTGGTATTACTCATAAAAATAATCTTGGTCCCCAAATATAAGCCTTAACCCCTTAAAAAAAATAAAAAACCCAAATAAGAACAATAAAAATTAGTCCAAATAACTCAAACAACAAATGAATAAATATTAAAAAAATCTATTCTATAAAAAAAAAAATGAAAACTCTTAATTATTCAAATTTTTAACTCATTCAACCCATTACATAAAAATAATCCTTAATTTCATTTTTTTTCCCCTAAAAATTGGTACCAAGGGAGATACTGTTGCCGTGAGTTCTCCTTAATGACACCAGTAGTTCTACCCTCCTCGGCTTTGTAGTCACAGTAGATATCATCTCTCTCTCTCTCTCTCTCTCTCTCTCTCATACTTTCATCTCAATGTTCTTATTTCGCACTTTATCTCTCATTAGTCCCTTTTTTCTTTTTCTTTTTGTTAGTAGAAAAAAATGGTAAAACTTAAATTATTTGCATTTTTTTTGTCTATATATTCAAGTTTTTTGATTGGTGTCTCATGATTACAAGTCCAAATTAGTTGGGTTCTTATACGCACCAGAGCAACAATGAGGTTCAATTTACCTTGTTTGCAGTCCAAACAACAAAATATGAAAGTTTCTTCAATGAACTCTTGGGGTTGCCCTCGTCATCTCCTTAACCCACCTCTTTCACAATATCTTGCACGCAATAGGCAACACCGTGCATGATTAGGTGTTTTGTTCAAGTGCCCACATTTTAGGTTTTTTTTTTTTTTTTTTTTTTCCTAAAGGTCATGCTAATGGATGCCCTTAGAATAATGATTAATAATTTATTTTAGAAAAATTTTAACATTACTTTTATGAGAAATGGAAAAAAATTGTTAAAATATTAATTGTTTTTTTTTTTTCTCATAAAAATTTTTTTTAAGTGAATTGTTAACTATTACCCTAAGGGCATCCGTTAGTATTTTCTTTTTTCTAATACTAACGTAGCCCAACTACAGAGTATGGTAACAAGGAGAGGGAATTCCAAGATTTGTTTGCCGATTCAATTATTGTGACATAAATTATGTCATCATGGATTATAAAGAAAAAAACCAATCGCATGTCAGCCCGTCATGCAGTGGCCATATCATATGCCAGATCATCTAACTTCCAACCATTGTTATTTCCCCCCTGATAGGCCACTTTCTCATTTTGTTTTTTGCACATATTCTATTGTTAGGATCTATCCCAAAATCACTTAATTGACCTATTTGGGTCTTGTATACACGAAACTTGTCAACCCACTTCTACGTGCTCATCACAATGTCCTTCAACGGTCTCTTCAGGCCATCAGAGTAGCCATTCTCTAGCCCTTGTTGCCGTGCTTAGGCCAAAGCGGCCTTCCTCGGCCATTGATGAAACCATTCTTAGGCCAATGCAGCCATCTTCCGGCAGTATTCTAACATTGACAATTTGCATGTGTCTTCCTCCGTTGTGCCCAATCCATTCACTTTCAAGGTCATTTTCTAGGCATCATTCAAAGACATTTTCAAGGGATCTCCTCAAGATTATTCCAAACTCAAGGCTCTATTGAGTTACCACCTTAAGTTTAAGGGGGAAAGTTGAGAAGAATGAAAATATGTCAAGCCCCCGCCAACTGAGGAAGACCAAACTCATCGCATGTATTCCAACTCCATCGGCAAACAATCAGGAGAATCAAATATACAAGGAAAGTAATGACTATTTACTTAAAAGCAAATTGCATAATGTTAGAGATGTTGTCTGTAATATTTGTGTATATAAAAAAACTCATGTATCAAAAGAATACACAAATCTAATGTCAAATATGTAGTCATCTAGAGCTTTACACGATGGACATAGGTCATTAGATCAAACCACATAATTCTCATTGTGTTCTTGTTTCTTTTCTCTTTCTCCTTTCTTTTGCTTCTGCTTAATTTTAACTACAATATTTTTTCATTTTATTTTAATTTTAACATAATATCAGAGCCACCTTTAGTATATATAGTTGCTTCGATCATTTGTTAAAAAAAGTAATGTGTTTTATTTCCAATAATGTTCCTGATAATAAGTCTTTAAATGATGATCATTGTTTAATTTTCTCTTTAGTTAATCAAACCAGACTTAGTTTTCCTTGCACTTCAATTTTATCCATCCAAGCTTTTGAATTATTGCATACTGACAAGGGTACCTCTATTTGTGGGGCTCATTATTTTGTAATCATTGTTGATGATTACTAATGATGTATGGGTTTGTCTAATAAAATATATAAATCAGATACTCGTTCACTTTTACAATCATTTGTACAACTTATTGAAACTCAATTCTCTACCACTAAGAAAATCATTTGAACTGATGATAGACTTGAATTTGACATTCCCTCCTATTATTCGACCATAGGCATAGTCTATCAAATCAAACCTGTTGTGTCTCCACTCCTTAGTAGAATCAATAAATATATATATATATATATATATATATATATGCAGAGACCTCATGTGGGAGTGTATGAGCTCCAGTCATGTGGCACTCTAATATTAAATTTAGCATTTTTAACATCTTCTTATTAAGTTGTTTTTACTATTACCCAATAAATCATGTTAACTTCTTTTTACTATTATCTAAAAGATGGGTTGTTATTAAAAATTAAACCAAACCTTATAAAAAGCCCAAAACCACTTATTCCTTACATATTATGACCTAAACAAGATCTTTTCCCATGTGTAGATGAAAGTCCAGACCCTAACCCACTTGAAAATTATCTTTCTCCTCCCTCATGCATAGATGAAACTTGAAAGCCAAGACCCTGACTCACTTAGAAACTCTCTTCCTCCGTACAAGCTTCCCTTCAACTACACACACTCTTCAACTTCTTTACAAACAACGGTTTGTAGTTCGGATTCACTAATCTTATCTGACCAAACCAACTTTTCTAATCATTTTTCAAGTCTTAATTCAACCATTATGTGTAAACAAATGGAGATGTATGGTCAAGAAAGATATACAATTACTCCAAAAAATAATAATAATAAGGAAATGTACAATTTAACCACAACAATCTCACCACTCTCTCTCTCTCTCTCTCTCTCTCTCTCTCTCTCTCTCATATTTTGAGTGCTATATTAGGATTCCCCAAATTGAAAATAGTATTCAATCTTACCAATGAGTTACACATTGGAAGGATTGTCCACTAAGATAATGAGTGTTTCTCTTGCTGTGTCACAGGAGTAATTCTTAAGTAATCCCAAAGAACGGTGAATAGTGCTATCTTATCTCACATTTATGGTAAGGTCCACTCATTAAATTTATAGTGAGGTCCATCATGAATGTAAAAGGAGGGAGTTCCATTTTACTATACTCCGAGAGCACCTAAAACTTTTTCGTGTTAAAGAAAAAGTCAAATGCTATGTGATATGGCATAGTCACTAATAGTCATATTGCATTCAATTATATTCGTATTAAATTTTAAGTTGTCTATGATGCTATGATAATAGGTTTGAAAACCAATTTGTTAACGACTTTTAATATGCTCCTACAACCGATTTAGAAATTTAAAAGTTGGATCAAATTGTTTGTGTGCCTTCAAATTGCAGGTTTTTTTTTTTTTTTTTTTAACACAAATGCATGAAAGTGGTAGACTGGTAGGTCCATCATAAGCATAAAAATGTTCATAAGTTCAAATATTGACAAACAATTGAGATACTACGGTAATAGATTCTAATAGCATTTATCTTTTTTGAAAATCTAAATAATTTATAGGATTCTAGTCACAAATATTTGGCATAAAATCAATGTTGCAAAAATAATTTTGGTATCTCACAGTAGAAACTAGAGAGGACTACAGAAACTTTTAGTTAGATGCACACCAAAATGTTTTTGTTTTAAGTCTTCCTGTAGTATTTATTGTTTCATTTTGAGACCAATATAATTTAATTATACTTTTTATGGAAAACTTGAGATTAACATACTTTTAGGCAAAGTTTTCTTGTGCAACACACGGGTTTCCGACTAGTTGTGCTTAATTATATGGACAAAGTTTCTTCTCAAGTATATTTGGAGAGAAACTCTTCACACTCCTTTTATATCTTTTTATTAGATGTGAATTTTAACAAATCTACTGTTAGATTGCATTTTCTTATTATATCCTTCATGCTTGCAAAATTTAAGAAGAAGCAAAAGAAAATGAAAAGTTTTGAGTCTTCCTTTGGGATCTTTTAAGGGAATTAGTGGGATATAACAAACATTTCGCCAGCTTACAATGGCTTGAGGTCCCTAGCTTAGAGAAATTAGTAGGCCAATCTGTTAAGGGACAATGAGAGATGGGATGCTCCGGTAATTTTTTTGGGTGATTGCACAGTACACAATTTAAATCAAATGACAGTTTCTTGCCTCGTAAAAATGAGATGGGTAGCTTTTTTATTTTTCATAAATACAATAGGGTTTGAACTTGTGGCATCTCAATTTGCTCCATGATAATTATTCTCTTTTTTTTTTTAATTTATGGGATGATAATTATTCTTTATTATATAACAAAAACACTAACTAATATTCAACAACAAAGGATTTTAGCAACTAAACTAACTGGAACCCACTAGATTGATTGAATTCAAAATTCTTTAGATTTGTATTATACTTTGTTGTACCCAAAAAAAAAAAAAAAAAAAACCTTAATAATAATATAATGCCTTTCGACAACTTACACATACTGTGGATGATTTTTCTTTCTAAACTTCTAAAAATAACTGCTACCTTTATCAAAGGTAATAAATATTGTTTAAATAATACTCCAGTGGAGGTTGTTGATGTCCCAAGTGACAACAAAGTCAAACATTGGATGACAATGCTGTGCTTAACAAACTTTTTTTATTTTTTTATTTTTTTAGAGAAAAAACAGCCTTTAATTATGTACTGGCAAATTTCTTTTATATATATCGTTTTTGTTTTTGATTCTGCTTCTTTTTAACTGATGTGTGCAAATAATCCTCATAAATTTAGGTTTTTATATCCTAATAAATATAGGTTTTTATTAACGGGCATACACTTGTTAAAGAGAAATCTAATAAATAAAAGATTTTGTTAACGCATATTTTAAGGGCATTTATTTAAAAAATATTTTTAGAAACTTTTTATTAAAAAAAAAAAGTAATTTTTTTTTTTGAAAATTTTTTTATATTTTTCATAAAAGTGATATTAAAACCTTCTTAAAATAGTTTATTGACAAACGTTTTAAGGACACCTGTTAATTAAACCCATAAACAAATACCCATTTAATTCAAAGTGACTTGACTCTCTAAAAAAACTCACTCAACCTTTTTTTTTTTTGAGAAATAATTACAACATGCTGCTAACTCCACAATTCGAACATTTTCCCTCCTAAACCCCCAAGCACTTTGTACATGAGGAGGTGCCAATTTAACTACAAAACCTTTGGCAAAAAACTCACTCAACTGCAATAAAGAAACTCAATCTTTACCAATGCAATTCTTAACAGACCCATAATATATAAAGAGAAACCTAAGATAACATTCATTTTACAAAGCAAAATGTGTTTGTATATCTTTGCTGAAATGTTAAATATGTTGCACACAACTTTTTTTACACAGTTTTACACTCTTAAATGTAATTGAAATCGTGATTTTTGAAACAATTTTGGTTACTCCAAACCCCAATACATTAGGTCAATGGTTTTTGACTTTGAATATTTACAATCTTCTTGTTTCGACCATTTAAACCGAAGCATCTTATTTTCTCCTCTCTGTAGGAGTGCTTCCTCTCGTACTGAATGAGGTCTCCCTCCCTAGGCTAGACCTTAGGGTATTATTTTATTTTCTTTTCTTATCCATTGGGCCCTGTTGGATGTCCGTTAGTAACAATGGCAGACGAAGTAGTTTCGGAGTTGGAAAAAATGAGGTTGAATGCTGAAGAAGAAGAGACCATTACGATATCTGATGAAGGAAGATGTGTGGAGATTGAGAGTTGTAAGCTAAGCCTAATTGGCAGGTTTCTCACATGCAAGCCTTTCAACAAGCGGGCGGAAAAAAATACTTTAAAGAAAGCTTGGGGACTGGAAAATGAGGTGCAGATAGTGGAGGTTGGAGCAAATCTGTTCCAATTCAAGTTTAATACGGAATTTGACTTGGAAAGGATTTTCAACGGTGGACCATGATCTTTTGACAACCAACTGCTATTGCTTACAAAGTGGCGGAAGGGAATGAAAGCTGATAACGTTAGACTCAACCATGCCTCCTTATGGATCCAGATATGGGGGGCTCCTTTCGACTTAATCTCCAGACAGGTGGCCACGGAGGTAGGCAGCAAATTGGGAGAGGTGGTAGAGGTAGAACAACGGCGAAAGCACGAGGAGAGCAATCATTTTATGAGGGTTAAGGTGGCACTACCGGTCTCAAAACCACTACGTCGAGGTGGTTTCATCGCAGGATCCGAAGGGGAACGGTCATGGGTAACGTTCAGGTATGAGAGACTCCCCATGCTGTGCCATTTTTGTGGGATACTGGGGCATGACTTGCACCACTGTGCTAGCCATTTCTCGGCAACCAAGAATGGACGGGTGGTGGAGTACCAATACGGAGATTGGTTAAAAGCCACAGGTGGAAGTCAGCGGTCTACGCCAAAACGAAACACGGAGCAAGTTCATGAGCCTTCACCGGAAGGAGGAGGCAGAGGAGATAATGAGAATAGTCCCAGGCCATCTGATCAAGTCAAAGATACGGCGGCAACGGGATGTACCTTGGGAAACCCTAGAGTAAATGATCACGGAAATCCCGGAGAAGTTACGGATTGGTAGTTACAAAATCCCGCGATTAATGCAATTATAAGGCCGGATAAGGAAGGAAGCGATGATTATGGAATTAAAGAGAGTAACATAAAATCCAGTGCAAACACTGAAGGTACTTTAGAGTCATCCCATGCTAATCACGTGGACACCCGCATGCAAAATGGGCCTACTAATTAAAAGCCCAAGCCCTCTTGGGTTAGGCTACGTCGGATGGATTGTGGACCGAAGGAAGTAGAGAAGGCTGGAACTTATATTCCATTGGGGAAACGAGTGGCTACGCAGATGATGGACAACGACAGTAATAGCGATAGAGAGGAACATATGGGGAAGAGGGGGAAGACAGAAGTTCATGATGAAAATATTGAGGAGATATCGGCGAGGGTGGACAGTCACCCTTGCCGGGAGCAATGAAAATATTAAGCTGGAACTGCCAAGGGCTTGGGAACCCTTGGACAGTTCAAAGCCTTCGCAGCCTCGTGAGGGATCAAGCTCCCATGGTTTGTTTCTTGATGGAAACTAGACTAAACAAGGAAGGTTTTGAGGAAAAGTGTGGTGACTTACCGTTTGCTAATAAAATAGTTGTGAAGTATCCCAACTTAGGAGGCGGGATAGCATTACTGTGGAAGGAATGTGTTAAGTTGGATGTCATCAACTACACAGCCAACCATATACTAGCCAAGGTGGTAGATAAAGATGGCTTTTGGTGGTATCTAACTGGATTTTACGGATGGCCTGAGAACAGTCAGAAAGCTAAGTCATGGGAGCTTTTACGACATCTTCGCACGTTGGTGGACGGACCGTGGGTGTGCATTGGAGATTATAATGCTGCTCTAAACTCAACAGAGAAACTAAGTAAGAGACCGGTTCAAAGCAACCAAATGGAAGCATTTCGTGAGACGTTGGAGCATTGTCACCTTGAAGACTTGGGCTTTAGGGGATACAAATATACATGGAATAACAAACGGCCTGGAGATGCAAACACAAGAGTGAGATTAGACAGGGCCACAACCACTGCAGAGTGGAGGGAGAAATTTCCGCTAAGCACAGTAAACCATTTATCGTCTCACGCCTCAGACCACTTACCCATCATGCTGCATGTTCAAAGCTCTAGAAGGTTACGGTACAAGGGCCAGAGGGGGTTCAAGTTCGAGGAAACATGGTTATTGGCAGAAGAGTGTAACGAGGTGGTTAATGCCGCTTGGAGGAAGGGTGGGGCAGAAGCAACGGGGTTAGAAGAAGCTAGACAGAAGATAGTGGACTGTGCAGCGGAATTACAAGCATGGGGAGTTGCAAGGTCCCATACCGACTCGGAGGAAATTAAAGTGCTTCAGAAACGGGTTGAAGTGTTGAACTCGGCGGAACTCACAGAGGAGAGCAAAGCAGATTTCTTGGCAACTAGCAAGAAGCTGGATGAGTTACTCCTCAAACAAGAGATTTACTGGGCTCAAAGATCGCGGGTATCGTGGCTGAAGCATGGAGATAAAAACATGAAATTCTTTCATTCAAAGGCTTCCCAACGGAGAAGAAGAAACTGGATTCAGGGAATTAAAAACTCAAACGAAGAGTGGGTGGAGGAGGGGGAGGATATTGCAAGGGTGGCTTTGGATTACTTTGACAACTTATTTCAAGCAGAAGCATGTGACAAGGTTGATGAGTGCCTAAGGGCTGGAACTCCAAAGGTGACTCCAAATATGCAGCAATTTTTGTTAACTAGCTTTAGTGCGGAAGAGATTAAGACAGCATTGTTTCAGATGGGATCTGCAAAAGCACCTGGACCCGACGGTATGAACGCTTTATTTTACCAAAAATTTTGGCATATTGTGGGTGATACGGTTGTTAATGCTGTGTTGGATTATTTAAATGGTGGTCTTAGGGTGCCTGAAATAAACTATACTCATATTGTTTTAATACCCAAAATAAAATCTCCCCAAAAAATTTCTGATTTTCGACCTATCAGGTTGTGTAATGTTATTTACAAAGTCATCTCTAAAGTGTTAGCTAACAAATTGAAGCAAATCCTTCCCCATGTTATATCCCCAACATAAAGTGCTTTTGTACCAGGTCGCCTAATCATTGATAATGTTTTAGTAGCATATGAGACACTACATACTATGCATGGGAGGAAAAAGGGGAAGAAGGGTTCACTTGCTCTAAAACTAGATATCAATAAGGCGTATGACCGGGTAGAATGGGATTTTCTACGTGGAATCATGGAGAAATTGGGATTTCCAGAGACATGGGTGGATAGAGTGATGGGTTGTGTGACTACTGCTTCCTTTTCTGTTCTCATTAATGGTACTCCTTATGGAACTATTACTCCATCTAAGGGTCTCCGGTAGGGAGATCCCCTCTCACCTTATCTGTTTCTGTTATGTACAGAGAGTTTTACTTCTTTATTACAGGAAGCAGATATGGAGAGTCGAATCAAGGGTGTCTCTATATGCAGAAGGGCGCCACGTATTTCTAACTTACTCTTTGCAAATGATTCTTTATTATTCTGCCAAGCCAATAAGAAAGAAGTGAAGGAGATAAAAGAAATTTTGCAGGTGTATGCTAGTGCTTCGGGACAATCCATTAACTTGGAAAAGTCTTCGGTGTATTTTAGTAGCAATACACCCGTGGAACAAAAAAATTGGATAAAAGACGTGATGGGCGTTAAGGAAGTGGAGCGATTTGAAACTTACTTGGGCTTGCCTACATTGGTGGGTACTGTAAAATGTGCTCCCCCCTAGATCGAGGGTTTTACATGGAGTCGCCACTTATTTAATTTAAAAAGGAAAAACAAGAAAACCTTTAATGAAAAATACTTCTGTTGTATTAATGTGTATGACAATTTACATCGAATTTTGTAACACAAATTTACAATGCTTTTTGTCCTAGGTACAATCTAAGAAAAGTAAATTACATTGCTTTATTTCCTAGTTACATTCTAAAAAAGGTAAAATTGTATATACAAGAACATTGTCTAGAACCCTTGATCTTGGTTCGGAGGCTAATTTACGAGATGGGAAGGAATTAAGCACCCATCTCGCCCGATAAAACCGGTCTCCTAGGTTAAGGTGGTCAATGTCATGTCATGTCAAACAAATACAAAGAATATGTCATATAAACATGTGATTTGCAGGAAGTGTAAATAAATATATGTTAGGGGAATTTGACATAAAGAGAAAAAATAAATAAATAAATAAAATTTGTTAGATACCAAAAAATGAAGGTAATGGCATGTTCATCCAAGAGATCAATATAAATAAAGAATTCCTAGCCTAGACATGTTCATCTAAGCATGTGAGGGAAAACAAAATTGTCATGTTATTTGTCATCAACATAATTGCAAAGAGAAGCAAATAAAAATAAAACCTTTAAGCATATTTGATCATCCAAGCAATTATGAAGAGAAGTAAAAGAAAAACCCTAGACATGTTTATCTAGACAAAATCAAAATACTTTGACATGTTTGTTCAAGCATTTAAAAATGTAAAACAACTACCTAGACATGTTCATCTAGGTATTAAAGAGAAATTTGTGTTTTAGCCTAGAAGTGCTCATCTAAGCATTCAAAAGAAAATTGTGTATAGGCCTAGAAATGTTCATCTAAGCATGTAAGAGAAAACCAATAAGACATAGGCATGTTCATCCAAGCATAGCAAAAAAGAAGTGAATAATGATTTGTAAGCATTTATTCTAGCATGTATAAAGAATAAAAAAAAGTTAACTACTTACCAGCATAAATTAAAAGGGGAAATGATCACCTAAAGGGCTAGGGAGAAAGTAAGGAAGTACTCAACTACAACCAAAGTAAGAACAATGGTTGCTCAATAGCTTTTTTTTCTGCTTTCTCACTAGTTCTCTAGAGGGAATTCGAGGTCCAGAAAATGGAAGAAGTCTTCCCTATTTATATAGGGGAAGGGATGGCTTAGCTTTAAAACTAAGTTATTAGCTTTCTTCTGAAGCTAAGGGAGGAGATAATCTGTTTAAATGAGCTGGGGACGGATTTGGTGTTGATCTCCATTCAAATTTTGAAATGATGCTGCACCTGCTTCGTATTTTGGCTCTAATTTTCCATTCAAAATTCCAATTGATTCAAGATGGGTGTTTTTTGAAAGGAAATTCAATTATCTACAACTTTTTCAGAAATAGAGAAAGCCAAATTTCAACGTTATCCATGCCAAAAATGTGTTTCAAATTGCTGCTGAAAATAGTAACGTATTTTGAGCATTTTTGAATTTTTTCATAGGCTGTATCTGTTTCTTTACCCAATTTATTTTTCAAAAATATTTCTTCTGAAGCAAAGGGAAAGGATAAGTCTATTAGATAGGCTTGAACAGATTTGACGTTGAACTCATTTGGAATTTTGAGAGAAAATTGAAGATAATGCTGAATTTATGTTGTCTTCTGCACCTGTTTCGTATTTTGGCCATAACTTGCTGCTCAAAATTCCAATTGATTCGGGATTGATGTTTTTTGAAAGGAAATTTAATTCTCTACAACTTTTATAGAAATAGAGAAATCCAAATTTCAACGTTTTTCTGACCAAAAATGTGATTCAAGTTACAGCTGAAGATAATGACGTTTTTTGAGAATTTTTTCTTTTCTTTTTTTTTTTTGAATTTTTCATGGATCATATCTCTGGAATTTTTTCAAAAGAGCAGATAAGATGCCATAAAAAAAAACATTTTTTATTATTTTCTTAAAAAAAATGAAAAAAAAAATCCAATCAAAAATCACACTTGATTAATTTTAAATTAATTCTTGTGAGAATCAATCAAAATTAAGTGTTTAGAATAGGACGCAATCAGGCCCATCATGTAGGCAAGCCATGATCATTGAAAATTGTTTGTATGATAACTTTTGATCAGGTGGTCCGATCAACACCCATGACATACCATTATGATCGTTAGAACATCAAGATTTGTTTTGTATCACAAATCTGAAGATCCACCGGTTAGTTAAATGCAAGTTGTAAAATGGGGTGTCTACAGGTAGAGCAAAATACCACACATTCTCATATCTCAAAGATCGGTTGTGGAAAAAGCTACAAGGATGGAAGGGTAAGATGCTATCTAAAGCGGGGAAGGAAGTGTTAATAAAAGCAATGGCTCAGTCTATTCCCACTTATTCCATGGGGGTATTCTAACTACCAAAAAAATTATGTGCAGAACTTGATGCAATGTGTGCTAGGTTTTGGTGGGGGCAGGTGGGGAATGAGAGGAAAATTCATTGGAGGAGTTGGAGCAAGCTCACTGAACCAAAGAGAATGGCAGGAATGGGATTTCAAGACCTACACTCATTCAACCTTGCAATGCTAGCAAAGCAAGGGTGGAGGCTTATACAAGAACAGGAATCACTACTGTACCAACATTTTAAAGCTAGATATTTCCCGAGAAGCCAATTCATGGATGCCTCGGACTCACCAAATAGCTCTTATGTGTGGAAGAGTATCATGGCAGCCAAACCGATCCTAGACAGGGGATGCTATTGGAGGGTCGGTGATGGGGCTGACATTAAGGTGCTTTCTGATAAGTGGATTCCAAACTACCCAACAAATGGAGTGATTCACCCACCAAGCGAGGTAGGAAGAGATTGGTACGTCTCTGATCTTATTGACCCGGACTTGAAATGGTGGAGAAGGGATTTTATTGGTACAAATTTCCACAAGGAGGATGCGGATGCCATTCTACGAATATCGTTGAGTCATAGCCACACATCAGATGCCATAGTTTGGTCACAAAACAAAAGAGGAGTTTACTCTGTAAAATCAGGATATTATGTAGCAAGACAAAATCTCAAAAATGAAAACTGGGCGGAGTGTTCCTCGAGTCCAAAAGGAAGGCAAGTATGGTCAAAACTATGGAAACTAAGGGTGCCAAATAAGATTAAGGTATTTGGGTGGAGAGCCTGCCACAATATACTCCCCACCCGTGATAATTTGGTAAGGAGGAAAATATTAGAGGATGACGGGTGTATGCTCTGTTCAAGGATGGCCGAAACAGGGGTCCATGCGCTGTGGGAATGTGCAGTGGCGAAAGATGTTTGGTCGAGCAACATGATTAGACTTCAAAAGTGTGGTCAAGATCAGCAGGATGTACTCCAACTATTCCAAGAATTGATGGAGAGATTATCTACAGCTAAGTTTGAAGCTTTTTTGGTTCAATCTTGGCTTATCTGGAACCAAAGGAACACGGTGATGCATGGAGGTAAGTTGAAAGACCCAAGCTGGCTGAATAAGAGGGCGAAGGACTACCTGGAGGATTTCCACCAAGCACAGGGGCAGTTGCAGATTCCTGTAACATCTTCAAGTGGTCATGACACATGGTTTCCGCCGCCTGAACCAATCTACAAGTTGAACTTTGATGCAGCAATTTTTTCGAAGTTGGGGTGCTCAGGAGTTGGGGCGGTGATACGGAATGTGCACGACGAAGTTATGGCAGCAATGTCAGCACGAGGTCCTCCCGTTATTGACAATTCAGAGGCTGAAATTTTAGCATGCAGAAAGGCGCTCGAATTTGCTGTGGATGCTGGGTTCACGGACTTGGTCATCGAAGGGGATAATGAAAATGTCATGAGATCAGTCTCGGCTTCAGGAGCAGACTTGTCACGGCTTGGTCACATCATTCAAGACATCAAATGGCTTGCACATGGACTTCGTTGGGTATCCTTCAGTAGTATTAAGCGAGGGGCCAACTCTGTGGCACACTCCATAGCTAGATATGCAAAAACTGTGGATGAAGAATTGTACTGGGTGGAGGATATCCCCCCCCCCCTGCGATAGAGGCTCTGTATTATTATTCTCTGCATTTACATGAATGAAAGTTCAATCCGTTTTCAAAAAAAAAAAAACCAAAGCATCTTGAAAATGGACTGTAGCTCACGAGTAGATTTGCCCGATTTGTAAAGCAATTCCTAACTATTTTTTTAGATTATCATACCTCATCAGCATCACAGGCATGATGCGTCTATAATCATTTTTTCCATTAATCCTAAGACAGTTCCCAATTTCCCATTATAAAAGTGAATTGAATTAAAATATTTTAATGGATCTAGTTATCGTGTACTCTTAAAGTATTTGTTAATAAATAATGTAAGGACTCAATTTGTAACGACCCCAAGTTGGTGTGTTGGGTTCGAACGTTAAATGCCCAAATAATAAATTTGTAGAGAGTGGGCTGAAAAGCTAGGCCTTGGTTACCGGACGGTGGTTAGTCATGGTTTTCATGGTGGACGCACGGAGGTGAACTAAGTTTATCCATGGACCTTGTCCATTGAGCTTCATGTTCTTATCCTTCCTTTCACTTTCTGGGTGCCCCCCCCCCCTTTGGCGTATGAATCCTTACATTATATAGCCCTTCTCGGTTGATCCTGACCTTCCATCTGTCGACCAGGCAGATAACTACTCGAGTGCCTGTCCCATCAGCCGCCTCCCCCTATTTTCTGTTAGTTGCAATAACCGAAGCCACATTGTTCAGGGGTCTTTTCCCATCAATGTGGCCAGGATGTTTGTTGGTGCATTCAATGCGGAGGTGACGTCTTTTCCTTGAACCACTTCCACACTATACCCCCGTGCGAGTCCCATTCTACTCGCCTTTTCCTCTGGGAGCGCTTTGGAAACTGCCTTTAATGACGTGTCGTTCTTCCCTTTTAGGCCTCGGGATGCCGAGAACAGGGTCATCCTCGGCTACACCTCTAGGCCATTTGGATGTTCGCTGCTTGTCCTCGGCAACTATTCTCCTCGGCGCGGGCCTTAGGCCCTAATAGAAAGTGGGCTGGGACCACAAATTCTCTGGCCCCACAATAGCCCCTCAAAACCCTGTTGTCCGGATCCTCGGACGGAGAGAAGGGTTTTGATGACATCAGGCCTCTTTCAAAACTTGTCAATCCTTGTCATCTATCAGTTCCAGAGACTTTTCGTCTGCCCGAGACACGTTCTTGGAGCCTTGGAAGGTGAAACGTGTCCTCATTAAATGCGGGTGGCTTTGTGCTTCCCACGTTCAACGGCGCGATGGTGATCTAACGGTGGAGATTTCCTTACCTTTATGGGCGGGAAAATTCGTGCAGTTACTTTCGATGGGAGGTATAAATAATTTTTGGAACTGATTTGTCTCTTTACTTTTACACTTAAGAGTTCTAGCACACATATCCTGGGTTCAATCAAATTTTCATCCAAATTCAAGTCTATCTCCAGCACAAAAATCCTGTCCGAGGAACCTTTCCTCTTTTCTGTAAGTTCTCTGCCTTCGATAACTTCTTTTTCTCTTGTTCCTCTCCTTCTCCCGTCACCCTCTGAGTTTGTTTAGTGGTTCCTAGAAATGGTTAAATTGAAAAAGTTGGTTGAGACCGAAGAGGCGATGGAAAAGTTCATCACCGACTATAGGATTCCCCCCAACGTAAATTTGAGGCACTGCAAGGAGGGGGAATGGCATCTTAAGAGAAGGACGGGCGAGGTGGTAATTCCCCTTCTCGCCTTCGTAGAGGGGGGTATAAGAATCCCCATAGGGCCGATAATGAGGAGTTACCTTAGGCATTTCCGATTAGCTCCCACCCAGTGCGCTGCCAATATGTTTAGGATTCTGGGTTGTGTGAATGCCTTAAACGAAAAAATGGGGTTAAGACTAACCCATCATGACGTAAATTGGTGTTACAATCTCCAAAATTTGAAGGGCAAATCCTACTACATGAAGACGAGAGACAATAGGGTTCGGCTAATCCAGTGCCTCCCCAAGTCCAACAAAGGATTGAATAAGGACTTTCTTATTGTATCTGGGGAGTGGCACGATGGCCTTCCTTGCCCAATAGTGGAGAGAGAACCAGGTGAGGTGTAGAGAGTAGGAGGGCGCCAATATTTTACATCGTCTTAATTTTGTGTAGTTCGGTTACTAACTACGAACATGCCTCTTTGTTTTTTACAGATCCGCACGCCTTTCATCGACACTTTCATTTGGTCAACCGAGTGGATTTGGAAACTGTTCTCTAGGCGGCGGTTTTTGTAAATGACGAGGATGGTCAAGTCAGAGCCATTCATAAAATCTTAGGGTATGATCCCATCCAGAAGTCATTTGCCGACCCAAAGCACGTGATCAGAGCTAACGATCCTCGGCTTCAGAAAATCACTGTAGTCGAGTCCGGGTTTTTGATCACTGAAAGATCTCCTATCCCAAAGGGCATCCCGTCGGTGGGCTCTTCCTTGTCTCACCAAGCAGTAGAGGACAAAGGTGATTTGGGTCTGTCCGAGGAGGAATTCGGGGTATTTAACCAAGCTGACCCATCCGAGGACCCTTCCAGTGATCTGGGTGACCCAAACTTGTCCGAAGCAAAACTGTTGTCAGTGGGAACATCTTCTCGGGCAAAGATGGGTCTTAAAAGAAAGCCCCCGACCAGCTTATTCGACCTCATCGAGGGTCAGCCGGGGAAGGCTGCGCAGGGAAAGCTGCAATCTAGTGTTCCAACTCCCCCACCCCAGCCCCAGCCTGTCTAGACCAGGTCCTCTTCTTCCAAGTCGCAGCAACAATCTCCTCGCCCCAAACTTCCTGCTCCTCCCCAATTAGCACTGCCTCCTCGGCCCGAGCCCATCGGCCCAAAGAGAAAGAGGAGTCCCAAGGGTAAAGAGCCAATGGATGGGGGGAAATCTCAATCCCCTCGAGAGGAGGACGAAGCCCTACCAGCTCAAAAACAGTTAAAGATCGGGCATCAAAGCCAGGGGAAAAGGATCGATGCCCAATCCGCACCGAGCACTTGGCTTCCTACCTCAATGCTCCACGGGGAGCCATTGATGGAAGATGCATCTCTGAGGAACCTTGGGGATGGCGAAGGCGCTTATGTGGCCGATGCGTTAAAGAGGGCCCTACTGCTTCCTACTGATATGGAGGAGTTGAAAAATATGAGGATGCAGGAGGTTTTCCTCAGCGCGAAAAGGTACCTGGGTATGATAAGGCTCTTGAAACCACCAAAGACTCTGTTGATTCTTGCTCCCAGATTTTCATTCATAATGTGTTTGTCTCAATTGGCAGGCTATCCAGGCCACCTACAGGATGGAGGAAGAAGTTAAGGGGCAGAGTAAGACCGTAGAGCTTGAGCGCAATAAACGTATAGATGCTGCGTGAACCCTCAAAAAGTCCGAGGCTAACCTCGCGAAGGCTAGGGAGGATTTAAAGGAGGCAACTAGAGTCAGGGATAGTGCCGAGGCAGGTTTGACTGGTGCCCAAAAACAGGCCGAGGAACAGACTAGGCACCTACTTGCTGTCGAGGAGCAATTGGAGATTGCCAAGGAACAGATCAGTGATTTAAAGAAGAAACTGATCGAGGCAGACAATGCTAAGGGCGTGGCGGAATTTTTCAGGGATAAAGCCGTGAGGGCCAAGACAGAGGCTGAGTTTGCCAGGACTGAGGCCGAAACTACTAAGGACAAGGCCGAGGAGGAGGGTTACGAGGCGAGGGTGGCTGAAACCCAAGCCCACCTTAAAGCTCAAATCCCTAGTGTATGCAGGCTATACTGCTCCCAGGTTTGGAACGAGGCCCTCAAACGAGCTGGGATGGAGGCTTCGTCCGATTTGTAGAAGGCGGAGAGCATATTTTATCCTCTAGCCATTCGTGAGACCGCCTCCGCTAGCTCTGAGGCTGTGAGTTTTCCAAAGGAGGCCGAGGCTACTCAGTCAGAAGCTGCTCAACCCATTGTCATTCCTGACGAGTTGACTAAGGGAGGAGAGACTCATAAGGCGACAGAAACACCTGGAGGTTTGGATCCTGAGATGTCTTAGGAGGTTGCCCAGTCTACAGTCAGTGCTTAGATCTCCGGTGCCGAGGAGCCGGCTCTCTTTGTTCAGCCTCTTCAGGCTATTCGCCTTATTGATGTGTCCAAGGGCACCGAGGCTAATCCTGCTCAGCCTTCCCAAGAAGGAGATGTCTCTCTGGGCTCCAAGGCTAATCTTGTTCAGCCTGCCCAGGAAGTGGCCAAAATGCAATTGAAGAAGTAGAAACCCTGGCCAACTTTTGTATTTGTTTCTAGTTTAACTATTAATTAGTATCTCTTTTGTTTTGAGGACTTTAGAGTTTACTTGTAATTAAACTCATTGACAACATGTATGAAATTCTTTTCTTCCCTTTTTCCTTTAAATCACATTTTCATTGCCCTTACCGATATTCACTACTGTTGCGAATCTCATGATTTTTGAACTAGTTATCTTAACGTGTATGAATGGTTGTGCATATGATATATTTGGGATCACATCCCAGAATTTTAACTTACCCGTGCCCATGGGGCGTTGAACTTGTATCTAAACATGCTTCTGGGGAACTAAAGGCATCATCCGAGGTGCCGCATGTGTTGTTAGGCTTGGTACTTAGATTTTCTTTAGGTAGTTGGTTTCCCCATAGGTTTGAGTCCGAAAACCATGCAAGACCTTGGTTCTGTCCAAAACTTAGATCTTTTTTAAGTAGTTGGTTTCCCCATAGGTTTGAGTCCGAGGACCATGCAAGACCTTGGTTCTGTCCAAAACTTAGATTTTCTTTAAGTAGTTGGTTTCTCCATAGGTTTGAGTCCAAGGACCATGCAATACCTTGGTTCTGTCCAAAACTTAGATTTTCTTTAAGTAGTTGGTTTCCCCATAGGTTTGAGTCCGAGGACCATGCAATACCTTGTTTCTGTCCAAAACTTAGATTTTCTTTAAGTAGTTGGTTTCCCCATAGGTTTGAGTCCGAGGACCATACAATACATTTGTTCTGTCCAAAACTTAGATCTTCTTTAAGTAGTTGGTTTCCCCATAGGTTTGAGTCCGAGGACAATGCAATACCTTGGTTCTGTCCAAAACTTAGATCTTCTTTAAGTAGTTAGTTTCTCCATAGGTTTGAGTCCGAAGACCATACAATACCTTGGTTCTGTCCAAAACTTAGATTTTCTTTAAGTAGTTGGTTTCCTCATAGGTTTGAGTCCGAGGACCATACAATACCTTAGTTCTATCCAAAACTTAGATCTTCTTTAAGTAGTTTCGAGAATTAGCCCCTCGACCAAGGTGTGGGGAGTTAACATGATGTTGGAAGCCCCTAGAACTGCCCGTGCCACTGACGCTTCGAAGCGTAGCCCCTAGTGGAACTTTATACTAGGGCAACAACAGCGAGCTGCTGGAAATGATGGAGGGGCTTTCGCAGACCCCTGTTAGACAGGGACTTGATCCTACCACCGCCTGTGCCAACGCACAAGCCTTCCCACAGACGGCGTCAATTGTAAGGACTCAATTTGTAACGACCCCAAGTTGGTGTGTTGGGTTTGAATGTTAAAGGCCCAAACAATAAATTTGTAGAGAGTAGGCTGAAAGGCTAGGCCTTGGTCACCGGACAGTGGTTAGTCATGGTTTTCATGGTGGACGCACGGAGGTGAACTAAGTTTATCCATGGACCTTGTCCATTGAGCTTCATGTTCTTATCCTTCCTTTCACTTTCTGGGTGCCCCCCCCCTGGCACATGAATCCTTATATTATATAGCCCTTCTCGGTTGATTCTGACCTTCCATCTATCAACCAGGCAGGTAACTACTCGAGTGCCTGTCCCATCAGCCGCCTCCCCCCATTTTCTGTTAGTTGCAATAACCGAGATCACACTGTTCAGGGGTCTTTTCCCATCAATGTGGCCAAGATGTTTGTTGGCGCATTCAATGCGGAGGTGACGTCTTTTCCTTGAACCACTTCCACACTGTACCCCGTGCGAGTCCCAGTCTACTCGCCTTTTCCTCTGGGAGCGCTTTGGAGGCTGCCTTTGATGACGTGTCGTTCTTCCCTTTTAGGCCTCGGGATACCGAGAACAGGGTCATCCTCGGCTGCACCTCTAGGCCATTTGGATGTTCGCTGCTTGTCCTCGGCAACTATTCTCCTCGACGCGGGCCTTGGGCCCTAATGGAAAGTGGGCCGGGACTACAAATTCTCTGGCCCCATAAATAATTTTAAGAAAATGTTAATATTACTTTCATAAAAATATAAAAAATTAATTATTTTTTCTTTTCCCATAAAAATTTCTTAAATATTTTCTAAACCTATACCCTTTAAATATCTTAACTTTTCCCTACTTTAATTTTAAGATTCCCAATTACACGATTACAGCAAAAAGTTGAAAGTGGTATGCGGCCCAATTTAATGGCTCGAGCCATGACATATATTTATGTCTGAGCGTGGACTCCTGGGAGGCTTTAGTCTTATCTGGAACAGTGTTACATTGTCTTTCGAGGAAAGAAAGATTGTTTTTTCAGTGTGTAGACAACAAACCAATTAATTATCAAATTAGTATGTATACTATGTAGACACCAAACCAGATAATTAGCAAATTAAGTGGGTTCTTTGGTTATTTAGAGCTTGTTTGGATGTAGTGAGTTTTGAGTGATATCACTCAGTTTTCTGTTTTCATCATCCAAATCATATGGGTCTCACAAAAGAGCACCTGTTTGGATGAGTTTTGGATTATTGTTTCCATCACTCAATTCTCTGATTTTTTATTGATGAGTTATAGAAATTGAAAACACATTTTAGGTGTTTTCAGTTTCCATAATTCTATTTTCAATGACATTTTCGTAATTAAACATATATTGAGGGACCCACTAGTAAAGTCAACCATAACTTTTGACTCTTTTTTTTATCCTCACTGGGTTCGGTGAGGTTTTTTTTTTTTTTTTTTTTTCTCAGTAAGTTCGGTGAGTTTGGGTATTGGGAATTGAAGGGAAAAAAATAAATAAATAAAAGCTGCATCAAGTGATAGGTATGGGGCTCACAAATAGTTGAAAAATATTGAGTGATGACAAGTGAGTGATGGTGCCAAACGGGTGGGGTGTAAGGAGTTGGAGTATTTTAAGGGATGAGTGACGAGTGGCGAGTGATGAGTGATGAGTGATGAGTGATAAAAATTAAGTGATGAGTGACCATTTTTTTTAACCAAACAAGCCCTTAGTTTGTGGGTTTTAGTTTGCGAGGACCATGTTGCAAGGGGAGGAGGATGGTGCAAGTTTAGGGCTCGAACATTCTCTCTCTCTCTCTCTTCAATATAGGAATTTTATTCCATCTGGTTTTGATTTGGGGAAGGCTTGTTAGAAACAGGTTTGGTTACAGTCCTCCACTATTGAAACTAGTCATGTGTGTTTTTTATGTGTAAATACTAATTTGTGATATTTTTTTAATATTAAAAATATTGTTGCCAAGAGACGAGAGTTTTGTAGTTCAACTAGTTAACAATATTTTCAATAAAGACATCTCAAATTCAAATCTTTCATCTTACAACTATTGAATTATCAAAAAGAAAAAATGTTAGCATGTTCCTATTATATCCGCTTCATGAAAATTGTTTTTTATTATGGAACAAAGATACCAATTCATGATATGTTAGATTTCATAATTCATTAGATATGTATTAAAATGCAAATACTCTTAGATGAAAAGAAAGATGGTCACCAAAAAACAAAAACAAAACCAAAAAAAAAAAAAAGTACCCATCAAAGGTAATAAATATTGTACGGCACCAACCTTTCTCGAACTATGATGGCCGGTGGGAGTTGTTTTTCCAAACAAATGACATCAAGTGCTCAACACCCTTTAATTATTTACGCATATACTCAGCAAATTTGTGACAAAAATCATAATAAAATGTATAAAAGAATATATTTAGAGAAACGTAAGATAATGTTTTTGAAAAAAAAAAATTAATTTGATAATAGTAAGGAGAGGGAATTGAAATATGAATATCTTCTTTAAAAATACCAAGAGATACTAGTTAAGTTATATAAAGTTCTTATCAAAATGTTGTCTATGACACTTTTTTCCCAATTAAGTACTGTCAAAATACTCATTACAAAAAATAAATAGGTGAATCCCAAACGCATGGACAAAGTCCATCAATATTTTATTGGATATCAAAGATTCGAGTTGTGGTTTGGAGGGCATAAAAGAGTATTTTGACAACTAGTGCATTGATAATAGGCTTGGAATGCTTGCAAACCCGTGAGAGGTATAGCACACGTTTAAGTTACACGGAGAATCACATTGACTTATAGAATAAAATTATTTTTCTAACCTATCTAGTTATGTGATTATCAAAAAAATCAAGTTATGTAAAATCCTACAAATGGGTTTGTACAAGTTGCTCGAACCCATAAGCCCATGAAAAACAGATTGTGTCGACTACTTTGATCAGCCAACCTCTGGCGGTGCCTCCAAGTAGCAACGACGCTGGCTTGAACAGAGTCATCGCCATCAAATCTATTGCCTCAGTCATCTTCCTATTTAAATGAAGTTGCTTTTATGAATCTACTTTGTGCTTGCTTTGTATGAAAGTAATGGGATTTGAATGATTTTTTGTTTCTAGTTATTAATGGAGCAGAGTAATGGAATTTGAATGATTTGTTTCTAGTTATTATTTATTAATGGAGGAGAGACAGAAGAGGTTTAGTGGCTAAAATAAGAGGTGATATAACATGCATCTGATTCATGATTGATTTTCTTCTCTAGAGAGAAAGAGAGAAGGGGGTGGAGAACTAAAGTCTATACTATATTAATGTTTAAGTTAAATTAGTTAGGTGAGATGCACGTGACCAAGACACTTATATCAGTTTAGGCGTTTAGTTTGATTTTGGCTAAATTAAAATTACACCCGTTAAATTTTTCTAAGATTTAATTTAGTCCTTTAACTTTTCTTTCATTTAATTCAGTCTTCTAACTTTTAACTTTGTTCAATTTTGTCCCCCCATTAGTCTCGATTAAAATTGCATCATTAACTTTCAACTCTATTTAATACAAAACTACATCATTTTGAGGAGTCTTTAACAACTCAATTTTGATGCAGACTAACATGAGAACTGAATTGAACAAGATTGAAAATTATAAGACTAAATTAAATGAAAGTATATTTATATTATTCAATTTTAGGTAAAGTTAGAGGGTACAATTTGAAATTTAGCCTTTGATTTTTTATTACTCAAGCAAAGGGCTTTGTTTGCTCTTTTTTGCCACATCATCAAATCCATTGACATCCAAGGTTGTGATTTCCGTTTTTTCACGTTTTTCCTATGTCATCTTTTAAGATTATGTTAGTAGATTGATGATTTGACATAATCTTTACCCTTTTATTATAAGAAGTTAAGGATTTAAAGAACACTATATAGTAGAGTTTTCTAGCTAAGAACTCTAGAAGATCTTGATGCAAATACTAAACACAACCGAGCAAAAATAGGGTTTAAGCATGCTGCAAAGAAATTTGCTTTGACACTGCAACACAACAGAAAGACAAAAATAAAATGGGGGAAAATCATTCATTCAAAAAAATTTAAAAAAAAAAAATCCAAAGCTTTTGAAATGTTGACACTGAAACTACCGAACTCAGTGTGTCTGAGTGAATGATTGTGAAGTGTAATAAAAACCCAATTGAATTGAGGCTAATAAAAGCAGTGCCACTAAGAACAATTCAAAAAAGGACCCCAAAAAAATTTGGGTGCGAGTGAACACACAAGCATTTACGTGCTGCTTTCTTGAATCCTTACAAGACTTCTTTTCATAGGACAAACCATGGTTTCATCTTACGTTTGAGGTGTAGAGAAGACCTAGCCTGAATATATTAAGGAACCGAGTTAAGAAAAACACTTCACTCTACCTCATATCAGATTAGGATATACACCCAATTAATCAAGGTGCACAGAGGCTTGCTGTTGAATATATAATAAATATTTCCCACACACACACACACACACACACACACACACACACACACACAAAAAAGGCTTAAAAGAGCCAAGTAGCCAACATCTTGAACACAATGAGTCTATGATAGCCACAGAAGAATTTAGCTGACAATAAGAAGTTTTGAACACCCATTTCAAGTCATGTGGCACTACAACAGTTTGGGCTTTTAGCAGATACAAAATGGACAATCAATGGTTGTAAATACTAAAGAATTCCTCGACAAGTAAAATTAGAGGTTAATGCTTCAATAACTTCCACGATTAAATTTGACAAGAACAATAAAATGAATGCTTGCAGCATAAGATTGTATCATGAAATGTCCAAATTTTTATCATCTTACATTAAAAAAAAAAGTGCTTGCATCTCAAGGATTAGCGATGTTTAAATCCTATTCAGTCTGTTTGGGAGAACAATAAAACTGCATCACATACTAAGTGAATCAGAAACTCGTTTGAAAGCCCTTGTGATTTTGGAAAGGCTGAGATCTGACAATTACTACCATTGTCATCAAACTGTGGTCTTGTGCTCAGGCTTGTGAGTATACTCAAAGTCTATATGCACAAAAGCTCTCTCAATTTCAGGGAGTTGCTCCAGCTTCTCTTGCAGTGTCTCACCAATATTATGTGCTTTGTTCAGAAGCATGTCTTGTGGCAAAACTATGTCAACCTCCACAAAATAATGACAACCAAAAGTGTATGCTCTTACTGTGTCAATGTGCTTGATATCTTCATGGTGGTTCCATATCAGATATGTTAACTTTGCCAAAAATTCAGGTGGTGCTGTCCTTCCAATTAGTGCAAATACATTCTCAAAGACCGTCTTTGTCCATGTATTCATTGTATATAAAGCTATCTGCATCACAGGTTAAAAGATATCATCATGATAAGATAGAGTAAGATTCAACTCCAAGAACCCAAAAATTCCGTCTTGAGGCCACTTGGTGCCCATTTGGTATCCCAATTTGAAGTGGAATTTAATATGTACAGGTTTTTTAAACGTCAATTTTTTCCAGATACAGCTCTTTCTAAAAGCTGAAACAAGAAGCTGTACCAAACAGGAATTCTACCATGTCAAGGCATGGAGTGGCATTTTACTTTATTATTTTTTTTTTTTTTGGTTTAATTGAGTCATAAGAGTGGAAAAACCAATATTTTGTTATATTTAAAATTGGTTGCTGGTAATTGAGGAACTAAAAACTTATAGAGTAGCTGAACCCTATTATATACAGTACAGTAAAAAGGGGAAAAAAGGGGAAAAAAGGGAAGGGGGGGAGGGGGGGTATCAGTTGCATATGAACTTACTATAATAGCTCCAGTAGGGTCAATCCACCATTTATATCGAATGGCCAGGACAGCTGCTGCCAAACCAATTGAATTAGTAATAACATCGAAGAAATGATCTTGTGCATAGGCTCTAACAATTTCATTTTTAAATCTTCGACAATAGACCATGAGCGCAAACTTCACTACAGTTACGAAGCACATTATTCCAATCATCCATTTCTCCTTCTGAGGATCCTTTTCAGGCTCAGTCTGTAATCAGCACATGAAATGATGATTATATTAATCACTGATAATTGTAAAAGAATACCAAAACTAGAACTTTAGAATAACCATGCACAAGTGTTGCATTCACCAACTAAGACTGTGATCTAACTAGGATCTCATGCATTTGGGTAGTACCTCAAAACCTATGTCATCCTAAAGCACTAATAACTAAGGAAACCTTGGAGATCTGAGCTCTGACAAAACATCAAGAAGGGTGCTAATCTACAAACCCTTCTCAAATCCAACTTTGGTTAACATGTGTACAAGTCCAACTGTGCTCACCGACTCACCGCCATATATACCCTTAAATTAAGTCAAAGCAAATATGATTAAAGTTGCATACCTTATTAACGAATTGTCGACCAGACTCGAGCAGTATTTGTAATCCTAGAGTTGCCATTACTGATGCAAAAACAATGATTCCCTGCAAGCTCAATATAAATTAGTAAAATATTTGTTGTGTTATAGTATAAATGTTGTAACAAAAAGTTCAAGCAGAGTCTTGGCATATGTGATGTGATTATTAGCGTGTCTTGGGTCCGCATCCCTATAAGTCATAGTCACCCTTGAACCTAACCTACATTCAAAAACTATTCCCAAAAACCAATGCTATTTAATTTTATTCCCAAAAGAAGATTGTTTGACTGCTTTTCCATTTTATAAAAAAAAAAGTTATTATTATTCTAGAGTTTCTTTTCATTGCTTGATATGCAGAAGGAAAAAGCCAATGGTCCCTTCATTTTCTCATTTAACAAACTCTGTAAAATAAACCACTATTTTTTCCTTTGGCAAACTCAATATGACATGCTCAATATTTTGATAACATAATGAGTGTCTAAAGCATGACCTGATGAAATCTTTAGATGTGTAGTAAATTAATTTTAAACTTCTTGGAATGGAATAAATCTGTAGCCTAAACACCTAACACCATTACATTTCTCTTTATTGCTTTTCTGCTTTTCCTTCAAGCATTTGTGGATTATGATCTAGTTGAGGCACCAGCAGTAATGGTGGAAATAGCACTGCAGTATATTTCCCTCATTTATCACAACAATGCCAACGATTGGCAAAATGGAAAAAAGAAAAGCACATTCCTTGACTTCTTTGGGGCTAACTTGTTAATTAGTTTAAGATGCACAATTTCTCTCCACCAACTTCTGAGCAACCAAATGAGGCAAAGGTGCAACACTAACCAAGTACAATTGAATTCTCATTATCAGCCTTAACAACTTAAATCTATCAGAATCTGCATTTTAAAATTATCTGAAATACAAAAGATTAAGGAAACTAAAACAGTAGTCTTTTCTGCTTTACTCAGTTGGAGTTACGGTAATGGCCTGACAGAAAAGAGAAGACTATTTTTTATTATGGCAGTAAAACTTATTAAAGTAATTGCAGGAAGGTTGAGTCTAAAATTCAAATATACATTAAGTTATTTCCAAATGCACCCTCACAATTGTTGGATTAAATGACTTACCACTGGCTGCATCCTTTTTTTTCCAATTGGATAATGATACTGGTTTGGGTTTCGCATGGCATGAGAAGTGAACCACAATATAAACCCCGACAAGAGATCTAAGAGTGAATCCAAGGTAGAGGCAATAACTGCCAATGATCTGCTCTCAATAGAAGCAAAAACCTTGGCCGCAAAGAGCACAACGTTAGCTAAATTTGATATCCGGATAGCCAATCTCTCACTCTTTGCAAGCTGCTTCATCTCATCCTGAGAAAGTGTAAATGGATCAACAAAAGAAATCAGTTTCTGTTTTTCCAGGAAATGAGACAGATTTAGTTGAAAGGATATAGTTTTTTTTATTTTTTGGGCCAGGGGGGGTGGGGGCAGAGCTTGAAACCTCTGTTTGTACTCAGGAATTGGGCATGGCCTCCAGCATTTTAAGAATGTTTATGAATAAAAAATCTTATTCATAAAGAACTTCCAGTGTACTCAGGCTTCGCCCTTTTTCTTTTCAATAAAATCTTCTTACTATACAACCAAAAAAATCATTAAAGCAACCTTGCGGAACAACCAACCTCAGTTAGATTTCCAGGAGCAAAACCTGATGCAGTCATAGCCTCCATCTCAGTAAACCCTTCAAGGAGCCTTTCTTGTTTCTTGTAGTAATCAGCAACCTTGCATCGTTTCCCTGCAGTCAAGAGTACAAGTTTTACATTACATTCATCACTAATACTTGACAACAAGATGAATTAAAGCATCCAAATTCATCAAATTTTTATTTTTCATTTTCCAAAAGAACTAAACATCACACTCTTTTTTTTAAGTAAACATCACACATGTTAAGATTAAGAAAACATTTTTTTGTATGTTAAAGATTAAGAAAACATTGATTGATTATGATTATAACTATAAGCATAACGACTGAAAACAAAGGCAATATGTGAAGTGCCTTGCCAAAGCTCCAATAGGAAGTTCAAAGCTGTCAGGTTATCTATAGTTACTCTCTTTCGGTATCATCTCTTAAGAATGTGAAAGGGGTTATTCAGAAATTTAAAGCAAAAGAAATATGGAACGCCCTTGCTGTTAAATGGAAGAACCAACTACACAAGAAATTCAATCATTTAAGATATTTTTTCAATTTATTTATCCAAGTACGGTTTTTTTTTTTAATAACATATGGAACCTTTCTAAAGAAGAGCTTTTTGAACTTGCCTTTAGTCAAAAAAAAACCTACGGGCAATTGACCCCACTTGCCAAAACCAATTATTGGCTAATCCAGGGGCATTCACCCCTAAAGGGCTAAGCAATTGTAATCATAATAAAGTCGGAATAGCGGGTCAACATTCAAAAATCAATTCATTTGCATAATTTCATCTTATTTGTACAAGATTCCCTGGTAAAGGTTTTGGATTTGATGGCAATCATGCATGTCAGCTATTTTGAAGGCCAAAATCAGAAAGTTGCTTTACCAAACTAAGCTAACTAGTATATTTTCAGCAGATATGGGAAACCACACCAACCACATACTATTTCCTGATTTTAGAACAGCTGAAGAGTATAGCTAACAGATTCCATCTAAATGCTTCTTTGCACATATGAATGCCAAAGCAATATTCAATGCATCAGCAGGACCATTAAATTTCTTTGCAGCAAACTGCTGTCATACTTGAAGATCTAAAAAACACAATGGAAGGAATAAGTTGTAGCAATTTTTAACCAAAACTGATAAAACCACCCGGTTAATTAGAACTGATATGTGGAATAAGATGCGCCAATTTTTAACCAGTTCAAGTCATCAACAGAAGCTTGAGGGTTCTAATAATTTTTTAAAATGACAACAAAACAGCAATAAACAAGATCAAACTCCCTATAAGAATCATCACTGACTCGAGCAATAGACTGGTGCTTTGTTCTTAAAAACATTTTGTATGTGTTACCCCAAACAAAGCCAAATCAAGTAGAATTGCATGTGTTATATCTGGCGTGTTTTGCTTGTCTTTGCTAGCTTAGAGCACTCAAATCAGTAGGCGTATGGTAGACAAATGTGTAAAATTTACTCAGTTTTGCCTAAAAATAACTCACATCAGTTAGTATATAATTGTGTAAATTTACAAGTTTGGTATAATAACTGTATAAATTTACACCAAAACTATTCATTTTGCATTTAGTTTTTTATTCTTTCTTTACGTATCCCAAGGATGAAGAAAGAAAATGGATGGTGGTTGTGTGTGAAGAAAGACAAAAAAAAAATTTTAAATAAAGAAAAAATGATATTTTAATGATATGTAATGTAAAATAGATAATCTAATATGTGATGTTTTAAAAAGTGAGTATGTAAAATATAAAAAGTAAATTTTTATGCTAAAATAGACAAGAATTTTTGTACGAGCTTAATGCTCTTAGGTTAGAATGGTAGATTACAAATTGGGAGGAGACAACTTCTCACTTTTCTGACAATTCAATATGTGAGGAATACATTAGCTAAATGAGAATGACATTATAGATAAGAAAGAGTTGCCTTTGTTGACTTTATCTTTTCTATGAGTTCAACCTTTTGTAATGTGATGTTACAAGTCTAGTAGAGGAAGTTAAGCATTTTTGTGTTCCATGCAAACAAAAGTACAGATGTGGAAGTGAAAGAGTGTTGAGGTGTCTGAAGTGTGTAGCAAAGTCAGTTTTCTTTCCCCTAGGCCTCGCTTGAGAGTGGTGAAATCAATTGAAATGTATTTGTTAAGAATACCCTCTTCCATAAAATTTATTATTGTGTGACAAAACATCTGCAGTGCAAAATCTCAACACTACCAACCAGGTTTAGGCATAGTTTATACCCACCTAAAAGTAAAACAATCACCAAACTTTGATTAAAATAGGACACAAGAAGCAATCACCAAATTCAACATGCCTCTTTTTCTAGCAGTCAGGAACTTCCACTTTTTACACCCACCACCACCAAAAAAAAAAAAAACACCTAAAAACTGAACATTCACAATTTGAATCAAGTTTTAATAATTTTTTTTTCCTTTTTTTACAACTATTTCTGCAGTTTTCCAATTCATAAACCAGAGGCATATAACTTAACAATTCTTTGATGATTTTTAACTATTTAACTTTCTTACTACTATTGAAACTTTTTCAACCAATTATTTACAATTAAAGAACCCATTTCAATCAATAACTAAATTAACAAACACTAGGCTTAAAAAAAATGTATTAGACTTCCTTAACATCTAAAAGGGACCACTAGTACCTAACTAAAGAGGCAAGGAACCTTTCTTATTGTGTAAGAGAGCATTAGTTTTCTGCTGGACCAATTGTTCCACATGCCTAAGCTTAAGTGAACGCATCACATATTTGATACCAAAACAAACAGCTAATTTATGTGGTACTTGCGTGCCCGTGACTTGTTTCTTATCTACAGTCCTTGTCATAAGAATTCCATTCCATAAATGGGCGCCACGTAATGTTTAATCTTCCCAAATGTAGTCAGTAATGACCACATACACATCTATTGTGTTTTTATGTAAATTGTGCCACACAAATGAACCTACCACGTGATCGATCACCTAAAGAAACATGGAAGATGGTCCAAAATTCAAGCAAAAGCGACCTCCACGTTATCAAAAAACACACTTTCTTTTTTTGGTGTACAGATCTCCATATCCTTTACCTAAAAGTCCATTTACTAGGCGCCTAATATGAATTTGACACTTAAGATGTGAAGCTGACAACTGCCATAAATGGTTTGCAGAGTGAGCCAAGCCCACAAGGCAAGTGGCAGAAAAATCAAAACCATGAAAAAGAACAAAAAATCTAGTGCCATAACCTTATGTACCACAATCCGATGTAGAGAGAAAAATATTGGGTTACGTGAAAGTGATAAACAGTAAATCTCAGTCGGCATAAAATAATTGTGAAAAAGTTGTTACAATTGATGCCGCCTCAGACCAAAAAGAAAAGGTTAAGTCACATAAGCCAAAGGAAAAAGCTTAGGTATACTTTATTTTCTGTATACCTTTTTTAAAAAGAACAAAACTTTTCAAAACACTACAGTAAATTGTTCACTGCATCTAAGAAATTTTATTTAATTTCGTTGTTTAATTTATATAAGAGTTTTATATAAAGTGTTCCCCTAAAGCCAAAAATCATTTAACATATAAAAATTAAATCAGAACTCGGCTGAGTCGACTCAGTTAACAACCCCAAAAAATCAGCTTTCATTAAACAAAGAACATCTCTGTTTCTCAATAGAGATTGAACAACATCTATGAAAAGAAGAAGAAGAAGAAGTAAAAACACAACTTTTTTTGACTTTTTTCTGTGCAAGATTCAAATTCCAGGTTTTTTTTTTTTTTTACTTGTCAAAAAAATAAAAATAAAATAAAATAAAAACCTGGGTTTTGAATCTTGCACAGAAAAAAGCCAAAAAAATAAACTAAAAATAGCAACTTTAATTTTATATTGACGTTGCCTGGCCATCATAAAACTCTTGGTGCTTAACTTTGCTCCCTTTTTCATTGAACTTTATGCATATACAAGCTAAAACAAAAAAGCAAATACCTTTTTGAGCATAATATCAAATATATAATAAACACGTATATAAGTATATACATAAGCTGCTTGACTGAGAAAATTCTGAAAGCAAAAATAATATCTTTGAACAAAATTGCATCTGGGTCTTGAATCTTGGTAAGAAAAGAAAAAAAAAAAAACCAAAAGCAAAACTTTCATTCTATATTAACATATGGCCTGGCCATTATAAAACTCACCAAAAACAACAAAAAACAAAAAAGCAAAAACCCTTTTGAAAATAGTATCAAAAATATTATACATATATACATAAGGATTTGTGAAGAGGGCTGACCTGTGGTACGACGAAAGCGGCGCAGAATGAAGGAGCCACGTTCATCTCTTCTTGGAGGCAGTACAGGAAACTCTTGCAGGTTTAGCCTCCATGACCCGTCTGCTGGCAAAAGAGGCTCCCTTCTGCTCTCAATGTTTTCCTCCACCGTGCCTCTCTTTCCATCGTCCATCACTCTCTCTCTCTCACTCTCACTCTCACTCTCTCTCTCTCTCTCTCTCTCTCTCTCTCTCTCTCTCAAAAAAATAAAATAAAAACACTGTCCTTCGTTGAGCTTTTGGTTTTTTTATTTTTTTATTTTTTTGGCTTGAATGAGAATCACAAAACATGTGAATGGCTTTAAAGTGGCACAATCTATACTACAACTCATATATAGCAACTCGTATATAGCGGGTTGTGAGCAGAAAAGAGGTGACCATAAAAATCTACCGTCATCCACGTGAGCGAATTGTATTACAAGATATTCAACTTTAGGTGGCAGAAGCAATATTCTTTTGATAGTATGTTTGCCAAGTGACAGGCATAAAGAGAAAGTATTTATTAATTTACTACTTTCTATTTTGGACGTTTGTAAATAAATTACATGTTTTGACTTCTTCTTTAAACTGTTGTGGTCTATTTTAAGAATGTATATATTTTCATTAAACATTTAGATTCTTTACACTTTTCAAAGTATCAAGATTCTCGATTCTAAAAATAAATAAATAAATACTACCTGATTCTTGATTTTTTAAATGACATGTATCTTGAGCACACATATGGACTTGTAAAAACTATTGCAAAAAAAATTACAATAATACTACAATACAATTCTAAAAGTAGAATTACACTGCAACTCAATTTTTTTAAAACAAAATTAATATTTTATTCATTTATTTTATCAATTCTTCTCTCTTTTACTGGGTTTTTGGGTCGTGGATTTTTGTTTTTATTTGAGTTTTGAGATATATTATTTTATTGTGTATAAATATTATTTTAATGTGTTGTATTGTAAAATAAAAGTTGAGATGCTGAGAGTATTGTAAAATTGTATGATATAATTGATAAAGTAACTTTTTGGAATAGTAAAATAAGATGGGATAGAATTTTATGATATGAATGCTCTAAGCATTAACAACAAGTATGTCAAATGCTAAATATTTAGCATTTGAGATATTGAAAAAATATTAAATTTTCAAGTGATATATATATATATATATATTGTACATGTAGTAGGTCAAAAATATATTTTGTTTTTTGCTAAAATAAATTATGAGTAATGTCATTATAAACATGTTCACACTTTAAAATTAGGTTATAATATAGTTTTTTTTGCAATGGGTTATAATATAGTTAATTATATTTCCTTACACACTTCACAATGGTATTTAGCATTAAAAAAAGTTTAGTTTCAAATCAGTTTGGAGCTATCTTCCTCCAATCCATGTGACGATTGAAAATATCATTCTATGTAGTTTTAGTTATATGAAGAAATTATCAACAACAAAAAAAAAGTAATCTACATGGCACATTGTGTAGAATAAAAAATTTAAAAAAATAAATCTCAAAGTTGAAATGGTCTCTCAAATATCATTTTTTTTTTCAGTATTTTGAAAATTGTTCCTAAAAGTGGAAGCCAAACACATATAATGTAAAAATTATTCTTTGAAAACTAGTTTCACATTCAAATTTTTGAAAATTATTTTTGTGGGGCCCAAATGATTTATGGGCCAGGCCCATCTACCCGGGGAGAATCCGAAGGCCCAAGCCGAGGAGGGCTATGGCCCAAGCTCGACAAAATAGCCTTTGGATACCGCCGAGGACAGCTCAGTCCTCGGCAGACCCAAAGTCCCCCCTGAAAGAAGGGTAAAAACGGTATAGGACTGAAACTAGGAAGAAAGATCTAAAATATCCAGGGAAAGCTGCCCTTACTGCCATTCAACGCTCTGAACCTGACAGAGCCGCATTCTTTGGCTTTTACAACCACCCCCAACGACTTTGAATATGGGCTGATGGGACAAGTATCAATCTTGGAAAGGTTGATCCTCTACGTGGACGAAGGACAATGAACACAAAAAAAGATAAAAGGAAAAACAAGTAACCTAAAGAGGGGGTTGGGAAAAATGGCCAAAAACCAGAGCCTCCCAGCCCACCTCCAGGAGAAAGACTCCAGGGGTGAAGGAAAACTTAAACTTGTACGAACACCGCGAAAAACCCACCGCCTGTCAACCAGGGCCTAGCCTTCCAAACCCACGTTCTACAAATGATATTGTTAGGGGCCTTTTTACGTGCGAACCCGACACTGTTACGGTCCGCCACAAATCGCGTCCTTACAATTGGCGCCGTCTGTGGGAAAGGCTTGCGTGTTGGTATAGGATGTGGGTCGATAGAGTTTCTTCGTTATTTCTAACCGTTGGTTATAGAGTTCTAGTACAAAGTTCTGCTAGGGGCTACGTTTCTTGACTAGGAGCTTGGCTGAGGAGCTAACTTTCTTAAAGCCAAGGTCCCCCGTAAAGAGCAAACTAGGCACTTGATAGCGTTAATCGTATGGATAAACTCTAGGGGCTTGGTTGAGGAGCTAACTCCCATAAAGCCAAGATCCCACACAAAGAGAAAACTAGGTTTTGGATAGAACCAAGGCATTGCATGGTCCACGGACTCAAGCCTATGGGGAAACCAACTACCTGGATGAGGAAAACTAGGTTTTGGACAGAACCAAGGCATTGCATGGTCCACGGACTCAAGCCTATGGGGAAACCAACTACCTGGATGAGGAAAACTAGGTTTTGGACAGAACCAAGGCATTGCATGTCCTCGGACTCAAGCCTATGGGGAAACCAACTACCTGGATGAGGAAAACTAGGTTTTGGACAGAACCAAGGCATTGCATGGTCCACGGACTCAAGCCTATGGGGAAACCAACTACTTGGATGAGGAAAACTAGGTTTTGGACAGAACCAGGGCATTGCATGGTCCACGGACTCAAGCCTATGGGGAAACCAACTACCTGGATGAGGAAAACTAGGTTTTGGACAGAACCAAGGCATTGCATGGTCCTCGGACTCAAGCCTATGGGGAAACCAACTACCTGGATGAGGAACCAACTATCTAAAAAAAAAACTATGGCACATAAATCTTGAAATCCATCCGAAGAGAACTCCGCGTTAATAGATAGGTTAATACCTTGATTGCGCGGATTCCTCAATCTACCCTCTGATCCCTAGTATCAAAGGGGTTGATGCGATACGGCGCAACATATTACCCAAAAGCACAACCAAAGCCCCTCGCTACTCAGCTACCCTCTCGGACGAATGACTTAGAGTTTATCGTTCTCGGACATCGCTCTAGCATGCATCGCGCAGCACTCAGCGGTTATCCCGGTTAGTTCCAAGAGTTTAATTTATTGATGATTAACCTTGTTATGCTCGATAATATTTGTAAGTTTAAACTAGTAGGAATCTGTGTTAAGGCATTTTTCTGCCTAGAATATCATTAAGGGCAAGCTTATATTTAATATTCATGCATAAAGTAGTGGTTACGGAGAAGAAAGATATGTATAGAGAAATAGACACATATTTTATTAAGACAAAGAAACAGTACAGTGTACAATGAAAAGCTGAAACAAAGCCTACATTGAACCTAACTACGTAAGTAACGAAAAATACAAGAGAGTGAAGATAAAGCCGAGGAGGTAGCACAGAGGAGAAGTTGGCTACTGCCTCGAGACCTTATTCCTCCTCAATGCTTTTGCACGCCCATAACTCAGGCAGCAAAAGAGCCCAACCTGGGGCCTGCACCGGTACAGAAAAGGTGCAGGGAACCTGACCTCAGGCTAACACCATCTACAGAAAAGGTGCGGGGAGCCGGAAGTTGGGGAGCCCCCGCAAAAATTTGCTTGCTACAAGGCAGACGGCACTGATGGCGGAAATTCCTTTTTCTGACATACCAAAAATCTGGCATGACCAGAACCTGCTTCGGATTTTGGCTAAAAGAAGGAGGAATACCATCTTCCTCCTGCCAAGACGAAGGACTGGCTTGAATCTGTGTCATCCTTGTCCATACCATATCACCTTGAGGATTCGGTGCCTCTGAAGCGGGCGGAGACCTTTCATCCCCATCCGCACCTCAAACATCTTGCTTTGAAGCAGTGGCACTAGAAAGAGAGATCGCGGATATGGAAGAAATATGGTTCTGAAGGGAACAGGAGAGTTCATGTGCAAGTGAAGTGACCCCCTATCCCATTTATACCCAGAAGTAAACCGGTGGCATTTAATTCACGCAGCGTCCCAAGGAACGCTACAGACAAAACGTCTTTGGCTCGATTTCCAACGTCGTCTGCAGCCCTGAGGTTAAAGGAGTCTCGAGAAGGCGCACCTCGAACACTGGGACGCCAAAAAGTACCGCGTGATCAAAGACTATGGAAATACCTCTTAATTTGTGGGTCCAGTAAATTCGCGGCCCAGGCCCGTTCAGCATATGGGCCCAAGGACAGAACCAAGGCCTTGTATGGTCCTCGGACTCAAGCCTATGGGGAAACCAAGTACAAAAATGAAAAAATCACAAGTTTTGGACAGAACCAAGGCCTTGCATGGTCCTCGGACTCAAGCCTATGGGGAAACCAAGTACAAAAACGAAAAAATCACAAGTTTTGGACAGAACCAAGGCCTTGCATGGTCCTCGGACTCAAGCCTATGGGGAAACCAAGTACAAAAACGAAAAAATCACAAGTTTTGGACAGAACCAAGGCCTTGCATGGTCCTCGGACTCAAGCCTATGGGGAAACCAAGTACGAAAAAGAAAAAATCACAAGTTTTGGACAGAACCAAGGCCTTGTATGGTCCTCGGACCCAGGCCAATGGGGAAACCAAATACTTGGACAAGGAAAGATTTGAATTTTGTAAGATGGGTTACTTGATAAAAATGTCAGGTCACTTCATCCACGGCTTAAACACCATAAAAAGGTTAAGACCAATAAAGTTGTGAGGAAGGTGGTGAAACGCCCCAGCATTTAGTCGTATAAGAAGGCTGTTCATTTGGTGGGTGAGATATCTTCAAATGGTTATTCCTCACACGGCATCAAACCTTCGTTTTACTCCTCGGCTAGCATGGGGTAAGTATTACTTTTCACTGGTCGGCCTTATTGTGCCAAGCGTTTCTATTAAAGTTATGGCGACATCTTTTTATTATCAAGTATTTTGGTCTTAGTCGTCATTGATTTAGATGCTATATTATTGTGCCGAGCAGCGTTTGTAAATTTAAAAAAAGAAAAGAAAAGAAAAGGCATAGAGACAAAACATGCGAGATAAAATAACAACAATTTTTATTAATACGAAAAATTATTACAACGTACAAAGAGGGGCTCAAACGAGCCTATACAAAATGAGAACTGCCTAAGCAACAATTACACCCGTAGTACAGATAAGTAAACTGTCAGGCGTCTTTTAAACTCGTCTTCAAAGTCTCTCCAATCTCTGCCTCAATACTGCTCATATTACGATAAGAACCTTCTTTGAAAAAAAAATGAAGGAGAAGGAAATAGTAAGGAAGAAATCAATGAAGAAGATGGAGGAGATGAATGAAGAAGATGGAGGACATGAGTAAAGAAGGAGGAGAAGAAGAGAGAAGAGATGAAAAGAAAGAAAAAGGAGCAAAAGAGGGAGAAGTGAAAGCACCAGGATGGAACTGGTGCTGGGAAGACTAAGAAAGGGAGACGGAGGATAGCACCAGTGAAGGAAGAGAGGAAGAAGTAGAGACACTTAGTCCCTGCCTCGATCCTGACTCCCAACACACTGGAGCCATACTAGGTATGCTCATAGGAGAGCGGTTGGTACTGATGATGGGTGTTCTCGACTCAGTCACGCCGAAAGTTTGACGTGACAAGTCCCTGCTTCGGATTTTGACTGAAAGAAGGGTGAGGTTGATTTTGAGTCTTCGCCATCCCTGTCCCGATCGAGCCATAATGAGCTTTATTGGAACATGGCGTTTATGGGAGGGGTTTGGCTCCTGCATCACTCGTTGTTATGATATAGTGTATCACGATTTAGTTTGTGAACCGGTGGGTAAAATGAACCCTAGGGGAGGCCAAGTATTTCAAATCTCAGAAGGATGAGAAGGAATTCTTTACAAAAACAATAACCTCCTCCCTTCCTTCTTATACAGAGGGTCGAGCGGGAGACATTTAATAGGTTCAGATCTCCAAAGGAATCTGCCAACACAAACATGCCGGTTCCGTTTTTCCACCCCATCAAAACAAACCGCCGAATTAAAGTAGTCTCGTAAATAGTGGTCATTAAAAGCACGTTTTGGGGAAACCCAAACGATAAGAGCGCATCAAGCGCGAAATCAAAAACTGTCTCACAGACCGGCGCATTTCTCGGACAGATGAAGAGCCGCCAGCATTATTAATAGGCCAAATTGATTGGGCCGTGGGAAGAGGTTCGGCATCACCGAAACCCCCCTTTCCAACCAAGAGGTTGGACAGCCGGGTTTTGAGGGGCTATTGTGACCCAAATGATTTATGGGTCATGTCCATCTACCCGGGGAGAATCCGAAGGCCCAAGCCGAGGAGGGCTATGGCTCAAGCTCGACAAAATAGCCTTTGGATACCGCCGAGGACAGCTCAGTCCTCGGCAGACCCAAAGTCCCCCCTGAAAGAAGGGTAAAAACGGTATAGGACTGAAACTAGGAAGAAAGATCTAAAATATCCAGGGAAAGCTGCCCTTACTGCCATTCAACGCTCTGAACCTGACAGAGCCGCATTCTTTGGCTTTTACAACCACCCCCAACGACTTTGAATATGGGCTGATGGGACAAGTATCAATCTTGGAAAGGTTGATCCTATACGTGGACGAAGGACAATGAACACAAAAAAAGATAAAAGGAAAAACAAGTAACCTAAAGAGGGGGTTGGGAAAAATGGCCAAAAACTAGAGCCTCCCAGCCCACCTCCAGGAGAAAGACTCCAGGGGTGAAGGAAAACTTAAACTTGTACGAACACCGCGAAAAACCCACCGCCTGTCGACCAGGGCCTACCCTTCCAAACCCATGCTCTACAAATGATATTGTTAGGGGCCTTTTTACGTGCGAACCCGACACTGTTACGGTCCGCCACGAATCGCGTCCTTACAATTTTCATATTGTTTTGGAAAAAAAAATTCCTCCTACTAAATAGGCCTTAAATGTTTTCATATTTAAATATAATTACAACCTAGATGAAATAAGGATAAGGTGTAAAAAGTATTCAAATTAATATATATATATATATATATATATATATAAAATAAAAAATAAACTTTTAAATATAACTCTATATCTTAACTATGAAACTATACTTATTTGACACATTCTCACAAATATTAATTTGAACAAAACAAAATCATTACACAATGGGAATATAATTTTTTTTTTAAATGATCAGATATTATTTTCGTCCCTAAAGTTTGCATGAATTTCGTTTACCGTCTCTAAACTTTAAAAAGTTTGTTTTTCATTCTTAAACTATTGAAAATATTTCACTTTCTATCATTAAACATGTACATGAAGAAATTATTCACTCTAGTGGTGCAAAGGCTAGTTTAACTTATGTGATTATATATAGGGCCCCCTACACACACACATGTCCCCCTACACACACACACATGTGTGTGTGGGGGGCCCTGCCCAAGTTGGATGAGAATGGGCTGAAATGGAAGCCCAATACAACTAATTTTGTAGAGGTGGTTAGTCGAGGTCAAACATTTTTGCCCTGACAACTGCGGTTCAATAATTAGAGAAAGGAGGTTGGCAAAGACAACAATTTAAGTTAAGAGTTATGACAAAGAAAAGAGAAATTCTTATTTAAGTTTTTCCTCAGGCTAGCCGAGGAGCAATAGTTCTTAGGATGTACACTTTTTGGTTTTACAATTCTTAATTTTCCTCTATATTTCTCGATTTCTTAATTTGGAGTTTTTCCGATCCCCCTTCCGGGAGGATATTCTCTCCCATATATAGCTACTTGAATTGCATCTCAACCTTCCACTTTGATGGTCGTTGATCTCTCCTTAGATACTTGTCTCATTGCTGCCTTGCTAATAGTGGTGGAGTAGGCTGCAAGCTGTGGGAGCATTGTTCAGGGGTTATTCTGCCATTAATGCAGTAGGCTGAGTTAGTATAGTGCATGAAATGTGGAGGTGATGGATGCTTTATCTAGAAACCTCCTTCTTCCCTTACTTGCACATCACTACTTCCTTCCTCAGCCTTCAACCTTATGACCTTGGTGGCTTGTCTTCAGTATCCCAAGGAGTATCTACTTCTCAAGCTCTTCGAGCGAGCCGCCCTCCTTGGTTTCTCTAACTGGGTTATCCTGACTAGACTAGGCCTGATTTGATGAATAGTTGGGCCCAATTTCTCCCATGGTGGATTCCACTCGATGATCTTCTTTCTTCAGGCTTCCTCATCCCACAATATAATGGTACTTTTTATAGCCATGATACAATCTTACTTTAAAAAAATAAAATAAAACAAGAAATAAATATCCCAACTCCATAATTTTGTATGTTTTGTCACATTGTAGACTTGTGCAGTTGTGCATAACTGCATACCATTTATTTGTTTGCTTTTTTTTTTTTTTTTTTTTTTTTTTTTTCCAATCGAATGGAACTTCTCTCCTTTTAACCCCATGTGTATGTGAAGGTTTTATTGTATATCGTGACTGCAACTTGCAATTGACAATACAGAAATTAAAAATTATTTTCCATGGGTCGGTAGCACCATTGAAGCATATTCTATTCAATGGCGGAGCCACATTGGGACCCAAGGGGGCCTTGGCCCCCCCCCCCCCAAAATATTTGAAAAAATTAGTATATATATAGTAGAGTTATTTTAATAAAGAAATGTTATATTCACAATATTTTTACAATAAAGTTTAAGTGATAAGTTATTATTGGCTGTTACATATGCGCAAAAAAGTTATTTAGTTGTGGATTAAAATTAGAACTAATAATAACTTACCATTTAGGATTTATTGTGAAATTGTTGTGAAAATATTGTAGAGGTAGCACTTAAATAATTTTCCTCCACTACATAACCATGTGTGTGGTTAAAATACTTCCTGCAAAAGCAGTTGTGTAGCTGCGTAGGCTACTCTCACTTTCTCATATTTTTATTTGTTCTTAAAATATTAAATAATCAATGTATCATAACATCATAAATGTATAAGATTAAAATATATTATTTTTATCATTTTATTTATATATAAAATAATCTAACATGTATTTGGTTGTAGTTATAGCTATTTTTTTTATATTGAAATTTGAATGATTGTTTGTCTTTTATTTAAAAATCTTTAAATTATTAGTATTTTTTAAAATTTTAGTCATTATATTTAATGGGTGATAATTTAATTTGAAAAATCTAGGTTTATGGACAAGTTTAGGAGTTGGTAATTCAAAAATAATATACTTTTGGGTTTTGATTATTAAATTGTATGTACATTACTATTAGTATGAATATAATTAATATATACACAGAAATAATTAATTGTCTAATTTTATATTTGGCCCCTCAAAATATAAATTTCTGGCTCCGCCACTAATTCTATTAATCTTATGATCTTTGTCTATTTTTTGGCACGTTGTGATGAGCTACATTCACAAAAATAAATGAAAGTTACAAGGGGATATGAAGCTTTTTCTGAGTAGGAATATAAAATAAAGATCAAAACATTTGATATAGATACGCATTTCAGATTTTTATTGATGATTATTACCGGGAATCTTTTCAGCCAAAAGAAAACACTTTTTCTTGCAAGTAATGATTCGGGTCATTATTCAAATGTAAAGTAATGATTTTTTTTTTTTTTTTTTCAAAGATTGAAATGAATGAAGTAATGATGTGGATTAAGAAATACGATACAGTATGTGATATTGTGATCTTAAAATAGGCAAAGGCAAGAAAATCAAAATGCAATATGGCTCGTTTAATTTTGGCTTGGTGGCAAAGAATGCCTCAAGATTTTTATTACCTAACAAAATGAACTCCTTGAACCAATCATGCTTCTTCTTTTTTTTTTAGAGAATCAATCATTCTTTGTTAGGTAACGGGTCTAAGACTCTAATGACCCATGCAGTTTGAGGGGTCGGAATCTCGTTTAATCTTGGCTTGGTGGCAAAGAATGCCTCAAGATTTTTATTACCTAACAAAATGAACTCCTTGAACTAATCATGCCTTTTTTTTTTTTGGAGAATCAATCATCCTTTGTTAGGTAACGAGTCTAATGACCCATGCAGTTTGAGGGGTCGGAATTTCAGCCCCCAACTTCATCAACCACCCCATATTTATGGAGAGAAAGTGGTGTTTGGCCCAAAGCCATTGGCACCTTGGTATCTGTTTTGTAAATAGTTTTAATTTTTTACTTTTTCCTTGTTGAAAACATTTTTTAAACACAACTATTTTTTTAAAAGGAGTTAATTTTTTTTTTATGCGTTTGAGATGGGATGATAGGCCGCATTTAGCCCTTTTATTTTTTCCTATTATTTGTAGGTAAACAGTAAAGGAGAGTATAAAAAGAAAATGTAATCTAATAGTGAATTTGTAAAAATTTACTTCCAATAAAAAATTATTGAATAAGATTATAATTTTAGACTACAATTAATTTTGTAGCTAAACTTTATCCATATAAAATTACTGCTTATTGAAGAGTGTGATGTATATTGCTTAGATTTACACTCTTTCAATATTCATGCCTTTTTATTTCTTGAGATAATTGCCTATGTCATTCACAAGTCATCTTAGGGTAAATTTCTATAATATAGATTTTCATATGTTATGTATTCAAATGTCATCCTAAAATAGACTCATTTATGTCATACATTCACATGTCATCCTATGATAGATTCACATGCACGTGCATCCACATATCACTTTAGGGTAGATTTGTATGTCATGCATTTACATGCTTATGCATTTGCACTTGTTCAATTTATACCTGCCAACATATACAATAACTCTTTTTCAAAACCCAAATGTCAAATTCTTTATTATTTAAATGGTGAAATTTAGGCTTAATTTCAAAACAATGTATTATCCTTTGGGATAGGCATCATAGGATGTCTAACATTTTCATCATGTGTAACTGAGCTTCTAAATCCATTTCTTAAGATTCAAAACATTTTTTTTCCTATTTTATCTTAGGGGCCTTTAGCTTTTATTAGTTAATTTATAAAATAAAGTTGTGAGAGCCAGTTAGCCAGAAGGTACTGTTAAAACTGTACGAATTGGGCCTATGGCCCAATCCGAGGATATTTACTAGTCCGAGAATGATCAAATAAGGTTATTATGGGAATGGTAGAAGAAGAAGAAATAAGGATTGTATATGATAGTCCAAAATATGTCCGAGGAGAAAAGTCATCTCAAAAATAGAGATCCGAGGTTAATAGAAATATCCTATCATCCTAAACATCCTTCAAGGTTGCATCACGGTTAAAAGTCAGACATTGGATAAGGAAGGAGTAGAAGGAGCCAACAAATATTTACAAAAACTGCTACCTCCACATTAAATGCATCCCAGCTAACTCTCTAACAGCATTAATGTGGAGGTGATACCTGAACAGTGGTGAAACAGCCTTACAACTACTAGTTGAAGGTTCTGGGAGGTGTTGGATGGGATAAGGAGTTCCTAGAACCTATCCTACACGTGTATGATAGGGATGTTACCAAAATTATAGTATATAGCATAGAAAGGTGGCCTAAAGGAAGGGGATTGGAAAAACCAATAAATCTTTGTAATAATCCTTTGAACTCTTGTAACCTTGTTCATCAACTTGACATTATAACATAGCTCCTAGGACTGTGCCGAGGACAGATTTTCTTACCTTACTTGTGTTTAATGTTCTTAAATCAACAACCGTTATTGTCTTACTTACTGAATAGAACTAGTTCTTTCACCCACGCTCTACAAATTCATTATTTGGGCTCGTTGGGCTAAAACTCAATCCTATATTGGGTCCAATCCAAATTCAGTCCTTACAAAAGTCAATTAGACTTAGGTGATCAATCATTCCTTATAATTCTCATGGTTGGTGGAGACTCCTAAAAATGATCATAGGTAATGAAGTTCACTCATACGCACACCTCACCTATGTAATGTATACACATCACACATCTTTACATTACATCATACGCTATCGCCAAGTGAAAACTCCAAAAAGGTTGGGGGAATGTCAACACTGGGAAAAATACATGTACAACAAAACCCACCACAACTTAAAACAAGGTTATATAAAAATGTTGTGAGATTTGGTTGTTTTTTATTTGTATTTTTATTTTCTAAATATAAAAGATTAGAAGTTGTGAGATTTTGTTATGTATCAATAGACTTTTTTATGTGAGATTTTTAATTACTCCGCTCTATGATGATTACATTTTATCATTAGACCAAAATACTAATTGATTTTTGGTGTAGATGAGATTTATAACTTTTAATCACTACAATTAGGGGTGTCTTGACCCGACCGGAGCCTAAAAAATCGACCAAATTGCCCGATGTCGACCCAATTCTAGCCCGAATCGAAGCTCTAGTTAGTCAGCTGCAGGTTTTCGATTCCAAGAACTAATGTCGACGGGTCGAGTGGCGGGTTTGCTTCTCCAAAACCCGAGCAACCCAAACTTGATCGCTACTATACAAGAACTCTGGTCAAACCCGACAAAATCAAGCCAGATTCGACAAGTTCTCAACTAAATCTAGTGGGATTTAGCCAGATCCAGCCAAACTACATAAATTTTTAGCTAAAATTTGTAAATTTGGGCAAAATTTTTGCAGTTTCCAGCGACAAATGCAGTTTCCAATGACCAACTGAACTGAAACCGACCACACTCAAACCTGAAACTGACTCGACCAATTGACAATGGTGGTTGGTTTCGGGTCCTTCCACCCTCCACCCGACGCCAGAAGGTCGAGTCCGGGTTGGGTCCAAAACTGAACTGACCTAACCCATGGACAGGCCTAACTACAATCCACTCTATTACTATTTCAGTGAATAGTAAGTAGTAACTTCTAACACACATAACATAGAAAATTATTTTATAATTAGTGTCTAGTGTTGGTATTTATAACATAGCTTCACTGGTTTAAGTTTCGATTTGGATAAGTTTAAGTTATCGGAAAACAATGACTGACTATATAATTGAGATAGGTTTAAACAATTGTGGGTCATTAAATAATGGGTAATGCTAATGGATGCCCTTAGAACAATGGTTAACAACCCATTTTAAGAAAATTTTGACACAACTTTTATGGAAAATGGAAAAAGCTATCAAAACATTAATTGTTTTTTTTTTCTTTTCCCATAAAACTTTATTTAAATGGATTATTAACCATTGCACTAAGGGCATCCATTAGCATTTTCCTTAAATAATTTGCTAAACGCTTAAAAAAAGCAAAAGCCTTATCCCTCATTAATAAATAAAATATTTTATAATGATACGATACTCATTATTCATTAGTCTTGATAGATATTTTTGAAGTAAAAAAAAAAAAAAATAGATATTTTTGAAGTTAAAAAACAGAAAGTTCATTTTAAAGACTAAACATATGCATAAAAAAGTACTCTCTCCGTCCCACTTTTTTTGTCCTCTATTCCATTTTGAGATGTCCAAAAATATTGTCCTGTTTCTAAAAATAAAAGTCATTAATTTACTAATGTTCCTATTATACCCCTATTAATTTACTAATTCAATTTTTTGATAAATTTTTTTAAGGGTAGTTTTGAAAACTTATACATTTTTAAAAGGTAAACAAAACAATAAATGATGTTCCCTTAAAAAGTTTGATTTTTTAAACAGGACAAAAAAAGTGAGACGGAGGGAGTAATAAGGATGGATTTGAAGTTTGACCCTAACATATCTTCTTTTTTAGAATTGAACAATACCTAATGGTTAATAAACTATAATAGAAAAATGTTGACACTACTTTTACAAAAAATATAAAAACCTGTCAACAAAATTAATTAAGATAAACTACATATTTGGGCCCTATCCTTTACAGTATATTTTAATTTGGTCCATAACTTTTCAATTATGTCAATTTGGTTATTAACCTATCAGTGTCGTGTCAATTTAGTTCATGTTGTTATATCTTGGATGAAAATTGATGACATATTAAATAGCCAAAATAAAATTTTAGTGTATTGTCACATTAATGAAACCATATTTTGGCCATTAGACACGTCATTAATTTTCATCCAAAAAATAACGGTAAGGATTAAATTGACACAGTATTGAAAGATTATGAATCAAATTGAAATATGGTGTATAGAATAGGGATCAAATACGTAATTTACCCAATTAATTATTTTATTATTTTTCCATCAAATATTTCTAAAAATAGTTTCTAAACCGATATCCTTAAGACATTTGTTAACATTTTCTATATTTGAAGATACTACAAATTTTATTTTGTAGAACTTACATCATCAATCATAAAAAATAATTTAAATACTAATTTATCAGGTGGTTGAAGCTTACTAGCTAATTGCATTTATTGTCACTTTAATTTATAAGGTTGATGTAGTAAATTTATTATGCATTTAATATTTTTCATACTACTTTTTTTTTTTTTTACTGTTAAATTATAAGACTTTTGATAAGATAAGACCAAATTATTAATTAACCTGGTCACAATTGAATATGTTCCGTTACATCTTTTTTTTTTTTTTTTTTGAGAAAATGATTTTTTATATTTGATTTTACTTTTTAGCACTTGATTTTCATTTTTTATACTAGATTTTAGCACTTGATGGACCAAAATGAAAATAAAACAAGAGATAGAAGGGGAAAAACAAAACAAATTTTGAAAGCCACATCAATTCCTTTATTTTGCAAAATTTGCCGCCTCAACCTCCTACGTACTCATCCACCCCAACCAACAAAGTTCTTCGGTCAATTTTCTTGTTCTAAATCTAAAATTTAGTCAACATCCAGAAGAAGCCTAGCAGTCCAAAACTTTAAATACTAGCCACCACAAATAATAATTAAAATCGATGATTTTTTTTTTTCTTCTTTCACTCTCAAAACCGAAAAAATTTAAAGGTGCTATAAGTTATAAGAGCATTCTCATCAGCTCTTTCATAAAAAATGTCGTTTTGACATATTAAAAACCTACTTTATTATTTTAGCACACCATTTTACAATTCACCATTTATCACATCTTCTATTCTTCAATTCTATACATTAAAATAATATATCCAACACATTAAATAATATATTAACCCAAAACAGCCATAAACTAACCACCAACAGCAACAGCAACGGCAACGGCAAATCACCACCAACGGCAAATCAACCTCCACAAACTACAATCACAATCAGTGGATCTCCAACAAATTCCAAATCCAAAAACCTCAAAAAAAGAGAAAAGAAAAAAAAAAAAAACTCAAAATCTTCAACAAACACTGCTGGCCCACTACAGCCACAAACACTGCCGCCCATTATAGCCACAAACATCATCGGCCCAAAACTCAACCAACCACTGCCGCCTATACAGCCACAAACATCACCGGCCCAAAACTCAACCAACCACCGCCACAACTACGACACCACCACCGACCCAAAATCCCAACCCAACCGATCAATCAATGACCCAAAACCCACACATCGAAACTTATCCCAAATCTCACACCCACAACCCGATTAAGAGATCTGAAGGTCAACGGCGAGGGCTGTGGAGGTTAGCGGCGAGGGTTGTGAAGGTGGCAAGAGATCTTGAGCAAAGATGAGAGAGATCTTGAGCAGGGAGGACTGAGAGGGAAGGGAAGAGATAGAGAGTGACGGAGAGAGAAGAAATGAGAGAGAAGAGAAAAGAATAAAGTGATGAGAGAGGAGAGAGAAAAGAGAATAAAAAAATATTAAACCAATATAGCATTTTTGTCTGTACGCTCTTATATTTGAGAGTGTACTATAGCATGTCTCAAAATTTTGAGACTTTCAGCACACTTCATGATGCTCTGTTTTTGGTGTTTGGTGTGTCAAATGCCAAATATTTGGCATTTGGCACACCTGATGAGAATGCTCTAAGATAGTACAACTTACAAATTCATGTTGTAATAAAAGCGATGGTTGAACTTCAACCATTTAATAAATAAATGTTGGGTTCGGTTTACGAGTGTTCTAAGAGTATTTGTTAAATTAATAAACCACGAGAAATCTTAAAAAATGCTCTAAAGGCATTAGTTTAGGAGCAATTTTTAGAAATATTTTATAAGAAAATGATAAAACAATTAATTTTGTTGACAGCTTTTTAGATTTTTTATAAAAATGATCTCAAAACTTCCCTAATGTAGTTTATTAAAAATTACTCTAAGGTCACTCGTTAACATGGCTTATAAACCATTTTGGGAAATTTTAATATCTTTTTTATGGAAAATATTAAAAGTAAATGCTAAAGAAATTACAAATTTTACCACATAAGGCTTACAAATTGATGTGACAATGAATGTAATTGATGCGTTTCAACCACCTCATAAATGAATATTTGAATTGCCTCTTTATGATTAGTGACACACCAATTTGTAAGCTTACGCTCTGTTTGTTTTGGTGATAATGTTTTTTTAAAAATTAGTCATTTTTCAAAAAGTATTTTCTATAAAACTATCTCATTTTCTTATATTTGGTAATAACCTTAAATGAGTTGAAAAAACAATCTTTTAATTTCCCTTATTTAGCTTGCTGTGAGATAGAGTTTTTTTCCAAAAAAATTTGGTGAAAAACAATTTCTAAAAGGATTTGGCTTACCTCTAGTAATTTTTTTAACTAAAATCTTCTTTTATTTTAATGAGAAATTGTCACATTACCCACTAACTAAATAAAAGGTAGAGATTAAAACTCACTACCACTTGCAATTGTGTATTTAAAACAAAATGAGACATCTAGTTAAAAAAGTACTAGAGGTAAGCCAAACCCTTTCTAAAAATAAGCCATATTTTTTTGTTGACTAAAGATAATTTTCCTTTAATTCATTTTTTCTAATGCTACCAAACACGGGAAAACACAGAAAATTATCTTTATACAAGATTTTCCATCGAAACAACCAAAGCATTAATGCAGTAAAACTTGTAGAACCTATAGCATTATTCAATATAAAAGGTTGTAAAAAAAAAAATTCAATTGTTTTTTTTCCTTTCCCATAAAAAATATTAAAATTATTTCCTAAATAAGTACCCTTAGAGCATCCATTATCAAAATTCATAAATGTTTGAACTTTTTTTTTTAGTGTAAACTACGTATTTAGTTCCTATCCTCTATACCATATTTTAATTTGTTCTATAACCTTTCAATTGTGTTTATTTAGTCTCTAGCCTTTCAATGCCGTGTCAATTTAGTTTCTTTCTTTATCTCTTTGATGGAAATTACTGATGTGGTTAACTGTCAAAATAAAAAATTAGTTTTTGTTGATTTGATAAGAAATTGATTTTATATTTTGGTTGTTAGCCATGTCAGTAATTTTCATCCAATAAATAATGATAGAGACTAAATTGACATGACATTGAAATGTTAAGAACTAAATTGATGCAGTTGAAATATTAGGAACCAAATTAAAATATGAGATAAATGACAAGTACAAAATTAGTAGTCTACCTTCTTTTTTTTTTTTTTTTTTTGTAATTAATGAATGAATAGCCCGTACTTATCAAATTGTAATTAATGACACATTCATTTATAAGCTTTATGTAAACAAATTAATAATAAACACTCCTAACGTAACTCATTAAAATTTTTGCTGGGGCGGCTAAACAGAGCCAACCCTATAACTCATTAAAATTTAAAAGGTTGCTTTCAAATCCATCATTTTAAATTTTAAAATAGGCCAGATCCGTCAAAGTTTGGTATAAAAAAGTGCCTTTCCATGTGTCAAATTTGGCCTTCGCATCCCCAAAGCATTCATGAGTCACGAGAGAGTTGACATAAAGAAAATTATCCTCAACCGAAACGTACAAATTCATAGAGAAACTTCCTTCCATCCCCACAAACCCATAGACAAAAGATTTTCTTTGGCCAAAAAAGATAAAGACAATAGAAAACTTTACTTTTACATGTTAATATCTCAGCGGACAGTAATCGATACTATTTTGGAAATTACTGCGAAACTTCGTAGCAAATGTAAACTACACAGCTCCACTCTCACATGCCAGGCATGAAAGAAGTTGCTAATGGCAGGTAGACAGAGACTGATGTTTTCCATTTTTAGCATTTCATTCACGGATTTAAAGAAGGGCATTACTAAAATTATTATCAATTTTATCATAAAAACACTTACAAACATTGAATATGATTAATGTTGTCGATAAACTTTAAATAGACACAAGTACAAATCTTTTGTTTCATGTTTTATATTCAACTTTATATTTTACTAATTATAATTTATCATTTTTTTTTACGTTCCTTATAAAATAATCAAAGTTTAAAGTAGGAACAAAAATGCAAATACATGACATATTACAATTGGTAGATCATAAAGTGAAACACAAAAAGTACAACATATAATTTTTATTTAATTGGTACTTTGTGTTTTTAACGAAGACGTTTTTCCCCAATCAAAATGTATAAAAAAAGAAAAGAAAATTTAATTATTACTAATTGGTATATATTTACATTATTGATTACATAGTAAAATTCAATATACTCATTTTAAAATGAATGAGCAGGATTTTTGAAACGCAATAACTACTTTACATTTTCTTGATAATTTGATAGTTGAGGGAAGAATAATTTGAGCCTTGGATGTTTTTATTAAAATTACCATAAGGTGCAAACTAATTGAATTACAACTTACAAGACTCTTTGTCAACAACGACATTACCTAAAAACTCTGGAAGATTGTTTTAAACACCAATATAGAGTAATTTATATGACACTTAGGGTAAATTGCAAATTACACCCTTAAAATTTGAGGGTGTTTAGATTTTACACCCTGAAGTTTCAAAATTTTGACTTTACCTCCTAAAGTTTGCGGGTGTTTGAATTTTACACCTTGATATTTTATAATTTAGATTTTATCCCCATAAATTTTAGTGGTGTTTATGTTTTACTTTCTAAAATTTGGGAGTATTTGAATTTTATACCTTGAAGTTTCGGAATTTGGAGATGTAAAATCCAAACACCCCTAAATTTTAAGGGGTAAAATCCAAATTTTGAAACGTCATTGTATAAAATCCAAACACCCCTAAACTTCAGGAAGTAAAATTCAAAATTTGAAATTTCATAATGTAAAATCTAAATAATCTTAAATAATTTGCAATTTATCCTAAAACTTATTAGCATGGTATTAATGATTTGATGTGATCTATCATAATACTGGATGAAAAAATATTTTATTTTTAATGTTTTTTTTTAAGGGATTTATTTTTAATGTTTAAAAGTTAACGTATTAATTTATAAGATTTACGAATTAAAATTTTTGTCAATGTAATAAAGTGTCTCTTAAAAAACCCCATTTTAAAGTTAATTTGCATTATACCTACTGTTCAAAGTTAATTGGGGAAGTGAGGAGAGAGACTGAATTTCGGCAATGGCGTTGCCGAAATTCAGCCAAAAAAGCAGGAGAGAGAATACTGTTACCGAAATTCAACCAGAAGCAGGAGAGAGGAGAGAGAATAACAAAAAAGTAGGAGAGAGGAGAGAGAATAACCATTGCCGAAATTGTGGAGGAAAAAAATTTTTTTTTTTTTTTCCCACAATTTCGGTAATGACATTGCCGAAATTGTTGGGGAAAATTTTTTTTTTTTCCCCCACAATTTCGGTAATGCCATTGACGAAAATGTGGGAAAAAAAAGAAAGAATGGGGGAAAATTTTTTTCCCTATTTGGATTACGGCAATAGCATTGCCGAAAATGTGAAAAAAAAGGGAAAAAAAGGAGAAAAGGATTACGGCAACGGGATTGCCGAAATAGGAAAAAAAAATTTCCCCTGTTTCCGTAAATGTAAATAAAAAATAAAAAATTAAAAAATTAAAAAAAAAAGAAAAAGAGAAAAGGATTACGGCAATCCCATTGCCGTAATAGGAGGAAATATCTATTTCGGCAATAGCGTTGCCGTAAATGTAAATAAATAAATAAAAAGAAATTGGGGAAAAATTTGAAAAAATAATTTCCCCTATTTCGGCAATAACGTTGCCGTAAATGTAAATAAATAAATAAAAAGAGAAAACAGCAATGGGATTGCCGAAATTGAGAAAAAATTAAATAAATTTCCCCTATTTCGGCAATAGCGTTACCGTAAATGTAAATAAATAAATAAAAAAGAGAAAACAGCAATGGGATTGCCGAAAATGTGGGGAAAAAAAAAATTTTTCCCAAACAATTTCGGCAATGGCATTGCCGAAATTGTTTGGGAAAAAAATTATTTTTTTTTCCCCACAATTTCGGCAATGGCATTGCCGAAATTGTTGGGGAAAAAATTATTTTTTTTTCCCCACAATTTCGGTAATGCCATTGCCGAAATTGTGGGAAAAAAAAAAAAAAAAATTTCCTCCACAATTTCGGCAATGGTTATTCTCTCTCCTCTCTCCTACTTTTTTGTTATTCTCTCTCCTCTCTCCTGCTTCTGGTTGAATTTCGGTAAAAAGCAAGCCCACATAAAACTCTTGGGTAGGGTCCCAAATACTCTGAGTGGGCTTTTCAAATGGTGGGGTTGGATCAATTATATTATCTCACGTGTTCTGTGAAAAGCTTAGTGATGAAGGTTGATGGACTCCCATAGTTGGACTGCTTTCATGATTACCTTCATTTGGAAGCTCTTGTTCATCTCCAATATCATCAAGGACCTCATCGTCATCAAGTTGGTCATCACTATCCATAGTCCGCATCCTTTCTGATAATGTATGGACCGCATTTTCAGTAGTAGCAGCTATGCGATGTGTATCATTAGGATCATTAGCAGCTCTCTGAAAGGCGGTTTGGTCATACTGAGCTTCAAACTCAAAACAAGTAGTCTCTTGTGTGACATGCTCAGTTGGATTATCATAGTCAGCATCACTGTTGGAAATTGGCCGAGAAGGAACATGTTGGTCCTCAGTTGCAACATGGGTATATGGAGAATGATAGTTAGTGCCGCCAATGTTGATTGGAGAATGAGCCGCATCTTGAGAATAATGACCAATATGAGTGGCATATGGATCATGGAAGTGCCCGCCATGTGAATAGTTAAACGATGCACTCGGTCCTTCGTTGGCATATCGAATGGGGAAAACATCTCGGTGGCTTCTTATAGGCTCTACACCCACGTATAACTCTGCACCTACAAATCCATATTGACGGTCTAACATATCGAATATTGCATTGACACCATTATCATCTGCTACCAAAACTTGCTGGTAAGTCACAGGATGTGGATGACATTGAAATGGAAATCTATACCAAATAGTCAATTTTGAATCTTCTCTGTTTATATGAAGCGTGGATGCTACTCTATCACATAAATCTTCAAATGTAACACCCCGGCTTAATGGAAGCATAGAAGGAGGTGGCCCTTCGTAATAAACCCCATTTTCTCCATGTTTAATTATTCCACCGGAATGGATGAGAAAAATGAACAACTTTTCTGCCATCTACAGTAAAGCATAATAATAGTATTAATAAATTAACACAACACAACCATTACAATGCAATACAAGAAGGTAATCCATTAAAAATATTCACTGATAATTATAGTATTAAACATACGTGTATATTATAGGCTAACAAACTAAGTATTTCTTTAAGGAAATATACGTCAATTTTGAAATTTAGGCAAGAATTCATGGATAAATAATTTAAAACATATCATACAAATCAGTTCATATTGCAAAACACATAATACAGAAACAAGATTTGCATGAACAAATAATTTAACAAAAAAAAAATTTTCATGCTTAGCTATGCCCCTAAAACATATCAACATGAATATTATAAAAAGAAAAGTAACTACTTAAGAAATATAACTCACCTTCTAAGAGATAACGAACGGATAGATATTTGCAAGTGTTGTTACTTATAGTTGTTTGTAGAATATATGGCACGCATGATTTGAAAATGGTTGGTAAAATTATGAGGGGAACAAGAGTGGAGAAGAAGGTTGATGGAATTTATAGGGGAAAAAGAGTAGAAAATAAGAACGGTGGAAATTTCAGTGACATTAGTACTGTTTAAATAGGATGCAAGTTTCATATCAGTTAAATTCAGTGACATTATAGGGTACTTTTACCATAAAAGAACATGACAAACAAAACTCCTTCAGTCAAAAAAGTACTGAAAGAATCTCTGCAATGTCACAAATACTGAAAGAATCTCTGCAATGCCACTGCAATGCCATTGTACTTGAATCTATCCTTATAGGGTACTTTTTTTTATATGTGTACTTTTTTATCAATCTCTCTCCACTATTTCGGCAACAAAAAAATACTGAAAGAATCTCTGCAATGCCAAAAATACTGAAAAGAATCTTTGCAATGTCATTGTACTTGAATCTATCCTTATAGGGTACTTTTTTTCATATGCGTACTTTTTTTTTTTTTTTATATCTCTCTCCTCAATTTCGGCAATGCCATTGCCACAAACCAGATTAGATAAGGAGTTGAAGTGATTGGTTGATTGACTTTTTGTTTTATTTTTTTTACTTTCTTTGCTTTTTTTTGTTCACAGCGTGCACGTAAGAATCTATGTACTTTCTTTACTTTTTCTTTTTTTTTTTTGTTAACAGCGTGCACATCAATCAATTTTTTTCTTCTATATTGTAAAAATCTATGTACTTTGTTTGCTTTTTTGGGTTTACAGTGTACACATCAATTTTTTTTTTTCGGTATTGTAAGAATCTATATACTTTATTGTTGTTTACAGTATGCACATCAATCATTTTTTTATTCTATATTGTAAGAATCTATATACTTTCTTTGCTTTTTTTTTTTGGTTTATAGTGTGCATATCAATCATTTTTTCTTTTCTATTGTAAGAATCTGTATACTTTCTTTGTTTTTTTTTTTTTTTTTTTTTTTTTTTTACAACGTGCACATCAGTCAATTTTTTTCTTCTATAAGAATCTATGTACTTTTTTTTTTGTTTTTGTTTACAGCGTGCACTTTAGAATAAGAATCAATGTACGAGAGGCTGTGGAGAATAAGAATCTATGTACTTTTTTTTGTCTTTGACACTTTTACGAGAGTTTGGAAGAGAGGCTGTGGAGAATGAAAATAAAAATGTACACCACAGTAGCCATCATGCAAAGGAAAAAAGATTTACCAAAGGAAAAATGTACACATTTCTTGTTTTCACAAAGGTCTTACGGTTAGTAGTATAATGTGCTATGTATACTATTTAGGCATAATATTTTTTGCTACAATGATGCATAAATAATGATAATACTTATTTTGGATCATTTTTAATAAACAGTCATTTTACATTGACTAGTGATTGCGACGATGAGGTACATTTAATTTTTGTTGCGTTCCACAACATGGAGGATGCCTATTTTCTCGTTGTGGGTACCTTCGTGCTTGCACAGGACTTCTCCCCATGCGCCTCGGCTGTGTTCTAATATCAACCTCCGTTTGATAATTACCATAGTCATCATCTTCATTATCTGAAGACACCTCCATCTCTTGGGTATCTTCTGCATCTTCCCCACTATCCTCATTTGAGGCATCTTCCTCAGAGTCTGTTACAGAGGCCTCTTCTTCGGAGTTTGGAGCACATACCCATGTATTTTGTGGTGTACAAAAATCACCAACATGAGGGGGTGGTTGGGAAGGTTGTGGTGTGCAGAAATCATAGTTGTACTGGCTATCTTGGTCATAATTGTATTGCCCAGCATAAGATGGAGGTGGCGATGGGTGATAGGAGGGAGGTGTTGAATTAGGTTGGGGATAATGGTCATAGCTAAACAAACCCTCAAATCCTTGTCCTATGGAAGTGGATGACCCAATTTGTTGATATAAATTCATGCAATACTCGTTGACATTAATTGGATTATACTCACTGAAGGTGGTTGGCTCATTACCAGCAAATGTTGATGGCCCAGCTTGGGTAGAGCTGTACATATTGTGTTGTGCGGAGGTGGATGGTCCGGCATCATCATTTCGGCATTGTCCACGTTGTACAGAGGTAGATGAGTGGGTTTCAGTATAGGTTTGCGGCTGTCTTCCTTGGCGCCTTTGTCGTCGCCCGAAGTTTGTCACCCTTTCAGTAGGGACGGAGGAAATATTTGTTTCCATTGATAACTTCAGTCGAGTAAGGCCCTCTACTATTGGTGGAAGGACTTGCTGTGCTGTGAGATCATTCCTCTGTTGATTTGCAACAGCTAAATTTAACATTTTATTGACCTCAGTTTGCTGCCGCAGAAAAAGGAAAATAACATTTATTAGTGCAGTAATATTGAAAAAGTGAAAATAATAATTTGTTATCAATATTAGTGCAGTATTTGGATGTGTAAATAACTTGTTATCAATATTAGTGCAGTATTATCGAAAAAGCTAAAATAATAACCTGGTATATATGGGCAGCCGCCTCTGGTGTTGTGAATAGGTGACCATTTTGCTGGTACCATGTTGCGTAGTCCACACTTAAATCAAAATGGTCATCTCCAACTAGAAGTTCAGCTCGCATATTCCAACGCTCGTAGTATTGGTCATGCTGCCTTCTCCAATTGATAGTGGACTTTCCTGTCAACTTTACACAATGCACAGATTTATCCAAATTGTCTGTAGGCCACCTTGGATATCTTTGCAACAACCCAAACTGTTGCATGACTCTTTCTGGGTGGTAATACTCTACAATTTGGAAGCACAGCAATGGCGCTGTTGTAGTCCATATATTTCTTTCTGCAAGACACCATGGATGCATATAGTTATCGTATGGTGTCCAAACAACCTGCAATTCCAATTACAATAACTATGTTATAATCAATCAAGACAATAATATAACTAGTAAATTAACCATTGATGCATTGTGATATATTACCTGTTTATTATTATGTGTATCGTGATTAGAACGGTATGAACGCAAAACATGCGTTGGTGTATGAGTGAATGTTCTTTTGGTATCCCACCTATACACAATTAATGATTGTCATACAATATTTAGGGTTTGGACGTATCAAGGATTACAAAATTGTATAGAAATAAAAAGTAAATATTATACCTGCAACCGTATGGGTCGTCGCCATTTAAATTTGTTGGATTTATTGGAATTGGGGTCAGATATGGAAGATGCTCCCACGCCCATAATTGTAATATGAAAACAGGACCTGCAATCTCCGTGCTTTTTTTAATAGCAGCAGTACACAGCTCTTTATAAAGGTAAGCTAGTGTAGCACTACCCCAGCTATATTCCCCAGCTACACCAAAGTCGTCTAACCGCTTGAGAAAGCAGCAATGCAATCTACTTTGGCTCTTATTTCCAAATAGTAAAGCCAAAACCTGAAACATGTATGCCCTAGCATGCTGTTGGGTTGTTATAGCATTGGCACCCTCTGGTAGGTTTGAGAATGTATCCCTTACCCATGTTATTTTAAGGCCACCAAATTTCAATGCTGTTTCAGGTGGTGTCACCCCAAGTAAATTATGACATTCTGTACTCCAAGTCAAATTTATTGGCCCGCACACTGCATTGCCATCAATAGGCAATCCTGTAAGGATTGCTATATCCTGTAGAGTTATAGTCATTTCACAATTAGGTAGGTGAAATGTATGGGTACTACATTGCCATCGCTCTACCAAAGAAGTGATAAGACTCCAATCAATATCTATATGTGGTAGGCGGGTAACACGGTATAATCTACATTGATGCAAATATGGGGCAATACGCTCGCCTAACTGCGGGAGGGGTGCAAACGATTGAGGTCGCACTCGTAAGGTGGAAACCTGAATTTTTATTTAAAAAAAAATATACAATGTTATATTGCTAATGTATAAATTATTTTCATGTAAATTGAGTAATTGTATATATTATTAGGACATTAATAAATTTGGATCTTGCAACGTACATTGCCTTCCATTGCATCATTAGAGATGTGGTATTGTTGCTCCATTTCAAATATATCTACAACAAAATTGAAAGAAACTCAAATAAAGGATTTATGAAGCAAAATTTTTAATAATAATAATAATAATAATAATAATATTAATAGTTTTAGCAAAAATAATCATACACACAATAATTAGTATTAACTATAATTGAGATGCTTACCACAATTGTGATGCCAACTAAAAGAGTGAGAATTGTAGAGTGATACTTGCAAAAAAAAAAAAACAACACACAATCAGATAACCATAAAAAATAATTCATTAATCTAAAATTTGAATAACAAGAGCAACAACAACAACAACAACAATTATCATAATCATAGGTATACAAATAATATTAATTACAATTACAACAATACATAATATTTTACAATGTTAATGCTTCTAATATTTACAAAGCACATGTTTATACAATAATAATAAATTTGTTAATTTCTAGAGCTATAAGTTAATAAGCAAAGCAAAAAAACTTACATTAACAAAAAACTTACAATCCTTAGTTGTGGCACACTGAAACAAAGTAAAAGAATAACTTTGCAGCCTGAGGAATTGTGATGAGATGCAATTCTACTTCACACTTATCTTCTCTTTTATTACCAATTGAACAATAAAAAGACAAAAAAGAAAGATTTAGGCGTGGTAAAATTTATTTTCTGCAGAGAATATAAGTCAGATGAGACGAGGAGCAGACAAAAAAGAATGGAGATGAGGTGAGATGAGATGAGGAGTAGACAAAAAAGAATCACGTTAAAGATTTACGTGTGGCAAAATATATTTTCTGCAGAGAATAAAAATCAAATGAGATGAGGAGTTGAGGTGATTGGTTGATTGAATCTTTGTCTTTTTTGGTTTACTTTCTTTACTTTTTTTTGTTTACAACGAAGGAAAGTCCACTGTAAGAATCTATGTACTTTCTTTGTTTTTTTTTTTAAAGCGTGCACATCAATCATTTTTTTTTCCGTAGTGTAAGAATATATGTACTTTCTTTGCTTTTTTGGTTTACTGTGTACACATCAATAATTTTTTTCTTCTATATTGTAAGAATCTAGGTACTTTCTTTACTTTTTTTGGTTTATAGTGTGCACATCAATCATTTTTTCTTTTCTATGGTAAGAATCCGTACTTTCTTTGTTTTTTTTGTTTACAGCGTGCACATCAGTCATTTTTTCGTTCTATAAGAATCTATGTACTTTTTTTTTTGTTTTTGTTTACAGCGTGCACTTTAGAAAAAGTGTACTTGAATCTATCCTTATCTATTTCTAAAAGAACGTGACAAACCAAACTGGTTCAGTCAAAAATATATTGAAAGAATAATATGCGTACTTTTTTTATATCTCTCTCCTCTATTTCGGCAATACCATTGCCACAATTCTTTTTTTCTCACATTTTCGGCAATTAGATTGTCACAAAATTTTTTTTCCTATTTCGACAATACCATTGCCACAATTAATTTGTCACAAATTTTTTCCCCCTATTTCGACAATACCATTACCACAATTTTTCTTCTTTTTTTTTTCCCACAATTTCAGCAATGGCACTGCCGAAATTGGGAAATTATTTTTTCCCACATTTTCGGCAATCCAATTGCCGTTTTCTCTCCTTTTTATTTTTAATCCTTTTGTACTTTTCTTTTCTTTTCTTTTTTCTCATATTTACGGCAACGCTATTGCCGTAATCCTTTTTTCCTTTCTTTCCCACAATTTCAGCAATGGCACTGCCGAAATTGAGGAAAAATTAAATAATTTCCCCCTATTTCGGCAATAGCGTTGCCGTAAATGTAAAAAAAATAAAAAAATAAAAAAAAAAGAACTGGGATTACCGAAATTGTGGGGGAAAAAAAAAAATTTTTCCCCAACAATTTCGGCAATGCATTGCAAATTGTGCATTGCCGAAATTGTTTGGGAAAAAATTTTTTTTTTTCCCACATTTTCGGCAATCCCATTGCTGTTTTCTCTTTTTTATTTATTTATTTATTTATTTACATTTACGCTATTGCCGAAATAGGGGAAAATTATTTAATTTTTTCTCAATTTCGGCAATCCCATTGCTGTTTTCTCTTTTTATTTATTTATTTACATTTACGGCAACGCTATTGCCGAAATAGGGGAAATTATTTTTTCAAATTTTTCCCCAATTTCTTTTTATTTATTTATTTATTTACATTTACGGCAACGCTATTGCCGAAATAGATATTTCCTCCTATTACGGCAATGGGATTGCCGTAATCCTTTTCTCTTTTTCTTTTTTTTTTTTTAATTTTTTAATTTTTTATTTTTTATTTACATTTACGGAAACAGGGGAAATTTTTTTTCCTATTTCGGCAATCCCATTGCCGTAATCCTTTTTTTTTTTTTTTTTTTTCACATTTTCGGCAATGCTATTGCCGTAATCCAAATAGGGAAAATTTTTTTCCCCAATTCTTTCTTTTTTTTTCCCACATTTTCGTCAATGGCATTACCGAAATTGTGGGGGAAAAAAAAAAATTTTCCCCAACAATTTCGGCAATGGCATTACCGAAATTGTGGGAAAAAAAAAAAATTTTCCCCACAATTTCGGTAATGCCATTGCCGAAATTGTGGGAAAAAAAAAAAAAAAAAATTTCCTCCACAATTTCGGCAATGGTTATTCTCTCTCCTCTCTCCCACTTTTTTGTTATTCTCTCTCCTCTCTCCTGCTTCTGGTTGAATTTCGGTAACAGTATTCTCTCTCCTGCTTTTTTTGGCTGAATTTCGGCAACGCCATTGCCGAAATTCAGTCTCTCTCCTTACTTCCCCAATTAACTTTGAACAGTAGGTATAATGCAAATTAACTTTAAATTTTACAATTTTTACCCAAAAGACTCCCCCCACCCCCTCAAAAAAGAAAAAGAAAGCTCCCCCTTATTTTTTAATTAAAACTTATCAAAGGGTAATAAATTTTGTTTTAAAAAATAATAATGCTCGTAATTCATGACAAGGATTGTTTAGCACTTTAGCCACCTAGTCGGCAAGCATCTCCATCTTATCGTCAACCGATATTATTGTTTGATAGTGGCCAACTAAGAAACTCTCCGGGACCTCCACATGTAGCATGTAGGTGCCTTTTTTTTGAAGTATTTATTAGAAAAGTTACTTTAAGCATAGACATTCTACTGTTCATCAGAAAAAGACATTCTACTTCCGGCTATGTAGGTACTTTGTTTTATAAATATCTATTTATTCAATATATATATATATATATATTGACAAAAAGGTAAAGTAAATATCTCTTGATATAAATATATTATTATACAAAATCATTTTTTTTTAAACCAACGCTGATATAAATTAATTCTAATAAGTCTATTACAAAAAAGTTCGACCTTGTCAAAGCTAGCAAGTCCTTCACTATAGGTGGTGGATTAACAAAATTAGTATTGTCAGAAGATATGGTGATTTCAAACTTAACTAATGCATCAACACATTGGTTTACCTTCTTGAAAATATGTTAAACATATGATTTATGGAATTTCTTCAATAGTTCCTGCAATCATCAACTAGAGGCTCCAATATAAGATTATTTTTTTTGCTTAAGCTCCAATATAAGATTATTTATCAAGTATCAATCATTGTTAATTTGCTACGACAAGGATCATGGTTGGCATTTTTTTTTTCAAGTTGGTTCTTTGATCATACCAGTTTTTAAAACTATGTCTAATATAATTGTCAAATTATTAAAATAAATGTGGAAAATGTAGTAATGGTGGTTTTAAGAATTTTTTTATAACATAGTCATTCTTTATAAGAAACTTAAATTATAAAAAATCTAATAAAGATAACTTGAATATATCAATAATACAAAGAAAAGAAAACACACATACAAATATATGAAATTTAACAAATGAAAATTCATGGCCATAGAATCTTTCTTGGTACCATTTTTTTTAGGAAAAATGAAAATGAAATTATGGATATATTTATTAAACTATTTTTTTTGTCCTTACTATTATTTTTATTTTTGCTGAACTAAAATTTTTGAAATTTTCAAGACAAAGAATTCAATGTTTTTTTTTTGTTAGGTAGAGTGGTAGACCGTAGACAAAACAAATTTATTAAAAACTATATATATATATATATATATATATAGCAAATCAGGGTGTTAATATGAAATTCATTTAAAAAAAAAAAAAAAAACAGGTGGTAATATGAAGTGACAGCCGGACTAAAGCCGCCACTTTTTTTTTTCTTTTTTTAGAAAAAGCCGCCACCTAAAGGTAGAGCCCAACTAGTGGGAAACGTGCAATTGTCTTTGGCATTGCTGATAAGTGCCAATGTTTTTTTTTTTAAATTTTTTTTTAGGATAATTGCAAATGTTGAGAGAAAATACATGCACCTCTGACATACTGTCTGGTAGGCAGATATTCTTTTTTTTTTTGAGAAACAGGCAGATATTCTATAATAGCATATTCTTTAAAATGTTAATGGATACAATTTTTTCAATTTATTTATTTTATTTGTTTCAAAATTAATATATGTACAAAAAGTAGTTTTAGATATTTTAAATTCTTTTTATTTCGTGATGTTCTTCTAGTCGAGTATGATTATTTTTTTTCAATGAAAGTTTGAGGTATTTTTTTTTAAATATTTTTATTTTTATTTAAAAGATCTTGCATTATCCACCATTCATTTGAAAAGTTCAAGTTTTTAGATAAGTCATAAGATAGAGACAGAAGGAACACTTCTTGACCGGTGGAATTGAAATTTCAAAGTTCATCACAAATTTGATTAAAGGTCAATGAATGCATACATGAATTCAATTCATGGGTGTAGCTTCTGTCTAGTGTCTTGTGATACTGGACCCACTACGATCATGAAGAATGTTTGAAAATGGACATGTGTCATGATTGTAGCGAGTCTAGTGCAATTCAGGGCATTGGACAAAAATTGTGCCTTGAATTCATTAGATTTAAGGGCACAAGAGTCAAAATTTGAGTTGAACCGTTGCACTTATTCCATTGCAGCCAAATAAATAAAGAGAAATGCTAACTGATGTTATTAGGGAAATGATTAACGATCCATTTAAAGGAAGTTTTTATGAGAAAAGAAAAAAAACAATTAATATTTTGACAGTTTTTTTTTTTTATTTCATATAAAGGTGGTGTCAAAATTTTCCTAAAATGGATGGTTAACCATTACCGTAAGAACACTCGTTAACTTAACTCATAAATAAATGAACTAATAATTATTTACTCGGTTTGGACTTTGGAGTCGATGTCATTAATTAATACTCCCTTTGTCCCACTTTTTTTTGTCCTGTTTGAAAAGTCAAACTTTTTAAAGGAACATTATTTATTGTCTTGTCTACCTTTTAAAAATATATAAGTTTCTAAAACTACCCTTAAAAAAATTTATCAAAAAATTGAATTAGTAAATTAATAGGGGTATAATAGGAACATTAGTAAATTAATGACTTTTATTTTTAGAAACATGACAATATTTTGAGATATCTCAAAATAGAATAGAGGACAAAAAAAGTGGGACGGGGAGTAATCTATATATACATATAAAACCGAAACTTTTGAAACTCTCACAAATTTCCACGTCAGCATAATATTTAAAAAAAACATATAAAAAAAAAAACGTAATAAAATTTTTCTAAAACCCGATGCTCTGCCTTTCCCTTGCGCGATGCTCTGCCATTGCTTCCCTGCCTTTCTCTACCAACTCCTCTACCAGCTCCTCCTCGATCAAAGTCATGGTAAACCAACAGCAAGCATCGCATCGCGTCGCATCTAAAGACCCACAAACACGAAAGCTTTGAAAAACCCGACTTTTTTCTGTCCAACGTCTCTTATGCTCTTTGATAAATTCTTAACTCTTGCTTTAAATAAACCCCTCCCTTGCTTTTGTTGTGTCGGTCAATATTAATATATCATTCTTTTTTTTCTCTAATTGATTACTCCCTCACCGACTTCGTGATTTTCATAATGAAAAATATCTTAGGAAAAGCATGGATGCTCGGTTGTGTATTTTTTTTAAAAGAATATATTATTTCTGTTTCACTCTACTTACACTATAAAATATAGAAAATAATTATCCTTTTTTTCCTTAAAATAATTACTTGTCCAACTTAATTGGTTTTGTTTAGAAAATTATCTATGTATAAGAGGATTCCTCTCTTTTAATTGAACTTTTATGTGATTTAAAAATAACCTTAAAGTTTAACAAGAAAAAACTTGAGGATAACCTAATAAAAATATATCTCAAACTCCCCTTAAAATGCCTACAAAATAAAACACTCTTCTACTAATCCATGTCTTCAAAACAAACTTATCCAAAATTTGAAAAAAAAAAAAAATGACACTGACTATACAAAAAAAAAAAAAAAAAAAACGCATGTGATGAGGCTAGTATTTTTATAATAAAATTCATTTAATGTGTTTACCTCTTTGTCATTCAAGTTAAAAATATATGTTCATGAATTTAAATTTTAATAAAATAAGACTATTGAAATTTTACCATATGATCAACATTTAAACAATAATTAATTAGTTTCATTTTTGTATTTATTTAAATTATTGATAACTCGATAAAATTCAATTTATTTATTTTAAAATTTTAGTAACTGAATGAATTAATGGCAATGTGACCTAAAAACACTAGAAGATTATTTAAAACAAAAGGAAAAATACTTTTTTTAAAAATTTATTATAAAATAATACTAATGTGATCAGTTATATTCATTTTTATGTAAATTTATAAACTAATAACCTAATTTTAGTAAAATTAATACAGTAGTAGTTTTAGACTTTTAGTATTGAAATTACTTTTTTTTTTGGTTTTATGTTTAACAGTTATTTTTAATAAATAATAGGAAAATGTTAACCAATATTTAAGAGCATAGATTTGAAAAATATTTTAAAAAATTATTTATGAAAAAGAAAAAAATAATTAATTTTTTTAATGTTTTAATGACAATGTTTTGTTCAGCCACCTATAACTATCTTTTTGGACTATTGTGAGCTTTGATGTTGATAGGCAAGCATCTTATCATCAGCCGCTGTCATTGTTGATAGTGGCCAACGGGAAACTCAACTACGTCTTCACGAGTTTCATATTATTTTCTCTCTGCGACGGTGTGACCTACAAAGTATGGTAGTGTATTTATTAGAAGAAAAGTTACTTTGAGCATGCGCATTTGAGCATGGGCATTGGGAGAGAAGTTAACAATGTTATAGAAGTATTGGTTAAATATTTTTTAAATTTTTATATAAAAAAGAAAAATATTATTGTATTTTTGACAGTTTTTATTTTATTTTATATTTTTTATAAAAGTAATATTAAAACATTTTTAGTTTAATAAATATTTTTAGTAATAGAAAATGAAAAATGTATCTGAACAGTTTTTTATATTTCCTATAAAAATTATATTTAAATTTTTCTAAAATGATCAAACAAATATCCTAAAAGTAACCGTTAACGGCACCATATATGAGATATTATAGGAATCATTGTTAATATGCTAGTGTGCACAAGTGGTTATCCCACTGTAAGCAAGTGAGATGGTAGAACCCAACAAGTGGAAATGTGTAATTGTCTTGTTTTGGAAAATAAAATAATTTATGAATTAAAACAATGAGGTTTTGATAGGGACTAATTTTTATGTTTTCAAATCACTTTCGGCAATTAAAAATAGTTTTGAACTCTATTTTTTTTTTCTTTTTTTACCATTTATCATGCATGATGCATTATCCACTATCCCTTTAAAAAGTTCAAGTTTTTAGATAAGATAGAAATCTCCTACAGCACTATAGAGAAATCTTGATTGGTGGAATTCAACTTTCAAAGTGAATAATGACAGAGAAATCATGACTTGTGCTAATTAATTTCTCTCCCACCCACTCCATGATTTTCATAGTGAAAATTATCTTTTGAGTAGCACGAATTTTGGTGTTCTTTATTTTATTTTCTGTTCACTATAATTACATTATAAAATATATACAAAATAATTGTCTTTTTTTCCCCCTTAAAATGACATTTGTGGGGACGCAGGTCCAAATATATATTGGGCCTTGAGTTTGTCCGAGAAGGTATAGTTGTCCGAGAATAAATCAACAGTAAGGAAGGAGTAAGACCAAGAACTTCACAAGCAAGTTATGACCGCAAAGGCTGAGAGAGATAAGCCGAGGAGAAGTATCTCCTCGACTAAATAAAGAAAGGGTCAGGAGGTGAGCTTTATTATCTAGAGTGACATTTTAGGAAGTTTTGTTGATAAGGATATTTACTGTGAACGTACGAGACAAAGTGGGAGTTGAGAAATATCTAAGAAAAAACTGTTACCACCGCATTGAATACTCTGCATTGTTCGTCCCAACTCATAGAGGGCCTATGAGGGTGTCCAATGAGACAAACACTCAAGTGGTGACTTGGACGATTGACAAGTGGATGACCAAGATCATTCAAAGGGAGATATATAATGTAAGAGACCCTTGAGGAAATAGGGGGGAGAAATTAAGAGAAAAACACAGTAGCAATCAAGAACTGAATTTGTAATCAAACTTGATATATATATATATATATATATGAGTTGTCCAACTCATTAAAGCCCAATTCCCCAACTCACTCTCTACAAATTGATTGTATTGGGCTTTTTTGAACTTAAGTCCGTCCACCCTCTGGGCTAAAGAACTCATATCTAGTTCTTACAACATTTATCTATACTACTATTTAAGGGGTTTTCCCTATTTGAGATTCTTAATTTAGATGTCCAAAAACAAAATATAAGCAAATAAGTTTTTTTTTTTTTTTTTTAAATTTCAATTTCACGATAAATTTGAACCTAAGTTTTCTAATTTTAAAAAGAGAAGTGTCAGTAGACTAAATAGTAAATAGAAACGTCTTATTTTTATTATTATTTTTTAGATGTATCAATGCGTATACATGAGGTTTGGGGTTATAGCTTACAATAAATCCGAATTCAAAATTAAAATCCGAATCCAAAATCTTCAATCTTAATAAGTGAAGTGTCAGTAGGCTAAATGGTAACTAGAGGCATCTTAAAACTTTTTATAGACCAATTACCCACTGGTAAAGGAAAAAACCAACCCGAAGAGGCCGTGAAAGTTTGGTTGGACTCCTTACACGATGAATATCCATCCCTCTTTAATATGCACACAAACGTGACAAACCATTATTTATCCTCCTTGTTATGCTTTTCTTGGTTGTTATGAAGCCTTTGGCTTGTGTTCTGGCTTGTGAGTTGTTTCAAAATCCACATGAACAAATGCTCGTTCAACTTGGGGGAGTTGTTCAATCTTCTCTTGAAGGCTCTCCCCAATATTATGTGCTTGACCAAGGGGCATCTCCTCTGGTAAAACTATGTCAGCCTCAACAAAGTAGTTACACCCAAATGTGTATGCTCTAACTGTGTCAATGTGCTTAATCTCCTTGTCATGGTTCCAAATGAGATATGTTAGCTTTGCTAAATACTCTTGCGGGGCTGTCCTCCCAATTAGTGACCATACATTCTCCATCACAGTCCTTGACCAATTACTAATTGTGTATAAAGCTATCTGCATTGACGCCATTTGCAATAATGGATCAATGTTTAATCATGACATGAGTTCCAGTTAACTCAACTAGTAAAATCTCTTACAATTGTGACAAATTTAACAATAGATATCATAGACTTACAATGATAGCACCAGTAGGATCGAGCCACCAGTAGAATTTGATAGCCAAAACTGCTGTTACTAGACCGATTGCGTTGGTGATCACATCGAAGAAATGGTCTTGAGCATATGCCCTAACAATTTCATTTTCGAATCTGCGACAGTATACCATGAGCACAAATTTTACTACTGTGACTGAGATCATAATTCCTATCATCCATCTTTCTTTCATGGGGTCCCTTTCAGGCTGAGTCTGCATATATAAATTTAATGGTGACTTCAGGAAATAGTAATGGGTTAAATACTAACAAAAAACATAAGTGAGAGGTGAGATTAGAATCCTAAACATCAAACACTATAGAGGGTGTCAATACCACTTACTTATGACTATATAGTAGAATCTCTAAAACCATGAGTGAGATTTTTTCAGGTTTTAAAATTTGAATGTAAAAGCATCATAGAGTACTGAGACTGGTGCTGCCCAAGACTATTGAATGAATTGCAAATTGAATTTATTGAAACTCACTTTTGCAAGGAGTTGTCGACCTGATTCGAACAATATTTGTAATCCAAGTGTCGCCATTACTGATGCAAAAACAACAATGCCCTGCAAAATTGCCCATTGGAGCTAAATAAGAAAGGGGAATTCTTATTTCTATGTTATTGACCATAATTACAACACCACTTTATGATGACAAAAGAAAGAGGAAAATGATTAAGGTGTTCCAGATTTTGATAACATCACAATATTTAATACAGTACTTAACTCAAAACCCACTAAATTCTCTCTTTTTTCTTCTTTTTTTTGGCACAAGACACAAGATCTCATTTTTAGGAAAAAGAGTAATATTAATACTACAATTTTTTATACATAAAACTTATAAACTCATATGTCAAATTTTAAATACAAAACAACAAGAAGTTATTAAAATTTTATTTAATATATTATTTATTGACACTGATATTATTTATTAATATGTCTGCTAGTAAGGTTTTTGTAATAAAATTGATAAGAGTTTTAAGAGTTTTTTTTAGGCTAAATTATACTTTTGACCCTTAAATTTTGGAATAACTTTCATTTTGGTTCTTTAAATTTGAGATTTTTCATTTTAGTTCACAAAGTTTGATTCTGCCTCTTCTCAAAAAAGAAAAAAAAAAAAGAGATTTTATTCTATCTTCAAAATGGTCATTTTGTCTGTCAATAAAATTGTAACTAAGCAGAGAGAGAGAGAGAGAGAGAGAGAGAGAGAGAGAGAGAGAGAGAGAGAGAGAGAGAGGAAAAAACAAATTTTTGGTACTAATAATCATTTTAAAAAAAAAATTTTGGCGGACTAAAATGAAAAATCTCAAACTTAAGAGAGCAAAATAATAACAACCATAAATTTTAAGGGTTTAAAGTGTATTAAAAAGAAAATGAGATAGCACAAGATTGTAAATTAAGTCAACGGTATCATATGGCTTCATTAATTAACAGTGCAATTAAGAAATCATTTGTAATCTCCTAAGAACTTCAATTTAATGTTTTTCTAGTTAGGAAGGCTTACCACAGGTTGCATTCGGTTCTTTCCAACAGGATACCAATGGTGATTTGGTTTTTTCATAGCATGAGAAGTAAACCATAGGATGAAACCAGATAAAAGATCCAAAAGGGAGTCTAAGGTGGAAGCTATCACTGCCAGTGATTTACTCTCAACACAAGCAAACACTTTTGCAATGAAAATCACAACGTTAGCTATGTTAGATGCATATATTGCCAGACTCTCACCCCTAGCAAGTTGCTTTTCTTCATCCTGAAACACAAAAAAAGGTTTATGTGTGAGAGACAAAGAGAGTTAGGTAAAGATATACACATTTTGAGACCTCATGAGACAACCAATCCAACCCCAAATAGTTACTAGATTTGATATGTCACTTTTTCCCTAAGTAAATGAATAAGATGAATCAACAACAATTATAAGTGTTGATCTCAACCCCATCTCAAAAGGAGCACATTTCATTTGCTTCATTTCTCAATAACCAAAACAAAATATGGTTACAAACCATTAAAATTGGTTGTTGCTCGTGAGTATGTGACTCGATTTAAGCATATTTGATAAATTAAACAACAAACCTCTGTCATACTTTCAGGCAAAAAACCCTGCTCGGTAAATTTGTCGATTTCATCAAATCCTTTGAGAATTTTTTCCTGCCTCTTGTAGTATGCTGCAATTTTTTTTTGCCTCACTAACAAAAGATAGAGAAACAAAATAAGTAATTGTAATTAAAGCTTAATTAATTAGCACAATAAGATTATATAAACAGGAGAAGAATAGCATGCATACTTAATGTCTGCCAAAAAGATCCACAACCAAAGTTGGAATTCATGTGCCTCTCTGCCGACCGAAACTGATCCATGTTGAGTTGCCATGTTGGCTCCCTTGGTGCAGCCGGAACCATGCCGGCTGCTTCCGGCGATAGAAGCTCAACCCGGTAGTCGGAAGAATCTGTGCGAAGATCATCAGTTGCCATTGTTGTTACAAGAAGAAAAGAAAGGAAGAAATCTCAGTCACCTTATATAGAGAGCAAATTAATAAATAATTGAACAAGTTGGTATTTGATAATTAATTGCAGCTTCCAATTCCAAGTTAAAGTTGGATTTAGATTAAACAAAAAAACGCATGAGGAATGTTGATATGATGATATTAGTGTAACTACTCTTTTGTCATGACATATTAAGAGCTGACTTTTGTTTTAGCTGTCCTAATTTTGGCTATATTAAGCATGGAAGGAATCCCACTGGAACGTTCATTTTAGTCACACCTCAACTAATACAACATATAATACTTGAAAGTGTGCTTGGGTTAGCTGTCTACCTACCTCTTTTTCATATATAATAATAATCTTTGAAGTCCACAGGATGACACATGCTTTGTTTAGGAAAATTACATAAAACTCTTAATATCTACTCGTTTGAACTTGAAGTCTCTCTCCCATCTCTAACAATAATGTAGCAAAAAGAAATCATTGAGAAAACTTTGTGTTTTACTTAAACCTTGTTCACCTCTTTTTTATTTGTACTTTGTTACTATAGAATAAAGGAGATGGACAAATTAATGCTTTTTCTTGAAACAATTTCAACATTTTGGAATTTTAATTGACAAAACTAAAAAAATAGAACTTATTATGAAATATGGTATAAATTTTAGGTCTTTAACGTAATTTCCCAATTTCAGGGTGTAGAAGGAGAACTCATAAAAAGGGAGACCTTTTTCTTGAAGTAATAGAACTTATACTTTAATGGGTGTTTAGTTATTATGGAGTTGCATCGTAAGTCAGCTAACTCCCGCATACAACATAAACTAATTGGTGACTTAGTATGATAATAAAAAATAATTATTATGGAGTTGTATCCTAAGTTGAAAATTGATTGTATGTATATATATATATATATAGAGAGAGAGAGAGAGAGAGAGAGAGAAATGGTTTATATAAGCAACCCATGCATGGGATGCACAGCACTGCACAGGAGCATTCCCCCACACATGCACATAGGAGTTGTTTAAAGATGTTAATAAAGATTTTAGAAGCATAATTTTATACTTTACCAAATCTTGTTACTTAGCAGAGAGAAGAATAACATACTTTAAAAAGTTTCCAATCTTGTTATGGTTGAAAAATTGATAGTAAAGGCTTAAGAATACGTTTCATAAATTAAAAATTAACAAAGAAAGAATGGCTTCTCAAAAAAAAACAAAGAAAGAATGAATTAATCTAAAGACTCTTGAGTCTTGACAAGTCAATTCAAGAATTAAATTACTCTGTTCACATGAACAAGTTTTTAGAAACTTCATGTACATTATGGTTGGGTACCCGAACTTACTAGAATTAGAAAGAAGTATTAATAATTGGTTTGTCCAATTTAGTTCACTCTCAACTTAACTTGAGGTTACAAATATCATTGAACAAAAATTCTGTATTTCACTTCAAGTGTTTCATTTTATACTCCACTAATTATAATATGTCATATATTTAATTTTTTTCCTCTCTAAACTTTGGTCGTTTTAGAATAAACAATATATATGTGTGACAAGTTGTAGTTGATAGAACGAAATACACGACAAAAGATGTATTTTTATTAATATTATCCCATAGAAAAATACAATTTATTATTAAAATTGAATTCATATGAAAGAGGATAAAAGTTCATTTCAAAATAATTTTAAAATTTAATTCTGAGGTCATGTTTGACCGTGCTTATTTACTGTTAGTTTATTTGCTAAAATGTGAAATAAAAAGGGACTTTATTAAGAAAATAATTTTGTTTATTTTCTTAAAGTTAATTTATTTAATATTCACTTTTTATCTCAATATTAAGCAAATAGGTTAGCCAAACAGAGTCATTGACTTGCTTGGTGAGGAACGATAAAACCACCACTCAAATAATAAGAAAACAACAGCAGAACTGGAAAACTGTTGGAATATAGGTTGTGATTGGTTAAAATAGTTGATCTTAAAAGAAAAAAAATAGCATTAGAAGCTCTATCCATGTATTCACTTAACCCAACTTTAATTTAATTCTAGTAATTTTTTTCGCATCAAGAATTCATATAATGTTTTGGACGAATCCATTAAGAATACAATATTCTCAAAATTCCCCATGAAAAAGGGAAACATGAAGAGAGGTATGAAAAAAAAAAAAAAAAAGGTTCCTTGTGACCCATTGTAGTTGTGTCATGTGTGAGAGCCTCAGTGTACATGTAGAAGCCAATTACCTCTTGGTTTGACGCAAATCCTCTCCTTTGTGGATGCATATCTAAAATTTGATCCCAACTTCTTCACACACACATATATAAAAGTAGGAATAGAGTCATAAATTTTTGTTTGGGAACCACATTATGCTAATGATAAATTAATCAAGACAAATCTCTTGAATTAAATTTAGAGTAAATCATAATTTATAAATATATATAAAATTATGAATGTTGATGTAATTATATATTTTCTAAATCATTTTTTTGAAGAGAACTTATTACTTTTAAACTCCAATTATATATTGTCTAGTTTGTTTTAGACATGTACAAACATATCAAGAAAGAAGCTGTTATCTTTTACCAAAATTATGCTAGATTTTATGCAATAAAAATCATCTATTATCATGCGTCTTCCTAATAAAATTCTTAAAGGTTTTATTTTCAATATAAGTTACAAAATTTTCTTTCAAAGCGAATACAAAATTACAATGGAATTGATGAAGTCATCAAAACCACAAATGATCCAAATCTAGAACATCAGAAGATATAAATTTTACACTAAAAAAATGAAATAAAGATTTTTAAAAGTCTTAGTGTCTTACACAAACTAAATAAGGGTCTATTTCGGATCCGCTTATTTTGTTGATATTGAAAACTTTTTATTGAAAGTACTGTAAATAAAGGTAAAAATTAGCTGAAATAATACAAAAAAGTGTAGTAGGACCCATAAATAGTAGCAAAAATAAATTAAATAATAAAATAAGCTGACTTTTTAATTTGGAGCCAAACACACGCTAAGTTGACTAAATAAATACCATCTATGAGGTCTCTAATAAGTTTAGGGCCCAATTGGGCCTTTCATTTGGTTGAGTAAGTTCATTGTCTAAAAAATAATAAAAAGCCTGGTTCTTGCAAAACGAAAATAATGTATTGCCAATATTGTTAGACCATAAGAAGCCTATCATATCTCATTTAAGTTGGGCCAACCTATTTTTTGGGCTTTACATAGTTTGGGACATTTGTTGCAAATGATTAGGTCTGAATTGAGAGATCCACACTTAATAGTCTTTGCTATAGACACATGTCAAGCAAAATCTAGGTTGACTGACTTTGAGAGAGGGTTTTTAATGACATGTTTTTAGTTTTAAACAACATTATATGTATTTCTATATATTTTTTCATCCATACATATTTCTAAAAAATACAAATAATGTTACTAGAACAACATTACCAAATGGGTCCTAAATTATTGGAGAATTGAAAATTGATAAACAAAAACACCATAGTCAAATTTGAGTTGTTTTATTGTTTGATGCCATGGGGAAGGGGAGGTGAGGGGGAGGGGGGGGGGTGGAGGGACCTCTTTTGAAATTAGAAAAGTGAAAATGAAAGTAATCTTTGATTACCACAAGTTGGGGTTCAAGTGATAGCCCAATGGTCATGATATTCTTTGTGCTACCCTAAGTTTGTAATTTAAACCCCACCTCTTCCTCCCCCACTATATATGCCTATCTTAACAACAATATAAAAAAGAAAAAAAAAATAGTACTTAGTGACTCAAAATATTATAACTTCAATTAAGTTCAATTGGTTACAAAAAAAAAAATATATATATATATATATATATATATTTTATTTTTAGAAGCGGTTACAATAATTTATTTACACATACATAATACATCTTCACATAAAAAAGCATTTTTGGGCCATAAAGTGACCATATCCTATCTTGGCCCAAAGTTTGTTTAGGCACCCATGATCTAGCCTCATTCTGCCCCATTATCATTCCTAATTTGAACTTCGGATGTTTTTATTTGAAACATCAAGAGGTGTCCATTCTTTTTAAATGGTTATAAATACTTACATATTAAATATTTTTCTCTCAGAGCTCGAACCCACCCGTCATTGTACTCTCCCAAACACTCCTAGAAAGGTACCAATTTGTTCAAATGATGTAATGATGTGCCAATTAATTGTGCTATAAAACTCTTGGCTTACACGTTACATTTAGTACCTAATGCATTACATTAGACCTACAAGGTACACAATATCTAAATTATAGTAAGGTTTTGGTACTTTTATTTGAATATTTTTTAAATGAAAAAAAATAAACAAATAGAAGGCAATCTGGATTAGTAAATGTAAATTTACTCATTTACTGTACAAATCATTAGCCATCAGATTCTTTTAACACTCCCATGGGGCGACATAAGGCTGGATACAGCCCTCAAATTGTATCTCAAGGCCCATTCACGTAATTCATGGGCCATTATGTTCGCATCTCTTTTCACCCATCTACTGTCTTCAATCTTCGGCAAAATATTTCAATTTGGATAGCTTTTGAGAAACAAACAAACAGAGAGAATTAAAGGTTCTAATATATACAACTTGGATAGCTTTTGAAACTAGATAGAGGTTCTAAACTTGACTTAGCACTTAGCATCCCCTCCAATAATTCATAATTACATCCTAATTGCCTTCTTTAAAATACAAATATCAAGCAAATACGTTAAAAGATCATTTCAATATAATTTTAAATTTTAATTCTGATTGCATGTTTGGGGGTGCTTATTTACTGTTAGCTTATTTGCTTAAATGTGAAATAAAAAAGGAGTTTAAGAAAATAAGTCGGTTTATTTGCTTAAAGTTAATTTATTTAAAAATCACTTTTTATCTCAATATCAAGCAAATAGGTTAGCCAAACACAGTCATTGATTTGCTTAGTGAGGAACGATAACACCACTCAGATGATAAGAAAACAACAGTATAATTGGAAAACTGTGGGAATATAGGGAGTGATTGGTTAAAATAGTTGATCTTAAAAGGAAAAGAAAAAAGAAAAAAAAAAAAGAATCTCTATCCATGTATACACTTAACCCAACTTTAATTTAATTTTAGTAATTTTTTTCTCCTCAAGAATTCATACAATGTTTTGGACGAATCCATTAAGAATACAATATTCTCAAAATTCCCCATGAAAAAAAAGGGAAACATAAAGACATCTATGAAAAAAAAAAAAAAGGTTCCTTGTGACTCATTGTAGTTGTGTCGTGTGTGCAGGGGCGGAACTACCCTTGGACTAGGGGGCAATGGCCACCCCTAATTTTTTTTTTTTAGAAAAATATTATTATATATATATGTGTGTTAATTTTAGCAATTTTGTTCTATAAAATTACATTTTATTTCCCTTTAACAATATCATTGATTCTTTTAAGAGTAATGTTATATTTACAAACTTTTTTATAACATTTTTACAAACCTTTTTGGTAGCAAATTCTTATTGATTCGCATATGGGCACACCACTCACGTCATTTTTTTACTTACTAGTAACCACTTATTACATAAGTAATTTATAAAAAACTTGCAACTCTAGCATTTTCCTCATTTTAGTGACCATAAAAAAATTTATAGATCTAATATCTAAAACAAAGTATACAAGTCCCAAAAAAAAAAAGCTCAACAACAAAAATTACCAGTAAAACTAAAAAAAAAATTAAGCTTAATTAACTAATTTTATCTAAAATAAATAACCCTGCCCTTCAAAAAATTCTAAACAAAAATAATTTTGTTCTTACATACTAAAGTAGTAGAATCAGAGGATAAAATCACTGCACATAACCAACAGTAAAACTGCACACCCTAACTCAAAATTCTGATTTCATCCCTGCATGTGTGAGAGCCACAATGTACATGTAGAAGTCGATGACCTCTTGGCTTGATGCAAATTCACTCCTGTTGTGGATGCATATCTAAGATTTGATCCCAACTTCTTCACACACACACACACACACATATATAAAAGCAGGAATAAAGTCAGAAATTTTTGTTTGGGAACCACGTTACACTAATTATATTACTTTTAAACTCCAATTATTGTCTAGTTTGTTTTAGACATGTACAAACATATCAAGAAAGAAGTTGTTATCTTTTACCAAAATTATGCTAGATTTTATGTAATAAAAATAATCTATTATCATGCATCTTCCTAATAAAATTCTTAAAGGTTTTATTTTCAATATAAATTACAAAATTTTCTTTCAAAGCGAATACAAAATTACAATGGAATTGATGAAGTCTTCAAAACCATAAATGATCCAAATCCAAAACATTAGAAGATATAAATTTTACACTAAAAAAATGAAATAAAGATTTTTAAAAGTCTTACACAAGCTAGATAAGTTAACTAAATAAATACCATCTATGAGATCTCTAATAAGTTTAGGGCCCAATTGGGCCTCTCATTTAGTTGAATAAAGTTCGTCATCTAGATTAAAAAAAAAAAACAAAACAAAAGCTTGGTTCTTGCAAAACGAAAATAATGTATTGACAATATTGTTAGACCATAAGAAGCCTATCATATCCCATTTAAGTTGGGCCAACCTATTTTGGGCTTTACATAGTTTGGGACATTTGTTGCAAACAATTAGGTATAAATCCAGAGATCCACACTTAATAGTATTTGCTAGACACATGTCAAGCAAAATCTAGGTTGACCGACTTTGAGAGAGGATTTTTAACAAAACTTAAATAATTGGGGAATTGAAAATTGATAGACAAAAACACCATAGTCAAATTTGAGTTGTTTTATTGTTTGATGCCATGAGGGGAGATGAGGGGGGTACTCTTTGAAATTAGAAAAGTAAGCATAAAAGTAACATTACCACAAATTGGCGTTCAAGTGATAGCCCAATGGTCATGATATTCTTTGTGCTACCCTAAGTTTGTAATTTAAACCCCACCTCTTCCTCCCCCACTATATTTGCCTATTTTGACAAAATATAAAAAAGAAAAAAAGAACAGCATTTAGTGGATCAAAATATTATAACTTCAATTAAGTTCAAATTTTTACAACAATTTATTTACACATACAATACATCTTCACATAAAAAAGGCATTATTGGGCCATGAAGTGACCATACCCTATCCTGGCCCAAAATTTGTTTAGGCACCCAAGATTTGGTCTCATCTTGCCCTAATGTCATTCCTAATTTGAACATTGGATGTTTTTGTTAGAAACATAAGGAGGTGTCCATTTTTTTAGATGGTTACATATTAAATATGTTGCCCTTATAGCTCAAACCCATTCGTCACCATACTCTCCCAAACACTCTTGGAAACAGGGATGGAGCCACCCTTGGACAATGAGGAGCAATGCCCTCAACCCCCCCACCCCCCACCCCCAATTTTTTTAATAAATTATTAGTATATATAGGTAATAATTTTAGCAATTTTGTTTTATAAAATTACATTTTACCCTCCTTAACAATATTTTTAATTTTTTTTTGAGAGTAATGTTACAACCACAAAACTTTTATATAATATTTTTACAAATTATTGAAGTAGCAAATTCTTATTGGTTTGCATCTAGGCCTACCACTTACATCACTTTTTTTTACATAATAATAACCACTAACGACATTAACAATTTATAAAAACGTTCGTAATTCTAGCATTTTCCTTATTTTAAAGGCTATAACAAATTCATAGATCTAAAATTAAAATAATATATATACAAGTCCAAAAAAATTAGCCCATTAACAAAAATTACCAATAGTAGAAAAAATTAAGTTCAATTAACTAATTTTATCCAAAACAAAAGACCCGACTCTTTAAATATTTTAAACAAAATAATTTTGTCCTTATCCAGTAGTATGCATCAAAGACACTTCGAAAAAAAAGAAAAAAAAGAAAGAAAAAAATTCCTGAAGCATCTAAACAGCTGAGCCAGAGGCCAAAGCCACTGCGCGTAACCAACAGCAAAGCCGCCCCCTAATTCCAAATCTTGGCTCTATCCCTGTCTGGAAAGGTACTAGTTGTGCTGTAAAACTTTGTATCTAAATTATGGTAAGGTTTTTGGTACTTTTATTTGAATATTTTTAAATGAAAAAAAAAAAAAAAAAAAACAAATAGGAGGCAATCTGGATTAGTAAATGTAAATTTACTCATTTACTGTACAATCATTAGGCATCAGATTCTTTTAACACACCCAAGGGACGACCTAAGGCTGGATACAGCCCTCAAAATTGCATCTCAAGGCCCATTCACGTAAATTTACTCATTTACTGTCTTCAATCTTCGCAAAATCTTCCAACTTGGATAGCTTTTGAAACTAGATAGAGGTTCTAAACTTGACTTAGCCGTTAGCATCTCCTCCAATAATTCATAATTACATCCTAAATGCCTTCTTCTTTAAAATACAAATAGAACTTTTAATTTTTTATTATTATTTATACCATTATTTAAGGGACTTCCTCTGTTTGGAATTTTCATTTTTAGGTTAAAAAATACACTTACATCTTTATGTTTAAGTAGAGACAAAACTAAAGGATAATACGGTAAAAATGCAACTCTAACTCCTACTAAAATATTGCCTAAAAAATATGACCACTCTCCGGTTAATTTTCAAATTGTTTTATCCACTTATAAATTATATTTTCAAAATAAAAATTATATATATTTATATATATATATATATATATATATATAAAATAAAAAAACACAGGGTTTTTTTTTTCCTACAAAATAGGACCACTAAAAAAAAAAAAAAAGTCTCATCCTAGACACGAAGCACGTGTGATGAGGCTAGTTTTTATATAAGGAAGTGGTGTCCTAAACTTTGGTCAGATTATTTCACTTTCTGTTTACGAAACACCTTAAAAACCTCATAAATAACAATGTGATCACCTTTCTTGTCCATTAAACCAACTAGCCAGTGTCTGCAAAGAGACATATTGCCTCACCACCCCAAGTATGCTTTGTTTGATTTAAAATAACTACAAACAAGTAGTTTACAAATATGGGCTTTTTATTGTGGTGGCCCTGGTGGGGTTACCAGGTTTATACCCATCTCTAACCTTGATTCTTCTTGCCGAAAGTAAGGATAAGCTGAGGCCCATGCCCTTTTCTTCTTTTCATTTTAATAATCAAGTTCCATTACTAGAAAGGAAAAAGAAATGCAGATTATTCTTGTTGCTTTATTGGGTTTCAATTCGAATTGAGATGTGATACAGGTATACAAATCTCTAGGGCTTTTCAACTTTATGCTTTAAGTGATCTATGCCTTCTTCATCCCATCCCTCCCCTTCTCCTTATATACAATAATCCCATATTTGCATGACTAAAATGGTATGAACCCTTGTTTTTCCTTTCTCCTATTGAGATTCACTACATAATAATTACTCTTTATTATTAAACGATATTTAGTGTAAGCAAGTTAAAACTTCAATTCTCTTATCCAATAATAAAAAATCTTAAAAGCTGAACTAGAACCCACACCATAGATCCAAAATTAGAAAACATTTTTATATATAAGCTTTATCTGGATTGCGGTTGCGTTTTCACGCAGACGCGTTTTTGGTTGCTTTTTTATTATTATTATTTTTTATTCCAGTGCCTGGTGCACTGTTTATGGGACATGAATAGTGCATTTAGGCTTATGAACAGTAATTTTAAAAAGTGAATAATAACCAAAAAATGATTTTTTATTGTTTTCAGTTTTCAACAAAATAAACGGTATCCAAATACACATTTAGTATGTTAAAATTTTTCCTAACAAAAATTTTAGGATCACATAAAAAATCACAACTATTTAGTAATATTTATATGGCAAATTGTGAGTAGTGTAAAAAAAAAAAAAAAAAAAAAAGGTGATAATCCATACAAAAATTATAAATAATTAGTTATAGTCTATCATATCACATAGAAATAGTCGTGACTTTTTATGTGTTACTATCGTCACGGGGCCGGATCGGACAATGGCATCCATGTCCATGCCCCCTCACCCACGGTCATCCTTAAATATATGGTCCCACCAGAGCAATAACATGTGTCCGATTCTCACACATTTACTTTTTTCTCCTCAAAGATAAGCTCCCACAAAGCTTAAGTTTGAGATAATGTAAAGGGCAATATGGTAAATTAAAGAAAACACAAGTGCCTGAAAGACCTATGCTGCTGTCGAGACGTCTCCAGCACCCCGGAGAGCAAAGAGAGAATCGAAAATCTCTTCAGCTTCTCTCTCTCTGTCTTTTTTTTTTTTTTTTTAGAGAGAAAGAGAAAGAAACAAACCCTAATTTTCTCTCTCTAACTCCTCTCTTTCTCTCTCTCGCACGGTACCCACAGTTAGGGTTTCACTCATCCAACTTCAAAAATGGTAACTTTTTTTTTTTTCTTCTTCTTCTTCTTCTTCTTCTTTTAAAATGAGAAATTTAGTTCACAAATTTTGGAGAACTAGGGTTTTAATTTCGCAAAGTTTTGTTCTTTCTTTTACTTTGTTATGTATATGTGAATTTTTTATTCAAATCTAGACCTGTGTCTCAGAAATCTTCAGTGCTTTTTTTTTTTTTTTTTTTTTCTAATTTTGAATAATTGCTTGAAATTTGTGGAGAATTAGGGTTTTAGTGTTGTGGTTTTTTTCAATGGAGAAAACTGAGGGAAAGGAGTGAATTCCCATATTGCAAATCTTATAATTGAGGTGTGACTTTTAGGTCAAATTATGCTGTGTTAGTTCTATGTAGCTGAAAAGAGTAAATTGAGTTGGGTATAGATCATAGGAATAAGGGAAGATCATTAGAACACTTTCATTTAATGGTAGTTTGATGTAGAAGGAAAGAGAGTGACTAGAGTATGTATAAAAATGGAAGATGGGTGCCTCAACGGAATGTCAAAGTTGTTTTATTAGTTTTTATCATACCAATAGCATCCCTTGTCGGTTTTAAAGGGTTGCTATACTTCTCTGCATAATTTATTTTTTTGTAATTCTTTTGGGCTTCTTTTTTTTTTTTTTGGGGGGGGGGGGTGGAAATGAAGGGACCCTTTTTTGTTTTTTGATGACGCGGAACGTCACCAAGGCAGGGCTCTTTGAATCCCACCTTCCAATACTGTGTATTAGGTAATCCAAGAAAACTCCTAGTGGGGATTGAACCTAGGATGTCTGGGTCTACAGCTCATCCCTGCCTCCAACCACTAGGCTGCACCCTGATGGGTAATGTACAGAAACTTTACAAGAAGAGTCCTTTGGACTTGCTTCTAGCCTGTAAAACCTAAGTGCATTTGACCCCACCCGCTAGAATCAATTGCCGGGTAATCCATGGGCGTTTGCTCCTGACAGGCTAAGTAGTTTATGCTTATGACCAGGAGCATATAAGTCTCTTTTCTCAATAAAATATCGTTACTTATGGAAAAAATCTCCATCATACTCATGTTAACAAGAACTATTACGGTTGAGTAAGTCCAAAATTTACTTTTGATTTGGTGGTGCTTGTTATTGTAATAAAATGTTATTGAACGAATGGAACTACCTCATGGGCATAGTTTTATAGCCAAAGAGATACAAAAGATGAAAAGTTACAATTTAAAAGAAAGAGAGGCAATGAAGTCTACAATACAATGTATTCCACAATGGCCCAAAACAATAAGTCCAAAATTTATTTAGAAATTCATTAGTATATGAAGAAGAATTGGGGGATATTGGAGAAGTATGTGAGAAAAAGAGGATAGAAAGACTGAGAGACATGGTGGGTTTGGCTAGCTGCTGAGAAAAGTGGGTAAATGGTGTGAATTTTTTACGATAGTGTTTTATGACTTATCAACACGCACAGAGTGGGGAAGGGCTTTACTGACGTCATTAATTTATCAACCTACATAATTAACATTTCTATACAAATGTTATGTTACTTTACATGTTATCAAATGGGAATTTTTTTTGGAGTAATTTTGTGTGACAAATGTACAGTTTGAAAATTTGTCAATAGGGAGAAGCAATGTGCTTGTGTCTCTATGTTGATGTGTATATTTGTGCTTGTGTGCATGCATGTGAGTGTATGCACTGCCTCTATATTGTGTTTTTGGGATTTTTATGCATATGTTTATGTCGTAATATGTATGTATTCATGCTCTGGGAAGCACTTGTCCACCACATGAAATATGGTTCCGGCCTGTTTAATGTGGTAAGTTTGGTAGGAACGAAACACCCGTACCTTTGAAGATATTGAGAGGCCCTTAGATCTTTTAAGATCTCTTCTTTTTGGTATTTTGTTTCAGTGGGGAAGTATTTGGGGTTCTACACATTGTATATCTATTGTTGATTTCCTACATTCTGTTAGCTTTAGTTCTTGATCTATGTGCATTTGTTTCATGTTCAGAGTATTTATCATTGTGAGCACGATGTTCATTTCTTTTAATAAAAGTCTTATTACCTATAAAAAAGGTATTCATGATCTGGTTTTGTTCTTTTTTGACAGCACAAATTGGGCAGAGGTCACCGTGACAAACTTCAGCAGTTTATGACAATCACCGGTGCAAGGTAACTGATAATCATATGCAGTATTTCTGCTGTACTGAATCACATCTTTCTTTGCATAGATGAGAATTAGATGGAGGTGATGAAAATTGGGCATGATTTGAATGCACTAAATCATGTTATTATAATTTTGAAATTCAGGAAAAAAAGAAGGAAAAATGGCATGCAGTAATAATTTTAGTGCTTGCTAAATCGGAGATGTGCAGAATGGAGAGGGAAGAATGGGGGTGGGGGTGGGGGTGGGGGATAAGGAGTTGGGCGTAGCTGCTTGAAGCGCTTTGTTGGAAGCTTTCTAGTTTTGTAGGTTTTGTAATAAAAACCTTTGTGTCTGTCAAACTGTTAAATCTGTCAGTTTCAGTATATTCTATTTCTTTTAAAATTTTAAATCTACAAATTATTTCCCATCAGAGTCCCTTATGATATATCTTGGCTAAGTAAGACTACCATAATTTACTCCTCTAAAGTGCTTGCATAGAGCCCAATCCTTGGGTGGAAGCTGCACCTGAAAAGTAAACCTCTGAAAAAGATTATAATTGTTGTATTTGTGTGTGGTTTTAAAATTGAAATTTTACCGATGGTGTATCTTACAATCCAATCCAATTGCAGTGAAAAATCTGCCCTTCAGACTTTAAAGGCCAGCGATTGGCATCTTGAAGGAGCCTTTGATGTATTCTACAGCCAGCCCCAGAGCAAATCATTTACTGACTCTAGACATTTGGAGGAGCTCTTCAATAGATATAAAGGCAAGCTTTTCTTAAACACTTGCTTCTGCTGCCTTTCTAGCACTTCATTACTACGTCTTTTTGTGGAGTTGTTGAAAAAATTTTGGGGGGGTGGGGTGTGGTAGCTATATTATATTTGGCATTAGCTTCAAATTAAAGCTGGAAGTTTTTAGTTGCATCACTTTCAAGCCTATAATTAGTGAGTTTCTGTTAACTAAAAATAACTGAAATTCACGTCTACTAAGGACCTATCTGGGTGCTAAAAATTCCTTCTTGTCAATCACAATTTGTATCACAAAATGACTCATTCTTATGTAAAAATCCTAACAAATAAACATAGTTCTCTTATATGAAAAAAAATAGCTTTGAAGAAGATTTCATCATTTTTTTTTTTTTGGGTTGTGGGGTGGTTGGGGGGGTGGGGGTGGGGGCGGAGGCGGGGAAGGGGGTTGGAGGTGGGAGTGTAACCTAAAATATCACTTGATAGTCACATATTTTTTAAGTACCTAGATAGATCTCAAGTGTATATTATGTGGGCCTTCATTACTTTTAGTCAATAGAGACTCACTAATATAGGGTGGATATTAATGTAATTGAATCATGAGGATTTAATTTAAATCAATGTTAAACTCTAGGTTTTATTATGAAATTATCCTGAAATGTGAAAAAGCAATTTTAGAAAACTTGACATGTACAACAATGCCTGTCAGTAGGAACCTCCATAGAGCCTAAAACTCATTTGGTGTGGACAATTAATATGCTGTTAAATGGGAATGAGCCTATGTAATGTTGGTTTTAAATGTTAAACTTCTAAGCATTGGGCGCTGTAAATGACTTCTGTTGCTTAATTGCTGCAACTATGCAACTAAATTTTTTGAATCTGATATGTTTGCAGATCCATATAGTGATATGATACTGGTTGATGGTATAACTCTCCTTTGCAATGATATTCAGGTAAGTTTTTTTTTTTTAAATGCTGGTCATTTATTATTTCTTGGAAGACTATAAGGTATTAACAACTTGGAATTTTGTAATTTCTTGTCATCAGTTGTTTGTACCTTATGGGTCATCTTTTTGTTTTTTTTTTTTCCTTCTTAAATAAGAGTTCTATTCGTTATTTGATTAACTATAATAAATTTGATCTTCACAATTTTAATGATATATGGGTCTTTGTCTTTTGGCAGGTGGATCCGCAAGATATTGTTATGGTATGTATAATTCTTTGAAGCTATTGCTATCCAAGGCATGCATACCCAAATATCTTCTGATTATTATGAAGAAAGTATCCTTAATATGAGGTTTAAATTCAAATCTACAAAGTCTGACCCTGTGGTAGCAAGAAAATTATTATATAAAATGTAGCCATGTTGAAGTGTTTGGAAATTTGGCAAGAACAGAAAGTTTAAATTTTGATTCTCAATCCCCTCCCCCTTGCCCTACCAAAGACCCAAAACAGAGAAACTATGGCTGTTCATAGAGTCAGAATATTTTCAATATTCATGGTTCCCCTTTGTTAATGATTTGAATCAGTATGTATAGCTTATGAATTGTTTTGAATACATGGGTTGCCGCTGTTATTGCAGTTAGTTGTTTCATGGCACATGAAAGCTGCTACCATGTGTGAATTTTCCAAGCAGGAGTTTATAGGTGGACTACAAGGACTAGGGTAAGTATATAAATAGTTATTTATGCTATACTTATTCTTGAGTTTAATGATATCGATTATGAGTTTGGAACTGCCGTGATTAAGGCTATATATTCTGATGGCAGGATAGACTCTTTGGAGAAGTTCTGTGAAAAGATTCCATTTATGCGCATGGAGCTGAAAGATGATCGTATGTGCAAGTGTTCATGAATTATGATTTTTTCTAAAATTTAGTTTTAATATTGAAATTCATGTTGCTTTTAGGCGAAAACACTCCCAAAATTGATATATTTATTGAAAAGTCAAAGTGATTGGTTTTATTAGCAATTTCTTTTATTATTTAAATTTTATTTATTTATTGGTAAGTTAAACACTCACCCAATGGTCATGAATTCTTGAGTGCACTCTCCACCTTGCATTTACAAGGGAGGAGGTACCATTTAAACTAAAGCTCATTGGTTGGTTTGATTAGCATTTCTAAGCTAGAGATACAATTATTGTGCTTTTGTTGCTGAAAATGGTTTTTGCTTGTATTTGTCCAGAAAAGTTCCGTGAGATATATAACTTTGCGTTTGGCTGGGCAAAAGAAAAGGTACTCTTTTCTCTGCGTGAATGCTTGGATTTGTACATACTCTTGACCTATGGATATTTATTTCCACTGCTGAAAATGAAGACTTCTTAATAGTTTTCAGCTTTTCACTTTTCTCAGTTTTGTCTTTTTTATTTTGGGCTCCTGGTTAATCCAGGATTGATTTTTTCTGTGTTTTTTTTATTTTTTTTTTATTTTTTATTTTTTATTTTTTATATTTCCAATTTATAATGCTGATTGTGCCCCCACTTTTCCACTTGTTCTTATTCCTGCTCTATAGTCTTTTAGGTAGGTATAGTACTTGGTATTGCTACTTTTTTTTTTTTGCTGAATAATTCCTTTTATTAGAAAAATCAGCATCCTAAGGTGATATCACTTATTTAACATTAAATGGAGTGTATGCACAATAAGCTTGTCTTTTTACTCTGAACTCAGAATGGGGTGTGCTCTGAGTGTGCTGGAGTTACTTTATGCCCTCTGTTATTGTTAAAAATCAACTTGATTAATTCCTGCATGCAATCCTGCCATTAATTTTGAGTGGAAATGTCTAGACTTAGATGCATTTTGATATGGATGTTAGATTCATGAACTCAGATGTTCTTCAGGCTTCAAATTTGGTTTATTTTATTTTTAAATATCTATATCTAATTCAGTAATGTATAAGTGAACTAGGAATTGATTTCTTCTTGAGGGCATACAGGATGTAGATGTAACATTAACATAGAATATCCAAAACAGTAATTTTGAATTATTCATGAAACTGAAAAACAGTTTGAGAAAGAATGATTGAAGGTGTCTAAGTTCGTTTGATACCTGTGTTCATTTCATGTTGTGTGACACTGGCTGCTCATAGAATTGGAAATTTCTTGGGAAGATAGCTTAGATTGAGGTACTAAAACTCAAACCTGGGATGTACGGTTTTTCGCATTGGTTCTTAAATTATATAGTGACCTGTTCTTTTGGATTTTATAATTGTCCTGTTGTGCTAAGATATATAGTGTCATTGTATGTGCATAATACCATCACAAAGTCACTACTGCATGTATATAGCAGGAATCGGAGCTTTTGACAACTACGCTAAATGACTGAATCTTTGATGGATAGGTGCCTCTTAAAGCTTGTATTACTATTATCCCTAGACCAATGGTGGGGCATTTAGATGTTTAAGTTTCATTTATACAATGGTTCCTCCCCATTTTTTGTTGGAATAAACATGGATGGGCGAATTTTTGATGGGCAGAGATGGCAAAGCTAAATGCATTTTTCCAGTTCCCTATGGATGATAATTTCCAGAAATTTTACAATATGGCGAGACGTGCTGACATTACTGAGCCAATTGAAACATAGCAAAGAGACAATGAGCCACTTGCTGAATTTTATGTGAAGTGTTATGGCTGTCTAGGTGGATATGATCCTTGATGGGTGTGAAATTTCATTTAGCTTAAAAGGCTGTACATTCAAGAGCATGGGGATGCATCTGTGTATTGCATGCACACAGCATGTGCACACATGATTACAAACAGATTTTTCCTTCAGCTTCTATGACAGATCTGTGCTACATTTTATATACTTCACTAAAAATTATATTTAACACCTAAAAATTCAATTGTGGGTTTTTTTTTTTTTTTTTTTTTTTTTTTTTTTTTTTTTTAATATACAATGTCATTGTCACCCAAATTCTGGTTACATATGCAGGTAGCTGATTTTTCTTAGCATTTCAGGGTCAGAAATCTTTAGCATTGGATACAGCTATTGGAATGTGGCAATTACTGTTTGCCGAAAAGCAGTGGCCATTGGTTGATCACTGGTGCCAGTTCTTACAGGTAGCTTACTATCCATATTTTTATCTAATGAGAATGAGTAATGAATTCTTGTGACCTATGGTGAAAAGAATTATATAGCTGGCAACATGTTGGGATTAAGGCACTGTTAAGTGAGCTGCAATGGGAAGTGAGAATATATTGCTAATTATGTTTATTATTAATTTAACCTTGATGCCCTCTGGGGATCTATCTTCAAGTCTCTGTGATGTTATAAACGGCACATAGGCATCTATGCCATTTTTAGATTTCGTTGTCTGTGTTTGTTTTAGTTTTGTTTTCATCTTCTTTCTTTCTTCCCTGACCCCCCAAAAGGATTCACTCATTGTGAGACAAAATCTGGGGGTTTTGGCAAGAATATTAGCAACCACCATGTCAACATTATTGGTAACTGCTGTTGTTGGTCGTTTTGGTGAAGTTTTGTCAATGGCAGGATGTGATGGTTGGTGGGTGAACATCTCTACACCTAGTCTCATTGGCTAATTTGCCTTCATAAATTATTTAATCCAAAAAATAGCTTGGTGGTTGGTTTTGTGACTGGACTTTTTGCGATTCTTGGTTTAGGTAGGCACCAGTGGTTACTGCATATGACCATTCTAAGCACATGATAATAGATATACCTTTAGGTGTAGGCTTTGTTTTTCATATCGATTCCCTTGTGAAATTTTCTGTGGATAGATGAATTTTCTTTTCTAGGGTAACTTATCAAAAAATAAAATAAAATCTTTTCTAGGATATTGGATTTGTGTCCCCTTTTTTAAACAATATTTGAAAATAAATAAATTCATGGATATGTGTTGAGTTATACATGTCTGATTGGGTTGATATTATGAACTCCATCAGCTTTCTTCTATATCTTTTATGAGAGGATTAATTAATTTTTTTCCTTTGGCTCAGGCTCGGCATAACAAAGCAATATCTAGGGACACGTGGTCTCAACTATTGGAGTTTGCAAGGGTAAGATTTAAAATGGATTATTACATACTGCATCATTATTTCAATATTAAATGCCTACGTTTCATTTACACCTGCTTATGCAATCAGTACCCTTTTCAACCGCATTTTTATCTCCTCAAACTCGTGGAGGATGATATGCATTGTGCTGCCTCACCTTCCTCCACCTATTTAATTTTTTTTATTTTATAAATTTTATTTTAAAAGTAGCCATCTTAGTATTTAGAGTGGGAGAAATATGTTTCCAGGATTTGTGAGAGAGACAATCTTAGCTTGACTTCATTCTTTTTCCTTGTTTCCTATTTTTTGTTTTGTTTTGTTTTTTTTTTTTCTCTCCACAGACTGAACAATCTTATTCATACCTTCATTTCTATTTCGGTATTCTTACAATCTTACCTCCCACACAACAAAGATGCTGCACTAATGGCAATTCTGATTATTCCATCTCTTTCTTTGTGTAATTGAAAACAAGGTCATGATTTTTGGTTTCCTAATCAATTTTTATCTTGTTGAAATTTATTAAACAATCACCAGCATTTCAATTTTTAATCTTCTGAATAAATTACTAGGTATTGTGATATTCATTGCCTTTAGAGAGTGATTGATTTATCTCTAATGAATAAAATTGTTTTTACTTATTGAAAAAAATATTCATAGCCGTTGAAGACTTGAGTCTTCTTTAATAAGAAAGGAAACAAAAAGAAACATTGATATCATCCTTTCATGAGCATTATTTATATCGAGGTGTCTTGCTGGTTTTGATGCTGGTCATGGCACTACTAATTTTTCATGCTTTGTACATCCAGACGGTGGACCCTGCATTAACAAATTATGATGCTGAAGGTGCATGGCCCTATCTTATTGATGAATTTGTTGAATACTTGAATGAAAATGGCATCATCCAAAATGTCCAGTTGAATGATTTGAGCCAAAAACGATGACGAGGTGCTGAAGTAGTGTTTAGTCATCTTTCTTTAGTGTGGTTAAATTGCGATGTTGTGTGATAGTTTTGGTCTATCACTAAAAGGTAAAATCCCCCAAAAAGGAATGAGAAGACATGAGTTCCAATTCAACCTTGTTTTCCACTGACGATTCATTTGCAACCTTTGTAGTTAATGGGACTGCTGATGTGGTATATGCATTTTCCTGTAAAATAAGTTATGAGAATTGAGAACCTACTAGTACTACTAAGCACTAGTGTTGGAATTTTTTTTTTGTTTGGATAAAATATTTCCTCTATACGATATTATGGACTTGGTATTTGAAATGTCTCTTCATGAACGAATCCAATATCATGGGCCGGGCAATCACGGTTTATTTTTGTACATGAGTACTTGGTAACTCTAGCTAATGGACTGGCAAACACGGTTTAGAGTTGACATTGTAAACCTTGCTATCAAGCCCTGGATTCAAAATGAGAGAAGGCTGGAACATATGGGTAAAGTCACCTAGCATGTATCAATTCCATGGAGTGGTTCATTCAAGCAGCTGTGGGCTTCACATGCTGTGAGATGAGTGGGACTGACTTGTGTTGGAGTGACCAGGGAAGTTAGGCAACATTCTTCTTTTATTATACCATTGACTACTCAGGAGAGAGCACAGCAGTAATATGGAAGCATAAACAATGATAAAATAGATGATAAAGAAGAAAACAACAAAATAAATATATTCAAAATAGGTTAAAACAGAATGTGGAATATGAAACAGAAACTAGTAAAATCTTACTTGAAAACAAACTTCTGTCTTTGATAAAACTTGAAAACAAACTTCTGTCTTTGTTACAAGATTACAAAATAAATCTATTTTTTGAAAGGTTATAAGATTATGTCTGTCTAAGTGGAAAGGTTATAAGATTACAAAAGAGAGGGAGGATTATAAGAGTTTTTTTTAAGAGAGAGAGAAGGCTTCTTCTTTCTAGACTTGTGAAATTTTTGGACCTAAAATCTGGACCTGTCTTTTGTTTTCGGTTGTCTGTCTTTTTATAGATGAGATGAACTATGGTATGTCTTCAAAAGTAACTTGAGTGAGTAAAGTTAACTCAAGTTATTCTATTGATGGAAACTTGTAGAATGCTGTAGAATTTGTCAAGGTACTATTTATGCGTGTTGGTGAACAGTAGTTGCTTTTTAGTGTCTGCTAGGACCGTGGTATGTCTTTAAAAGTAACTTGGGTAAGTAAAGTTAACTCATGTTAATATGTTGGTGGAAACTTGTCGAATTTGTCAGGGTACTATTTATGCATGCTGGTGAACAGCAGTTGCTTTTAGTCTCTGTCTGGACCGTGGAATGTCTTCAAAAGTAACTTGGGTAAGTAAAGTTAACTCAAGTTAATCTGTTGGTGGAAGCTTGTACAATTTATTAAAATAGTTCGTCTGAATTCGCATATTGGTGAATAGTGGTCTATCACAATTATCTTTGCAGGGTCTGTTTGAGAGAGCTATCATTCTATTGTTCTAGTCTGTATCCGCATAGTTATCATAATCTAGTGGATTAGAGTTATCTTCATATTGCTCATGCTCACGGAGTACTCCATAATTGTCACATAAAATGTAGTATGAAATTGGTGGCACGATTCTTTGTTATTATTCTGGGATCTCTAGTAATTTTCTTTTCCCAATGAGCCTCCTTGCTGAAGGTCTTGGACCATATACAGCTATCCTGTTGGTGTAGCCATATAGGTGAAAGTCATGATCTAATTTTTTCTGTACTTCATAAATCTTATTACTCATAAAATTAGACCATTCTTGTGCCAGAGCATACGGCTCATCAAGTGATAGATATGTGTCTCTTGTGTACCAGTTATAGTTAGGGCTACAACTGAAATCACTTATGAGGACCAAAATGTGTGCTGACCGAGCTTCCAAATAATAACTAGTATCCCATGTTGGAAGGGCGCTCCAGATAGTAAGCTTCATATAATTCAATCCTCCAATTTGTGTAGCTGCTTCTTGGTTGACTTTAGGAAATAAACTAATCTAAATTCCAGAAGTTAGGATTAACTTGCTGATAAATCCTGCTTCTAGCATTTCAGAAAACTATAAAGGATCACAAATTATTGGATCCTCTGTCTTAGTGTTGATAAGCAATCCCGAATAGGGATGATGTCCATCATAAACTCTTTCTGCTTCTCCAAAACTTTCATACCAAGTGGCCTTGTTAGATAGCCACATGACATCTATCATGTCTTCTGTTTTGATAAATACTATAGAGACTAAAATTTTAAAGTAAAACATCTATTTGTCATGGGAACTAGTCGTGGCTTTATGAGTTAGTATATTATGTTGAATTTCAAGAGGTAAGGTTCTAATGGCAAGTCTCAATTTTTGCTTAATCTTAGGGTGGAGCTTTGAAAAGCTTGTTCTCATAAGATAACTTTTTAGAGACTATGGTTTTGTCTTTATAGAGTTTGAATCTCGATCCTCCTCCTTGCCAGGGAGTTGATTACTAAGTGCCTCAATAAATGCACTGGTGCTAACAAGATGTAATTCCAAAACCTTAAGGGTCTTTTGGAATAAGGTTTTTTGTCTGAGGGCGAAGGCTGCTTGGAAATTATCAAGAAATAATATAATATGAAAATGAAGGTCTGTAAATTCTCCATTCTAGAAAGAAAGATCAGTGCGGAGCACTTCTTGCAGGATTTCACTTTTTTACCACATGAATACATTGCCTCTACTAGCAATGTATTCTGAAGGGATATTGTCTCAATTGAGACGCCTTCATGCTTATTCAAAATCTTTGCTAAAGCTTTTCGGATTTGTTTGGGTTGCACTACTGGTGCCTTGCCCCTTTCTTTTCTAGAAAGTCTTTTATCCATATTAGTCTACAATTGGCTTTTGATAGAAGGATTAGTTGGTATATCATTAGGTCTGGAAACAATATTTTGAAAATAAACATATCTTTGCAAAGCCTCTTTAAAATTTATTTTAAATTTTTTTCTGTCAATATCTTTCTATAAAATTCCTTTGAAATGTTTTATAAGAAAATTATTTTTAAGCTTTAAAATATATAATATAATAGAACAAACTTCTTTCTCAACACCGTTGCTCTTTCGCTGGGTAGTGGTATAAGAGTAGTGGGTAGTGGTATAAGAGTAGCCAGAATAAAGTTTGTCAATGTTAGGGTGACTAGAATTCAAAAAATTCACAAAATCTATCATGATTCTGCCTGTTTTGTATATTTTACTATATCTCTCATTCTGTGAGAATATGCCAAATAATGCTTCTCTATATAATCTTTCATCAATCACCATATTAGTTTGGGGAGAATATATCAAGGACTTGTGATTAACTTTGTCAGTTAAATTTAAGAAATTAATTTTGTCTTTGTTCAAGAAATTATCACAATTAATATTTTCTTTAATAATTTGTAAAGGGGAGACTGTCAAAGCTTCTTGTATTAAAACATCTTTTGTATGAATATTTGAAAGTATTGTAAAAAGTATGAGTATGTTATTTATTACAATCTTGCTTGGTATATTTGTCAAATTGTCAGTCCATTCATATTAACTAAAAGAAATTGTAAGCATAGTTCTATCTTCTATATCTTTTCCACTAAATTCTTTTTCACAAGGTGTTTGGACTATATGTCAGTGCCTATACAAAAAAGTAGTGGGAGAATAAGAAGAAATCTCTGTCTCTATATCCTGTTTAAACTTCTTTATGACATTATCTATCAATTGGTTAACAAGTGATTTTTCTGTCTTTAGAGATGACAAATGTCTTTCTATTCTACAAATTCTTTCTTTATTAATATCTTTTTGGATAGTGACTTTATTAAGGGAACGAATTTCTTTCGAGATTAGGGGTGAGGTGAATCTAAAAACTAGCACATTAATTTTAATTCCTTCAGCTGTCATCAAAAGGGGGTAAAGCAAAGTCATAAAGAGATTTCTTAAAATAACTTTAGAAGAAAGGTCTTTAAAAATAGTTTCAAAACATATTCCAACATTAGGTATTTTATAATTAATTATTAGCTTTTCTCCATTAGCCTAAGTTAATCTTTTAGATGATTTTTCATAATATTTTAAAGGTATTAATCCTTCTTGTATGCAATTCATGTCAACTTTAGAATCTATCAAAGCCTTCTATGAAAGAGAATTCTTTATTGATTACTAGAGTGAATTCTATATGCCATTTTTGGAAAATAACTCTGTCAATTAAACTTAGGATGTTATGTTTATTATGATCAATTTGTTGATCATGTGAAATTTCTTTTTCTAAAGGGGGATCTGTCATTATTATGTCTGTTGTAGGAAAACCTATCAAGTTTACTATTTCAGTAATATTTTGTTCATTTATGTTTGTGGAATTATCCTCTTTAATTTCTTGTTTTACCATTTTTACCTTTGTCATTAAATCTTGTGGAGTTACTGGTTTTATATTTACTCCATCTTGTTTCTTTTTGTCTTTCTTTTCTATTCTTTTTCTTTATTAGCTTTCTTTATAGTGTTATTGTTTTGATTTTGACAGTGATATAGATGATTATAACTATAATAATAACACAAATAATTGGAGTATATTAACAAGAGATAAAATTAACCGATAGACTGACAGACATAATAATAGTTTGTTAGACATGATTAATAAAAAATTAGAATCTTTGGAAGTTGTTGAAAGATCCATTATATATACTAGAGCATAAAGAAAAAGTGATAGTTTTTTGGATCTCTATGAAAAAATGAAAGCTTTAAACTTTGAACCCCATCATAGAACACTTTTAGAAAAAACCATGATAGATATAGAAAGTAATAGTATAATAAAGACAGTAGATGAAATACTAAAATGAACCAGTAGAAAAGTTGATGAGATAGATGACATAGAAAGACAAAAGAGTAATAATAAGAAAGATGGCCTAATAATGGAAAGAACAACACGTATAGAAGATAAAGAGAAAAGAAATGGTGCTATAGAAATAATACAAGAGAAAGATGACATAGAAAGACAAAAGAGCATAATAAGAAGAGGAACAGTAAAGGAAATGATAGAAAGAATGGAAAGACAAAACAATAGTACTCTAAGAATAAAGAAACTAGTTCAATACAAAAAATACCAAAAAAAGATGACATGATAGATATAGAAAGAGAGAAAGGTATAATAATGAAAGAAATTGAAGAAGAAAGACAAAAAGACAGTCTAATAGACTTAGTCAATAAAGAATGGGGACGTAATAGTCCAAGAGAAAATGACAGACTAAAGAAAGAAATTGATAAAGACTAAAATCAATTGAAAGATCTATGACAGAGACACAAGATAATAGTTTAGCAAAATTAACTAAAAAGATAGAAATCTTAATTTCACCATTGGGAAAAAGCGATATAAAAAGAGATATAGTTGTTCTAGATATTATCGAGTCATCAGATAATGAGAAAACTGACAGACATACTAGAAATACTATTTGTCATAAATGCAAAAAATATGGACATACTAAAAAAAAAAATGTGGTAGACATAATAAAATTGTTAAACAAATTAGTAAATTAGATTTTGAAAAAGATATAATAAATAAATTAATGGAAATATTTAATGTTAATCAAAGAGAGATAGATCAAGTTAACATAAAGAAAGAACTAAAATCAACCAAACCACTTAAAGTCAATAATAGAAAGAGAAAACAAAAAGACATAATAATGAAATTGATAGACAATCTACCTAATCATTTAAAAGACAAAAAAAGACTATTTACTAAAATTGAAAAATTCATTCCTGCAGTTGTGGGCTTCACATGCTGTGAGATGAGTGGGACTAACTCGTGCTGGAGTGACCAGGGAAGCTAGACAACATTCTTTCTTTATTATATTTCTTAACATAGAAATTAAGATGAAATGTGACAACCTTTAAGAGGTACCAAGTAAAAACTACTACAGACCAACATATTTTCCTTAAGTTTGACATTTCATTCTAGGGCTTAGTAGGATGATTGAGTTTTTATCCTAGCTAACTGACTATTTCATTCTCGGGCTTAGCAGGATTATTGCGTTTTAATCTGAGCTAATTCCACCCCTATCGAGATTCACTAATCCTATGTTGGAGTAGGATACATTTAAAAAAAAAAAAAAGGAAAAAGAATCAAAAAGAAAAAGTGCCATAGACCCACCCAACCCTTTGTGTGAAATGGGCCTTGAGACATTTGGTAATTTTTGGGCTTAAAAACAGGTCACAGCTTTCATTTTGTTTTGCAAAGCAAGTATTATCCTCAAAGTTTGGTCCATTTTTCAATTCGGTTTCTAGAAATTCGAAAGTAGTAATCAAATCTTCAAAGAGTGTAAAATGATTTAGAGTTTGGTCCTTTTTCTTTATTTTTATTTTTTTATGTCACTGTATTTTTCCAATATTTTCTAATCAGGAAAACTAGAATAGAAAATTGTTTAGAAAATTCAAGTCTAGAAGGTGATTTTTTTCCCTTTTTCATGACAATTGAATGTAATTTTTATGCAACATTAACTATTTTTTTATTAGGGCAAACACAAAACATATTCCTTAAAGTTTGTCTCAGATACCTATTTTGTGTCTAGAGTTTTGAAAGTAGTGATTGAAACCTTTATTTATTTATAAAGATCTAATTTGATCTTTACTCCACTTTAGACTAAAATCGTCACGTTCTCATCCCACTTGCCACTATAATTTCATGATAGTTATTTTTCCTATTGGTGTGCATCTAGTACGAATTGAACTTATGACTTCGCCAATTATGAGTTGAGTGCTTTAACCATTTAGCCATGAATGCTTAGTGGAGACCTCCTCTACATTATATCCATTCTCATGTGGGCCAATTAGATTACTATTTTATAAACTTCAAGAATTTGTTCTGTCGGGATCAAATTGAAGAATGGGGTAAAGTAAACTAAAGACAAATGTTGTGTTTTCCTATTTTTCTTTTTAAAAACCTTATGGGGTCGTTGATAAAGAGGTTTCAAACAGTTACATATAAAATTTTAAACTTCGCCCCTTATAGCTATACCTATAGTAATTTTTTGTTTTTTTGGATCAAAGTCAAAGTCAAACAACTATAGTTTTAGAAAACCAAAAAAATAAACTATTAAACTGTAACAAATGGGTGCGAAGTTACAGGAAAAAATATATTTTAATTCGTATAATTTACATGCCTCAATTTGATGAAACTTCACCCCTTAATGAAATTTGTGTTTTAGCATTTGGAGAAAAAAAAAAAAAAAAAAAAAAAAAACAAAGCTAGCAGCTTAACACAATAGAAGCCCTACCAGTCTCGATTAATTAATCACCCATTGTGTACATAAGGAGAGTGCATAGACACATGAACCCATTACCCAATACACCTAATACCACTTGGGAGCCAAAAGATTTCTGTGACTTACTCTGGCTGTTTGAAGAGCGACTCCAAAATGCCGACTTGGAAGTCCTTATTGCAGCGGCATGGGGCATTTGGAACAATAGAAACGATGTCAGGCATGGTGGTTCCTCTAAAACAGCAACGGTTATAGTCACAAATGCTTACAGGTACATGAAGGAGTTCAGACAAGTAACAGCCGTCAAGGTCCCAAGGCGTGAATCTATGCAGGAGCGGTGGAAGCCTCCACCCCACGGGTGGTACAAGATAAACATAGATGGAGCAACGTTTAAGGATGAAGGGCATTCTGGATTGGGAATAATAGTTCGGAATGACAGAGGAGAGATCATGGGAGCTCTGTCGAAGAGGATTCGTTTCCCTTTAGGAGCATTAGAAGCTGAAGCCAAAGCAGCGGAGTGTGGTGTTATTTTTGCATGGGAGCTGGGACTTAGAGAAGTCATTATTGAAGGGGATTCACAGGTGGTCATTCATGCTTTGTCTACAGAGCAACCTGCCCCTTTATCAATCCAGCAACTCATCTCAGGAACTAAGACATGGCTGCCAAATTTCAGGTCCTGGAAGGCATGTTTTGCACGAAGGGACTGTAACAAAGCAGCTCATTTAATGGCTAGACATGCTAAGGAAATTGAAGATTGTATTATTTGGGTGGAGGACACTCCCCCTTTTATTGTTTCTGAAGTTAACTCTGATGTAATTTCTCTGGATTCTACCCAAGTTTAATGACATTGTAGACTTCCAATCAAAAAAAAAAAAAAAAAAAACACGACAGCACCTTCTAAATATATCCATGCATGTGACATGCAGGGTTCAGAGGCAACTAGCAAGAACCCTATAATACTAAGTTGGACCATTACCCAATATATACTAAGTTGGACCATTAATTTTCAAATCTTTCATCAATTTTAAACCTTATAGCTCTACTAATTGAAAATTAAAAAGAAATATGTAAACAAAGAGAAGATAAGAAAAGCTCATATATATATATATATATATATTCTTAGGCTACTAAAAACAACTTATAAGCTCATGTGTTAAAGCATGTGATTAGGTCCACTTCAACACATAATAAACAAATGTTAATTACTTTTTTGTGAAGAATGACACATAAACTTATCATATTTATCTATTAAAATTTGTAGCTCACTTTAAATATATATTGAAAACAAAACTTAGATATAGTATTTTTCACCAACTTAAAATTTTTCAATAAAGTGATGGGTTTTTTTTTTTTTTTGGGGGGTTGGGTTCTAAGGGCCGATTTGTAAATTTTTGAGGAGAGGGGGGCCAAGACTAATTATCTTGGACCTAAATGTCAAAGAATTCAAAATATATATATATATATATATATATACATATTATAATTTAAAAAAAAAAAAAATTGGGGGGCCACTGCCCCCCCTAGTCAATGAATAGCTCCGTCCCTGGTTATACCGATGCTTCGCTCCATTACAAAGGCAAACGAAATCACCATGGCTGTTAGTTGCACAGACTCCATGGGTGCTTTCACATGATTCACATACACCATTAGGTGTCCTTGTCAACTCGAAATTCTTGCCACAGTCAATAGTAGTGCAATTGGTTGCGGCGTTGCTAGCTTGTACAGAAGTGGAAATGGTAAGGGTGAAGATGAGGGAGATAAAGTTGAGAAAACGAAGAAGCCGATCCATGGAGTCGAGATTCTGGAAGTGGGTTTTGAGTTCTGCACCAATCGATGGAAAAAAAAAAAGGTATGTTCGTGATAAAAATCTTACAGTTCTAACAAATCAAGAATAGCTTATGTTATGGTATTTGCTCTTGCAAGAGAAAGACCTATCCATACAAAGTTAATTTCACAGAGAGCAAATATTGCTCTTGCGAGTTGCGACCCTTATGTTGAAAGCAACTATTATCAACTTCAATTTCAGAGAGAGAGAGAGAGAGATGCAGAGTCAGCAGAGAGATACGACCCATATATATAAAATATATAATTCGTGTTCATTTCCAAGGAATCCCAATGAAATATTCTAAGCATCCAAACAAATCCAAGAGAAAGATAGAGATGAGTAACCTGGAAGCATCTTCTCCAATAAAAGTGCACACACTCACATAATGTCTCTCTAGAAAGTTACTACTATTTATACTATAGAAAGTCACTGTTTTTTAGACAACCATCATGCAAACAATATGCACTATAGGTGAGTGTGCTTATCCGTTGATACACTTCTCTCCCTTTTTATTTTTTAATTGCTTTTGAAATCAAATAGAATTTTGAACTCTTTACCATTCCTCCTTTTTTTTTTTTTAATTATTTTTTTAAATTATTTTTTATAATTCAATAATTATAATGGGATAAGAGGATTTTAGCACTAGACGTTTTCGTTAAAAATATTAAAAAGTATACCAACAAATTAAGTTATAAGACTCTTGACTAACTTTTTTTTAGCTATTTATAAGTTAGCTTTTCCTTCTTTATAAGTTAACTTTGACACTTGGCATAGCCTTAATTAGTACTATTTTCTTTTTATTTGTTGCCAAATTAGGAGAGGGGTGGTTGTGTGCAATTTGAGAAATGAGAAAGTTGATTCCATAATCCTTATATAATATATATAAACATGCAAATGTTAGGTTTTGCCACTGTAATTGCAGGATATTTTGGTAAATATGACAAAGTAATTAAATAGTTTTCTTAAGCATTATTGTCGGTGGAATCTTAGAGAAGAAGTAATGAAATAAAATGAAGGTTTTGTGATAAATAAATGACATCTTATGACTTCTAGAGCATTCCTTCCTTTATGAGTTTATGTGAGATTTTATTTTGTTTGGGATGAAATCCTTTTTCACTTTAGATAGGCACTTAGGTTTAGGCTTGTTTGCCTTGCGTTTTCAAAAAAGGTACAGTGTATTGGTTCATTTTAGATAGGCAAGCTTGTTTATCTAAGAGTGATGCTATAGACATAATACTTTTAAAATATTTTTTATAACAGTAAAGTTGATAAATTTTTACCAATTTTTTTTAAGTCCATAATTAACATCAGTTTTTTCTTTTCACCTGTCAATATCGATTTGTTCCATAGTTATGATTTATGATTTTTTTTTTTTGTGCTTCTAGACTTGTTGCTTTATAAAATTTGTAAAACATCATATACTATGCAATAAAAATGAAGATATAGAAATCATGGTTACGTAAAGTGACTACGTTAAAAGTAGGGTTCTAGAAACTATGGTTACACCAAGTAGCTACCTTCTCTCTATTTGTGAGAGACCATGCTCCTGGCCCAAACCTTTTAGAATAGGTTTTGGCGTAACTCACATGAATGAGTAGAGTTGTATTGGTGTCTCTCAAGAGTGAAGGTTCTACTGACATTTTCTACCCTCCTAGGTTAAGGTTTTTACATTGAAGTTGCCACTTAATTAATTTGAAAAATAAGAAAATAAAAAGTTGAAAAGTGTATTTTCTTATTGATGAATTCAAATTGTACATCTCTTGATAATAACAAAAAAACTACAAATCTTTGGCCCTAGATACAATAAAAAACACAAAAATACATAGCTTTGCTTCATCTAAATTCGGAGGTTACAAGATTGGGAAAGTTTTAGACACTCAACTTGCTTGGTAAAACCAGTTTTTTTAGATTTGAGTGACCAATGATCATATCACATCAAACAATTAGTTTATTTTATCCAAGAACATGTGATTGCGAAGATTAAAACAACATTCATGAGTATGATGAAACCCTATTCTAGGCATGCAAAGGTAGATTGGAAGAATTGAAAGACATAGTGAATATGTGTGTGATCTAATAAACCCTAATCTATGAACATGAATTTTGAATTGAAAAGCCCTAAAACATGCAAAGGCTAAAAAGAACTTAGATTTAGGGGTGGCAATTTAAACCCGCACCCCTTAGTACTTGCCTCACCCACCCTTAATGGATAGGCTTTACCCACCCCGCAAAACAAATGGGGCGGGGATGGGGGTTAATATTTTCCCCCACTCTTGCCCTATTTATATTTAAATAATTAAAAAATATTTTTATAGGTTTTTATAAGACATATGTGTGTGTGTGTGTGTTTTTAGCCTTCTAATTTTAAATTTATGATGTCTTTTATATTGTATTATTGAATTTATACTTTTATGTTTTAATAATTACATTATTTATATTTTTTAATTATTGTATTGCTATGTTTGAATTATTTTTGTATTTCTTATTACTTGAATTGTTGTATTGTTATACCTTGATAAGGTTTTGTAATGTTAGATCTTATTTATTTATTTTAATGTTCTTTAGTTTTAATTTAATGCATTCAAAATAAAATTTTAATAAATTATATATATAAAAAATTTGAGTGTGGTGGGAAAGGTACCCGTGAGCACCCGCGGGTACCTACTAGAATGAGGCGGGGAGAAACCCGCCCTGAAGCAGAAGTGGAGTGGAGGTGGGGAATGGGAAACCCGCCCCAAACCTGCTTGTTGCCATGACTACCTAGAATTAACATGCTAGTAACCAAGAACATATGAAGAACAACAAAAGTAAAGCATGCTTGAATCTAAAAGTTAGAGCATAATTAAAAAGAGGAGGTTAGAAACATTACTTGCATGCATGGGCACTCCTTAGCAGTCTAAGCAAAAAAAATTCATGAATAGGAAGTTGGTAGCTTAAGACCAGAAGGACCAAGCTATCCTTTCTAGTGAATTGAGATTAGGAGGTCCAAGACACCAAATGAACCTTCCTACTATTAAAGAGAGAGAGAGAGAGAGAGAGAGAGAGAGAGAGAGAGATTTTCATTTTTCTCTAAAATTTTGGGGTATAGATTTGAAATTTGGCGTGCTTTGGTTTGATATTGGATAGGGGTATTTATACTGAAGGCTAAGGGTTATCGATGAGTTTCTAGGAAATGTGGGACTTATATGAAAATTAGATTTTTTGAATGAAAAATGTAGGTCTCAAAGTCAAATTGAGAGGGGAGCAAGCCTGAGCAGAAAAGGAAGGAAATCTAGGAGATCTGGCCCAAGTGCTGATCCAATCTTGGTCCAAATCTTTCTCGTATATTTTCTTTTTTGGTTCGTCATCTTTTGTTTTAGTGGTGTTTTGATTTCCTCCAAATTTCTACAAATTTTTTTTTTCGGACTTTCTTTGTTCTCAAGTTCAGAATATTAATTCCAAATATATTCAATTAATTAATCAATTTTTACCAACTTAGCAAGGAATCAACTAATGCTTTTTCTCTGGATTAAATCAAGTGCATGCAACTTTACCGTAGAATCTATACTCAACCAAGAGCATTATGACATATCATGTAATTTAAATTAAGCTAAAAATAGGCCTGTTAGAATTAAAAATTCATATCATGCAATGAAATTAGAAATCAAACGATCAAAAATTAAATTTTTTCCCAGTGATATGATATGCAATGTGGTGCATGATGCAATGCAAGTGAGGTTAAATGATAGTTGCAAAAATGGGTGTCTACACAACTACAAGTGACTCACTACATTCTCATTTATTTATAAATTAGTTTATCTTATTTATTGTTATTATAGTTTCATATAATGAAAACTCTATTACCTAAGTTTTAAGAAATAACATTATTTACTCCAATTAAAATTATATTTATCTAATTAATTGTTAGGATAATTTAATTTAGCTAAGAATCTATTACTCAATTTTCAAAAAATTAAAATTCTATTCCAAAAAATTGTAAATTTTAAAATCTATTATTTAAAATTTTTTAAGAAACTTAAACTTCTATTCCGGCCAACTCAAATTATATAAATTACAAATTTTTTTTGAGAAGTTCTAAATAAAAATTTTTATTTTAATAATTTATCATAATTTTGTATTTTTATATGCTTTCACACTACATATCATCTTGACGTGACTCAATATATGTATTTATGATGATAGTTAATTTAGAGTATCAAGTAGCTCATTAATTATTGTTAGGTTTTAAAGACTTAGGATTTTATATATTTAGAACTCTAATGTGTATTGTTGGCAAACCATGATCAAAACAATATGTTTAGTCGTGTTTAGACTTGCTCAAAATTGGTTCGTTTATGTAAAGTTGGAATAAGCTGATGCAGGAACCATTTAAGCTTTTCGGCCTGGTTCGATTGATCGAAGCTTAGGCTCGATCAATTGAAAATTGGGTCAGAGGCATTTTTCTGCAGAATTCCAACTTAGCCCTAGTTTGTTTAAAACGTTTAGGGTTTTCTAATTTGCCCTAGGTATAAAAGGCAAACCCTAGCCACGTTTTAATGTTGCTCATATTGCGGTTTGTGTAAATTCTCTTGTGAGATCTAGATGAGCTTTCCTTTACACAAACTTAGGGTTTTCAAGGAGGAGATATTATCTACACCTTGATGATCAATTCAGGTGCTGCCATTGAAACTTAAAGAAACACAAGCAGGTGTGCTTGTATCTGGTGGTGAATCCAAGAAAGAAGGAGTCCGTGGATTCGGAGCTTGCACGTGGTCGTGTCAGTAAGTTCTACTGGTGGGTAGCAATAAGAAGTCGAGCGTGGGAGCTTGTAAGTCTTATTGTATGAACTTCGATTATTTCAAGATAGTGGATTCAGGTTTATCTTTAGGATAGCTAGGTTAAATCCTCCCCAGGTTTTTATCGGTTTGGTTTCCTGGGTGATCATATCTTTGTGTTATTTATCTTTCCGCTGCTTTGCATGATATGATTGTTTGATTGTGATAACCTAGATTTGGAATTTGGACTAAGTAAAAACTTGGCTAATTACCTAGGTTAATCCAATTGTGTTTTTAAGGGGTCTAAAAACTATCAATTATTATCATATTTTCAATAATATTTGTAAAATATTATTATATTTTTTAACAACAATTTTAATTAATCAGCTCATTACACAAGCATATTACTTGTATAATATAAAGTTAGAGTTACAACAAATGATCATCACAATTTCACAATAACACTTAATTTGCTTAACATCTCACGTATGAGCCATTGGTGGACTTTAACAACATAATGAATGAATCTTTGAATAGATTTTTCCTAATTTGTGTCACATCAGTTTGTAAGTTTTATGGAGTAAAATTTGTAGTATCCATAACAACAATTTAAATATAAAGTTTTAGATAGAGGTGTCCATAGGTCAGTAGAGGTGTTCACAGGTCAGTACGGGTTAGGTTTGTATTCAACCAATGCTTGACTAGATTTGATAAGGTGCATGGAAATCAACTCTTTGTTGACTTGGGAGGAGTAGCATATCGGGCAGTTCGGTCTCTTCATAGGTTGTGGGTGGTTCAATCAAGATCGGCAATGGTGGGGAAAGGGAATGGACAAGCTTAATACATGGAAAATTTGGTGAGATCTCACTAGATCTAGTAGAGATCTTGTTAGATCTAGCAGATCTCCATCAGAGTTAACTGAATTTTGAATTAGAGTTGGTGGATCCTTGCCAATTTCTTTTTCATGGTTAGATCAGGTTAAGTTGGTTATTAGAGAGGGATACCCGCCATAAGTTGATTATAAAGGGGCACAGTTGATTATAAAGGGGCACAGCCGTTGTTGACCACTGGATTAGGTATGGGTTGAGTTTGTACTAGTTGGGTGGCTCAAGTTAGGTGGGTCAATAGACACCTATAGTTATAGTTATAGATTTTGGTAGGCCTTGGTGTGAGATGGTAGATGAATTAAGTGTCATGTAATTATTATGATGTTTAGTTGTAACCCTAGTCTTATTGAAAAATGTATGCATGTGTGCAAAATGAGTTGTGTGGGGACTAGATATAGGGTGGTAAACGAGATGAGCCTTGTTGTGTAGTGAATGTTCAAATTTGGCTTGACACCAAAAGTAACATGTTCAAGTTTGGCTTGAGCTTGAATCAAGCCCACAAATAATGGTCAAGTTTGAGCTCATCAAAAAGTCTAAATGCTTAAGCTTAGCTTGGCTTAGGTTAAATCATTTTTCAAGCCAAATTCAAGCTCTATATCAAGCTCAAACTTGAGCTTAATAATATCAAACATTTGAACTTGAGATCTAACACAAATACATTATCAAGCACATATCAAATTTATTATCTAGCTTATCTGGTTTGGACGAATGGGTCCCAACTCCTAATTAATTAAAGTCTTAGAAAGATATGAGTTTATTTGTTAAGCTCATATCAAACTTATTACTAAGCTCATAAATGAGCCTAGGCTCAACTTATATTGTATTGAGCTCTAATGTTCATGAAAGTTTTTTTTTATTAAATTTTTTTTGCTTGGCTTGGTTTGTTTATTAAACAAATTTAAAACTAAAACTCAAACTTGGCTTTTTTATAAACAAACAAACATGAACGCTCTGTTTGTTTTGGTGACAACATTTTCTAGAAAATGATCGAGTCATTTTCCAAAAAGTATTTTTTATAAAACGATTTCATTTTCCTATGTTTGGTAACAACCTAAAATAAGTTGAAAAACAATCTCATAACTTCTCTTATTTAGCTTGTTGTGAGATGGAGTTGTTTTCCAAAAATATTTAGAGGAAAATAATCTCTAAAAATAAGCCATACTTTTTTTGTTGACCAAAGTAGTTTTCCATTAACTTAGTTTTTCTGATTCTACCAAACGCTAGAAAACATAAAAAACTATTTTTATACAAAGTTTTTTATTGAAACAAATAGAGCAGAAGTTTTTATTGAACTAAGGCCGAATGATTTTGAATGGCTTGGATCATTTAGAGCCCTAGAATTACACTATAAACCAAGTAAAGTGGTAAGGTTGTACCCCAAACAAAAAGTAAAGTGGTAAGAAACAAAATATTTATGGATGAACAAAATTTGGTTACAAACTTGGTTAGAGTTTTAGGCTTCAACCCATAATAGGAAGATGATATGTGTGTTTATCATGTGCAATACAATATTGCATATGATAGGGACACATATCATCTTTTATTGTGTGTTGTAGCCCAAGGTTGCAACTAAGCTTGTAGCCAAATTGTATATTTTTTTAGAGATGTTCAATCTATGACGTCTATTCCTGATGATAGCCAAACTGTATATAAAAAAGAAAGAAAGATGGAGGGGCATGAAGATAAAAGGGGATTTGACATTCTTTTTTTCAATGAAAGGGTTTGACAAATTTATGATGGCTTGGTTGGATTAGTGCATGCATTCAACTAAAAAAATTTGTGGGACTCTTCCGTGTAATTTATATATGGACATATATGGAAACAAATGAACGTGTTTTTCATTACGATCCTTCTATGATGCTTTGAAGTTTTTGAAGTTATGATGTCTATTTTGGAGTTCATATTCATTGTTACATGTGTTAACATTGTCAATAACATTTGTCAACATGTTATTGTATTTTGGGAAAAAAAAATAATTTTAGAATATTCTTCCCTTCCCTTGTTTGAGAGTTTTAATGGAGGGAATGGAAAGTCCATTCCCTCGTTTGAGAGTTTAAGTGGGAAGGAATGAAATGGGTAGGAGGGAACACTAATTCCTCTCTATTCCCTTAAAACCTCAAATTTTCATTCCCCTCTGAAAGTTCAAATATGTGTATAAACACCCTTGAACATTTAGATCCCCAAATTACAACTTAACCAATTCAAACATTATGTTAAACAAGTAGTGTGCGGAAACTTAACATAAGCTATAATATGGAATTGGTAAAACTATCTAAGCCAAATTAAAATCACAACCCACAGCAGATAATAAAAAGGCAAAGATAGAGGGGAAGGAAGATGCAAACACAAAGACAACACGCGATGTGTTATCGAAGAGGAAACCGAAGCCCTCGGCGTAAAACCTCTCCGCCGCCCTCCAAGCGGTAAATAATCCACTAGAAAATATAGTTGGGATACATGGACAGCAATAGACCCTCCAAGCCTAATCTACCCAGTGCACCTAAGCCCTCCAACCTTCTTGCTCCAACGAGGTTGCGCCGAACCTTTTTCTTTTCTAGCTTCTCGGATTCTGCTACTAGACCGTAGCATCAACCAATGAAGATTGGTTCCTTCCTAACTGCTTCCTAGAAATCCAAATAGCTCTCTCACAGTAATGAAAATGGTGAGAACCAGGTTTGGTAAGATGCCTCTCAAGGATTTGACAATGGAGAGGTAGAAAGTTGAGGAATTTGAAGAGACTCTAATGTATAGATTGTTGGTGAATCAATCTCATTTTTCTTTAGGGTTTCTCTCTCAAAAATCTCTCTGGAAGCTCTCTTACATTTGTGGGTAAAAGGGGTATTTATACTGAAGTGAGAGAGGAATGTGAAACGGCAGGATTTACAAAACAGGAGTGGCTCGCGGCTTGACCTCACGGCTTGACTAAGTCGCGAGATCCAGTCGCGAGATAACCATATGGCCAGTTGTCCTTTAGTGCTCCAGCTAGCATGACTGTTCACCTTCTGGCATGCTTGGCACGTGTGCTGTGTTTGGCGGCTTGCAGCCGCGAGTCACCCGCGAGGCCAAGTCGCGAGTCTCTGTTTTCTTGCACACTCTTAAGCAAACTTCACTTTATCTCACTCACTACCCTTACAACAAACCCACCTAAATACAGGGTTACTAAATGCTGAATTACAAGCGAATTTGGCACGGAATAAAGCCAATTAGATGGTTGAATAAATTCAACCTTACAATCTCCCCCTTTGGCTATTCCGTGACAAAACCCTAAAACAGACTCTAGACTTAACATGTGAGTTGGGAACAATTGAACAAAACTCACTCACACCTAACTCTAGAAGCTGTGAAGCACTTGAATCATAAGAACATGAAACTCCTGAAACACAACAATACACCATGATCATTGTATGCATAAAAACATGAAATGCATATGAAGCAAGTTTAAGGTGATCAAGCAAAGATGGAGTTAAGAAACAAACCATGGTTTGATCAACCAAGTGAACACCACAAGGTAGTGATCACAGTACTCATTCACACTTGGAATGAACACAAGGACATACAAGTTAACAAGCACAAGGCAAGATACTTGTATGCTTAACACTTAACCAATGCATAATACACTAAGTATATGCATCTAGGAACAATCCTATAAGGGCACAAGAGTGATAGTACATAAATCAAAATGCAAGACATTTAGAAATAAGTACTGATTTCAACATAGCATAAAAGGCTGCAATAAGCAAGGTACATACCATAGAGCCTACAAAATATGCATAAAACATTAACCCTAAAAGCTTACAAAAGCATATGGGTACAAACATAATATAACAGTTTACAAAACACAACACATCCTGAATAACATCATCAAAATATATAAAAGATTATACCAAGAGTATGAGTTATGAGTTAGAAACAAGAATACACCAAAACCACAGTGTATTAAACCCATATAAACATTAAATACCCAAAACATAAGCATATATAAACAAAGTTTCTGATTTTGACAACTCTCCCTCAACACATTACTCCCCCTTAAGAGCTGCTTTTCTACTTCTCATCAACAATGTCATCAACAACAGAAAGAAACATCTCTCCCTTTTTGACCGGAATGGCCAAATGGTCACTGTCCATGCTGGGTGGTGAAGCTGTCAAGTTTTGCAGACAAAATATCAATCTGGTCTTGCATGGCTCTCATCCTCTCAGAGTGCTCAGTCTGGACTCCTCTGATCCCATCAAGTCTTTCCAGAATGATTTGAAAGGCATCTGGAGGTGTATCTGAAGAAGTTGATGCTCTAGTCCTTTTGCCACTCCTCCTTGGTGTTGAGGTTGATGCATGCCCTGCTGCCTCTGCCTCAGTCTCCATTGGGACACCCTCTCCTTCATCACCTTCATCTTCTTCTCCTGGAAGCCTAACACTTATCCTTTTGCAGGTAAGCTTGTTAATTGCAGAGGGTGTGGACATGGGACTGATGTCTTGAGGGATTGGAACACCCTTCTTTCTAAAGATCCTCATTAGCAGACTAGGAAAGATCAATTTTGGCCTAGAGGTTGTTCTTGTCTCATCCACAATGGTGTCATATATGTGGGAACTTATGTCAATGAAATTCTTTTCTTTGAGATCTATCAGAAAAATTGCTCTTGCACAGTTAATTGTAGTCAACTTCTTTATGGGATAGAGGTTAAACATCATGATTATTGTTAGACACCTCATGTCCACTGGAAAAGCTGTGGTATTCAGACATTTCCCTTCTCTCTGTCCACCTATTCTTTGTTGAACTGTTTCAATAGATACACTCCTATCTTTGTAATTGATAAATTCCTGATCTTCTAATCCTTCAAGCCCTAGCACATCATCAATGACATGTGCATCCAAAATGAATTCTTTACCTCTAACCCAGCAGTTTAAATCATTCTCCCTTATCACAGCATTTGAATAAAACTCCCTAATCAGGGGTTCACACACTACAGGGAGATAACTCAGAAGCTTTTCCCATCCTCTCCCTTCAAAATAGCCGGGGATAAAGGAGTTTCTTAAATCCTCCAGATCAACAAATCTTTCTTGAATAATTCCTGCTTTCAAGAAGAAATCCTTGTATCGCTCAAAGTGTTGAACTGACCTAAATAGATTAGAATCCATTTTCAGTCGTTTGTCAGCCTTCTTTGCTGGAGTTTTCTTCTTCGGAGGTGAGGGAGCCATCTGTGAACAATCAGAAGAGGCCACAACAGCATATAACAATACATGTGTAGAACTAGTCAGTACCATGTAATTAACAAAGAAATTTGCAGCCACACAGATGAACATGAACACTTAAACATTATGCTACTCAGATTAACCACATGGACAAACAAGCCTAGAAGAGGAAACATAAGAACAACAGGGAGAATGCAGGGGATAATCAGCAGAGATAGAAGACATCCTAAAGACAAATATATGTCAATGAGACATACAATGGAATGAAAATGACATGACTCATAATCAGCATAGTGAAACTCATAGATGCTCCCAAAAGATTCACACAATAGAACATGCACATTCAGCACAGTAAACTACACATCCACAATAGGAACATTTCGAAACAACTCATCAGCACAAGCTTAGATAAAATGAGTAACCAAAAAAAATTTAGCTAAGCACATGATGAAGACCAAAAACAACAACTAAAATAATTCCACACTCAAGCAGCAGCAACCACAAGCTTAACAAGAACATAGAGCAATAGCCGCAACACAAACCCATTTCAAAACCATAAACAAATGCGAAAAATCAAGGGGGAAAAACACAAAATCAAGTAGAAAGGAGTTCAAGAATGAAAACCCATACCTGTTACTTGAAGATTTTGGATATGAAATGAAGCACCAATGAGGTTTGAAAATGGGTACACGGAGTGTTTGGGAAGGAGACAGTTAAGGAAGAAGATGAACAGTCACAAAAGTTCGAGGGAAAAATTGAAAAAGATTTAAAAACTGCCCTATTTTTGCCAAACACGCATTTTTCGTGACTTGATTGAGTCACCACAAAGTCGCCAGTTCAAGCCGCCAAATCACTCAAGGACAAAATTTTGAAAAATTTTTTTAAGTGTTTTTCGCGACTAGAAGGACTACCCGCGAGTGAGTCGCGAGATGAGCCGCGAAAATCTTTGAGTAACCCTCGCGACTGGACCTTCCACTAGCGAACAAGTCGCCAAAAATGACCCTCGAAGATGCGACTGAGGCTCGCGACTTGACATACCCGCGACTGAGCCGCCAAAACAGGGCAAAACTAGATTTTTGAAATTTTCAGATTTTTAAACAAAATACTTTCCAAAAACACCTAAAACACTAAAATATCTTTTTGTGTTTGAATTAACAAAGATTGAGCGTGTGAAAACACATTTCATCAAGTACAATCACACAAATGAATATGACATTTATTGAACATAAACTTGTGTGTTGTGTGTGGATATCAACAATGAGATAGTCCTTAGTCTAATGTGAAGATTTAATGATTAATTCAACTAAGGCATACACGATTAGCACTAGATCATGTGAACCATCTCAATTATAGAAATATGTATATATGACCTCCTACAAAACTTGATAACATATCTTGGAGCTTTACATTTGACTCCACTTTCAATCATAACCTTTGATCATTTTGATCTTTTGAGGTAATCACCTCTCATTGTGAGAGTGATATTTGATATTTCACCTTAATGAATAAGCCTTTGACTTTTTGAATAAACATTTTCTTTAATATAAGGTCGCTTACCCTTTTTCCTAGTCGAATACTAGAATATGCGACAGGCTTATGCAGCTCAATATCTCTTTTCATTTGGAGATTTACATTTGGTGAGCTCTTTTTAGCAAAAACAAAAATAAAGAGTGGGAAGATATATAGACACAAGTCTATGCATGTCTCAAGATCATCATAACCATTCACTAATCATTCATGACAAGTTTGAAGATCTATTTACAACAATCACATAGATTTTAAGATTTCTCCCACAGTGATATGAGTGCAAAGAAACAAGCAATGCTCGAAAATGCACAAAGTCATTAGCACAAAGGTACAAGGCAAAACAAGTTTTGAGACAAAAGCTCAAACAATGTCAATCAAACTTTTTGATTTTCTAATTTTTATGTGATTTTTGGATTTTTGACACTAGAGGAAAAAGATTGATAAAAAACGAAATAAATTAAAAGTATGCACAAGTAGACAAGCAAACCAACCAACAGCAAAAACACCAAGCAAACAAACAAATATCGTCACAAAGCATAGGAAGTATTAATGCATGGACATGTTATAATGCTTATGCATGAGTACCCTTTTTCACCCACACGTCACTTGCGTTTGGGGTGATTTCCTTATAGGATTGGGTACGGGAGTTAGGGCTTTCAAACCTTCGTGAGAAGTTTTCCAAGCAGTTGGTGAATGCACCAATCATCTTCATCACGTTCATCATTCCGGGATCACCATTCTGATCTCTAGATTGTTCACTTGCCCAATCTCTTCTACCATTTCTAGGTCCTCGTGACTTTTGAGGGGTCGCACTATTCTTTGCTCTCAGTTTTTGGCAATTTGGTCGAATATGCCCTTGAAGTCCGCAATGATGACACACATAAGTTGCTCTAGGACCTCTTTGTGGTCGTGGGCGTGGCTTGGCACGAGATTCAGACCTGCCCACAGATTGATTTCGGGGATTCAACAACCGTTGGTTCACCACATTCTTCTTCTCCTCCATCTTGAGCTTCTCATCGGTAAAGTCAACTACAACTGGATCTTTAGCCTTTACAAACTTCACTTCTTTAGTGACAGTTCCAGATGAGCTACTTCCTCCGGTATATCCCAATCCGGATTTGTTTGAAAAATTCTTTTGAGATGAAATAACATCATCTAGCTTCTTGGTGGTGACCCTTTCTATTTTAGCATTTGCTTGCACAACCTCTTGCTTAAGAAATCTCACTTTTGTGTAAGTTTCGGACAGCTCACCATTCAGTGTTTCTATCTCACATTTGGCCTCCCTATATCAGATTAGGAGACTTTTGTAGTCCTCCTTTGCCTTCTTCATTTTTTTCACAGCAGCCTTAGCCACCCTTGTGTACTCACCTGACTTCTCCAGGAGTGAGTTATAATTCTCTTGAAGATTGGTTGTGCTTTCATCTTCTTCAGCATCTGATTCTTCAACAATTCCTAGTGATTCTTCATCACTATGTTCTCCAAGGTCTCGTACAAGCAGATTCAACTCGTCTGAAGACTCAACATAAGCAATAGTCATAAAAGCTGAGTAGTTCCCCTCTCCATCACAGCTTTCATCTTCTTCTCCTCCATCTTGAGCTTCTCATCGGTAAAGTCAACTACAACTGGATCTTTAGCCTTTACAAACTTCACTTCTTTAGTGACAGTTCCAGATGAGCTACTTCCTCCGGTATATCCCAATTCGGATTTGTTTGAAAAATTCTTTTGAGATGAAATAACATCATCTAGCTTCTTGGTGGTGACCCTTTCTATTTTAGCATTTGCTTGCACAACCTCTTATTTAAGAAATCTCACTTTTGTGTAAGTTTCGGACAGCTCACCATTCAGTGTTTCTATCTCACATTTGGCCTCCCTATATCAGATTAGGAGACTTTTGTAGTCCTCCTTTGCCTTCTTCATTTTTTTCACAGCAGCCTTAGCCACCCTTGTGTACTCACCTGACTTCTCCAGGAGTGAGTTATAATTCTCTTGAAGATTGGTTGTGCTTTCATCTTCTTCAGCATCTGATTCTTCAACAATTCCTAGTGATTCTTCATCACTATGTTCTCCAAGGTCTCGTACAAGCAGATTCAACTCGTCTGAAGACTCAACATAAGCAATAGTCATAAAAGCTGAATAGTTCCCCTCTCCATCACAGCTTTCTGAGTCAGATGAATCTGAGTCACTCAATGTCGTGGCATACACTTTGCCTTTCGATTTCAAATAATTCGGACATTCTTTCTTAAAGTGTCCATGCCCGTTACATTCGAAACAAGTGACACCTTGTGTAGGTTGGGATTCTTTTCCATCTTTCTTTTTGAATTCCCTTTTCTCCTTTCCAGAACTTTGGAATTTTCTTTTATCATCAAATTTGCCATTATTTTTGAATTTCAAGAATTTTCTGAAATTTTTAACAAGGTATGCAACATCTTTGTCAACCACATCTTCTCCCGATGAGTCATGATCTTCCACCTTCTCATTAATCGTCTTAAGAGCAAGAGATTTACTCTTCCGTTGATTGGGCAGCGACATCTCATAGGTCTGAAGAAAACCAACCAGCTCTTGGACTTTGATGTCATCAAGGTCCTTGCTCTCTTCAATCGCTGTCACTTTAGCACGAAAACTTTCCGGCAATGATTGAAGGATCTTCCTTACAATTTTAGAATCCTCCGTTTTCTCCCCCAAATTGAACTTGCTGACAACCACCTCATTTAGCTTCCCATAGAAAGAGTCAAAGGACTCATCCTCACTCATTTTGAGCTCCTCAAACCGAGTGGTCAGCATTTGCAACTTGGTGTCTTTCACTTTCTTCGTGCCTTCGTAGGTGGTTTCCAAAATCTCCCACACTTCTTTGGCAACGGTAATGTGAGAAATCCTGTAAAATTCATCTGGAGACACACCACAGAAAATAGCATTGAGTGCTTTACTGTTAGCATTAGATGTAGCAAGTGCTGCCTTATCCCATGTGGATTTGGCTGCCTCAGGCCTGGTCCAACCAATCTCAACAGCATCCCAAACAGATTCATCAATAGAACACAGAAAAAATCTCATGCGAACCTTCCAAAAAACATAATTACTACCATCAAAATATGGAGGTGCATTTAGGGATTGAGACCGATCCATCTCAAAAGGGAGTCAAGGATCACACAATGGTATTGAAACCAATAAGAGTGTACCCGCTCTGATACCAATTGAAAGTTCAAATATGTGTATAAACACCCTTGAACGTTTAGACCCCCAAATTACAACTTAACCAATTCAAGCATTATGTCAAACAACTAGTGTGCGGAAACTTAACATAAGCTATAATATGGAATTGGTAAAACTATCTAAGCCAAATTAAAATCACAACCCACAGCAGATAATAAAAAGGCAAAGATAGAGAGGAAGGAAGATGCAAACACAAAGACAACACGCGATGTGTTATTGAAGAGGAAATCGAAGCCCTCGGCGTAAAACCTCTCCGCCGCCCTCCAAGCGGTAAACAATCCACTAGAAAATATAGTTGGGATATATGGACAACAATAGACCCTCCAAGCCTAATCTACCCAGTGCACCTAAGCCCTCCAAACTTCTTGCTCCAACGAGGTTGCGCCGAACCTTTTTCTTTTCTAGCTTCCCGGATTCCGCTACTAGACTGTAGCATCAACCAATGAAGATTGGTTCCTTCCTAACTGCTTCCTAGAAATCCAAACAGCTCTCTCACAGTAATGAAAATGGTGAGAACCAGGTTTGGTAAGATGCCTCTCAAGGATTTAACAATGGAGAGGTAGAGAATTGAGGAATTTGAAGAGACTCTAATGTATAGATTGTTGGTGAATCAATCTCGTTTTTCTTTAGGGTTTTTCTCTCAAAAATCTCTCTGGAAGCTCTCTTACATTTGTGGGTAAAAGGGGTATTTATACTGGAGTGAGAGAGGAATGTGAAACGTCAGGATTTACAAAACAGGGGTGGCTCGCGGCTTGACCTCGCGGCTTGACTAAGTCGCGAGATCCAGTCGCGAGATAACCGTATGGCCAGTTGTCCTGTAGTGCTCCAGCTAGCATGACTGTTCACCTTCTGGCATGCTTGGCACGTGTGTTGCGTTTGGCAGCTTGCAGCCGCGAGTCACCCGCGAGGCCAAGCCGCGAGTCTTTGTTTTCTTGCACACTCTTGAGCAAACTTCACTCTATCTCACTCACTACTCTTATAACAAACCCACCTAAATACAGGGTTACTAAATGCTGAATTACAAGCAAATTTAGCACGGAATAAAGCCAATTAGATGGTTGAATAAATTCAACCTTACACCCTCGAAATTGGGAGAAATGGGAGGGAATGAAATTAGATTTAATGAATTTTTTACTAAAACTCCCAAAATACCCTTATATATTCAACCATTTATTTTAAAATAGGGGTCTAATTGTAATATTGTCATAAAATGATTCCATTCCATTCCCTTCATGTTACTCCCAAACAAGATTACTTACATTCCATTATTTTAAAACATCCAATCAAGGTTACTTAATTCCATTCTTTTCCATTCATTTCCTTTACTTAAATACATTCCATTCCATTCCATTCATTTTCATTCCCTTATGATCGTTCTATTCCATTCCTTTTCATTACCTTATGAACTCCCAAATGAAGCCTAAATGTCAAAAATGTAAAAAAAAAAAAAAAAAAGGTCAAAAAATTTTAAATTAAAAAAGAAAACATGGAATATAATGTGTCGTGTCAAAACTTAACTGGTAAAAAATCATTAAATAAAAACCAAAAAAGAAAAGAAAAGAAACTTAACTTTTTTTGGCAGTTGTGGATTTCTAGTCAGCTGGTAACCTAGTTTAACTGGTAAGTGGTAACACATCATTAACTAAAAACAAAAACAAAATAAAAAGAAGCTTATTTGTTTATTTTGCTCATTAAATAATATAAAGAGACCCTTTTTGATTTCGTTTTAAACAAATAAAACACTGAAAACTTAACTTAGACAAACCAAAAACTAGAATTTCCCTTGTGTTGGGAAAAACTTCTACGACATACATTGGAAGTGCTGAGAAAAACATTCCATGTCCAAAGAAAAGTTGCAAGAGCTGAGAAAAACTTTCAAAGATACATCATACATAAAATGTTTTGTCAGTCTCAGGTTTTTTGTAGTGAAGCAATGCGTTTTGATTTTGTAGTGAAACAATGCGTTTTATTTAACAATCCACAACATTTTTATGTCTCTCTATCTCTCTCCAAGACCTTATCTGGTTAGTTATTACGATTAGTCTTTAATTATTACTTTTTCACTTTTTAAAAAATATTAAAATGATGGGTATGCTAAAAGACATGAAAAAGAGAGAAATGTGTGATGTAAACTTAGGCAATTAATGAGAGACTAATGAGATAACAGTAGAATAAGTTAATGTAAACTTTTGGGTAATAGTAAAAAAAACTTAATGAAAGAGGTAAAAAAAAATGCTTTATGCAAAATTAGAGCGTCATTTGACAAGACCTCATGCACTCCTGCATGAGATCTCTGCTTATATATATATATATATATATATATATATTGATGATTATTCCTTTATAACTTCTAATCACTAATCAACATGAGTCTCAAAAAACTTTGTGATAGGACTTTATCATACGTACAAAATAAGTATAGATTTTTTTATATTTATTTTTTTTAAAAGGATATTTCTATTGTGTTCATCCACATAAGAATTTAAGCATAGATTAAATTTTCATAATTTTTGACAATTTTTCTTTGATTCCTTTATAATTTATATATTGTGTTGGTTTAAATGAATTTTTTCTCAAGCTTTCAGAGGATGGACTATAGATAAGATGTTCAACTTTTATACGTCAAGCATTGACTATAAGTCTTGTACATGGAACAAATAGAGATAAGAAATTAAGAATATGGTCCATTTTGTCGGCCTTAGCTTGATTTGTCTAGACATCAATTTTCTCTCTTGCCAAAAGTTCGACTTATTTTAGGTGGAAGTTTCCTTAATTATTACTTGTATACAAAATTCCAGGATCATTAAATTGGAATGGGTCCCTTACTAACCTAACCAATTGGTATAGGATGAAATTTCTTCCCATCCACACTAAATGTTGTGTACACTCCAAATTTTTTCTGCATCTCATAATGATACGTTGTTGATAGGTGTCATCCAAGTCCAACATGATTGAGAGTTGTAATTGAGACTATGGCCCAGAAGCTTTACTATTCAATACTTTGCAAGAAAAATTAAACACTCATTTGATGTAACAGGAGACTATGGAATTTGACATTGTATACATTGGGGTTTGTTCTTGATGTTGTGAAATTGCTGTAGGTACTATAAACTCTAGTTTGATTAGTTGGCAAGTCATGTTCTTTAATCGTGAAAAGTCTACAATGGAAAACTTTTGTGTTCCTATAATAAATGTTTTGGAGAGAAAATTGTTACCTCCTCATCCCATTGGGACCCCCCCCCCCCATTTATACAAAGGAAAAAGGGTCCAATATTCCTAAGTGTGACTTAGTTATATGGAATTTTTGTGCAAATGTGCCTAGATTTCTTTTAAAAATTTAATTATAATTTCAAACTCTAATTTGGTGATTTTTATATGATTTTTGTGGTTTGATTTTGATTCAGTAAAGACATATTAGCCAAAAGAAACGAAGGTAGAGCTATTAAAGAAATCTGTACTTTTTTTTTTTTTTTTTTGCTACAAAGAAATCTAACTTTCAGATTAGCAATTACAGATGGCTAATGCTGCATTGTCATTTGTGGTTGTGGTATGAATAAGCGGTATGTTGTTTGGCTGATTGAGACAAAGCAATTAACCATATTAAAAGAGATTAGCAACTTTTTCTTTCTCCTTTACCATTTGTGGTATGTATATACCTTTTTCACATATGCTTAACTGAAGTATCCATTAGGATTTCCCTTAATTATGATAAACATGTTATTTTTTTAAAAAGAAGTTTTATATTTATTAAATGAGATACACACACACACACACACACACACACACACACATATATATATATATATGTCGAAGGCCATGTAACTGAATTGGAACCTCCCCATACACAAAGTGTCTCCGGTTTTAGGGAGAAAATGTTCAAATTGCGGGAGTTAGGGGAAAAAGGTTCAAGTTGCAGGGTTAGCAGTATATTGTAATTATTTTTTTAAAAAAAAGATATATATATATATATATATATAAATATATATATATATATATATATATTGTTTTCCTTGAGCTAAAGTAGTTGCGATGGAAGTGTGGAGTGGATGGTTTTTTTTTTTTTTAGTCCTTGAGTATTTTGGATTGTTTTAAATGAGTAATGGCTCCTCTTAGGCTCCTAAATTTTTTTGGTTTATTGATTTTGCTATCTATAACTTTGATTCTTCTTTACCAAATAAAGTTTGGAATTTTTTGTAAGTAAATTTTTTCGTCAAGAAAATGAATAGAAATCTCCCTTCATGTTCATGCTCATGTTGATGTTCATATTTGTATCTTTTGCAATACTCAATAAGTTGTTTACTCATTTTGTGAATTATCAATTGTAGTTAAAAAAAAAAGTATAAACACAATACTATTCAATTAAACTAATGTGAAAAATTAAATCTATTTGATTAAAAAAATGGACATGAAAATGAAAATTTCACAAAAAATTTCTTAAATAGAATTAAAATAATTTTTACTCAATATTGTTTATCAAGCAATCATGTACTAATTAACTAACAACATTCCAATCATTATGTGTATAACGGGGTGATGAAATGGTTGTTCAGTTTATTTAAGAAATTTGATCTAGCTAATAGAAATTAAAAAAATACAACAACTTTCATGCGTAGTCATGAATTATACCTTTACGTATATCTTATGCATTTTATGAGTTTTATTTTATATAAATGTATTTCAAAAAATTAAAAAAATTTATCATAAAACCCTTCATTGTTTTTTTTTTTTTTAAATCACTACATAAAAATAAAAGAAGTTTTTTCCCAAAAAAAATGTTCTCTAGTCATAATATTTACCAAAAAAGATCATACCAAAAAAAAATTGTGCAACGCATAGGCCAATAACTAGTCTATATATATAATTAAAGCCAAAACTGAGAGAAAATCCAATTAGATTCTAAATTAGATTCCAATTGTTGTCTAATTTTGTGTCATGTGTCCAATTTAAGGCTTAAAAAAAAAAAACATTGATTCCAAATACCGATGGACTCACCATTCCAAATACATTGCAATATACTAACTTTTTATTTTTATTTTTTATTAGATAGTTTTTTTGATGAGATAGTGGCTCCTAAAAAAGGGCCATATATGGGACTGTGATTTCATGAACAACATGTAATTTTAAAAAGACTGATGGTAGGTTGCTACGTACACACACACACACACACACATAGCCAAAATTGAGAGAAAATTTAATTAAATTCTAAATTGGAGTCTAATTTTGTACCACGTGTCTCATCTAATTTTTAAATGTGTATGTCAAGTGAATTATTAGGTGCAAAAATCAAAGAGTCTAAATTCAATTAGATTCTAAATTGAATTTTAATTGGAGTTCAATTTTACGCCATGTATCCCATCTAATATTTTAATTTTTGTAGCAAGTGAATTATTTAGTACAAAAACCGAAGAGTCTAGATCCAATTAGATTTTAAATCATATATATATATATATATAATTGTGATTGTTTTTAAATGTACATGTGCATATGTACAGGGTTACACACTACTTTAATTAAATGAATGTATCAATTTTTAAACACAAAATAGAAAATAATTAGGAAATTGATTTCTTACCTTGTTGACATGACACTAATTATATTCATTACCATGTTAGTTTACAAGATTTTTATAATATAATTGGTAATAACTTTAACTTCTTAAAAAAATGATAATGTAAAAAATTGACATTTGGCTTTGGTTTTTTTTTTTTTGTTTGTTTTTTTAAAATTTTCATTTTAAAATTAGGTAAATAGTATTTTTTTAAGATGATGTTCATGAGCACTTTAACTAAAAAGTCAAGACTTAGACCCCATTTGGTTGCCGAGAAAGCAAAGGAAAAGAAAAGAAAAGAAATTTTCAATTTCTGCTAATAAAATGACATCTCATTTACTTATGGAGATGCAATTAATATATTTTCAAATATTTTATTTTATTTTCTAATTAAGGACACGTGATAATTCAAATGATAGCTTAGATGTCATAAAAATATTATTTTGATATTAATGTTAGATACATCAATTCTTTTCATGTACCGCTTAATAATAAGGATTATTTTGACACAATATCAAAAGTTTAGAAACAAAATTGACACCTTTAAGATGTTAAAAACCATTTTGATACATAGTACAAGTGTTAAAGACTAAAACGGTAATTAAACTTGTTTTTTACATATTTTTATTAAAGATTAAATTCTATGAGGATGTGGTTTAAAACCCAAGTTTTACACCCTCCAATTCCAACATGCCATATCATCTTATCACATATTAAAAAATAAAAACAACCACACTCAATCAATTATAGTGCTCATCTGAAAATTCAACCAAATTGTGAGTTTATTAAGATGTTATTAATTGTGGTATGATGTACTAAGTTTTAAGTAAAAAGTTGATGTAACATCTCTTATTGGATAGTGTAAAACATGAATTTTACACCCTATTTTTACCAAATTCTAACTCTTTTTATTAATATCCTCAAAACACTTTTTTTTATTAGCTGAATTTGGAAACTAATATTTTGTTTGGTTGTAAGGGAGATAAAAAGGAAAGAAGGGAGAAAAGAGTAAGGGAAGGGAAAGGGAAGAAGAGAGAGTTGTATATAGAAGGATTGCATTAAACAATTTCTTCAAAAGAAAGGTCTTTTTTGAAAAAATAATGGGACCGTCTGAAGGATTGTGCTAAGAAAATTTCCAGAACACAAACTTTTCTCAAAATGATGGGTTGTGAGAAAAGTATGAAACTTCATCAAAAAAGAAAAAAAGTATGAAATATTGGTGAATCGATCAAATTGTGTATTCTCACTTTTTAATAGAAAACTGAAAACTGAAAATGCTTGGGACCATCACAACATGTATTAATATAGAAAAACTTAATGAAAGAGGTAAAAAAAGGCTAAATGCAAAGTTAGAGCGTCACTTGACAAGACCTCATAAAAATAACAAATAGTAGCTGCCCATGCTACATGTAGAGCTTTGTGTTTTGTTTCTCAAATAAATTATATATTTTATAAATTCATGAACAAAACAGTACAATATAAGAGACTTTAACTAGTTATAACTAAAACAAAATTTTAGGGAAACAATTAGGTGAAAATGATAAGATTCAAGATTTCCCTTTTTTTATTTTGGAGGAGTAAGATAAAGTTTCTTTGGTTGTAGGAATCTCCTTTATCTAATTACATGACCGTTTTTAAAATCATCTACGTGTATTAAATCACATATTCATTAAATCATATTTAAACAAGTCACATAATTAATAAATATGTAATGTGATTAAAAGTATAAATAAAAATATATTTGAGTTGTCACCTAGTTAGTTCAAAAGAAAAAGTAATGTTAGTAACAATAATTTTTATAACAGTTGACTTGACAAGTTTTTATTAATTTTTATTTGAGTCCACAATGAGTATCACTTAATTATTTTCCATTAATATTTTTCATTAATAACTTCTTGTTTTCTGTGATTTTTTTTTTTCCATTAACAACATGTCACATAAGCAATTGTGAAATATTTTATGTAATTTTTATGGTTCTAGAATTATTTATTTATTTTAAATATCCAAACCGATTCAAAAAAATTCTGTCCTTTTTTCTTAATATCACTTCTAATAATAATAATAAGCTTTTATAATTGGGGGTTAAAATTGGAGTCACCCTTCGACCTTAACCCGACATGGACCACATCCCTTGTAATTTTCAATCATTTTATTAAAAATTTTTTTGTTGTTTTCAATTAGCCTGTAGTGGTAGAGCCACTTGAGGACTGAGGGGCCCAAAATTTTTGAAAAAAATTAAATTTTTTTTTTTGGAAATATCCTAAATAATTTGAAAATTCTTAAATAGCCTTATCATTTTGGCCCCCCATACCTGATAATACACATATATATTTACGAAAGTCTAAAAATAAACACAATTTTCTTTTAAATAAAATACGATCCATAAATACATGTCAACAAATTACAATAATCACACATTCAATATCTTTAAAATGAATACATAGGTAATTTAACAATTACCTTAACAAATAAAAGGGAAAAAAATTTTAATTTTCATCCCAACACATCTAGGGCTTACTTGTACGTAGTAGAAAAATTGAAAAGTCTGAAACTTTGTCTCTCCCACATGGCCACACAGTTGTAGTCTTGTAGAAACAATCTTTCTTACATAGGTGACTCTCTCTCTCTCTCTCTCGCTCTCTCTGTCTCTGTTAAGGACTTGGCCTTTGCATTCTTTTTCTTTTTCTTCTTTCAGACTTTCAATTCTTTCTCTTTGCCTTCTTCTCGCCATTGCTTTTGCCTTCTTTTTTTTTTTTTTTTTTTTTTCTTTTAGTATTATTATTATTGTTATTATTATTATTATTATCTTTATCTTTTCAGATTTTAGTTCTTTGCTTTTCATCCCTTTATTTAAAAGGAAAAGTTTTGTCCCTTTATTTAAAAGTAAAAGTTTTGTAGTAGTGTAGTGTACTATGTGTTCAATTTAGACAAGAAAGAGTGGCTCAATTTTGTCCCTTTGTCATTGTCATTGTCTGTGACTCATTACTGTGGGACCCTCAATTTGTGACTCAATTTATGAAGCTTTCGTGCTTCTGTAGTGTGCAGTGCTCTATCTATGCCCTTGAGACCGACTAGCCCATAAGTTTTTAACACTTTCCAAGTATTTGTATTTTCTTTGTTTTAATTTTTTTAATTTTTCTTTTCATTGCTTTCTTTTTTAAATTCCTTATAATATATTATTTATTATTATAATAATCAATATATTATGAACAATATATACACATATATTTAGTTGTTGTTTATTATATTTTTTTATGTATTGACATTTGGATGATTGTTTAATTTTAATTAAATATACTTTTGTTTATACATATTCAGTTATGAAGTATTGTACATTACTATTTTACATTTCATACACAAAAAAAAAAAAAAAAAAAAATTATATAGAAGCCCCCCAAATATAAATTCCTAGTTTCGCCATTGCAATCAGCATATATATCGTGTGGTGCACTGACATGCCTTTTTATCTGTTGGTCTTGTTGGAAATATTTTAGTGAATAAACAAGTTTTGATACAAAATTAATATATCAAATAATTAGCAAGAACATAAAATAAAAAGGAGTTTAGAACGATTTCACAATGCCATAAAATCATGCTGCGAAAGCGTTGTCCATAAAGGTTGATTCGTGCCACCTGGAGTAAAACTTGGTGCGATTGGTTCTCTTGGCCAAACAACTCTTCAAGATTAGACTATAGCGTCAACCTTTGTGATGGACGCACTTCCACTCACGATGGTTCAAAAACAACCCTTTATTGCCTTTCCTTAGAACAAATATAAATTGTAAAAAAATATGTGGGAGAGACATAATGGAATTGTGTATATCTAAATATAGAGTAGTAAAAAAATGACTTATAAAAAAGGGTGTGATGATGAGTATTATATGGGCTATTCATGACAATAATAACATATAGTTATTGGTAACTAATACCCGTAAAAGCCCAACGGTTATATTATCCATTATTGCCCAATGACTATTTTTCTCATAATTGCCAACAACTATTTTACTTGTAAATTCCTAACGGTTAGAGAATAAATAATAATAAAAGTATTTGTAACACACACCCACAACAACAGGTCTTGGGATGAATTCTATGATGGAGCAAAAAGCAAGATATTATATAGTGTCCTACTTTCCTGATTTCAAAAAAAAAAAAAAAGGTGTGTCCTACTAGGCCACTACTGTCCTTGCAAGTTGCAATATTTTAAGGCTCAATCAATTCTGTGAAAGGGTAGAAACCCATGACAGAGCTTTGACAATAAACCCTGGTCGTGATCCATACTTTTCGAGAAGCAAACCAATGCGCTGATGCATTGGCAAAACTAGGAGCGCAGTCATTGTATAGTTTTGCTACTTTTTGTAACCCACCGCTTGTGGTGGAGGCTATATTAGCTTTTGACAAGGCTAATTTGCGTTGTAATAGACTTGTGAATTCTTAAGTTAATGTTTAATCACGGTTTACCGAAAAAAAAAAAAAAAAAAAAAAAAAAAAAAAAAAAAAAAAAAAAAAAAAAAAAAAAACCTGGTCCATGTCTTTCCCACCGTGACTGGGAGCCCCCCAATAATATTTTTTTATTTATTCTATAGTTTTATGATCATGTGGTAATTTTTTTTTAATCACAAATTACACACATATATATACACACAAAAAATTGATTAGAAATATTTACTTAATTAAATAATGCACCCCCTTCCCACTCTTGGAAACATGCGTCCGTAAAGCCCTCGAGCTTTATTTTGAGAAAACCCCTCAAGAGACTAATTCAATAGTTACAAATTTGTCATCTTAATAGGTTATTAAAAAAATAAAAATTAATAGTTTTGATGTTATAGTTTAATTGGTTGACATCTTCTGATGTTTCCAAATAAAATATTCAAATTTAAACTTTTAATAACTCATCTTCCAATTAACTACTAAATTATCAAAAATACAAAAATTATGCAATAAAAGAACAATTTTTTAAAGAATGCAATTTATATATCCACATATTATTTGGGTTTGAAATATCTCTTAATCTTGGGATTTAAAATAAAGTTTTTATATATTCTTTTTGTAAGAATTATATATATATATATATATATATATATATATGGATGCAAGAACTATGATATATAAATAGGGTTAATATACTACACAAGCCATTATTTAGGACAAAACTTCCTATCAAATTGGATTTTTAACTCTGTATTTGTAGGGTCACATTTTTCATGCTAAGCCCAACATGCATGGGACCTTAAAACTGTGAACGCGATACAATGAATTTGTAGAGAGTGGGCTAAAGAGCTAGGCTTTAGAGTATGGACAGTGGTCGTTATGGCGTTCTTTACGTTACGTTGAGACGGGCTGGGTTCATCTGAGAGGACTGATCCTCGACCTGGTCTAAGGAGCCCTTTTCTGGGGCCTCTGGTGTGTTGGGGGGTTTTCGCCCCGCCCTCTCTGTCTCTCTTTACTCCCTTTTTATAGTAGTTTTCTTCCTCCTGAATGGGGTCTCTAGGGTAGGTACTTGTCCCATCAGCCATTCCTTCTAATTGTTAGGAGTGGTTGTAAGGATAGAGAAGTATGACCGTGTTAGACACAAGGCACTGAATGCAATAATGACAGCCTTTCCTTTAGACACTTTCGTTGTCCTTTTATACTTTAGTACTTTTCCTGCTCCATGGGGTGATAGGGAGTGTCACCACCAGTTGCAGGTTGCCTCCTTCATCCTCGGCTACACTGTGCCGAGGAGGGTTCTCCCCATGGCCGAGGAGGGGCTTTTCCTCCCCGCGACCGAGGAGGGATTTTTCCCTTGGGCTAGGCCTTCGGCCCAATGTAGTCATCAACATGGGCCTACTGGTCTTTTACCCCCCCATAATAGCCCCTCAAAATCTTGTTGTCTGGCTTCTCGGGCGGAGATGAGGGTTTTGGTGATATCGGGCCTCTGTTTCGGCTTGCCACGTCAGACCCTTCACTAAAGGCCAGAGCCTCTTCATTTGCCCAAGCCGCGTTCCCGACTGTGAGACATTCTTTTAATCTATCCAAGCCGCGTCCCTATCGCTTCAGTATACGAGGTGTGCTTTAATGAGGGTCCTTTCACGAGGCGACATAAATTCAACAGTTGAAGACCATTTTGGAAATTGAGCGAGAATTATTTCGCTTGTAATTCCTTTTTGGAGATTTGGGTGAATTGATTGCCACCAGGTTTGCCTCCCATATAAGAAGCACGGTGGGAGGTCATTCCCTTTATTTGCGGACCCTTTGAGTTTTTCAGATTCCTAGCTCTCCAATTGTTCCCAAAGTCCCCATTACCAATGTGACTGAGCTTTAGGAGGTGAAATGGTCAAGGTTAGGGCGTGGGTGAAGGAACTACACCCTCTTCAGAGGCTTTGGGTATCTTCGAGATTCAGAATGGCCCGATCAGGGTAAGGGAGATAAAGACTCAAGACATTTCTTCTCCTTGATAAGGCAAGAAAGGAGCCTTTTCTTCTTTAAGCCAAAATCCGAAGCAGGTGGAGGTCGCATCAGATTTTTGGTGCGATAGCATTGAGATTTCCTATCGCCTGTACCATCTGTGCTTGCTCGATTGCTGCTAGGACGATACTTGCTCGATTGTTGCTAGAGCAGGTATGGGGATTTGACATCCCCACTTCTTCCTCTCTTCCATCATTAGTGCCATCCAGACTTGCTTAGTCGTTGCTAGAGCAAGGTTATGGACCAGGTGCCTCTGCTTCTTCTTCTCTTCCATCACTGGTGCCATCTAGACTTGCTTAGTCGCTGTTAGAGCAAAATTGAAGGATCTATCGTTCCCGTGTATTCCCTTCTTTCTTTTTTGTTTCTGTAGTTAGTTTCTGGTATAGGCTTGTCTAAGCCCTTTTTTTTGTATGCTGTACTACTTCTTTATCTAATAAAAGATGACTTTATCTCATTTTGTGTATTCTTTCTTTTCTGCAATAATTATTTTGTGAATGGATGTGCAGGTGTCTTTTTCTTTCGAACAGTACTTAGGACTGATGCATGACTATACCTGGTCTAAACACTTGGAAAGGTACCCTTGTGTGTTAGTTTCCATAGAGCTGGGGATCCGAGGACCATGCAAGACCTTGGTTCTGTCTAGCTCTTAGGCTCTTGGAGTGTCTAGTTTCCCCATAGGTTGGAGTCTGAGAACCATACAAGACCTTGGTTCTGTCTAGCACTTAGGCTCTTGGAGTGTCTAGTTTCCCCATAGGTTGGAGTCCGAGGACGATGCAAGACCTTGGTTCTGTTTAGCACTTAGGCTCTTGGAGTGTCTAGTTTCCCCATAGGTTTGAGTCCAAGGATCATGCAAGACCTTGGTTCTGTCTAGCACTTAGGCTCTTGGAGTGTCTAGTTTCCCTATAGGTTTGAGTCCGAGGACCATGCAAGACTTTGGTTCTGTCTAGCACTTAGGCTCTTAGAGTGTCTAGTTTCCCCATAGGTTTGAGTCCGAGGATCATGCAAGACCTTGGTTTTGTCTAGCACTTAAACTCTTGGAGTGTCTAGTTTCCCCATAGGTTTGAGTCCGAGGACCATGCAAGATCTTGGTTCTGTCTAGCACTTAGAGAGATTCTGGTTTAGCCCTCGGCTCTCCTGTCCGTAGGGGATTTAGCGGACCAGAATATTAGGGGTCTCAAAAGTTAGCCTCTTGACAAGTGCATGGGGGTGCATATCTAACGTCCGAAGCCCCTTGAACTGCGCTGTCTAGTGATCCTCCCCTCGTAATGAATCATTTCGAAGCGTGACCCAAAACGGAGGCTGAGCTATGATGATGGCGGTGTGTTCCTAGAAATGATGGGGGGCTTTCACGCAGCTTGCACCACTGCCAAAACTGTCCTCCCGAGGGATTCTTGTAGCTTGATTGTGACTAACCATCATATTCGCCAACGCACAAGCTCTCCCCACAGACGATGCCAATTGTAGGGTCACGTTTTTCATGGCAAGCCCAACATGCATGGGACCTTAAACTAGTGAACCCAATACAATGAATTTGTTGAGAGTGGGTCAAAGAGCTAGACTTTAGAGTATGGACAACGGTCGTTACGGCGTTCTTTACGTTACGTTGAGACGGGCTGGGTTCATCTGAGAGGACTGATCCTCGACTCGATCTGAGGAGCCCTTTTCTGGGGCCTCTAGTGTGTTGGGGGGTTTTCGCCCCGCCTTTTCTGTCTCTCTTTACTCCCTTTTTATAGTAGTTTTCTTCCTCCTAAATGGGGTCCCTAGGGTAGGTACTTGTCCCATCAGCCATTTCTTCCAGTTGGTAGGAGTGGTTGTAAGGACAGAGAAGTATGACCATGTCAGGCACAAGGTACTGAATGCAATAATGACAGCCTTTCCTTTAGAAACTTTAGTTGTCCTTTTCTGTTTTAGTACTTTTCCTGCTCCGTGGGGTGATAGGGAGTGTCACCACCAATGGCAGGTTGCCTCCTTCATCCTCGGCTACACTATGCCGAAGAGGGTTCTCCCCATGGCCGAGGAGGGGTTTTTCCTCCCCACGACCGAGGAGGGATTTTTCCTTTATGCTGGGCCTTCGGCCCAATGTAGTCATTGACATGGGCCTATTGGTCTTTTACCCCCCACAGTATTTAAATAATTTGTTTTATTAAATTATTTTAACAAATTACAAAACTATTAAACACATGCATATTTGTTTGAGTTGTGACATAATAAATTGGAAGAATTTCCTTAAAATATAATTGATTCAGTTTATTAAAAATAAACTAACATTTTTTCCCCTTATGATGCTTTGATGAACATTTTCTTGTGATTGCATTTTGTTGGTTAGGTCATGCTAATGATCCCACACTGTATTATGCTTTGAGGTTGTGTCATGTCTTAATGCATTCAATCCTAGTTGGATTATGAGATGGTTTTTACTAGTAAAATTAATTAGTCGGCATTATTTTGGTTACGTTAGATTCACTTAACATGAATTAGAGAATAGAATATATAAAAATAATGAATTATTAATGTAAGGGTAGGTTTTGGTTCCTAAGCCCAAAAGAGGAATGGATTATGGCCTAAAGAGCCCAATACAATGAATTTGTAGAGAGTGGGCTTAAAAGCTAGGCTTTAATGGATCAAACAAAACGCACAGTGAATCAAAGATAGTAAGAAAGAAAAGAAAAACAAGCTTTGTGCAAAGAAAACCTTCCTTGGCAAAATCCGAGGAGAGTGGTCCTTATGTATATTTCTTTTAAACTGGGATGCAATTTCAATTCTTGTTACAGTGTTTTCTCTACAGATTTTCTGATCCCCTTTTCCTGGAGGGTCTCTTACATTATATATCTCCCTTTAGATGATCTTGGCCCTTAATTTGTTGATCGTCTAGGCCACTATTTGAGTGCTTGTTCCATCAGACACATTCCCAAACCCCTTGTGAGTTACGACAGCCAAGGCAGTACTGTTCAGGGGTCTTCTCCATATAAATGCAGTCAGGAGGTTTGGTGGGATGCATTAAATGTGGTGGCAGCCACCATCCCTTCAGTCATGTCAGGGCTAACCCTTTCTTTGAAGCTCTTTCTCTACCGTATGACCTTTTCTGGTAACGTGCCACTGACGTGGCCTTACTGTCCGAGGGTGTGACCTCCTCAGCACGATGATGGCCCCCTTGGCCATGGGTATGACACGTGGTGCAATTACCTTATTTAAATTCCTGTACCCCACAATTAAATTTTGGACAAAATTTCCCTCAAAACGATTTGTATAAATGTCTTCTAACCCATTACATTACAATCAAATGTTCATGCATGTATATTTTAGTTGCATGACTTATTAAGTAATTTAAGCAAGTAAGATATCTTGAAATAGACCATGCAATTCAAATTATACATGGATTAATATTATAATTGTCATGGTTTTTTTATTTTTTATTTTTTTTAAATTAGTTTAAAGGAAAACTATGTAATTAAAATAGTTGAAGACAATGTAACTTTATATGCAACTAGTATGTAACCCGTGTGAATGATGAATTGTAGTGGTGCTATTGATGCTAGCTTGAGTTATAAAACATATAGATATTAGTTCGACCAGGCATACAAAATATCTGAATAGAAACAGTATAAAAAATATACTCATTAGTTCAGAGAAAAAATAAAAGCAAAAATTTAAACAATTTAATTTGTATGGAAAGCTAACAAAAGCAAAATTCAATTTTGATTCTAATTAAAATTTCTCTAAGCATTGGTTATATATATATATTTAACTCATTGTTTTTTACATTGAATTAAATCACTTGACACAAAAATTAAAAAACTTACATTAGATAAGATACGTGGTGCAAAATTAAACTTTAATTGAATTCCAATTTTTACACTGAATTAACTAGCCAACTTGGCGCAAAAATTTTAAAATATAGATTAGATGGAACACGTGGTGCAAAGTTAGACTCTAATTGAATTCCAATTTGAATTCTAATTAGATTTTCTCTTAGTTTTTCCTCTCTCTCTCTCTCTCTCTCTCTCTCTCTCTCTCTCTATATATATATATATATATATATATATAGATATATACATTTTAAAATTTCAAATCCTTAACTATTTTCACGATCTATATGAGGGAAATTATTGTGTACTCCCGGAATATCATAAATGTGTACTCCCTCATCTCATATAAATGGTGGGTCTTACCATGAATTTATGATGAGAAATTATTGTGTACTCTTGGAGTACCATAAATGCGTACTCCCTCCTCTCACATGAATGGTGGGTCTCGCTAATTAAATTCATGATGGAACCCATCATTCATGTGAGAGGAGGGAATATACATTTATGGTACTCCGGGAGTACCTAATAATTTTCTAATTTATGATACTCTGAGAGTTTTTAATAATTTTCCTCTATATGGAGCCTACAACTTGTCTAGAAAATAAAGAAAACACCCCTGAACTTCCATTTGGATATTGAAAAGAAAGAGGGAAAATAAAATTACTATTTTGCATTTATTTGAGTAGAAGTATTAATAAACTATGCCCAGTGTATTATGCTCGCATTTGTAGGCTGCCCACCATATCATGTTGTTTATATTCCACCATTAATGGCATTTATGAACTGAACCAAGTAATACTTGTGGTTGGTCTCATTTCTTTTATTTTGTTTTTTTGATGGAACATTTCTTTTATTTTGTTGAAAACAATGAAGAGGACCATTCATTAGGAAGGTCAGTAACATCAACCAATAATAAGTGGGACATAACTTTCTCAAGAAAAAAAAAGAAAAAAAAAGAAGAAAAAAAAGGGACATAAGATCTTATGGTGGATGTGCAATTCATCTTGATTTTTTATATAAGATTTAATTGTTCTCGTTTATTACTATACAGAATTGAGATGAAATTTTTTTATATACACATTGTAGACAAAATTGACGCACATACTCCATACAAAATGGGTTAATTGTAAATTATAAATCTTTACAATCAATTCCTTAATTAATCTTCTCAAAAAAAAAAAAAAAAAAAATCCTTAATTAACATTACTTAGTGCCAATTTGGTATTAAAAAAAAAATTACTTAGGGTCTGTTTGGATACTGGCATACTGTTTATTACTGAAAACTGAAAACTGAAAACTGAAAATATTATAGCAAAATAATTTTTAAATGTGTGAATAGTGTCGTAAGACCTAATTTTAAAATTGTTTTTACTGAAAAAAGTACTTGCGGGTCCCATAAATAATGTACGGATCCACACAAAAAAATGCAAACACGCTGTCTACCGCTATCCAAACCCAGCCTTAGTGCCAACAAAAATTTCAAGTTTACTTTATAATATTCATCTTAGCATTTAAAAATATTAATATAATCAACAAATTTGTAAACTAATAGGAGTGAACATATTGCTTCTTCTTCTTTTTTGATTTGTTTTTTTTTTATTTTTTTTTTATTATATAGAAGTAGTCTCTTAACTTTTGGTCACCCCCTAAATCTATTAAATGAATGAGCGCTTCTCATACAAGCCATATCTCTTGGTAAAGAGGAAAATATATACTGCATCTGTCTTAAGAAGCTCATCTCTCACAAACATAATCCGTTTGGGTTAGACTTATTTTTGCTGAAACTGAAAACTGAAAACACTGTAACAAAATAATTTTTAAATGTGTAAATAGTATCGTGAGACTCATTTTTAAATATATAAACAGTATATATACAGTACTTAAATTTTGTCTTTGAAAATTAACATAAATGGCTTGAATATAAAAAGAAAAAAGAACAAAACACCAAATGCATATGCGCAATCCAAACCGCACCATAGCACATATGTTTGTAAAGAGACGCGATCCAAAAGATGGACACACAAAACACTGTTCCGTAAAGAGATCTTGATGTCGGTACCAAACAAGCTTTTTGTTTTATACCGATAACCATTACTATTTATATTATGGATTTCATTAATGTGTATAATTTTTATTTTTGAAAAAAGTTTATCTATAATTGAAAAAGTAATGACAATTTTTTCGATTCTCCAAAAAATGTTTCAAAAAATAGAAAGTTTAATGTATGTCCTAAGAGCACACATTAACCAGACTCTTATATTATTAATATTATACTTTATTAGATACAAAGGTTGTACATTCTCCAAAAAAAAAAAAAAAAAAAAAAAAAAAACCACTAAAGTTGTAAGCTTCTCTCAAAAAAAAAAAAAATTAAAACATAATTTTATAATAATCAGGTACACTCTGGCAGTACAAGTACTTGCCAATTCGAGTTAAAAAAAAAAAAAAAAAGTACTTGCCATCATTACCTACTTTGCCTACTTTGGAGTACGTTTTCTAATTCCTTTTATATTTATTACTTATTATTGAGTACGTATTAGAGAAAGGGTCCGGTTTCTGGCTGACACGTTGCATACGCGACACGTGTCCAGTATTGGACACGTGTCACGTATCAACGCATAGCAAATTAAAATTTAGAGACAGTCCGTACCAAATCTGATTTAAAGTCTAGGCCTTTTTTTACTTTCTAAAAGTGTTGACGACTGGTTTCTAAAAAAAACAGAAATGTTGTCTTAGTTAGCACCACTATCCCTAGTACTCTGAGATATTATTGCATGACAAGACGTGTGAGTGGAGTGAGAGATGATAGAACTTGGAAGAAGACACATGAACACAGAGAGACAAAGACAAAGCAAAAATAAGAACACAGAGAGATATGGAGGGTACGGATCTGAAAACGCCGATTCTGGGGCCGAGTAGAAGTGGTGGAAGAGGGAGGAGAATGAGTCGGAGGTACTCGGTGAACTCGCTGAGGAGCGAGTTCGTGTCAAGGTTGCCTGATAAGCTTCGCTCTGGTATTGACCCTGAGTCTGATGATATATTCGACCTTGACCTTTCCAAAGCCTCCTGCTTAACCAAAGGTCTCTGTCTCTGTCTCTGTGTTTGGTTTATCAGAAAAAGATACAGGAAAATAAATGGGTTCATATAATATATACAGGCAAGTACATAGGATAGAACAAACTTAACTCATTGCTTTTAACTTGAAAACGTGAGAATATGTCTTCGTTTTGTTAGTCTTTTACACTTTTACACAACATTTCACATTTTTTCTCTCTCTCTCTCAACTAGCTGAGGTGTATGCTGTGATTGGTGTCAATGTTAGGCCTATTTGAATGTGAAAAAAAAAGGTGATGTTTTGGATCAATCATAGCTTTTTAACTCAATCAATTGTGTATATATAAGGATCAAGTTACCCAACTCAATAACTTTTCATTTAAGTAACATTTAAAAAAAATTAATCCTTTAGATTATCTGTTTTCATTCGTGTGTAACAAATTTTGCGTTAATATGATGTTATTTGCTATTCCTTTATAAACTCATTTTTTATGCATAATTTTAAAATATAAAAATTTGGAAATTTAAACCATGTTATAGATGAGATATATTTTCATTCATATGTTTTTAAATTCGCAGACATACACACACACATATATATATATATATATATATGTATTGTACTGTAGGCCTAGGAAGTAGCTAGGAGAAGAATTTAAAGTTTCATTTAAATTGAGGAACAAGAAGAAATGAGATTATGAATATAAAGTCATGAGTGAAATTAAAAATTTCTTCCTTTTCTTACAATGAATGAATGCATTGTCTTCAGGAGAAAGGGAGTACTATGAAAGACAAATCAATACCATGAATTCCTTTGAAGAAGTCGATTTGTTGGTGACATCTAACGGTATTGATGAGGATGGACAGGCTAAAGAAGATGTTCGACAGGAAAGAGCAATGATGATATCTAATTATGCAAATATAATACTTCTGGCATTTAAGGTGATGTAGATATATAACTTTTTTATTTTCATGGTCTACCAGACTCCAAGAAGGTGTCTCTGACCTGGATGGTGTGTTTTAAAACTTTGAGGCATATATAAATAAGACGGGCTTTCATTTTTGTTCACGTTTTACAGGATATATGTTTTCAGTTGAGTTTGATAAAGAAAAAACCCCTATTTTTTAAAAAAACTGTTAAAAGCTCTGGGAAATCCAAGTTTTATTTCTGATAAAGCTCAAAGGTGGAACTTGTAAAATAATGTAATCTAACCAAACAATTTTCTGGAAGAATATATATACTTCGAGTTAAAAAGCACTTAAAATAATTCATTTTATATGACAAAAGTATTAAATTGATTAACATGTATCCAGACACCCCTGAATCACCATTTTATATAATATGTTACTGGCTAGAGGCAAGTCCAAAGGGATCTTCTTTAGTAAGGTTCCCTATGTTATCAATATATATATAACCCATTGCTCATATACAAACTCCCAGAATAACAATATGCATTACAATGTGCAGGTCTATGCCACAATAAAGAGTGGATCTTTGGCCATTGCCGCATCAACACTAGATTCTTTACTTGATCTCATGGCCGGTGGCATTCTTTGGTTCACTCACCTGGCAATGAAGAACATAAATATCTACAAATATCCTATTGGAAAGTTGAGGGTGCAGCCAGTAGGCATAATTATCTTTGCTGCTGTCATGGCTACACTTGGTATGTTGCAGTACCTTCACCTGCCTTAGGTTTCCATTGGTTTTCTGTCATGTCATTGTTGACTGCCTTTTTTATGGTGAACTTGTTTGTTAATTGAACCTATCCAATTATCAAATTACATTTCATTGAAGACATATAAAGCGAAGTAAATGCAATGTAATTGATTTTTAACAATTGGCTTTTCTTGTTGATAGTTTAAAAATATAGGAACTTGATCGTATGTTATATAAATGATCAAAAGTGTTTACAAATACTCCTAATTTATTGAAATATTGTATACAAAGTAAAAGAAAAAACAGGGAACTAGTTTTCATATTCTTCTAATGAATGGTTTCTGGATAGTTGGACCAGATCACATCAACTTTCTAGCATAGGCCACATAATCGATGTTTAATAATTTGCTTTTCCTGTTAAGAATAAAGAAATAGGAACTTGAAATATTGTACTCCTAATTGGTGAAATATAAAAAATGTTTACGAATACATTGGTGAAATATTGTACACAAAAGTAAAAGAAAATACAGGGATTTTTTTTTGGTATTCTTCTAATGAATGGTTTCTGGATAGTTAATTAGAATACATAAAGCTTTCTAAAGCAACCCGTATCAGTAATTACTGCTGTGGTTGATATAAGAAACTGTCTTCTTTCTTGTCACAACAATATTGAAATACCTAAACAGTTAGAAACCAAATACATTATTTAATACTAGCAAGTTTGTTGATACATTTTTGAGTACATGTGAAGCATGATTTAGATAAGGACTTATGAAAGACACATTAGGAACTTATTCCTGAAAAGTGTGGCTTACTCATACCTTAGTGATTGATTAAGAATAAGAGCTTCCTCGTGCAGTTTAAACATGCATAAAACATACAATGATCACTTGAAGTTTGAGGTAGGCAGAGTGCTTTTAAAATGTTCTGATATTTGTTCTTGTTTGGACACATGATCTGACATGATGTTGTAATTTACATCTAAGTGCCTGGGGATATAATGGCTGAGCAATTAGGCATCCAGAAAAGGTTATTTTGGTCATTCTTGTCATTTTTCTGGAGACTGCTTGGGGCTTGAGCTTGATATAATTCCAGATGGGTTTAACTAGAACTTTCATATAGTTAGTGGATGTACCTGTCACATTTCCCTGCTGCTTATGAAGAAGCTCTGTGAATTGCTATGTTTAAGGACAGCACCTGCTTCAAGTTTCAGTGGGTAACTGCTCTTAAGCAAAAGATAATTTAGAAGTTCCCTTCTCATAATAAAGGAATGAGAGACCATTGCTTTATGACCCATACATTATATCGTGTTGGTAAAAGCGCCAAGTGCACAGGCCTCTCTGAAACTAAGGGTAAAGCGCAAAGCTCAGGCGCAGGCTAGATTGAAGTAAAGTGCTCATCTATCATATACAATACATAATAATCTCTAATAACAAGATTTATAACATATAGATTTTTTATTGGCTTTCCACTTCATTAATAAATCTGTGCGCCTTTTCACTGCTTTTTATTATTACTGTCTTTAGATTTGGTGATTGATTATTGTGGCTGAATTGCATGTTGGATTATCTGTTGGGAATACACTTAACTTGTTGAACTAATCAGATTAATACATTGTAGAAGTGTTTGGGGTTGAAATCAGAATTTTTTATTTTTTTTTCCTATTGGTATCAGACCTTTTAGAACACATAAGGGTCTAAATCAGATTTTTCAAAGAATAATTAATTGCAACTACTACGCTCTATTGATTAATTACTTGCTAGACTACGTAGTATCAAGAAGAATTATGTATTCAGTTGTGTTCATAACCTCAGAATATTGCTTAATTTCTTTGCAGAAGATAATCTGACCTTGGGGTTTCTCACAGGCTTCTTCTTACATTCAACAATTGTAACTTGGAAAAGATTTGCATCTAATGTCATAATATTCTGTCTCAACTTATTCAAAAATCTTGATGCTTTTCAAAAAAAACACCCTGATGAAACTATTAGGGGTTTTCTTCTCTGAATATGGAATAGATTCCTTTTGATAAGGTTGGGATTGTTACACTCTTCCATTTTCCTTACAGGCTTTCAGGTGTTGCTTCTGGCTGCAGAAGAACTAATTGAAGATGATCCTACTGAAAAACTGTCCAAAAGTGAATTGATATGGACGTGCACAATCATGATATCTGCTACTGTAGTAAAACTTGCCCTCTGGATATACTGTAAAAGCTCAAAAAATGATATCGTCCGTGCATATGCAAAGGTTTCCTATCTCTACTTTTATATTCTTAAGCTTCTGTCATATGTATTATCCTTCTAGCTATCAGCTGCATAACTTCTTGAAATGATGCCAATGTGCAGGATCACTTTTTCGATGTGGTAACTAATGTGGTTGGATTAGCTGCAGCTCTTCTTGCCGATAAATTTTTCTGGTGGATTGACCCCACTGGTGCCATCATCCTTGCATTGTACACAATGATAAATTGGTCTCAAACTGTATTTGAAAATGCAGGCACTCCTTCAACCTCATTTTCATTCTGTTTGATCTCACAATCTTTTGCATGATTCTGACAAACAAACAACAAGAATAAAAAGGAAGTTCATCTCTAAAATCATTTAAGTTTTCTGTCAAAGTTTTACTTCTATGTCCGCTACTATTCGCCCACCACTTCCTTTCATATTATCCTTACAAGATTAAAGGTTATGCTTCCTTTGGATGTTTGTTCTTTTAAAGAATTTCTCACTATTCATCACAATAGTTGTTGAAGTTGGAGGCTTTTTAAATTCCAGTGCTTTCAGAGATTGCTATTTGGGCTCTTTATGTTGATTGATTTCTGTTAATTTTATTTTTATCTGTGCTTTCTTTATATATTAGTTTGGTTGAAAAAGGATATTCTTTTATCTGAATCATTTATGCTTCAAAAGGTTTTAGTTTTACCTCCCAGAAAAATGAAGAAACGAAGAGAAGAATATCAAAATAAATTCTGGTTTCATATTTAATTTATCAAGGACGTAGCATTCAGGATACTGGTTGGTACCAGAACTAAACAATAAATGTTTGGAAAAGGAGGAAAAATATCTATTTTCTGCAGAAATTGAAGTTATAAATACAGTGCCTACTTCCTTATCCCAATGCATGCGTCCTACAAAATTTACTATTGATAAATTCTAATTTGTGCTTGGCTACGCTTTATGTACTTTACATGGCTGTAATATTCATATTTAGAACTATTTTAAGCTGCATATCTTGATGCAGTTTCTCTCGTGGGACAGTCTGCACCTCCTGAAGTCTTGCAGAAACTAACATATCTTGTCATGAGGCACCCTCAAGTCAAGCGTATTGACACTGTCCGTGCCTACACCTTTGGTGTTCTCTATTTTGTCGAGGTGAGTCATGTAAACTTCTGAGTAAAAATAAATAGTGGCGAGCTTTCGATCACAACTTCAATCTTTTATTTCATTTTAAAAAAAAAGTTTTTGAGTCTACAATAAGACATCAAAACTGTGATCCTCCCTTCCCTTTGAGATGCCATTGAAGAAATTGCAAATTAAATATTTTGTGGGAGATTTTCTTTTAAATTTTATTATGCTATGCAGATGAAATTTTTGCAGAGTTACATTAGACTCTTCTAAGTATCCTAGTTTTGAATATCTAGCAAAGTAATGATCTTTATTCTATTGTTGAAACAGGTTGACATTGAACTCCCAGAAGAGCTACCCCTAAAAGAAGCACATACCATCGGAGAGACCTTGCAGGAGAAGCTAGAGAAACTTCCGGAAGTTGAGCGGGCATTTGTTCACCTTGATTATGAATGTGATCACAAGCCAGAGCACTCTGTACTCAACAGACTACCCAACAATTTGACTTGAATTTTGAATAGCTCAGACAACTCTGACATGGAAGATGTGTTATAATCTTTTGACATTGTGGAGTTAAATTGTTCACCTTGATTATTTTTAGTTTATTTTATTTTATGAGTGAGTTTGGCCCCTAAGGCAAGGGAGGGTCATGATTCATGAGATGTGGTCCAGCTGAATTGTGTTAGCCCTCGAGAAAATAGTTGTCTCTTCACCTAAGCAGCTCACTTTTCTTGCTCATTCCCTATCAATAATGCTTTAATAGTTCCCCTTGTGACATGCTAGTGCAATTATGATTTATGGTCTCCATTGGGTTTCAAATGCTTTTTCTTTATGTTGAAGCACAGAGGCAATTATTATGTAAGAAGCTCTTTTTGTCGTTCACAATTAAAATGTGAAAAAACTTAATTTAGACTCTAATAACTTAAGCTACCGATAAATTAATTAAATGTTACTATTTTTTTTTTATATTAATTGTAGTGTTAGCAAATTGTTAGATTGCATAATCACAGTTAATATCACCAAAATCTAAAAGCAATGAAAAACACAATCTAATTTGATGACGAAGTGGAAAATCTTTGGTGAACTCCTTGGAGGAAAATCTACTCCAGGTATCCAACCCTATATGAATTATAGAAGAAAAAGTTACAACATTCAGAACTTATCAAACTTTTATAACCTAGACTCCCTATGCAATCTCAACAAACGATGTGTTTGCTTCCCATTGTAGTGACTTCTAAAACTTTGGAATCCTTCTATAGAACTCCATTCACAAATAAACTTGTCCACAACCACTGAAATTCTAGTACTCCAAAGAACTTTCTGGAGAGATTCACAAGTGTTCTCACTTATAACAGTTTAACAATTTTTGTGGTTTGAATGAGAAGTTTTGGAAAGAACTCAGAAGTCCATATAACATGCTAGATAACTAAATAAGTTTGACATGATGTTTTTTACTTAAATATTTCCAAAATTCATGCTGTTTGGCAAAAAATGCCATATATATACATATATGGGAAATGCCATATATGTCACTACTTAAGCAAAACTTATTGCAGGCTCAAGAGAGAATGAGACGCGTGGGTTGCTGCTGTGTGGTGTGTGGGCCGCTGCTATGAGACGCGTGGGCTGCTTCAGGAATAGTCAGTTAGTTAGGCAATTAGAGCAGGGAGTTATGGGTAGTTAGTTAGTTAGTTACTCACTTACTGTTTAGGCATTGATTAATGTGATGTAATCATGGATTAGGGAGTTGATTAGTTACATTGGATTCTGTACATAAGAGGTGGGATTGTATTGATGAGGCATAAGAAATAACACACAGTCTGTTTTCCTTTATTCCTTTATTGCTCTGTTTCTCTGTTTTCTCTCTTTCTCGTTCCTTCTCTACTTTCCACCATTCTTGGAGGTTGGCTGTCCTTGAAATCAGCTAATTCTTGTCAGATTCTTAAGAATCTCATCAATTACCAAAAGAAAAAAGAATTGCCAAAAGCTGTCAAAAATTGTGTTATTAGGCCTCTTTACTTTCTAGAACTGTTGTCCAACTTAGATACTTATTATATTTGTTTTGTTTATATATGGTAAGACATGGGAGTGGGAGATAGAACTTAGAAGACGCATGAACAAAGAGACACAGAAACAGCAAAAATTAGAACAGAGAGACACGGAGACGCAGACAAAGATAGAGAGATAGAGAGAGACACAGAGACAGAGACATAGAGAGAAAGATGGAGGATACGGATCTGAAAACGCCGATTCTGGGGGCGAGTCAAAACGGTAGAGGAGGTGGGAGGCTGAGTCGGAGGTCGTACTCGGTGAAGTCATTGAAGAAAGAGTTCGTGTTAAGGTTGCCTGATAAGCTTCGCTCTGCTGGTGATCTCGACCCTGAGTCTGAAACCTTCGGCCTTGATCATTCCACAATCTCCGGCTTAACCAAAGGTCTCTCTCTCTCTCTCTCTCTCTGTTTGGTTTATCAACAAAATGCAGGAAAAGAACAAAAAGAAAATGGTGTATGCATGTATGTATATAATTTGTACATTGCATAGAAACGTACATACGATAGAAGAAACTTCACTCATTGCTATTTAGGAAAACGTGAGAATTTGTTTTGTATAGTTTTGTTTGTCTTTTACACTTTTACATAACATTTCACATTTTTTTTTTCTCGACTTGCTGAGGTGCATGCATGCTGTGATTGGTGTCAATGGGAATGCCTATTTGAATGTGAAAAAAGTGATGTTTTGGATCAATCATTTGTTTGACAACTCAATCTATTGTGCTCATCCAAAAAAAAAAAAAAAAAACTCAATCTATTGTGTATGTACAAGGATCAAGTTACAGAACTCAAAAATTTTTCATTTAACTAATATTTTAAAAACTCAACCTTTAAATTAATTATATGTTTTCATTCTCCTTAACATGTGCATCAAATTTTGTGTTAATCATATGTTATTTATTTATTTTTACAAAATCATCTTTCATGCATAATTTTAAAATTAAAAATTTTGAAAATTTGAACATGTTATAGATGAGACATAAAACTACTCACATTTAGCCAAAAACAAACCCCTAATCATAACATGTAAAACCCATTACACATATAGGGGTTATGCAAAAAATGAAGAATAAAAAAAAAACTATTTTTCCTTAAAATGCCCTTTCTGCTTTTGTATTTCCAATACACTTTTTTTTTTTAGGTTACACAGTGTAATTTGGAGAGCACAAAAAAATCATGGAATGAGATTAAAGACACTCATCATTTGTTTTTATGAAAAATACTGAGGAAGAAGTTTTACATGGGTTTTCAATAGAATTGGAGGAAGTAGTATCTGTGTATTGGAATCACCTAAGAAAGTATTCCTTGCTCACCATAAGGTTATAGGAGTTTATACTTTATATTGCTTTAAAGTAGGAGCTTCATCACGATTATACCCTATTATTTGTATAATCTATTTGTACTTTATGTATAATATATGTTTCAAGAATTCATGGGTTGTGCCTTTTGAACTAATTTTTAGGCCTTCTAACGCTAAACATGATGGATTATTTACAAAGAGTTAATTATGTCATCTAACATTGTGGAGGCAATATTTTAATTTCTTTACCTGTATTATGATAATATGGTATATTTTTTTACTATATAGACTAATTTTATATTTAATCATATTGTTATGCTTTACTATAATAATAGTGAGGGAAAACATCCTAATTCAAAATAATAGTAAGAAATAATTACCCCTAGCCTAATTCTAGATTAAAAAATGGTTATATATATTCAAAATATTAGATCGTAAGATTCTTCTCAAAAATTAATAATAATAATAGTAAGTGTTGAGGGTCATTTGTGAGAACCCAGGTGGAAAGAAAGAAAGCCCAATAACAAGGGCAACAAAGAATTGACAAAGCAGACAGCAAAACCATTAGGCCCAAGCGGTAGGAATAATGGATCACAGGCCCAAGAAATAAACAAATGGGTCTTGAAGAGGCAACTAGGCTCAAAGAAGCCCGGAAAGAGAGAAATAGCATCCCATGGGCAGTGTATGAGGTAGAAAAGTGAGAAAGGACCACCGCAGGCCCAAAGTAATACAAACTAAGAAAGTAAGGGGTTTATGGCAGCCCATAAACCCCAAGGATGAGAATAAGGTTATTGGACCAAGGAAGCCTAATGAAGCTAGTAAAAAGCTCATGGGAATGTAGAATCAGCAAAAGGGCCGAGGAAGCCCAAAGAAAGCAAAACGGGCTGAGGATGTCCAAAGGAAAGCCAAAAGGGACATAGGAGCCCATAAACAAAAGCAAACCAGTGGCCATGCCAAGCCACTGAGAGAAGGAATAAACGGTTGGCTCAAAAGAGATCCAGCAGGATTAAGTTATTACAGTAGGAATAACAGAATGACCTTGTAAGAAATAAAAGAAATCAAGGAATGGACTAAAGAAATGTAAGACCCATCATCAAATAAAGCTCAGCTCCTGAGAGGAGCGGGAAAACAAAAAGCAGCCTTCATAAGAGGTCAAAAAACACGGACGGCGAGCCTCTAGACCACGGCAGACGAATGGGCAGCAGGCAAGTTTTGGACACATATGGAATTAAGGCACGCGCAAGGCCCAGGCACCACCAGCCTGTACCCAGCCAATACAGAGTATGGTGAGGTCGGAGGGTTAGAGGATCAGAGGGCATGGTTTGGTAGTGGGGAGAGGGGAAAAATCTATTTTTATGGTTCCGGATCAGGCTCTTTCGAGGAGGTGTCCTATTAGGATGGTTTACTACCCAAAAGAGGCAAGCTGAGTTGGAACCATTAAGTGCATGCCATGAGGGATAGGGAGAGAGAAATAACTCAGACCGTAGCAGGAAAGGGTGCCACGGCAGACTAGCAAATAAAATACTCTTCCTTGTCTGGCTATGGGAGGACAACATACAGACGGAACAGTGATGGTCGACCAGTACACCCAGATCAGACAAAGGGAGTTAAGGGTTAAAATAGTAAAATCGGGTCACGGCAGGCACTATAAAAGGAGGGTCTTGCCGTGAACAGAGGGAAACGGGGGGACAACGGAACTTTGACAAAGAAATAGAAAACTTAAAAGAAATAGCAAAGAAAACGAAGTGAGAAGAAAGAAAGAAATAGTGAGAATTAGAAAGGTGGGCATGCACCGGTAGATTAGTCCTTTCTCTCCCTCATGAAATCCGGCCCTTTATAAGAAAACTCGAGAGTACTTACGCAGAAAACCACTTAGACCCGTTTCCCTCAGGGCGGTTAACCTCTGCGGCAGAACTCTTTCCTGAGAGATTGACTGTTTTGAGGAGGAACGTTCTCCCTTTTGTGGTTCTGCTCCTGCGGATTGAATTTTCCGGTCAATTTCCTCTAATATTCTGACTAACTCATGCTTATAAACATTTGATGTCCTCTGTTATGCCTTTTTCTCTTCCGTAAAAAAGAAAACAAATAGTATTGTTTTTGTAATTGATTTTAAGGGCTATTCGGTCAATTCCCCATTAAGTGGCTAGATATTTTCTATCTATTTTATTATTATTATGTCTGTCTGCCACAATTTGTCTGAAACAATTTCGCCTGCCGTGAGCACGTTCCTGGCAGACTTGGCCTAGTTTGCGTACAAGCCGGACCAACTTAAGTTGAAGCTGGACTGATCCTGACTCTCTTATCCAGAAAACTTGGGCTTAGTGCAGCAGGAGGCAGCCCAACACCACTAGCACGGCCCACCCCCTTACAGTAAGAAAAATAACAAATAGTAGCTGCACATGCTACGTGTAGAGCTTTGTGTTTTGTTTCTCAAATAAATATATATTTTAACTTCATGAACAAAACCGTACAACATATATATGAGACTTTAACTAGTTATAACTAAAAAAAAAAAAAAAAATTAGGGAAACAAATGGGAGAAAATGATAAGATTCAAGATTTCCCTTTTTTTTTGGAGGAGTAAGATAAAGTTTCTTTGGTTGTAGGAATTTCCTTTATTTCATTACATGACTGTTTTTAAAATCATCTACGTGTATTAAATCATATACTCATTAAATCATTTAAACAAATCATATGATTATTAAATATGTAATTTGATTAAAAATTCGTTTGAGTTGCCACTTAATGGGTTCAAAAGAAAAAATACGGAAAAATGCCCATACACCTCCTGAGCTTTTAACCATTAGCCAAAACACCCCTGAACTTTTAGTTGCCAAATCAATACATCTGTTAGTTTTCCTCAAAAAAAAAAAAAAAAAAAAAAAAAAAATTCCTGTTAGTTTGGTGTTAAAAAAACTAGGAGAATAGATGAGATGACCACGTTCCTTAAAAACTAACTAAAACACAAAGATAGAAAGAAAACCACAAACGTTAGAAAGAAAAGAGGGGAGAGACTAGAGGTCTCACCGGCTGAGAAGAGAGAGGCGGTAGAACTAGAGCTACCGCAGAGCGTCTCTCCGTTATCTCGCTGGCCTAGTACTGGTGGTGCCTTGGTGGTTCCGCCGTGCCATTCACCAGCCACCACCTGGTATTTTTTTTCCCCTTTCTTATGTAGTTATCGTTTCTCTCTGCTCGGACTGTGTGGTACGTACAAATCCTCATATCCTGGCCGCTTTTAAGAACAGTTGTTAAAGCTATCATTTTGCTACTATAATAACATCAAGAAACTGTGTTCGAGGCTTTAATTATTAAGCTGTGTTTTGGAAGCAACACTTGCCAGTGACGCAGTCGTACGAGGATGATTGAAACAAACAAATACTAATGGTTGTAAAAAGCTTAACTTATTCTCCTGGACTTGGGAGTAATTTTAGTGCCATTGATGATATAGCTAGGATCGATATATGGGCGGATTTGGGTTAAGGGATTATAGGGTCCACTTGAAAGCAAATTGCTATTTAGATCCACAAAGAACCCTCTTTTTTTAATTTCCATGTGTGAATTTCTCCAGTAGAAATACTTGGTTTGGTTTAATTCTTGGGTTAGGTCTATGTGGTTTAGTTAGTTTTTAAGGAACACATGCATCTCACATATTCCGTTAGTTTTTTGACACCAAACTAATAGATGTATTGATTTGGCAGATGTGTATAGTTTATAGAGTAAATTAGTCAAAATAAAAGTTTAGAGGGTGTTTTGGCGAGTGATTGGAAGTTCAGGGAGTGTATGACTAATAATCATTTTTACAACAGATGAGTTGACAAATTTTTATTAGGTTTTATCTTAATCCACTGTGATCATTTTTCATTAATAACTTCTTATTTTTTTACTTTTGAGATTCCTATTCCATTAATAACCTATCACATAAGCAATTGTGAAATATTTTATGTAATTTTTATGGTTTTGGATTTTTATTTTTTTATTTTTAATGTCCAAACCTATTTAAAAAAATTCTGTCCTTTTTTCTTAATATCACTTCTAATGATAAGTTTTTATAATTGGGGGTTAGAATTGTGTTATGAAATTTTAAAGTACTCACAAGTGCAAGAACTATACCAAAGTATAGTTTGACAATAATAAGGTCGAACCCACACGGACTTGTATGAACGTAGGAAAATTAATTAAACTTTAACCAAATTAATCCTAATCTAGTTTAATAAAAATTGGTTGTTTTGAAATTAAATAAACTAAGCAAATAATTAAACTAAGCAAAGATATAATATAAAGCAGTAAAAAGACGTAAAAAATTAAGAGAAAGGAATTAAGGTTTTGGAATCCACCATGTAAGTCATATTGCTATATATTTATGATCATTAATTTTTCCCAACTATTGCATGATAATATAAAAATATCTTGCTATCATGGAAAATATTCTCATTAAAATCCCTATTTTAAAAATCTAAAGCATGAACTTCTTCGCTTCCTAGGTATAAAATCAAATAATTATCCGTTGATAAACAAATCACAAGAGATATCCAATTTTAAAATCAAGCAATAATAGACCAAGTATTCAATTAATTAAGATAAATCCAAAATCATGAGAAAAACATGATTGAACTGATCTTAAGAATCCTATCTTAGTTAATTGTAATGAAGTAAGAATAATTTAAATCATTAAAGAACAACTATTGTGGAAAAAAATCAAATTACATAAATAATACTAATAATCTTTAACAATGTTTCATCCTCAAACTTAATTGAAAATTTACCTACTCATAGTAATTGAAATAAAATACACAAACTAAATATTGAACATTAAACTAGACAATTAAACTAACTAGAATGAAAGAGAAAACTTACAGTGCAAGCATAGAGAAAAGGTGAAGAAAAAGCCACATGCAGCAGTTTTCTGTCTTGCGTTTCAGCTCTCGTCTAGCTGCCCCCATTATTTTCTGTTGCCCTTTATTTTTACTTTACATGCACATATGCGGGCCATGCGGCTGAGACCTAAAGGCTTATTATTAAAACCAACATGGCCCAAAAGTAAGTACTCCTAGGTAGATGTTTTGGTGAAGAAATCAAGAGGCCCACGTCAAACTTTCAAAGCCCATCTGTACATCTCCCACGAAAACAAGATTTTATTTTCTTCTGTCTACTTTTATTCCCCACGTTGGATGTTAACATTGGCCTCACTCTTTATTTTTCCTTTTTCTTTTCTTCACACCTTGTTGGATTTGCCAGCCTGTGCTTGTGTAAGTCATTCTCTTGGACTGCTTTTATTCTTTTCTTTTATTTTTGCTTGCTTCACTTCACGCCTGGGTTGGATCTCTCAAATTGGCTTGACTTAATTGACCATTATTCTGCCTCAAATAAAGCCTATTAGCATGTAAACCCTTTATTACCTCTAAGACAAAAATAATAGATAATCAGTTACAAAATAATAGGAAAGTAATGCTAAATATGTAAATATGAGAGTAATTTATTGTATATATTTCATGCACATCAAATTGGAGTCACCCTTCGACCTTAACCCCACATGGACCTCCCTCAAAAAAAAAAAAAAAAAAAAACCCCATGGACCACATCCCTTATTATTTTCAATCATTTTCAAACAGAGTTAAACAAATATTGTTGTTTTCAATCAACATATCGTGTGGTGCACTTGCAATAATGTTGCTAAATTGACTTAAAAGTTAATTTAGCAACCAATAACCTTAAAAGTAGTCCTACAGCAAAGAAGGGAAATGTAAAAATATATAAGTATGAGCTATAGTAAGCTGCTATATGTAGACGCTAATTGGATTAAAAAAAACTACAGTGAGCTACTATATGTAGACCCTTGGTAGAGTTTTGGTTTAACACCAATTTCCATGTTGCTGCTAAGATGACACCCTTTAAGGTTTTATATGGTTACCCTCCTCCTCGGGTTCTAGATTATGTAGCTGGGACTACAAGGGTTGGGGCGGTGGACTTGTTGCTTAAGGGCAAACAACAGCTTTTGTCCTTGCTTAAGCAGAATTTGTGTGTTGCTCAAGAGAGGATGAGGTGGTTTGTAGAAAAAAAGAGGGTAGAGAGGTCCTTTGAAGTAGGGGATTGGGTGTATCTAAGGTTGCAGCCATATAAACAGTCCTCAATGCATCATAAGAAACTTGGGAAGCTGGCTCCAAGGTACTATGGGCCATTTCAGGTCATCCAAAAGATTGGGGAAGTGTCTTATAAATTGGACTTGCCTTCTGGTTCCCTCATTCATCTTGTGTTCCATGTTTCCTACCTCAAAGCTAAGTTGGGAGAAGGTGGTGCCTAGGCCTACATTGCTTACTGTAAATGCAGATTTGGTGCTTACCCTAGAACTTGTGCTGATCTTGGACAAAAAATCTATTTAGTTAAGAAGCAGAATTGTGACCCAGGTTCTAGTACTGTGGCAAGGTGAGTGCAAGAAAGATGCTACCTGGGAAATCCTATATGATTTGCAAGCCAAATTTCCTCTCCTTGTGGGCAAGGTGCTCTAAGGGAGGGGGTCTTGTTAGGATCACTTTTATAATGCCACTGTAACCACCGTTGTATTGGTTGTTGTACAAATTGATGCTATTGGTTGTATTTGTTGGTTATACTTGTTAACTAGGGCTTAACTATGGTTAATAGTGAGTCAGGGTTAGTACTTGTAATTGTTGTTAGTGAGGATGAGAGGGTTAGTTGGTTAGGGTACAAAGAAGAGGCAATTATGCAGTCAAACAAGGCAATACTCTTGTATAAAAGGCTACGATGGTCATTAATAACATTTCAAGCAAATTGTCACTAATTCAATCTACTTCCTATCTCAATTATCTAATTCTCCATTCTTTCTCTATTCTAGAGGCAAAGTTGTCCTCGAACTCAGCTACAATCAAATACAATCACCCTTAATTTTCTTTACAATTAGTTCACTATCCTTGCATGAAATGCCTTAGGAAGACTTCTATTTATAGGAGTTTGGGGGTGGATGAGCGACACGTGGCAGAGTTTGATTGGTGACACGTCACAACTTGGTTGGAGGAGTTTTAAGACTTTTTCTCCAAGACACATGACATCATTTGATTGGCCAAACTATCTTGATTTCCAAGGTGACACATGTTAGCATCCGATTGGACTGCTTATGTCATTGCTTACATGCGCCGATGTGTGATTGGCATTTTGCATGCTTTTTATGTTTTTATTTCAATGACACTTGGCAAATCTTTGTTGGTTTCTGAATGGTAATAGTAGAAACTAGTAGCAGTACATGACTACATGGCGTTTTGTAATTGGTCATACGTTGTAGACTTAGTAGTATGATGTGTCAGCTTGTGATAGGTCGGAGATTTTCCTTCTCTATAATTTGATTTACTTGGTTATTAGTAAACTTTATATTTTACAAACATAGATCAATCATATATAATTTTGTGAAAGAAAGCACATTTTGAATGATATTAATTAGTTTAAACTATGATTTATATTATTTTTTTTTTTTTTGGACAATTTGACTATGCTCTGAATCTCTAATACCTAACCAACATTCATTGGTTCCAAAACTAGTTTCATCTGGAGCATCACAAGATTATCATGTTTCTAGACCCAATTAAGGGGAGATATACATTGGCATGAAATTAGTTTCATTTGAATCTGATGCCTAGTCATTGGGATATAGCAAAACCATAATTATATAAAATTGTTAAAAATATGATTTTGTTTGAATATTTGAATTGCTTTACATCCCTAAGAGAATTTCTTATGTTTTTATTTGAGCCCTTTGTAAATTATAACTTTGATATATGTAAAATATTTGATATTATATGCAATGTACTATTTTGCTGATCTATATGCTTGATCCGACTAATTAGGATTTTGGTTATTTATTGAGACATTTTGTTGGTTTTGATGCTGATCATGGCACTATTTTTTATAATTTTTTATATTTATAAATAAGGGTGTCCAGATTTCTTCGAATATTTGACTATTCCCTCAGGTGTGTCCATTCCCCCTTCCCATGGGAGTAGTCCCAAGATGCTGGCAAGCACTACTAACTTGTCATGCTTTGTATATCCAGACGGAGGACATAGCATTATTGAACTATGATGCTGAAGGTGCATGGTCCTATCTTATTGATATATTCGTTGAATACTTGAATGAGAATGGCATCATCCAAAATGTCCAGTTGATTGATTTGAGCCATAAACGATGATGACGTGCGTGGTCCTTTCTTTAGTGTGGTCAAATTGCGATGTTCTGTGATAGCATATTGGTTTATCTCTAAAAGGTAAAATCCCCCAAAAAGGAATAGGAAGATATGAGTTGCAATTCTACCTTGTTTTCCACTAACGATGGTAGGTCCAACGGAGTAGGTGTTGGCAACCGATGACAACAAAGATTGAGTTTTGTTGAAATTTTAATGTAAATTAATAAGTTTCGAGACAAAAGCCCAAGATTTGCTGAAAAAAACTGAGTTTCTGTCGGTTTGACTGCTGGCTTGACACCTTTATTAACCGATTGAGATTAGTTTGACTCCAATTCGATTGCAAATTCGACCAATTGAGAATCGCAAATTTAATTTTTTCAGATATGACGTGATTTATTAAGTTTGCTATACAGGTGGGATTTTGTAACCCTAATGAAGAGTCTATATAAAGGCCAATTAAGCAAGACTTATTAAGAGGTTAGAAAGACGGAAATCCTAAGCTTTTTAGAGAATAAATTTGAGTCTCCACCTATTCAACCTATGAGAATTCAAGAACATACAGAGAAAAATCAACATGGTGTTGCAGCTGTCATAGTGCAGATCTTGTATGAAGCCATAGAACAATCCAATCTACAACAATTGGTGGTCTAAACCTTTAAGTTGATTTCTTGGAGTCACAAACAGGAAAGTTTGTGTGTAGGCAGTTAACCATAGTTGCTAATTAAAATCTTTTAAGAGTGGATCTTAGAGTCATAAGCATGGGAGTTTGTATGAAATAGAGCATTATAGAAGAGTTTGTGGATTCAAAACTACGTATGGTCACGCCAGTAAATATTACATGAGGTAATAGTAGATTTAGGGTTGAGTTTATTGTACAAACTTCGATTCTATTAATGGTATGTTACCTTGAGGATTGTTTAGGTTAAATCCTCTCCAATGTGAAACCATAGTTTCACAAGTTTTCTTGGGTCACCACCATATTGTTGTCTTTTGTAACTTCCATTGGATTTATTGTACGTTGTTAGGGTTTTAGACCCCAATTGTCTCAGATTCATTCAACTTTTAACCAAATAATTAATTAGATTAATGCTGATCTTGATTAAAATGATTAACATATCAAACAAGCATAGATCACATGAACACCAAGAATGATGACCCAATAAAACTTTTGAAACTGTGGTTCCAAAGTAAAAAAACTTGGGAAAGATTTAATCTAAACAATTTTCAAGGAAACATTTCACTAATAGAATTGAAATTTATACAATAAACTTAACCCTAAATCTACTATTACCTCAAGTAGTACTTATTGATCATGAACACACGTAGCTCCGAATTTACGGACTCTTCTATTGTGAAATTGTTGCACAAAAACACTCTAATTTGTGACTTTGAGATCTCCACTCTAAGATTTAGATTTGCAACTGTGGTTGACTAAATGCAGCAACTTTGCTTTATAATTGGATTTGTTGTTTGCACAAGGTTTCCAACTATAGCTCTAAAAGGATATGGAAAATCTCTAGATCTGTGTACGGAACATTGCCCTCTTGAATTAATAAAAATGTGCTCTAGGGTTTGTATTTATATATACTTAAGATCCATCAAAACCCTAGATCAAATGGTTGAGAAGAAAAATCAGATCTGCAATATGCACGAAACTTGATCGGTTGAGATGTGCATCTCTATCAATCGAGATAAGTGAATCTTATCTACAGTTCAATTTTTTTGATTTCTTGAGTCTTCATCTGTTTTAAACTTCATTTGTCTTGTTTAACTAAATATTTCAACACTAAACAACTAGACAAACTAAGTTTTACAAGGTTAAATTTGTTCATGGTTGCCAATCTAAAAATATAGACTTTACAATTGTTTTATTGCATTATTGGTGATATATTTGATCTATGACAATTAACTTGAAATCAATCTGAATTCATAACTGGTTAATTATTTGAAATTGATTAATTCCATCTAAAATCAACCAAGGGGTCTAAAAACCCTAACGGACAATTTATTTGCAACTTTTGTTGTTAATGGGACTGCTGATGTGCCATATGCATTTTCCTGTAAAATAAGATGTATATATATATATATACACACACTACTAAGCGCAAGGGTTGGAATTTTCTTTTGTTTGGATAAAATATTTCCTCTATCCCATAGTATGGACTTTGGTACTTGAAATGTCTTTAGCTTCACGGATGAATCCAATATTATGGACCAGGCAAACATGGTTTAGTCTACATGATAAGTCCAGCTAATGGACTGGCAATCACGGTTTATAGTTGACATTGTAAACCTTGCTATCAAACCCTGGATTCAAAATGAGAGAAGGCTGGAAACATATGGGTAAAGTCACCTAGCATGTATCAACTCCATGGAGTGGTTCATTCATGCAGTTGTGTGCTTCACATGCTGTGAGATGGGTGGGACTGACTCGTGCTGGAGTGACCAGGGAAGCTTTTATTATATTTCTTAACATAAAAATTAAGATGAAATGTGACAACCTTTAAGAGGTACCAAGTAAAAACTACTAAAGAGCAACATATTTTCCTTAAACTTGACATTTCATTCTAGGGCTTAGCAGGATGATTCAGTTTTTATACTAGCTAACCGAGTATTTCATTCTCGGGCTTAAAAGGATTATTGAGTTTTAATCTGAGCTAATTCCACCCCTATCGAGATTCACTAATCCCATGTTGAAGTATGATACATTAAAAAAAAAAAGGAAAAAGAACCAAAAAAGAGTGCCACAGGCCCACCCAACCCTTGGTGTGAAATGGGCCTTGAGACATTTGGTAATTTTTGGGCTTAAAAATACGTTACAAGTTTCATTTTGTTTAGCAAACAAGGATTGTCCTCAAAGTTTGGTCCATTTTTCAATTCGGTTTCTAGAAATTCGAAAGTTGTAATCAAATCTTCAAAGTGTGTAAAATGATTTAGAGTTTGGTCCTTTTTCTTTATTTTTATTTTTTTATGTCGCTGTATTTTTTCAATATTTTCTAATCAAGAAAACTAGAATAGAAAATTGCTTAGCAAATTCAAGTCTAGAAGGTAAATTATTATTATTTTTTTATTTTTTATTTTTTCATGTCAATTGCATGTGGTAATAGCTTGCATGTAATTTTTATGCAACATTAACCCTTTTTTTTTTTTTTTTTTTTTTTTTTTTTTTTTTTTTTTAATTAGGGCAAACACAAAACATATTCCTTAAAGTTTGTCTCAGTTACCTATTTTGCGTCTAGAGTTTTGAAAGTAGTGATTGAAACCTTTATTTATTTACAAAGATCTAATTTGATCTTTACTCCACTTTAGACTAAAATCGTCACGTTCTCATCCCACTTGCCACTATAATTCCACGTAGCTCAGTAATTCTGCATAGTTATTTTTCCTATTGGTGTCATTTAGTACGAATTGAACTGACTTAACCATTGATGAGTTGAGTGCTTTAGGGGGTGTTTGGTAAAGGAGTTTAAGTAATGTTGTTTGGGTATTTTTGATATACATGTGGGTGAAAAAGTGTGTGAAAAAGTGTGTAAATGTGTTTAAAATGCGCAAAATGTTGCTTAAAATGGGTTACCAAACAGGCCTTTAACTATTTAGTCATGGGTGCTTAGTAGAGATCTCCTCTACATTATATCCATTCTCACGTGTGCCAGTTAGATTATTATTTTATAAACTTCAAGAATTTGTTCTATCAGGATCAAATTGAAGAATGGGGTAAAGTAAAGGAAAGACAAATGTTGTGTTTTCCAATTTTTCTTTTCAAAAACCTTATGGGTTCATTGATAAAGAGGTTTCAAACAGTTATATATAAAATTTTAAACTTCACCCGTTACAGCTACACCTACAGTAATTTAAAAAAAAAAAAAAAATTTTGGATCAAAGTCAAAGTCAAACAACTATATTTTTTTAAAACTTAAAAATAAAATATTAAACTGTACAGTCTGTACCAAATGGGTGCGAAGTTACGGGAAATAATTATTTTAATTCGTATAATTTACATGCCTCAATTTGATGAAACTTCACCCCTTAATGAAATTTGTGTTTTAGCATTTAAAAAAAATAAAAATTCAATTCAAACAAACAAAAGAAGAGGGGTAAAAAAAAAAAACAAAAAACAGAGCTAGCAGCTTAATTAACACAATAGAAGCCCTACCAGTATCGATTAATTAATCACCCATTGTGTACATACTTTAAGGAGAGTGCATGGACACATGAACCCATTACCCAATGCACCTCTATTAAAACACAACAGGACCTTCTAAATATATCCATGCATGTGACATGCAGGGTTCAGAAGTAACTTGCAAGAACCCTATAATACTAAGTTGGACCATTACAGTGATACCGATGCTTCGCTCCATTACAAAGGCAAACGAAATCACCATGGCTGTTAGTTGCACAGACTCCATGGGTGCTTTCACATGATTCACATACATCATTAGGTGTCCTTGTCAACTCGAAATTCTTGCCACAGTCAATAGTAGTGCAATTGGTTGCGGCGTTGCTAGCTTGTACAGAAGTGGAAATGGTAAGGGTGAAGATGAGGGAGATAAAGATGAGAAAACGAAGAAGCCGATCCATGGAGTCGAGATTCTGGAAGTGGGTTTTGAGTTCTGCACCTATCGATGGAAAAAAAAAAAGGTATGTTAGTGATAAAAATCTTACAGTTCTAACAAATCAAGAATAGCTTATGTTCTGGTATTTGCTCTTGCAAGAGAAAGACCTATCCATACAAAGTTAATTTCATAGAGAGCAAATATTGCTCTTGCGAGTTGCGACCCTTATATTGAAAGCAAATATTATCAACTTCAATTTCAGAGAGAGAGAGAGAGAGATGCAGAGTCAGCAGAGAGATACGACCCATATATATAAAATATATAATTCGTGTTCATTTCCAAGGAATCCCAATGAAATATTCTAAGCATCCAAACAAATCCAAGAGAAAGATAGAGATGAGTAACCTGGAAGCATCTTCTCTAATAAAAGTGCACACACTCACATAATGTCTCTCTAGAACGTTACTACTATTTATACTATAGAAAGTCACTGTTTTTTAGACAACCATCATGCAAACAAAATGCACTATAGGTGAGTGTGCTTATCCGTTGATACACTTCTCTCCCTTTTTATTTTTTAATTGCTTTTGAAATCAAATAGAATTTTGAACTCTTACCATTCCTCTCTTCTTCTTCTTCTTCTTCTTCTTCTCTTTTTTTTTTTTTTTTTGGTTATAATGGGATAAGAGGATTTTAATATACTAGACGTTTTCGTTAAAAATATTAAAAAGTATACCAACAAATTAAGTTATAAGACCCTTGGCTAACTTTTTTTTAGCTACTTATAAGTTAGCTTTTCCTTCTTTATAAGTTAACTTTGACACTTGGCATAGCCTTAATTAGTACTATATATTTTCTTTTTATTTGTTGCCAAATTAGGAGAGGGGTGGTTGTGTGTGCAATTTGAGAAATGAGAAAGTTGATTCCATAATCCTTATATAATATATATAAACATGCAAATGTTAGGTTTTGCCACTGTAATTGCAGGATATTTTGGTAAATATGACAAAGTAATTAAATAGTTTTCTTAAGCATTATTGGCGGTGGAATCTTAGAGAAGAAGTAATGAAATAAAATGAAGGTTTTGTGATAAATAAATGACATCTTATGACTTCTAGAGCATTCCTTCCTTTATGAGTTTATGTGAGATTTTATTTTGTTTGGGATGAAATCCTTGTTTGCCTTGCGTTTTCAAAAAAGGTACAGTGTATTGGTTCATTTTAGATAGGCAAGCTTGTTTATCTAAGAGTGATGTTATAGACATAATACTTTTAAAATATTTTTTTATAATAGCAGAGTTGATAAATTTTTATCAATTTTTTTTAAGTCCACAATTAACATCAGTTTTTTCTTTTCACCTATCAATATCGATTTGTTCCATAGTTATGATTTATGATTTTTTTTTTTGTGCCTCTAGACTTGTTGCTTTATAAAATTTGTAAAACATCATATACTATGCAATAAAAATGAAGTTATAGAAATCATGGTAACGTAAAGTGACTATGTTAAAAGTAGGGTTCTAGAAGCTATGGTTACATCAAGTAACTACCTTCTCTCTATTTGTGAGAGATCGTGCTCCTGGCCCAAACCTTTTAGAGTAAGTTTTGGCATAACTCACATGAATGAGTAGAGTTGTATTGGTGCCTCTCAAGAGTGAAGGTTCTACTGACATTTTCTACCCTCCTAGATTAAGGGTTTTATAATGAAGTCGTTGCTTAATTAATTTGAAAAATAAGAAAATAAAAAATTGAAAAGTATATTTTCTTATTGATGAATATAATTTGTACATCTCTTGATAATAACAAAAAAACTACAAATCTTTGGCCCTAGATACAATAAAAAGCAAAAATACATAGCTTTGCTTCATCTAAATTCGGAGGTTACAAGATTGGGAAAGTGTTAGACACTTAATTTGCCTGGTAAAACCAGTTTTTTAGATTTGAGTGACCAATGATCATATCACATCATACAATTAGTATCCAAGAACATGTGATTGCAAAGATTAAAACAACATTCATGAGCATGATGAAATCCTATTCTAGGCATGCAAAGGTAGATTAGAAGAATTGAAAGACATAGTGAATATGTGTGTGATCTGATAAACCCTAATATATGAGCATATGAACATGATTTTTGAATTGAAAAACCCTAAAACATGCAAAGGCTAAAAACAACTTAGATTTACTGGTGGCAATTTAAACCCGCACTCATCGGTACCCACCTCACCCACCCTTAATGGATGGGCTTTACCCGCTCTGCATAACAAATGGGGCGGGGATGGGGGTTAATATTTTCCCAGACTCTTGCCCCGTTTATATTTAAATAATCAAAAAATATTTTTATAGGTTTTTAGAAGACATATATGTGGTTTTAGCCTTCTAATTTTAAAATTATGATGTTTTTTTATATTGTATTATTGAATTTATACTTTTATGTTTTAATAATTACGTTATTTATATTTTTTAATTATTGTATTGCTATGTTTGAATTATTTTTGTATTTCTTATTACTTGAATTGTTGTATTGTTATACTTTGAAAAGGTTTTGTAATGTTAGATCTTGTTTTTTTATTTTATTTATTTATTTTTTAATGTTCATGAGTTTTAATTTAATGCGTTCAAAATAAAATTTTAATAAATTATATATATAAAAAATTTGAGTGTGGCAGGAGAGGTACTTGTGAGCACCCATGGGTACCTACTAGAACAAGGTGGGGGGAAAAAAAACCCACCCCGAAGCGGAAGTGGAGTGGAGGTGGGGAATGGGAAACCCACCCCAAACCTAGAGCATAATTAAAAAGAGGAGGTTAGAAACATTATCTGCATGCATTTGCACTCCTGAGCAGTCCAAACAAAAAAAATTCATGAATAGGAAGTTGGTAGCTTAAGACCAAAAGGACCAAGCTATCCTTTCTAGTGAATTGAGATTAGGAGGTCCAAGACACCAAATGAACCTTCCTACTATTAACGAGAGAGAGAGAGAGAGAGAGAGAGAGAGAGAGAGAGAGAGAGAGAGAGAGAGAGAGAGAGAGAGAGAGAGAGAGAGAGAGAGAGAGAGAGAAGAGAGAGAGAGAACTTTTCATATTTTTCTAAAATTCTGGGGTATGGATTTGAAATTTGGTGTGCTTTAGTTTGATACTGGATAGGGGTATTTCTACTTAAGGCTGAGGGTTATTGATGAATTTCTAGGAAATGTGGGACTCAGGAAAATTAGATTTTTTGAATGAAAAATGTAGGTCTTAAAGTCAAATTGAGAGGGTAGCAAACCTGAGCAAAAAAGGAAGGAAATCTAGGAGATCTGGTCCTAGTGCTGATCCAATCTTGGTTCAAATCTTTCCTGTATATTTTCTTTTTTGGTTCGTCATCTTTTGTTTTAGTGGTGTTTTGATTTCCTCCTAATTTCTGCAAATTTTTTTTTGGACTTTCTTGGTTCTCAAGTTCAGAAAATTAATTCCAAATATATTCAATTAATTAATTAATTTTTACCAACTTGGCAAGGAATCAATTAATGCTTTGACTCTGGATTAAATTAGGTGCATGCAACCTTCCCGTAGAATATATACTCAACCAATAACATTATGACATATCATGCAATTTAAATTAAACTAAAAATAGGCCTATTATAATTAAAAATTCATAACCACGTATGGTTGGGACTTAATTTGCAAGTGCATTTTATTATTAAAACTTTATATATGTATATATATATATATATATATATATATATATTTCAATTCGATTATCCAATTAAGGCTCATGAATTGTTGTCTTGATCGTTACGACTTCAAAATTCATATCATGCAATGAAATTAGAAATCAAACGGTCAAAAATTAAAGTTTTTCCCTGTGATATGATATGTAATGTGGTGCATGATGCAATGCAAGTGAGGTTAAATGAAAGTTGTAAAAATGGGTGTCTACACTACTACAAGTGACTCACTACATTCTCATTTATTTTTAAATTAATTTATCTTATTTATTGTTATTATAGTTGTGGGGCCTGAAAATTAGAGTCCCGGCCCACTTCACATCAAGGGCCCAAAGCCCAGGCCGAGGAGCCCTATTGTAAGGGACACAATAAAAGCTCCTTGAAGGCCCAGGGACGTGGCCGAGGACGGTTTTATGCCCGACATCTCACAAAACGCCCGAAGAAAAGGACAGATTCAGCACGGGAGCAGCACCAGGGAAAAGGTTGCCAGCACCTTAATGTGGAGCCCATCGCCTGACAAACCCATACTCATACCATGCTATCCAGCTCTTTCCCAATCACTCTGACGTGAGGGTTGATAAGACGAGTAACCACCCTAAATAAGGAGAAATTGACACGTATGTGAAGGACAGGAAAAAATACGAGTATAAAAAGAAGGGGGATGACTTCCCTAAGGGGGGGGGGGAGAGGATACTGCTCCTCGGACTAATTCCGAGGAGAGACCTTTCAAGCCATATCCGTACAAGGTTTAGCTATACTGACCAAATCCACCTTCGTATGGGCTTTCATGAGAATCCTGACTGAACCGTTGCCCAACGACCAATGTCTAGCCCTTCCTAACCCATCCTCTACAAATCATATTGTTCGGGCCCTTTACACACGAGCCCAACGCCATCCTTGGGTTGTAAAAATCGTGCCCTTACAATAGTTTAATATAATGAAAATTCTGTTACCTAAGTTTTAAGAAATAACATTATTTACTCCAATTAAAATTATATTTATCTTATTAATTATTAGGATAATTTAATTTAGCTAAGAATCTATTACTCAATTTTCAAAAAATTAAAATTCTATTCCAAAAAAGTATAAGTTTTAAAATCTATTATTTAAATTTTTTAAAGAAATTTAAACTTCTATTCCGGCCAACTCAAATTATATATATTACAAAATTTTTACGAGAAGTTCTAAATAAAAAATTTTATTTTAATAATTTATCATAATTTTGTATTTATATATGCTTTTACACTACATATCGTCTCGGCATGATTCAATATATGTATTTATCATGATAGTTAATTTAGAATTTCAAGTAGCTCATTAATTATTATCATATTTTCAATAATATTTGTAAAATATTATTATATTTTTTAACAAATTTTTAATTAATTAGCTCATTACACAAGCATATTACTTGTATAAAATAAAGTTAGAGTTACAACAAATGGTCATCACAATATCACAATAACACTCAATTTGCTTAACATCTCACATATGAGCCATTGGTGGACTTTAACAACATAATGAATGAATCTTTGAATAGTTTTTCCTAATTTGTGTCACATCAGTTTGTAAGTTTTATGGAGTAAAATTTGTAGTATCCATAACAACACTTTAAAAATAAAATATTAGATAGAGGTGTCCACAAGTCAGTACAAGTCAGGTTTGTATTCAACCAACACTTGACTTGATTTGATCAGGTGGACGGAAATCAACTCTTCATTGACTTGAGAGAAGCAGCATATCAAGTAGTTCGGTCTCTTCATAGGTAGCAAGTGGTTCAATTAGGATAAGCAATGGTGGAGAAAGGGAAAGGACAAGCTTAATACATGGAAAATTTGGTGAGATCTCACTAGATCTAGCAGAGATCTTGTTAGATCTAGCAAATCTCCCAAAGTTGACTGAGTTCTGCATTAGAGTTGGTGGATCTTGCCAAATTTTTGGTTTTCATGGTTAGATCAGGTCAAGTCGGTTCTTGGAGAGAGGGAGACTCACCATAAATCGGTTATAAATGGGCACAGTCGTTGTTGACCATTGGATCAGGTGCAGGTTGAGTCGGTTCTAGTTGGGTGGCTCAGGTTAGGTGGGTCAATAGACACCTATAGTTATAGTTATAGATTTTGGTAGGCCTTTGTGTGAGATGGTAGATGAATTAAGTGTCATGTAATTATTATGATGTTTAGTTGTAACCCTAGTCTTATTGAAAAATGTATGTATGTGTGCAAAATGAGTTGTGTGGGGATTAACGAGACGAGTCTTGTCATGTAGTGAATGTTCAAATTTGGCTTGAAACCAAAAGTAACATGTTCAAGTTTGGCTTGAGCTTGAATCAAGCCCACAAATAATGTTCAAGTTTGAGCTCATCAAAAAGTTTAAATGCTTAAGCTCAACTTGGCTCAGCTTAAATCATTTTTCAAGCCAAACTCAAGCTCTATATCAAGCTCAAACTCGAGCTTAATAATATCAAACATTTGAACTTGAGATCTAACACAAGTACATTATTAAGTACATATCAAATTTATTATCTAGCTTTACTGGTTTGGACGAGTGGGTTCCAACTCCTAATTAATTAAAGTCTTAGAAAGATATGAGTTTATTTGTTAAGCTCATATCAAACTTATTACTAAGCCCATAAATGAGCCCAGGCCTAACTTATATTGTATTGAGCTCTAATGTTCATGATTTTTATTTTTATTTTTATTTTTATTAAACAAGTCTAAAACTAAAACTCAAACTTGGCTTTTTTATAAACAAACAAACATGAATGCTCTGTTTGTTTTGGCGATAACATTTTCTAGAAAATGATTGAGTCATTTTTCAAAAAGTATTTTTTATAAAGCGATTTCATTTTCCTATATTTGGTAGCAACCTAAAATAAGTTGAAAAACAATCTCATAACTTCTCTTATTTAGCTTGTTGTGAGATGGAGTTGTTTTCCAAAAATATTTGGAAGAAAATAATCTCTAAAAATAAGCTATACTTTTTTTGTTGATTAAAGATAGTTTTCTATTAACTCAGTATTTCTAATGCTACCAAATGTTAGAAAATACAAAAAAATATCTTTATGCAAAGTTTTCCATTGAAACAAATAGAGCGGAAGTTTTTATTGAACCAAGGCCGAGTGATTTTGAACGGCTTGGATCATTTAGAGCCCTAGGATTACACTATAAACCAAGTAAAGTGGTAAACTTGTACACCAAACAAAAAGTAAAGTGCTAAGAAACAAAATATATATGGATGAACAAAATTTGGTAACAAACTCAGTTAGAGTTTTAGGCTTCAACTCATAATAGGAAGATGATATGTGCGTTTATCATGTGCAATACAATATTGCATATGATAGGGACACATATCATCTTTTATTGTGTGTTGTAGCCCAAGATTGCAATTAAGCTTGTAGCCAAATTGATTATATATATATATATATATATATATATATATATTTTTTTTAGAGAGTATGCCCAGCCTTTCCACAAAAATGACAAATCCACAAAAGTCTATTATGCTTCTTTTCCTTAGGGAGGTTGGGATTCTTGGGCTTAGACTCTTTAATATCAATCCTAATCTTCCTAAGAGTAGGAACAACTTCTATAGGTTTAACAACCTCTATCTTTGATGGCTTAGAAGAAGGAACAAAATTTGTAGAATGTTTTTCAGACACAGAGATGCTATCAACAAAACCTAGACCCGTTTTGTCTAAGGGAGACTTCTGAACACTCAACATGTGATCAAGTTTAGAACTAGCAAACCTATTTATTTGTTCTCTAGCAACAAATAATTCTAGTTCTAGGTTCTTAATCTCATCAAACAACATCATATTTTCAGTCTTCATCTTATTAACCAGTTCATTAGTATCAAGCAAATTCAACAACAAGTTTTTCTTTTCAAGTTCAAGAGTGGCAATTTTCTTTAGCCTTAAGTCTACACTCATTACATCCTTTGCAGCAACCTTGCATAGCTTATTATAAGCTTTTTGCAAGTCAGCACACTTAGAGAGTTTCCCATTAGAAAGGTTCTCTTCAACCAAAATATTTTCATCAACTACAACAGTAGCTGTGAAGGCAAAAAGGTTTCCATCTTCATCACTTCCAGACTCGTGATTAGAAACTTCACCATCACTAAGAGTTATAACCATAGCTTTACTCTTTGATTTCAAGAATGTTGGACATTCAGATTTCACATGATCATACCCTTGACAACCAAAACATTGTTGACCTAAAGAATTATTAGAAGATTGACCAACTTTTTCTTTTGATTTTTCAACATTATTGATTTTAGTTGGTTCATTTTTCTTAAAATTTTTTTTTGGACTTTCTTGGTTCTCAAGTTCAGAAAATTAATTCCAAATATATTCAATTAATTAATTAATTTTTACCAACTTGGCAAGGAATCAATTAATGCTTTGACTCTGGATTAAATTAGGTGCATGCAACCTTCCCGTAGAATATATACTCAACCAATAACATTATGACATATCATGCAATTTAAATTAAACTAAAAATAGGCCTATTATAATTAAAAATTCATAACCACGTATGGTTGGGACTTAATTTGCAAGTGCATTTTATTATTAAAACTTTATATATGTATATATATATATATATATATATATATTTCAATTCGATTATCCAATTAAGGCTCATGAATTGTTGTCTTGATCGTTACGACTTCAAAATTCATATCATGCAATGAAATTAGAAATCAAACGGTCAAAAATTAAAGTTTTTCCCTGTGATATGATATGTAATGTGGTGCATGATGCAATGCAAGTGAGGTTAAATGAAAGTTGTAAAAATGGGTGTCTACACTACTACAAGTGACTCACTACATTCTCATTTATTTTTAAATTAATTTATCTTATTTATTGTTATTATAGTTGTGGGGCCTGAAAATTAGAGTCCCGGCCCACTTCACATCAAGGGCCCAAAGCCCAGGCCGAGGAGCCCTATTGTAAGGGACACAATAAAAGCTCCTTGAAGGCCCAGGGACGTGGCCGAGGACGGTTTTATGCCCGACATCTCACAAAACGCCCGAAGAAAAGGACAGATTCAGCACGGGAGCAGCACCAGGGAAAAGGTTGCCAGCACCTTAATGTGGAGCCCATCGCCTGACAAACCCATACTCATACCATGCTATCCAGCTCTTTCCCAATCACTCTGACGTGAGGGTTGATAAGACGAGTAACCACCCTAAATAAGGAGAAATTGACACGTATGTGAAGGACAGGAAAAAATACGAGTATAAAAAGAAGGGGGATGACTTCCCTAAGGGGGGGGGGGAGAGGATACTGCTCCTCGGACTAATTCCGAGGAGAGACCTTTCAAGCCATATCCGTACAAGGTTTAGCTATACTGACCAAATCCACCTTCGTATGGGCTTTCATGAGAATCCTGACTGAACCGTTGCCCAACGACCAATGTCTAGCCCTTCCTAACCCATCCTCTACAAATCATATTGTTCGGGCCCTTTACACACGAGCCCAACGCCATCCTTGGGTTGTAAAAATCGTGCCCTTACAATAGTTTAATATAATGAAAATTCTGTTACCTAAGTTTTAAGAAATAACATTATTTACTCCAATTAAAATTATATTTATCTTATTAATTATTAGGATAATTTAATTTAGCTAAGAATCTATTACTCAATTTTCAAAAAATTAAAATTCTATTCCAAAAAAGTATAAGTTTTAAAATCTATTATTTAAATTTTTTAAAGAAATTTAAACTTCTATTCCGGCCAACTCAAATTATATATATTACAAAATTTTTACGAGAAGTTCTAAATAAAAAATTTTATTTTAATAATTTATCATAATTTTGTATTTATATATGCTTTTACACTACATATCGTCTCGGCATGATTCAATATATGTATTTATCATGATAGTTAATTTAGAATTTCAAGTAGCTCATTAATTATTATCATATTTTCAATAATATTTGTAAAATATTATTATATTTTTTAACAAATTTTTAATTAATTAGCTCATTACACAAGCATATTACTTGTATAAAATAAAGTTAGAGTTACAACAAATGGTCATCACAATATCACAATAACACTCAATTTGCTTAACATCTCACATATGAGCCATTGGTGGACTTTAACAACATAATGAATGAATCTTTGAATAGTTTTTCCTAATTTGTGTCACATCAGTTTGTAAGTTTTATGGAGTAAAATTTGTAGTATCCATAACAACACTTTAAAAATAAAATATTAGATAGAGGTGTCCACAAGTCAGTACAAGTCAGGTTTGTATTCAACCAACACTTGACTTGATTTGATCAGGTGGACGGAAATCAACTCTTCATTGACTTGAGAGAAGCAGCATATCAAGTAGTTCGGTCTCTTCATAGGTAGCAAGTGGTTCAATTAGGATAAGCAATGGTGGAGAAAGGGAAAGGACAAGCTTAATACATGGAAAATTTGGTGAGATCTCACTAGATCTAGCAGAGATCTTGTTAGATCTAGCAAATCTCCCAAAGTTGACTGAGTTCTGCATTAGAGTTGGTGGATCTTGCCAAATTTTTGGTTTTCATGGTTAGATCAGGTCAAGTCGGTTCTTGGAGAGAGGGAGACTCACCATAAATCGGTTATAAATGGGCACAGTCGTTGTTGACCATTGGATCAGGTGCAGGTTGAGTCGGTTCTAGTTGGGTGGCTCAGGTTAGGTGGGTCAATAGACACCTATAGTTATAGTTATAGATTTTGGTAGGCCTTTGTGTGAGATGGTAGATGAATTAAGTGTCATGTAATTATTATGATGTTTAGTTGTAACCCTAGTCTTATTGAAAAATGTATGTATGTGTGCAAAATGAGTTGTGTGGGGATTAACGAGACGAGTCTTGTCATGTAGTGAATGTTCAAATTTGGCTTGAAACCAAAAGTAACATGTTCAAGTTTGGCTTGAGCTTGAATCAAGCCCACAAATAATGTTCAAGTTTGAGCTCATCAAAAAGTTTAAATGCTTAAGCTCAACTTGGCTCAGCTTAAATCATTTTTCAAGCCAAACTCAAGCTCTATATCAAGCTCAAACTCGAGCTTAATAATATCAAACATTTGAACTTGAGATCTAACACAAGTACATTATTAAGTACATATCAAATTTATTATCTAGCTTTACTGGTTTGGACGAGTGGGTTCCAACTCCTAATTAATTAAAGTCTTAGAAAGATATGAGTTTATTTGTTAAGCTCATATCAAACTTATTACTAAGCCCATAAATGAGCCCAGGCCTAACTTATATTGTATTGAGCTCTAATGTTCATGATTTTTATTTTTATTTTTATTTTTATTAAACAAGTCTAAAACTAAAACTCAAACTTGGCTTTTTTATAAACAAACAAACATGAATGCTCTGTTTGTTTTGGCGATAACATTTTCTAGAAAATGATTGAGTCATTTTTCAAAAAGTATTTTTTATAAAGCGATTTCATTTTCCTATATTTGGTAGCAACCTAAAATAAGTTGAAAAACAATCTCATAACTTCTCTTATTTAGCTTGTTGTGAGATGGAGTTGTTTTCCAAAAATATTTGGAAGAAAATAATCTCTAAAAATAAGCTATACTTTTTTTGTTGATTAAAGATAGTTTTCTATTAACTCAGTATTTCTAATGCTACCAAATGTTAGAAAATACAAAAAAATATCTTTATGCAAAGTTTTCCATTGAAACAAATAGAGCGGAAGTTTTTATTGAACCAAGGCCGAGTGATTTTGAACGGCTTGGATCATTTAGAGCCCTAGGATTACACTATAAACCAAGTAAAGTGGTAAACTTGTACACCAAACAAAAAGTAAAGTGCTAAGAAACAAAATATATATGGATGAACAAAATTTGGTAACAAACTCAGTTAGAGTTTTAGGCTTCAACTCATAATAGGAAGATGATATGTGCGTTTATCATGTGCAATACAATATTGCATATGATAGGGACACATATCATCTTTTATTGTGTGTTGTAGCCCAAGATTGCAATTAAGCTTGTAGCCAAATTGATTATATATATATATATATATATATATATATATATTTTTTTTAGAGAGTATGCCCAGCCTTTCCACAAAAATGACAAATCCACAAAAGTCTATTATGCTTCTTTTCCTTAGGGAGGTTGGGATTCTTGGGCTTAGACTCTTTAATATCAATCCTAATCTTCCTAAGAGTAGGAACAACTTCTATAGGTTTAACAACCTCTATCTTTGATGGCTTAGAAGAAGGAACAAAATTTGTAGAATGTTTTTCAGACACAGAGATGCTATCAACAAAACCTAGACCCGTTTTGTCTAAGGGAGACTTCTGAACACTCAACATGTGATCAAGTTTAGAACTAGCAAACCTATTTATTTGTTCTCTAGCAACAAATAATTCTAGTTCTAGGTTCTTAATCTCATCAAACAACATCATATTTTCAGTCTTCATCTTATTAACCAGTTCATTAGTATCAAGCAAATTCAACAACAAGTTTTTCTTTTCAAGTTCAAGAGTGGCAATTTTCTTTAGCCTTAAGTCTACACTCATTACATCCTTTGCAGCAACCTTGCATAGCTTATTATAAGCTTTTTGCAAGTCAGCACACTTAGAGAGTTTCCCATTAGAAAGGTTCTCTTCAACCAAAATATTTTCATCAACTACAACAGTAGCTGTGAAGGCAAAAAGGTTTCCATCTTCATCACTTCCAGACTCGTGATTAGAAACTTCACCATCACTAAGAGTTATAACCATAGCTTTACTCTTTGATTTCAAGAATGTTGGACATTCAGATTTCACATGATCATACCCTTGACAACCAAAACATTGTTGACCTAAAGAATTATTAGAAGATTGACCAACTTTTTCTTTTGATTTTTCAACATTATTGATTTTAGTTGGTTCATTTTTCTTAAAATTCTTAGGTTTATCATTGTTTCTACCTCTTGCCCTTCTATTGTTATTTCTAAGAAAGTTTCTAAAGTTTTTGGCAAGATATGTAATCTTTGTAGAAGAGAGTTCATCATCAAATTCATTATCATCAATATCATCAACTGACTTAAGAGCCATTAATTTGGATTTGTTTGTTTTGGGTAGGTCTAACTCATAGGACTGAAGAGATCCTACAAACTCATCAACATGGATGGAGTCCACATCCTTGCTTTCAGTAATGGTAGTCACTTTGGGTCTAAAGTCCCCAGTTAAGGATCTAAGTATCTTCCTAACAATCTTAGATTGATCATAAATTTCACTCAAATTATATGCATAATTAACAATATCATTAAGTTTAGCATAAAATTCATCAAAACTTTCATCATCAGACATCCTAATGCTTTCAAATCTAGCAGTTAACTGCTGTAACTTGTTTATTTTAACTACCTTTGTGCTTTCATGCACAGTTTGGAGAATTTTCCAAATAGTATGAGCAACCTCAACATTTTAGATTCTCCTAAACTCCTCCATAGAAATAGCATTAAAAATAGCGTTCATGACTTTGCTATTAAAAGCAGCTGCTTCTTTTTGGGACGTTGACCACTCACTAACAGGAGTAGTTGGTTTCTCCCATCTGTATTCAACGAAATTCTACACTCTCTCATCTATAGATTCAGGAAGGCTTTCGCCCTTATTTTCCAATAAGCATAGTTATTCCCATCAAAGTGAAGAGAGATCACAAAAGAGTGACCGTGTTCCATGACAACAGGGCTTAAGGATCAACTCTTAGATCAAGAGATCTAACACAAGAGCTAACCTGCTCTGATACCACTTGTTAAGTTTTTAGACCCCTTAACACAATATATTTAACCTAATACTAAGCCAAGTTGATTAACAAGTTTGTTAATTAAATCTAGGTTAAACCAATATGTGTAAAACAGATATAATGCGGAAAATAAAGAACACACAGATCTGATGACCCAGGAAAACCTAATCGGTAAAAAACCTGGGGAGGATTTAATTTAACTATCCTCAAGGTAAAATTAGATCCATTATGAAAGAATTGAAGTTTGTACAATAAGACTTAAACCACTAACATCTTATTGCTATCTCATGTAGAAAACTTACCACCACGACCACATGACAGCTCCAAATCCATGGACTACTTCTTTTCTTAATCTCCAGCAACCACAAGTTTTCCTACTTGTGACTTTGAGATTCTGCTCAAAGGTTTTAGATGTTCTTGAAAGTTCTTTATACAGCAACTGAAGCAATCGTCAAGTTCTTGACGTGAATCTTGATCTTGATAACTCTATGTGTGTGTATGAAGGTAAACATCTCTCATATCTCACAAAAGATTCAACACATAACTTAACAAAGACTTCTAAAACGTAGCTAGGGTTTTTCCTTTTATACTTGGAGTGAAACACTTAACCCTACACATATGGGCTTGGGCTAGTTTAATAATTCTACAGAAAATTATTGATGCATGTGTTTCGATCGATTGAGTCTAACTTTCGATCGATCGAGCCTTGCAGATTTTGAATAGTAATTCCTACAATTACTCAATTTCAACTTTACATCAAACCAAACTTTGAGCAAGTCTAAACCTAGACTCTATGTTTTGATCATGGTTTGCCAACAAATACAAAGTGAAGTTCTAATACATTAGTTCCTAAAGTCTTAGAACCTAACATTTTTCAATGAAAGGGTTTGACAAACTTATGATGGCTTGGTTGGATCAGTGCATGCATGCATTCAACTAAAAAAAATTTATGGGACTCTTCCGTGTAATTTATGGACATATAAGGAAACATATGAACGTGTTTTTGATTACGATCCTTCTGATGCTTTGAAGTTTTTGAAGGTATGATGTCTATTTTGGAGTTAATTTTCATTGTTACGTGTGTTAACATTGTCATTAACATTTGTCAACAAGTTATTGTATTTTGGAAAAAAAAAATGTTATTGTATAACCTAAATGTCAAAAATGTTAAATTAAAAAAGAAAACATGGAATATAATGTGACATGTCAAAACTTAACTGGTAAAAAATCATTAAATAAAAACCAAAAAAAAAGAAAAGAAAACAAACTTAACTTTTTTTGGCAGTTGTGGATTCTAGTCAGCTGGTAACCTAGTTTAACTGGTAAGTGGTAAACACATCATTAACTAAAAACAAAATAAAAAGTAGCTTATTTGTTTATTTTGCTCATTAAATAATATATTAAGACCATTTTTTGATTTCGTTTTAAACAAATAAAATACCGAAAACTTAACTTAGACAAACCAAAAACTAGAATTTCCCTTGTGTTGGGAAAAACTTCTCAGACATACATTGGAAGTGCAGAGAAAAGCATTCCATGTCCAGAGAAAAGTTGCAAGAGCTGAGAAAAACTTTCAGAGATACATCATACATAATGCATGCAAGTGTTTTAAGTACATGTTTTGCTAAAGCTCATTCTACGTTATATACACCCCAAGACTATTTCGACAGTAGAATATTCCCATTGTTAAGGAACATTTTGATAAATTAAACATGACATAAAAAATTGGCTTTCTGATCTTTTTCTTTTCATACTTTTTTAGTCATATTTCCTTTATCTTTTCTCTTATTTTATACCCACCCTTTTTTATCTCCTTCTCTTTTGTTTTTCTTCTTTTGTCTCTCTGCTTTATCTTTTTTCTTCTTTTTCAGCCTCCTCTTTCTTCTGTCTTTATTCCTTAAAAAAAAAAAAAAAATTTATAATATATTCTTTCTCATTCTCTTTTTTCCTTTTTCTTTATCTCCCTCTCTCTTTCCTTTTTATCTTTTCTGTCCTTTTATTTATTTTATAATTTTACAGCCGCCTCCCTTTTGTCCCCTTCTCTCTTCTTTTTTTTTTTTAAAAAAAAAAAAAATTTCTTTCCTCCTCTTTCTTATCATAATTATTAATTAGTCTTTTTTTTTTTTTTTTTAATGGTTCTCTTTTTTCTTACTTTTTTTTTCTCTCTCCCACTACTTTTCTTTTAAGTGAAATCTACTTTTTACTTTGCTTCTTTCTATTTTTTAATCAATCTCCCTTCTCTTTTATTTTTCCTTTTTCTTCGATCACTCCTTTCCTCATCTTTTCTCTCTTATGAAAACTACTTTTTTTTCTTTTCTTTTTAAATGGAAAAAAAAAATTATAAGATACTTCTAGATTAAGATGATGCAGTGCTCCCTTTTTCATGGTAGATATCACCATAAATTTAATTAATAAAACCTACCATAAATGTTAGAGGATAGAGCATTACATTACTGCACTTTGGGAGTATTTAATAATCACTTTTTTAACAGATCTTCTCTTTTGCTCGATCACCTAATATTTTTCTCTCTTTCCTTCTTATTTACTTTAAATTACATTTTACAGTCTTCAAGTTTAAGTTATTTGTTATTTGATCCCGAAAGATTAATGTTTTTCAATTTCATCCTCTTCAAATCATATTCAATCTAACACTTTCATTCATTTCTATTACTTGAATTGCCGTTAGCCCTGCAAAATGATACCACCCTTACTAATTTCACAAAATAAATTTCCATCACTCTTAAATCTCTTCCACGAACAAACTCGTCCACAACAACCTACAAAATGATCAAACAAGTAGGGCCAACAAATTCTGTGTTTGAATAAAACACTGCTTGGAGAAATTCTAGGAGCAAACCTCAAGGAGAAAACACTCAACGGTTAGGTTTTTTGAAGTTCAGGCTCAAGAAACTTTGGTTCTTGCGAGGGTAGTGATACGGCTGCCTCTCACCTAATAAAAATGAGTGCAACAAGGGCGGCATTTATGTATGAGAAAGATAGGTTAAAAATGTGGTTCAACAAAGTATATATACTATTTTCAATAATCTTGCTTGAGCGAGGTCAAACAAACTTTCTATCTTGATTGTTCGAGCGAGTCTTCTGAAACTTGAATTCCTTAAGCAACTTCTTAACTCGACACATTATATATAAAAAATTAACTATTGTGAATGCTATCCTCTTAGGTTAAGGCAAAGTCTAATCCTTATTAAAGAGGTAATGTATTCCTAGTCCAAGAGGGAATAGGAAAAAAGTCTTATAAATAGCAATGCTACAAAGAATTTGATGGCTTTTGGTCTAAGGGTCCTCCATATGGGGGGAGAGGGAAAATAGAGCGTGAAATCAAGAGAGAGAGAGAAAAAAAAAAGGATTTTTGCTTGTGAGGAATGCAAGAGGAAAGTGAGAGCAAAATGTTGCCACCTTCGATGAGACAGCCAAAAGAGGAGAGAGTAAAGAGTTGCCACTTTCGATTAGATTGCTAAGGAGGATAGAGCAAAGTGTTGCTACCTTCAAGACACAAAGAGAGTGTGTGTGAGAGTAAAGAAAAATAAGAGAGATTTTTCTTTAGCCGTGAGACATGCACAAGAATTATTGTAATTGATTTGATAAATAGTGAAATTATTCGGAGTTTTTCCCGTGGTTTTTCCCTTCAAAGAGAAAGGGTTTTCCACGTAAATTTTGTGTTCTTGTGTGTGATTGTTGTTTTGGATTGCTAATATTATTTGGAACCAACAAGTGGTATCAACGCTAAGGTTAGAGTAGAACTGGTGGCTGGAGAAGAAGGCAAGGCTTTAGGGATTGAAAAGTTTGATGGAACAGACTTTAGATATTGGATTAACTCTATCAAGATTAGTTGCACACAATGTTGTGAAAGAAAAGACCACAGTGGTATCAGAGCTTGGTTGATTTAGTGGATGACTCTTTTTGTGAATTAAGATGGAAGAGAAGGAATAGCTTTGATTAAGGTGGAGCTATTCCAAGAGGAAACGAGGACTACTAGATTAAGGTGGAGCAATCCCAAAAGGAAAGAAGATAGTTGAGGAAAATTGATTGAATTTGAGTCAAGGTGGAGATTGTTGGGAAATTGCCTCAAATTCCATTTGTGACTTGGAAAGTCAATAAGGTTTCCTAGTTGAAGAAGGAAAAATTAATTTGGGCTTCCTTGTTGTAGAAAGAAAGACTATTCCTCGGTGTTTGATTGACATTACAAGCATGAGTATGTTCCTATATTTAATGACTACATTTATGCCTTACAAGTTCTAATGGTTTTTCTCATAAAAAAAAAAAAATTATAATGGCTTTTCCCATAAAAAGAAAAGATTTAATAGTTTTGTAATGACCAGTAGATTTTATTGTTAAACAACTGCTACCATGTGATGCCTGTCCTTTTTTATTTGTTATTTTTATGTTTTTCCAAATTATGGATATTTTTTCGTCATATCTTCTACTAAGGCAGTTAGCTATGGCTCAATAGTAAAAATAAAATAACAAAATATTAGATTATTTTACCAAATAATTATGAGTTTTTCTAACATGTGGTTTAAAATTTTATTTAGAAGAAATTCGTAATAATTTTGTTCAAGTATTAAGCGGGGTTTCTATAAGTTTGTGCCCCTCATCTAACTAGATTTTCCATGCAATTTTTTTGCAAAAACCTAAAACTAATTTTCTAGAAAACAATAATCAGAAAAAAAAAAAAAATCCTAATCAAATTGTAGTTCTTAGACCTATAAATTACATTAGGCTTACTTTAAAAAATAAAAACAAAAAACTTTAGCTGTAATGCTCAAACTAAACATCTTGAATTTAGTTCAGGTTCATATTTCAATTTCATAGTCTAATTATTTACATGTCTTGTATGCTTTGTGAATGACAGTTGTATGGAATTTGAATTTATCTAAGAAATTGTTGAAGAGATCTCAAATTCTAAATTAAATCGGATACCATTATTTGTTACTAAATACTCAGTTGGAATAAATTCTCGCGTAGAGGCCATAATATTGCAATTAGATATTGGGTCAAATGATGTTTGTATGTTAGGTATGTATGGCCCCATTGGAGTGGGAAAAACAACCCTCGCAAAAGCTGTTTATAACAAAAAATTTTACTGTTTTGAAAGAAGCTTTTTTTTGGAAAATGTTAGAGAAAAGTCAAGGACATTTGATGGCATTATCCAAATACAAGACATGCTTCTTTGTGAGACCCTAGGGAATAGACAATTGAAGGTGTGTAGTGAATTGAAAGGAACCGTTGCGATAGAGAACATACTTCACAATAAAAGAATTCTTTTTATCCTTGATGATGTGGATAAATCAAACCAAATAGAAAGATTGATTGGAGGATGTGATTGGTTTGCTTTTGAAAGTTGAATCATTATAACAACAAGAAATAAACATTTGTTACATACTTTAAGAATATGTCATTCTACTTACATGGTTAACAAATTAGGTGATTATGAAGCTCTTGAACTATTTGGTATGCATGCCTTTCAAAAAAAAAAAAAAAAAACCTGGGGAACATTATTCAGAACTTACTAATCAAGTTATATGTTATGCCAAGGGCATTCCATTAGCTCTATCAATAATTGGCGCCAATTTGCATGAAAGAAATGAAATGAAATGAAATGGAAAAGCACATTAGATAAGTATGAAAGGATTCCTGACAAAGATATTCAAAAAGTGCTCCAAGTAAGTTATCAAGGATTGGATGACACAGAACAAAATATTTTTCTTGATCTTGCATGTTTCTTTAAGGGTCATTTCAAGGATTATGTTGTGGATATACTAAATTCTTACGATCTATACCCAGTTATTGGTATTCAAAAACTTATTGTTAAGTGTCTTATAAATGTTGATTGATTTAACAAATTATGGATGCATGACTTGCTACAACAAATGGGTAGAGAGATTGTCCGATAGGAATCACCACAAAAACCCGAACTATGTAGTAGACTTTGGTATTATGAGGAATCTTTTGAAGTACTAACGGAAAATAAAGTATAACTTGGTCTCATTCACCTTTTCCCTTTTCTTTAAAGGGAAAATTTAATGGCTATTTTATTTTTGGTTTTTCCTTGATATAATTTCTTTCTTTACTTATGGAAGAAAATTCAAGTCTATTAACAAGGTTATAATTTAATAGGCATTATATTTTTAGTGAATTCTTTTTATGATGTAATTCATTAAATGTTTTGTCTAATCAAGGACCAGACAACATTCAAGGCATGATGATAGTCTTACCTAAACCAACAAAGTTGCAACTAGAAGCTAATTGTTTTGAAAAGATGAAAAATCTAAAGTTCCTTATGGTTGGTAATGTAGATATTTGCAGAGGTCTTGAATATCTCCCTAATGGATTAAGGGTGCTTAATTGGCTAGGGTTTTCTTTATATCCTCCTTACCATCCAATTTTCGTCCTCAAAAACTTGTTGCACTCAACATGCCACAAAGTTAGATTATATTGGACAAGCTTTTCAAGGTATAGTAATTTGTTATTTATTTATAAATTATTATAACTTCATTAATCTGTATTTTAACATTTATTGAAGTTAAATTTTTTATTTTTTTTTCTACAAAGGTTAAAAAGTAGAAGCTTGACACATGAATTTTCATAATTGTCAACACATTAGGAAATTACCAGAATTTTCTATTTGTGTCAACTTCCAATTAGCATTTATGAATTGCAACATCTTTGCCAAATCTTGCTTTATGGTAATGTCCAATTTTCAAAGGGCGTGGGGATTGGTAGACATGCACCGTGCAATTCTTCAAAATATTGTTATCCAATGTTGAATTTTCTAAAAAAGTTCACTTCTTGTTTCACCCACTCAGAGAAAAGTAAAGATTTGAACCTACGAGAAAGCATTATCAGATTCAATAGATTGCATTGGCTTCTAATTAGGGATTCCAAGTTCCTTAAAAAAATTCCAAAGCTTTTAGAAGGTATTAGAAGAATAGATGCAAAAAGTTGCATTTCGTTGAATTCAAATCATTAAGAAAATTAATCCTTCAGATACGTCTCCTTCTCTTAAAGTAATATAATAGAAACAATTTTGGTTACCTTTGTAAATACATTTAGTAGATTTGCTAAACTTCAATTTCTCAAAATTTCAAATTGCATGCAGTTTGGAAGAAAGTTAGGACTTCCACAAGATATGAAATGTTCAAGTGTGAAAGGGAACGTATTAATGCATTTTCATTCACATCACAAATTATTGCATCAGATTGATTTCTCTTCCTGGGTCTCCAAGTTTGACGTAATTAAGGATGAGTTCGTTCCCACTCTAGATGCGTAACTAATGATTGATTTTGGAGAGAGATATGATATTAGAGTACTAGGAAAGAAGATTCCAAAGTGGTTTAACCATCAAAGCATAGGGAGTTCCATATTATTCTGGGTTGGTCCTAAATTTCCCACATTTGCTCTTTGTGTTGTTTCTCATCTAGTTTCGTTGAAAGACAGTTATGCTAATAATGATAGCTACGGTTCTATTTGTGATGATATAATTGATTTGATTTGTGATCTCAGAATTTTCATCAATGGTCATAAGCGACCTTTCATTAAGTCGGCGTTCTTTCAGTATTTGAAGTGTGATCATCTGTGGTTTTATGGTGAGCCTCATAGCTAGTTACAGAGGACATTTGGAGACTGGATGCAAGGTGATCAGAATCATGTGGAGATTTTAAGTAAAATTTCTCATTGGACAAGTAAATTTGGAAAATTTGCTCCTAAGATTGCGAGGATGGGGGGTGCATGTGGAATGCATTTGTTCTCCTCAGAATTCCGTTATCATCCAAGACAACTCTCAAAATGTTGATGACTCCAAAGACACTATGCTTACACCTTTACTACCTCCTTTCTCCACTTCTAATGGTTCACATACGAATCTTGGGTGTTTCAGCAGACTTAGACTTAGACACAAGCTGGTTTGACTAAAATTTGGGTATTGACTCAGCAGATGGTAATGGGTTTGAGTTGGTTTCTTCTTCAATATTCCATCTCTTTCTAAAAAGAAATATTTCTAGGTATTATTTTTACATTGTAACTATTTTCCATTGCGTCATCTTTATTTGATTTTTTAATGTTGTTGAATGCCAGAGTATGTCTCACTGTATTGCATTATTTGATTTGCATCTTTGGGGGACTTTGACAGTTCCCATTCTCTTTCTCTAAATTAATGGGGTTTTTCATATAGGGTAATAATTTAGAGAAAAAAAATGGGAAGTGACAAAGACCCCCAATTAGAAAGCAGGATTGATGGTCATATTGTTGTTGAATTCTATATCTTGTAATGTTAAAAGAGATTTCAATCTTATCCAAGAGAAAAGCATTTAATTTATCTAGTTAGTGGACAAGTAAAGTCCAAAGGCCTATACTTTTTTAGACTCACAAAGATCAACATCTTATTAGCCATTGTCAAGAGATTACTTGTAATGATTAGAATTATTGGTTTTATTAGTTGAGCATATTAGTTATGGGGTTTGGAGGGGCTCAGTGGTATTAGTTCTGAAAAAGATAGCTTGAGTGAATGTTGGTGGGAAGTAAAAGTTTAATTGATGGAATGGTCACGGTTCCATTGATTATATGGTCCACCCATAAAGTCATTGTCTTGTTAAATTTGGTACAATTTCAAAGTCTTTTAAGGGTTAAACATTTTTCTAAAGTGGTATGGTATGCAGGATTTGGCAGAACTAAGAATTTCACTAGGAGTGACTTAAAATCTTAGGAATCTATTTTTCTCCCTTCAAAATGGTGAAAATCATGGTTCTTATTTTATTTGAATATTTATGATTTTAATGGTTTTAAACGCAGTTGAATAAGAACCGTATTTTCTACAAGGTCAAAGTTTTATCCTGCATAAACCGTACAATACCGAGTGCCCAAGTTGGAGTAACTTTGTATCGACACAGGCCCTTAGTAGCAAATAGCTGCTCATGTTTGTGTGGAGCTCAAACCCGTTGCCAATGTTTAAAGGAGGTGGGCTCCATGCATTCAGTGGGAGCATCTTCAATGCAGTCAAGCAATTTAGACAGTCTAATTAGGGATAAGCCAGTTATTGCTGACTTGAACATCACTAGTGTTTCAGAGATACAAGATACACCAAAAAAAACAGCCCAATGTCACCCTCCAAAAACGCAGTGCATAATGACTCATATTTAACAGAACGTCAACCTCCTCTAGTCCATAATGACATTGAGCACCTTTCTTTGCCATCCGATTCAGGGGTTCCAATGGATGTTACAAATGGGTCTGATTTTGGTTTGGAGTTGGACTTAACCGTTGGTCATGGGTTTAACTTGGGTTCTTCTTCATTGGTCTATCCATCTGTAAACGATGATTTTGACTTCAATCCATATCCACAGTTGAAGAAAATGAAAGCATCTTAGTTCGATCAAATTCCTGAGAAACATGGCAAGGTACTGTTATTACATTGAGACTGTTTTCTTTTGCATATCTTTGTTTGATTTCTTTTGAGATGTTGAATGCTAGTGTATGTCTCCCTCTTTAGTTGTATTGTTTGATTTGCGTCTTTGTCACTTCTCACTCTCTTTCACTAAATTAACACACTCATTAATAAATAGGTACAACTTGAAGGATATAATAATGCAAAAAAAGAACAGAACTAATGAAAGAAATTAGCAATTTGATCTGTTGCTTTTAATGGCCAATAAGTTTCCAAAATGCTTCTAGAAAAAAGCAATAAGTTGTGCAACTTAATGGACAAGTGAGGATAAAATGAATATGATATTTTATATTGATGATGATCAACATCTACTTGGTCATACACAGGAGATTACTTGTATTGAGTTGGATTTATTGGCGTAATTAGTTAAGCATATTTTCTATGGGATTTTGAAGGGGGCAGAGTGGTGCTTGTTTGGCAACTGAGGCCTGCCAAATTTGGCAGAAGTGAGCATTTAACTAGGGATAACTTAAAATTTTAGGAATATATTTTTCTCCCTTCAAAAATGGAGGAAAATAATGGTTCTTATTTTCTTTGACTATTTTATGATTTGAATTGTCTTAACATGCAGATGAATTGGATGATTGTGATTGTAATGGGTTTCAATTTTTCTTGCCTTAAGGCTATGATCACCTGCCTAGACTTCTGCATGGTAGAGAGCCATTTTCCAATGTAGCAGTTCCTTGACATCTAATTCAAGGCTTCTAATGGATATATCAAATTGAACTATTATTACATTGAAACTGTTTTCCTTTGCATCATCTTTATTTGATTTATTATGCCAGAGAATGTCTCCCTTTTTTGCATTGTTTGATTTGCATATTTGGGGGTCTTTTTCACTTCCTATTCTCATTCGGTAAATTAATGGGCTATTTCATGTGGGAACTAATTCAGTTTGAAAGGACATTTATGCAAAGAAAAAGTAGAATTGATGGTCATTTTATTTGTTTTTGAATTTAGTTTCTTGTAAATTTGTAATGGCAAAGGAACCTTCAAAATTATTTGAGAAAAAGCATTAAATTGTCTAGTTAATGGACCAGAAAGTCAGAAGGCCTATGCTTTTTCAGACTCACAAAGATACACATCTAATTGGCCATTGCGAAGAGATTACTTGTAATGATTAGAATTGTTGGTTTTAATTAGTTTAGCATATTCTTATGGTGTTTTGAAAGGGCTGTGGTATTAGTTCTGAAATAAATAACACAAGTGAATGTTGCTTGAAATTTAAGTTTTGATGAATGGAATTCTCATGGTGCCATAAATTTTCAGCTAGAAGACTCAGTTAAACCACAATGCATTGTGTATTATGGAGAATATATAACATATAGATTCAACCAACCGAAAAGAAAAATTTAGAAGTCGGAGCAAGAGTGAATGCTTGAACTTAAATTTTTGGTTTCTATATTCAACTGATAAAGTCATTGCTTGTTAAATTTGGTGCAATTTTAAAGTCGTTTGAGAGCAAAACAATTTTACAAAGTGTTCAGGTTTGGCGGATTTGGCAGAACTAAATATTTAACTAGGAGTGACTTAAACTTAGGAATAGATTTAACTAGAATACAATTTCACTTTATATACAATATGCAGGAACATCTTGAAGAATATGTTAGACCTAACACAAGAAGAGCAATCTTGTATCAAGTAAGAAATGTTAAAGCTTATCACTTCTCAATTGCGTTCCTTTAACTATTTGTTGTAATTTTTTTGAAAACATCACATAGAAGTATTGAGGTTAAACATAGAATTGGATTTTCTATTAACAGAAAATCATTCTCGATTAATTGTTCATAGACTTTACATTAAGATGTCCCTAACTTGACCTACAACCTGTGGGCTATAGGAATATGTAAAAGGTATATCAGCAACCGGAATGCAGTCTAACTATGGTTTTGAGGTTCAACTTAATGCTTGCTGGACCCATAAAATGACATGAACAAAAATTGAACTGATCCGTTTGGCAATTTCTTGTTTCAGTCATTCATGGCAGGGGTGCAGGCATATATTCTTGTATTAGTTAAATAGTGCTTGGTCACAAAATCTTTTCTCACCTCTTTTTCTTATTGCAATCTATATATATCTAAAAGCTGAAGCGTAGCTTTTAATTTTGCTATACTCCTGTTAAGCCACATCAGCGACCACGTCATTATTTCCATTAATAAAAAAATATTTTATTTTCATTATTTTTCTATTATTGTTTTATAAATTCCCACTTCAGCTTCCATAACACCCATGACTCTTTATCTCCATTGTTTTCAACTTCCCATATAATTTCTTAATTGCCTAGACTCTCTATTTCCCTCTTTCTTGCCTCTTCCTCTCCTCATTGAACTCAACCAGTTCATACCTATTTAGTTGCCATTGTCCCTATAAAATTCCGCACAAATTAGTCTTCTAGGGAGCTCTACAGTTAAAGCTCTCGAAAGGATAGAACTGCTATGCCTCAGGTAGTCCAAGATGGTCTAAATGATCGGCTTCACAAGTTCATGTCCTCATTGGAGAATCCAAATGCAATCGGTTAGTCTTCACATCTACATATGGATAGCAGTGAATCACAAGTGACTGTAAGCAATTAGTTTTGACCAACCCTTTTCAAATGAATATGTATCCTTCATATTACTCATTACTTTAGGCTTTTGCTCACATGAATATGTATCCTTCATTAATCATTGCTTTAGGCTTCTGTTGTTGTAACAAGCTAGATGATATTGTTGGTGATCATGATAATATTAGTTGGTGTTGAAATTTCTATTAAGAAAAATAGGACTTATGAATTAATTAATGAATTAGCTTTTTTTTTTTTAAAGGATGGATTATCCAAGTATAGTCTCTTTTCAAAATGGCATATTTTTTCTTGGTTTTTTTTTTTTCAAAATGTCCTTAGAAAGTTAGCTTCTAACTTTAAATGTCAAATTGCTGCTGCTTGATCATCCCTAATTAGCCTGCCAATCTTTGTGATATTTTGTGAACTATTCATGTCGAACATGGCTGATTCTCCCATTGGGCCACTTAGTCAATTGGCTAAGGCTCCAAGTGGATGGTCCCATGAATTTGCATTAGCTAGATTTGTGCATGTATGCATGGTAATTGCTTTGACTTGTAGAAATTAAGACTCAAATACATATAAAATGCATTTTAATTTCAAATATGATAATACATAAAAATATATTCATAGGAGGGATAAGGAAAAAAAAAAAGGAAAATAATTCCCATAAAATGAAAAACTACATATTATACAATGGCCATAATCTGCTGCTCTCTCTAAATTTAATGTAATACTTCTTCTGGCATTCATGAAGAGAGTTATTTTTGATCCACATCTCTAGATGCCAATAGCCATAAAGAGTTCTATACTTGATTCCACAGATCCCTCAGATCAAATGTGTTGCGAGAATTACTTGCATTCTCAGCAACATCACTGATCCTTCTTGAGAATCGTCGTGTTTGTCTTCCCCAATGCCCCATTATATTATAGTCCTCATTAGCTTCAATATGATATGACTCCTCCAATGCCCCCATTATAGTCCTCATTACCCTTAACATGATTTTGTGACGAAGTATTGGTTTATCAACACGCAAAGCGTTTGGTTTCTTGTGATGTGTCCTTGATGTGATATTAAGGTTTTTTAGTTTATTTTATTTTATTTTTTTCTAACATTATCATAATCTAAAATTAAAAAAATATATTACATTACCTTAATTTCATTACTTTCCTAAACAATGTAACGTTGTATTCTTGTATTGAGATTAAATTAATATAAGATTACAATAATATAATATTACGGTGTAATGTAACATCACAGCAAACAAAATGCTCCCTAAATGTAGACTAAAAGAGCGATGGTTGATGTGCCTCCGAATAATATGAAGAGTACTAAAAAGTTGTTGGGGGCTAAAACTAGGAGTTTCTTTGTCCAATTCTACGTCTTCACGCTTAGCAGATATAATCATGTTGTTCTCTAATTCACATAGCGTGTTTATTTTTATTATCCACATCATATTTGAATAAACTATCTAAACATTTTGTAAATCTAATGCATTAAAATAATAATAATCAAAGTCTTTTCTAAAATGGTTTATTGGATATAGAAGTCATCAAATATTTTAAGAATGACTCTTTGTTTGCCTGGGTAATAATACAAATGTATGATTATATGAGTATATTCTTTATTGTTTTAATTAAATTAAATGACAATAAATTGTCTTCTCCATTATATAAGAGGAAAAAATGTTTTAGGTTTTAATTTTTTATTATTAATATTATCAATAAATCACAATAATCATTCTTATAATAGTTACATTCTTATACATATATAGTCCACAAGTATGAGAGTAATATTCAATAGCACAAAAATTTACACCATGATTCTTCCTTTCATTTTTCAACTTCTTTTTTATTATTATTAATTTTATCATCTCAATTTGAATTCATTATTTAATTTTTGTAAAATCTATGTTTAGTCTATACTATATTTAATTATGAAGTTTCTAGGGTATACTATTTGATGGCTGATTCGAATGATTTCTTGACAAAATTTTGTTTGAATAATTTGATAAGTTGTGTTATATTTCTTTGAATTTTTTTTTTGTTTTTTTTTGTTGTAGTTGTTGTTGTTGTTGTTTTTTTTGTTTTTTTTTTTTTTTTTTTAAGTAATGGTAGTTGATTAACTTATGCCGTAAGAAATTTCTTTTGGCAATTCACAAAATGTTCCTTAAAGAACTTTTATTACAAAATTTTTACTTTTAAATAAGTTTAATTACAAATGATCATTAATAATATTCCCACGCATAGCATAGGTTTGTAGCTAGTTGAGCATAGTTGTTATGTTCTGTGATATGTATCAAGATAATATTCTTTTGGAACACCCCCAGAAAAAAACCCCTTATTTTATTTTACAGATTTTCTTGCCCTGCCTAACTTAGGCTTCTAGGAAGGGATGCCCTATCTCAGATCCAATTTTTTTCATCCTGATTTATTCCCTTTTATATGTTCTTGTTATGAGGCTTTAATTATTTTTATTTGAAAATGAATTTGTAATCATGTTAGCAAGTTAGTGATAAGGCAGGTGGTGGAGCTCTGTCTTAGATCCATTTGTAATCTTGCATTAGGTTAACATGCAGTTGTATCCGCTTCTATTAACTATTTGTACCCAAAACAAATCTTTGTTCTTTTGCAATAGCTATGTGATATCCTCTTCATTCCTATTTCTTGTAGTTCAATATTAGGCTAGACATGATCATAATTAGAATATCTTTTTTGTGTGCTAATTACCTTTGATTCTGTGCCCAAATCGAGTGCATCTTTTTTTGCATTAAATTATATTTGGGTTTTAAGTAGTTCGCAATATAATGCTATTTTTGCAACGTCAAGATTCTTATTTCAATTCAGATCTGGCAAGGATTATTAGCACATGATTTACCAAATTTTTTTTAAAAGGCTTATTTGCTTAGAAGGATATTATTAGAGTTGCACACAATATTCTTGTACTTTTGTCATTCTGGTGTAACTAAGAATGAAACACAGCTTCTGTGACATTAAGTGCACAAATATAGACATTTATTTCATTTATTTCTTAATATATGTGTAGGGTTAAGATAGCTTGACCCCGGTTAATTATTCAATTACCCAAATTGATTAATTAGATTCAATTTGCATGCAAAATGTGAAGGCACCAACAAACACCAAAATACTAAGTGCATCGGAAAATAAATTAAACACGGTGATTTGTTGACAAATGGAGAAAACCTTGCAAAGCAAAAACTCCATTGGGTGATTTTAAGGTTACTGCTTCCAAGAATCCACCAAACAATAACCAAGCGGTTACAAGTATAAGGAATCTTACCAACTACTCTTAGCCTATCTTGAAATACCAACTTACAATTGAACCTTTGCTCCAATACCCAATTGGACTTGATCTTGTAGTAGCCTTCTTTCCCTTAATGCACAAATCTCTGATTTATGACTAACCCTTTTGCACGGATTCCAAGTACATGACTAACTCTAGCAACTTAATCAACGATGAAGAACTGGAAGCACTTGGTTACAAAATCCTAAGGCGTACAAATGCAATAGTTTCACATAGAGAAAATAAGTCTCTTGGTCTCTATATCTATGTGTGATAGCCTTTAAAATAAGCTTTATATATGTTTAGGGTTGTGAGAAAAGAAACCCCAAACAAATATGCAAGGCTAGGACAAATTTCAGATTTGGAAATTCTGAAATTATAATTCTCAATAGATCAAGCTGCTGTCAAGTTATCTATTGAACTTCACATTAAGTCTCAATAGCAGGCATCTATCGAGCTATCTGTCAAAACTTAATGAACAACTTTTCTTCACTTGTTTCTTGGACCAATCTTCATGTTATTGATACTTGACTTGAACAATATGTTTCTTGAAGTACTTAACCCATCTTAGATCTACCCAATTACACTCAAAGGATTAGACAATTACACAAAATATGACCTTAACAATATGGTATTTGAGCAAAGATAGATAGCACTTATTTGAAGACTTTGCGAAATTATTTTAAACTATTGGGGAAATTTTTTAGCTTTATCAAATTGTATGGTGTGGCTTTAGAGGAGGAGGGGTTGGGGTTCAAGATAGAGGAGGAGAAAGTAGCACAAAGTTTGAGTCATTGAACTAACTTGTATATATTGGTGGGGTTATTGTAGGTTAAGAGGATGACCTCCGCTGCTAATAGTGAACTTGATGAAAGAGTATACGACCATCTTGGATCTCCTTAATTAGTCAGCATTTGGCTCCAAATTAAAAAACCAACTTATTTTACTATTCAACTTATTTTTGTTACTATCATTGCCCTATTTCAGCTAACTTTTACCTTTATTTACAGTATTTTTAGTAAAAAGTTTTTAATTTCAGCTATATAAGCGAATCCCAAACAAACCCTTAGAATGGCTTAGCTTGGGATGAAATTCGCAAAACAGCGGCAGCTAATGTTGAGCTTTGGGAAGCTAATATCAAGGTGCCATTCTATCTCATTTGTAATGTTGCTAGGATAATGGGGTCTCCCCTTTCATTTCCTCTTGTTATCACTAAAGAGCACCCCTAAGCATGGTGCATGTATAGTTGTATTTTCTCCCCCTTTGATGAAATGGCATTACTACTTTCTTCATCAAGTAAATTGAGTGTTTTTGGGTAACATGGAATGAAGCACGATCATATAAATTCTATAATAATCAATGAATTGGATAACTTTGAGTAGCTTTCATTCATTTAAAAGTAACATTTTGCAGGATCATTCGGATGCAATTGCATACAAAGATTGGATCTCATATTTGTGATTTATGCTTGATTAATGTTAATGAAAGTTAGAATATAGGTCAGCAATAATACCATTCTGATGGGATCAATGATAACTTGGGATATGCAATATCCAACTAGGGAGTTTGAAATATCTTATTAGAGGAAAAAACAAAAAGTTTGTAACTTCTCAAGCCTTAGCATGTTCTCAAAAAGTTCAGAGAACATCTAGGAAGAGATACAAGAAGCAGTTGACGAAAAGCCATGAGTAGTCAAAATTGAAGTGGGTACCGAGAAGGACAAAGACTACAATTCAATAGAATGTATTGTCACAACACTTTAGTTTGTTCTTGAGATAGATAAGAAGGTCTTTTTGGAGGCTTGTGAACTTTTAGAAGATGAGAGAATGACCAAGGAATTTGCAGTGAGGAAATGCTTATTGAGAAAGCTTTGACGGTACATATATATAAATATATATATATATATATTTCTTTTTTGTCAATTTGGAATTTAATTTAGGTGTGGTCCCAAAGTTTTGTCAATGAAAATTTATTTTATGAATACAAAGTGCTGAAGGTTTTGTTGGAAGTCAAGTTGATTTTGTTGGGAGCACATGCATGGTACTGTCTTTCTCTATTCTTGAAAAAAGTGACCAAAATTTTATATTAGCTATCACAAACCTTTTCTAGGCTTGGGAGTTGAGATAACCCTAAAAGACATAAGTTATTGAACATACTTTCAATTACACTTATAGTGATTTACTTTTATAGCATCTTGTATATATATATTTAAAAAATAAAAATTAGTTGCATGTCTTTCCGGGTTAAAATCACATTTTTTTTTTAGTGGTTTGGGCTTATGCTTAAAAAGTTAACTATCAAGATATAAGTTAGGGCAAAATGGCCCATTAGCATTAATTTTTGAAATATTTAGGCCCGAAACATTGTTTGGGAAATATATAGGAAAGTACTACGTTTTGTGGTACTCGAGCTTGGTGAGCTCAAGTACCCCATTTTTCTGCTCCAACGTGGCACCTGCCGTTGGCATTTGAATTTAAAAAATAAACTTGGTACCCGAGCTCATGAAGCTCGAGTACTGCTCAGCCATGTCTCCCTATTACCCCACACTTAAACCATCTGTTACCCACAATACCCAACCCAGAACAGAGCAAAACATACCCACAAACACGAAACCTCTCAATCTCGCTATCTCCCTCTCTCAATCTCGCTATCTCCCTCATCTCCCTCTTGCTATCTCCCTCTCTCAATCTAAAGCTATTTCCACACAAATACTTTGATTCTTCCTCTCAATCTCGCAAATACTCTCATTCTCCCTCTCAATCTCGCGATCTGCCTCATTCTCCGTCGCCGTCTCGCTCTCGGTCTCCCTCTCGCGCTGTTGCTCACGCTCTTGGTCTCCCTCTCACAAGGTATGTCTTGCTCAGCTTGCATGTTCAGCTTGTGGGTATTTTTGTTTGTAAATTTGTGATTTTTATGCATAATTTGATTCTGGGTTTTGATCTCGAAATTAATTTGATTTTGGGTTTTGATCAATTTAGTTAGTTAGTTAATATATGTTTTTCGGTGATTACTAGAATGTTAGTCTGGTTGTGCTTGTCTTTTGGGTTTTTTATTTTCTATTAAGGGAAAGACTTTCAGTGTTCTACATAAGTGTACTACATAAGTGTACTACATGAGAGTACTACATGAATATAAGCACACTTTCAGCTTTGTTTAGTTTACTATGCCCAGGTTTAAGCCAATCCCTTAGGCTGATCCCATCATTGAACTGTTCAGGACCAGACCTATCAATTCTATGTGTGCAAGTCTGACCATTGTTGGCACTTAAATTTTATAATGAGAAATATATAATACAAATCCATAAAACATGTTTTGTAGTATTGCTGGTTCCAACTTCCAAACATTTTTTTTTTTTCAAAAATTCTTGCAGTTGGATTTGAAGTTTAGACTTAAAATATGGGTTTCTTCAAGTTTCTGTAAGACTTCTTCCATGTTTGGTCTTTCTTGTTCATTTGGAGTAGTACGTTGAACAGCTATCGATAATACATTTTGAAATTCAGTTACAATATAAGCCCCAATTAAGCATGGATTTGCCATGGCACTTATGCTTCCTCCTTCCATTATTGCATTCCTTGCCTGTATCAGTGACAATTGACAATAGAAATATATTCAGCTAATCCGCAGGAATTTACCATCTTAGGTGAAAAAACTACTTATAAAATAGTAACATGCTAAACTATATGGGAGACAACATGTTAAATAGAGCATACCTCTTTAAACAGAGATTCTGGCTTTCTTCTTGTCAAAAGTTGAAGTAGCACAACCCCAAAATTGAAACATCATTTGCAGTGGTTTCCATCCTTTCAGTCTTTAACTTGTAGTTTGATAAGATGGGGTCTGAAATCATATTACTGACTGAGAAACTAGAGATTGATCTAACTTTGGTTATATATATTTTTTAGCATGCTTACTTGAATTTGTCCTGTGAGAATTGCTCAGGAATATGAAGATGGATAGGAAGACATAGAGAATAGCCATTAATGGTGATTTTGAGGTCTGCTTTGTACTTGGCCAATCATGAAATTAATTTCTAGTCTCTAGATGTCTTATTCTCATGATTTTTGCACATAACACCAAGAGAGTCGGTTTGGTGTTATTAGTTTTTTTTTTTTTTTTTTTTTTTTTTTTTTTTTTTAATTATTATTTTATGATTTATAAGCAGTTTAGGAGATGAATTCTTAAATTATTAAAGTATGTAGAATAGATCCAGCTTATGAATAGTTCGCAGGAACTGGAAACAACCAGATGTGGACATGTGTCTGTTGTATCCACATGTCCACATTTGGATGTCTGATTAGGACAGTAACTAGACACAAGCAGAACCCTACCTAGGATGGAACAAAATTTCTTTATTTCACTTGAAATGGAGAGAGTTCAAAGTCCATTTCATGCTTAAGATTTCTTTATCATATAACTTTTTAGCATCAAGCTTCTGTAAGTAGAATTTTGGGATGACACGTATCTAGGAGGAACACTGGAAACCAGCAACACTGCCAGCCATTATAACTTCGAAATAAATGAATATGATACTGACTACCTAAATAAACTTTAAAAATAATAATAATAATGATAGAGAAAAAAACTCTTTAATAATCAAATTATAAGCTGCTGCAGAGTCATCGATGCACCTGCATTGACTAACACATACCTTGTATCTCAAATGAGAACCTTTCAGCCCAATTAGGATATTACTGATGTCACCATCTTCCATTTCAACAGAACTCAGACCAGTGCTTTCTGTGTCTGATTCATCACTGAGGCTCTCATATTCATGATCAATCATTTCTTCATCTTCACACATAAAAGGATCATTTGAGTCTTGGTGAATGTCATCATATTGCACTTCCTTGACATTGTTGTACATCAGGTGGTGACAACTCTCCGTTTTGTTAATTGGCAAAATCTGATAAGACTACATATGGCATTTTATAAAGCAAAGGCCTGGCAATATCAAAAGAAATCCACCTGGAGATATGATTTATCAGCTTGTCAGCCCAATTTAAATCTTTGATAGCCACACAGAGACAAGCAAAAGTAAAAGAGTCCCACCTAATGCAGCCAAAAAAGTAAAATAAAATTCATCGACAACGTCTAGATTGTTTAAAGTTAAAAATTTCTGTTCCTTGCATTTGTTTGTTTGTTTTAAATGTTTTAGTTTAATCATGGTTTCAAGATTAAAAAAACTTACCCAAAAATGTTAGCTTGATATATAGCTTTTATGACAAATGTCCAGGGATTATAAAAAAACTTTTCTTCTTTTATAGATACTGAGGCTAACCAAAAATAGAGTAACATCTAGATCAAGGAGTATAGTGTTAGTCTGACAATATGAGGTTTGGAAACCAAGTTTAAGAATTAAAGATTGGAATGGATGGTGATCCTGCCCCCTTAACTTTCTGAGTCTCCCTCTCACTTTCTCAAGTTTAATTCAATTTGAAAGTTCAAAGATGTGTATAAACACCCTTGAACGTTTAGACCCCCCAAATTACAACTTAACCAATTCAAGCATTATGTCAAACAACAAGTGTATGGAAACTTAACATAAGCTATAATATGAAATTGGTAAAACTATCTAAGCCAAATTAAAATCACAACCCACAGCAGATAATAAAAAGGCAAAGATAAAGAGGAAGGAAGATGCAAACACAAAGACAACACGCAATGTGTTATCGAAGAGGAAACCGAAGCCCTCGGCGTAAAACCTCTCCACCGCCCTCCGAGCAATAAACAATCCACTAGAAAATATAGTTGGGATACATGGACAACAATAGACCCTCCAAGCCTAATCTACCCAGTGCACCTAAGCCCTCCAAGCTTCTTGCTCCAACGAGGTTGCGCCGAACCTTTTTCTTTTCTAGCTTCCCGGATTCCGTTACTAGACCGTAACATCCGCCATCCTTGGTATCTTCCAATGCTTCCCAAAACTCCAAAAACACTCAACACTCTAAATTGGTGTGGGTAGTGTTTGGATAGAAATCTCCACTCAATAGGTATGACAATGAGAGAGGGAATGAGAAGAGACTACAAATGTTTCTCTCTAAGAATGAGTAACTCTCTCTAATTGGGTGGGTGTTTTGAAGAAACCTCTCTTAGGGTTTTTCTTTTTGAATAGCCACACATATTTTGTGGGAATGAGGGGTATTTATACTGGTGTGAGAATGGAATGCGAAGAGTCAATTTTCCCAAAAACAAGGCTGGCTGGCGACTTGACCTCACGACTTGACTGAGTCGCGAGTTCAAGCCGCGAGCTAGCTGAATGGCCAGTCTGGATTTTTGTCCTATAGTGCTCCAGCTGGCATGACTGTTCAGCTCCCTTGCATGCTCTGCGCGTGTGTAACTTTTGGCGGCTTGCAAGCCGCGAGTCCTAGCCACGAGTCCTAGCCACGAGTCTCTGCTTCACTGCACTGTCTTGAGCATTTCTTCACACTCTCTCACACACTACCCTTACAACAAGCCCACCTAAATATAGGGTTTCTAAATGCTGAAATATAAGCAAATTTGGCACGGAATAAAGCCAATTAGATGGTTGAATAAATTCAACCTTACAATCTCCCCCTTTGGCTATTCCGTGACAAAACCCTAAAACAGACTCTAGACTTAAACGTGAGTTTGGGAACAATGGCAAAACTCACTCACACCTAAATCTAGAAGTTGTGTAGCTCTTGAATCATATGAACATGAATCTCCTGAAACACAACAATACACCATGATCATTGTATGTAGAAAAGTATGAAATGCATATGAAGCAAGCAATATGTGATCAAGCAAAAATGGAGTTAAGAAATAAACCATGGCTTGATCAAATAAGCAATCACTACAAGGTAGTGATCACAATGCTCATTCACACTTGGAATGAACACTTGAACATACAAGCTAACAAGAACAATGCAAGTTACTTGTATGCCCAACACTCAACCAATGCATAATACACTAAGTATATGCATCTAGGAACAATCCTACAAGGGCACAAGAGTGACAGTACATAAATCAAAATGCAAGACATTTAGATATAAGTATTGATTTTAACATAGCATAAAAGGTTGCATTAAGCAAGGTACATACCATAAAGCCTACAAAATATGCATAAAACATTAGCCCTAAAAGCTTACAAAAGCACATGGGTACAAACCACAATACATCCTGAATAACATCATCAAAATATATAAAAGATTAAACCAAGAGTATAAGTTATGAGTTAGAAACAACTATACACCAAAACCACAGTGTATCAAACCCATATAAACATTAAAACATAAGAATATATAAACAAAGTCAACAAAGTCTCTGATTTTGACAACTCCCCCTCAACACATTACTCCCCCTTAAGAGCTGCTTTTCTGCTTCTCATCAACAATGTCATCAACAATAGAAAGAAACATCTCCCCTTTTTTGATCGGAATGGCCAAAGGGTCACTGTCCATGCTGGGTGGTGAAGCTATCAAGTTTTGCAGACAAAATATCAATCTGGTCCTGCATGGCTCTCATCCTCTCAGAGTGCTCAGTTTGGACTCCTTTGATCCCATCAAGTCGTTCCAGAATGATTTGAAAAGCATCTGGAGGTGTATCTGAAGAAGTTGATGCTCTAGTCCTTTTGCCACTCCTCTTGGGTGTTGAGGTTGATGCATGCCCTGCTGCCTCTGCCTCAGTCTCCATTGGGACACCCTCTCCTTCATCACCTTCATCTTCTTCTCCTGGAAGCCTAACACTTATCCTTTTGCACGTAAGCTTGTTAATTGCAGAGGGTGTGGACATGGGACTGATGTCTTGAGGGATTGGAACACCCTTCTTTCTAAAGATCCTCATTAGCAAACTAGGAAAGATCAATTTTGGCCTAGAGGTTGTTCTTGTCTCATCCACAATGGTATCATATATGTGGGAACTTATGTCAATGAAATTCTTTTCTTTGAGATCCATCAGAAAAATTGCTGTTGCACAGTTGATTGTAGTCAACTTCTTTATGAGATAGAGGTTAAACATCATGATTATTGTTAGACACCTCATGTCCATTGGAAAAGTTGTGGTATTCAGACATTTCCCTTCTCTCTGTCCACCTATCCTTTGTTGAACAGTTTCAATAGATACACTCTTATCTTTGTAATTGACAAACTCCTGATCTTCTAATCCTTCAAGCCCTAGCACATCATCAATGACATGTGCATCCAAAATGAATTCTTTACCTCTAACACAGCAACTTAAATCATTCTCCCTTATCACAGCATTTGAGTAAAACTCCCTAATCAGGGGTTCACACACTACTGGGAGATCACTCGGAAGTTTTTCCCATCCTCTCCCTTCAAAACAGCTGGGGATAAAGGAGTTTCTTAAATCCTCCAAATCTACAAATCTTTCTTGTATGATTCCTACTTTCAAGAAGAAGTCTTTGTATCTCTCAAAGTGTTGAACTGACCTAAACAAATTAGAATCCATTTTCAATCGTTTGTCAACCTTCTTTGCAGGAGTTTTCTTCTTCGGAGGTGAGGGAGCCCTGTGAACAATCAGAAGAGGCCACAACAACATAGTACAAAACATGTGTAGGACAAAACAGAACTTTGTTAGTGATAAGGACAAAAATGCTTTCACTTAGATGAACTAAAAACAATTAAACCTCATGCTACTGAAATCAACCACACAGATGAACAGTCTTAAACAGTGGACACACAAGAACAACAGGGAGAATGCAGGGGAGAATTAAATCAGCAGATATAGAAACTATCCTAAAGACAGATATATGTCAATGAGACATACAATGGAAAGAAAATGATATGACTCATAATCAGCATTGTGAAACTAACAGATGCTCCCAATGTATTCACACAATAGAACATGCACATTCAGCACAGTAAACAACACATGCACAATGGAACATTTTGAAACAACTCATCAGCACAAGTTTAAACAAAATGAGTAACCAAAAAATTTAGCTAAGCACATGATGAAGACCAAACACAACAAAAAAATTTCAAACTCAAACAGTAGCAACCACAAGCTAAGCATGAACAAAGAGCTATAGCCGAAACATAAACCCATCTCAAAAACATAAACTAATGCGAAAAATCAAAGGGGAAAAACACAAAATCAAGTAGAAAGGAGTCCAAGAATGAAAACCCATACCTGTTACTTGAAGATTTTGATCAGAAAATACGCAACAATGGAGTTTTGAGATGGGAGCACGGAGTGTTTGGGAAGGAGATAGTTGAGAGAGAAGATGAATAGTCACAAAAGTTCGAGGGAAAACTGAAAAAGATTTAAAAACTGCCCCGATTTTTGCCAAACACGCGTTTTTCATGACTGAAGAGAGTCGCCACAAAGTCGCCAGTTCAAGCCGCCAAAACACTCAAGGACAAAAATTTGAAAAATTTTTCTAAGTGTTTTTCGCGACTGGAAGGTCTACTCGCGAGTGAGTTGCGAGCTGAGCCGCGAAAATCTCTGAGTAACCCTCGCGACTGGACCTTCCACTTGCGAACAAGTTGCCAAAAATGACCTGCGAAGAAGTGACTGAGGCCCACGACTTGACATATCCGCGACTGAGTCGCCAAAACAGGGCAAAACTGGATTTTTGAAATTTTTAGATTTTTCAAACAAAAAACTTTCCAAAAACACTCAAAAATCTTTTTGTGCTTGAATTAACAAAGATTGAGCATGTGAAAACACATTTCATCAAGTAAAATCACACAAATGAATATGACATTTATTGAATATAAACTTGTGTGTTGTGTGTGGATATCAACAATGAGATAGTCCTTTAGTCTAATGTGAAGCTTCAATGATCAATTCAACCAAGGCATACACAATTAGCACTAGATTATGTGACCCATCTCAATTATAGAAATATGTATATATGGCCTCCCACAAAACTTGATAACATAACTTGGAGCTTTACATTTGACTCCACATTTAATCATAACATTTGATCATTTTGATCTTTTGAGGCAATCACCTCTCATTGTGAGAGTGATATTTGATATTTCACTTTAATGAACAAGCCTTTGGCTTTTTGAATAAACATTCTCTTTAATATAAGGTCGCTTACCCTTTTTCCTAGTCAAATACTAGAATGTGCGACAGGCTTTTGCAGCTCAATATCTCTTTTTATTTGGAGATTTACATTTGGTGAGCTCTTCTTAGCAAAAACAAAAATAAAGAGTGGGAAGATATATAGACACAAGTCTATGCATGTCTCAAGATCAACATAACCATTCACTAATCATTCATAACAAGATTGAAGATCTATTTACAACAATCACATAGATTTCAAGATTTTTCCCACAGTGATATGAGTGCAAAGAGATAAGCAATGTTCGAAAATGCACAAAGCCATTAGCACAAAGGTACAAGGCAAAACAGGTTCTGAGACAAAAGCTCAACAATGTCAATCAAACTTTTTGATTTTCTAATTTTTATGTGATTTTTGAATTTTTGACACTAGAAGAAAAAGATTGATAAAAAACAAAATAAATTAAAAGTATGCACAAGTAGACAAGCAAACCAACCAACAGCAAAAACACCAAGCAAACAAACAAATATTGTCGCAAAGCATAGGAAGTATTAATGCATGGACATGTTGTAATGCTTATGCATGAGTACCATTTTTCACCCACACTCACTTGCGTTTGGGGTGATTTCCTTATAGGATTGGGTACGGGAGTTAGGGCTTTCAAACCTTCGTGAGAAGTTTTCCAAGCAGTTGGTGAATGCACCAATCATCTTCATCACGTTCATCATTCCGGGATCACCATTCTGATCTCTAGATTGTTCACCTCCCCAATCTCTTCTATCATTTCTAGGTCCTCGTGACCTTTGAGGAGTTGCACTATTCTTTGCTCTCAGCTTTTGGCAATTTGGTCGAGTATGCCCTTGAAGTCCGCAATGATGACACACATAGGTTGATCTAGGACCTCTTTGTGGTCGTGGACGAGACTTGGCACGAGATTCAGACTTGCCCACATACTGATTGCGGGGATTCAACAACTGTTGGTTCTCCACATTCTTCTTCTCCTCCATCTTGAGCTTCTCAGCAGTAAGGTCAATTACAACTGGATCTTTAGCCTTTACAAACTTCACTTCTTTAGTGACATTTCTAGATGAGCTACTTCCTCCGGTATATCCTAACCCGGATTTGTCTGAAAAGCTCTTTTGAGATGAAATAACATCATCTAACTTCTTGGTGGTGACCTTCTCTATTTTAGCATTTGCTTGCACAACCTCTTACTCAAGAAATCTCACTTTTGTATAAGCTTCTGACAGCTCACCATTCAGTGTTTCTATTTCACATTTGGCCTCCCTATATCGGATTAGGAGACTTTTGTAATCTTCCTCTGCCGTCTTCATTTTTCTCACAGCAGCCTTGGCCACCCTTGTGTACTCACCCGACTTCTCCAGGAGTGAGTTGTAATTCTCTTGAAGATTGGTTGTGCTTTCATCTTCTTCAGCATCTGATTCTTCAACAATTCCCAGTGATTCTTTATCACTATGTTCTCCAAGGTCTCGTACAAGCAGATTCAACTCGTCTGAAGACTCAACATGAGCAACAGTCATAAAGGCTGAGTAGTTCCCCTCTCCATCATAGCTTTCTTCAGATTCTGAGTCAGACGAATCCGAGTCACTCAATGTCGTGGCATACACTTTGCCTTTCGATTTCAAATAATTCGGACATTCCTTCTTAAAGTGTCTATGTCCGTTACATTTGAAACAAGTGACACCTTATGTAGGTTGGGATTCTTTTCCATCTTTCCTTTTGAATTCCTTTTTCTCCCTTCCTGAACTTTGGAATTTTCTTTTATCACCAAATTTGCCATTATTTTTGAATTTCAAGAACTTTCTGAAATTTTTGACAAGGTATGCAACATATTTGTCAACCACATCTATTCCTGATGAGTCTTGATCTTCCACCTTCTCATTAATGGTCTTAAGGGCAAGAGATTTACTCTTCTGTTGATTGGGCAGCGACATCTCATAAGTCTGAAGAGAACCAACCAGCTCCTGGACTTTGATGTCATCAAGGTCCTTGCTCTCTTCAATCGTTGTCACTTTAGCACGAAAACTTTCCGGCAAAGATCGAAGGATCTTCCTTACAATTTTAGAGTCCTCCATTTTCTCTCCCAAATTGAACTTGCTGACAACCACCTCATTTAGCTTCCCATAGAAAGAGTCAAAGGACTCATCCTTACTCATTTTGAGCTCCTCAAACCGAGTGGTCAGCATTTGCAACTTGGTGTCTTTCACTTTCTTCGTGCCTTCATAGGTGGTTTCCAATATCTCCCATGCTTCTTTGGCAACGGTAATGTGAGAAATCCTGTGAAATTCATCTGGAGACACACCATAGAAAATAGCATTGAGTACTTTACTGTTAGCGTTAGATGCAGCAAGTGCTGCCTTATCCCATGTGGATTTGGCTTCTTCAGGTCTAGTCCAACCTATGTCAACAGCATCCCAAACAGATTCATCAATAGAACACAGAAAAGCTCTCATGCGAACCTTCCAAAAAGCATAATTAATACCATCAAAATATGGAGGTACATTTAGGAATTGAGACCGATCCATCTCAACAGGGAGTCAAGGTTCACACAATGGTAATGAAACCAATAACAGTGTACCCGCTCTGATACCAAATGAAAGTTCAAATATGTGTATAAACACCCTTGAACATTTAGACCCCCAAATTTCAACTTAACCAATTCAAGCATTATGTCAAACAACAAGTGTGCGGAAACTTAACATAAGTTATAATATGGAATTGGTAAAACTATCTAAGCCAAATTAAAATCACAACCCACAGCAGATAATAAAAAGACAAAGATAAAGAGGAAGGAAGATGCAAACACAAAGACAACACGCGATGTGTTATCGAAGAGGAAACCGAAGCCCTCGGCGTAAAACCACTCCGCCGCCCTCCAAGCGGTAAACAATCCACTAGAAAATATAGTTGGGATACATGGACAACAATAGACCCTCCAAGCCTAATCTACCCAGTGCACCTAAGCCCTCCAAACTTCTTGCTCCAACGAGATTGCGCCGAACCTTTTTTTTTTCTAGCTTCCCGGATTCCGCTACTAGACCGTAGCATCCGCCATCCTTGGCATCTTTCAATGCTTCCCAAAGCTCCAAAAACACTCAACACTCTAAATTGGTGTGGGTAGTGTTTGGATAGAAATCTCTTCTCAATAGGTATGACAATGAGAGAGGGAATGAGAAGAGACTACAAAGGTTTCTCTCTAAGAATGAGTAGCTCTCTCTAATTGGGTGGGTGTTTTGAAGAAACCTCTCTTAGGGTTTTTCTTTCTGAATAGGCACACATATTTTGTGGGAATGAGGGGTATTTATACTAGTATGAGAATGAAATGCGAAGAGTCAATTTTTCCAAAAACAGGGCTGGCTGGCGACTTGACCTCGCGACTTGACTGAGTCGCGAGTTCAAGCCGCGAGCTAGCTGAATGGCCAGTCTGGATTTTTGTCCTGTAGTGCTCCAGCTGGCATGACTGTTCAGCTCCCTTGCATGCTCTGCGCGTGTGTAACTTTTGGCAACTTGCAAGCCGCGAGTCTCTGCTTCACTGCACTGTCTTGAGCATTTCTTCACACTCTCTCACACACTACCCTTACAACAAGCCCACCTAAATACAGGGTTTCTAAATGCTGAAATACAAACAAATTTGGCACGGAATAAAGCCAATTAGATGGTTGAATAAATTCAACCTTACAAATTTTTTTTTATTGAAATCAGTGAAGGCTGTATTAGATATATATTATTGCCATTTTTAGACAAATTTATTTATAATTAAAAACAAATAAATAAGACTGTCTTGCTGTTGTCTCCAAATGCCAGATATGGACCCACATGGAGCTGGACCCGCTATACAGACTTTGTTGACGAGGCAGGATGAGCATCGTTCAAATTTGCTTTGGGATGCGCATTTGGAAGGCGAGGTATGCACTTGTTCAATATATGTAGTCGAAAGATTTTTGGAATTTAACTTTGAAGTGTAATTATTATGTAGTATTGTAATTATTATTAATACTACGCTGCTCTATTTGCAGGAAGTGCCAGGTGTATTGACTTGTTGTCACCGAGATAAAGGTCTGCTTGAAGGTAGGGTAGATGGGTTAGATCCATGAATTGTCGCTTCTTGAATCAGGCTTTGATGATGATAATAATTACGGTCACATTTGTGATGATAATCAGGGCAGCTAAAGCTTTTCAATGCTTTCCTATTGGTCTGATTCATGATTTACAACTTTAAAGTAAATCATCACATGACAGATAAATACTGAAATACCGAAAGACACACCAAAAAGAAATACTGAAAGAAGATACGAAACCATTCTAATTAATTCTCGTCAATTCAAAAAAAAAAAAAAAAAAAAAAGAATTACCCATGTACCTGACTTTGGTGAACTCGGGTTCCAAGCATTCATTTATTATAATTTTAATTTACAAAAATCAATCCAAAAAAAAAGAAAAAAGATTTAGTTCACCAAAGTCGGGTACAAATCTGTCAGTTTTAAAAAATTAGGCAGATTGGTACCCGAGTTTGGTGGACTTGAGTACCTCACAAATCTACCTAATTTTGAAAATAGGCAGATTAGTACCCGAGGTTGGTGGACTCGAGTACAAATCTGCCTAATTTTTTCCTGTTGTGAAATTTGGACTGCTTAATTCTGGAATAGGCAGATTGGTACCGAGCTTGGTGGACTCGGGTACTAATTTGCCTAGTTTTTTTCAGAGTGAATAGTACCCGAGTAAATTATGAAAATAGGCCGATTGGTACCCGAGCTTGATGGACTCGGGTACTAGTCTGCCTAAATTTTTTTCCTGTAGTGAATAAGCACCCTGAGTTTGGCCTGCCTAATTCTGAAAATAGGCAGATTGGTACCCGAGCTTGGTGGACTCGGGTACTAATCTGCCAAATTTTTAAGAATCTCTGCCTAATTTTTGGTTTTGTTTTTCTTTAAAAAAAGAAAAGAAAAAAGAATATTACTCTAGTTAATAGAAATGTAGTCCCATATAGAATAAAAAATTACACTATATTAAATTTTGACTTTTATGAAGGACAATTTTAATAGTTATTTGTGGCTTCCCCAGTCTACTGCTTGTGTACTTTGGAGTTCATTTTAATTTTCAATAAATGTTTTATTACTTATTCAAAAAATTAAAATCTGACTGCAAAGAAATGCTGCAAGATCTATTATTTTAGCCTTACTAGATGCATATTATTCCAAAAGGAGTGACAACCTTGAAATAAAAATTGAAAATCACATTCTATTTGAACTAGTGGTCACCTGGGTAAATTTTGAGGGCAAAACACCACCAGACAATGAACTCTGAAGCATAACCAAAAACTTAACTGCATAGATAGTCCTTTTTTTTATTTTTTTTATTTTTTTTAACAAGTTTCCAGCTCTTCACTAAGTATTTGATTTTGTTGAAATATAAGAACTATAATTCATGAACAGATATATAGCAGTAAATCACTAATGCAGTTTCTAGTCCTAATATGTGTATTCTTTCAAGTAAATCTAAACACTAATGGGAAACAGAAAAGACAATTTGCCCCAAAGATCCATGCTAGGGAGTTCAATTACTCATGGTTACTATTAATATAGACATTGCCTTTGCATTAGATGTTAACCCAATAAAATTAGAATCATTAGAACTTCGCACAAGTAACTGACAATCTGCAGTATTCCTGATTACTAATTATAGTATAGTACTACATAACAAATAATGTCATCAAAACTACCTGAACTAATTCATCAGCAGCGGATGCACATGGAGGAAGTTTGTCCCTTGGAAGAATCCGTATTTGTGCCCCACTTTCAGCTGACATTTGCTTGATTACACTGCCACCCTAGAAGTAAAAGGCAGCCTACTTGATTGGAAAGCACAAGTAGCCTAAAAACAATTGAAGAAGACTTATTATCATCTTCATCCCCTCCATCTGTCTCTAGTTCTCCTTCAATTATTCTCTCAAAAACAAGAAAAAGGGCCTTCTGCACGGCTGAAGTTCCCTTATCCGATTTGGCATCTCCCACAGCATCAGATTCTTTATCTTCATTGTTTTCATTCTGTTCCTTTTCATCATCGTTCTTTTCATCCATGTTTGTCTCTTCACCGCCATCATCCCAGCTTGCTTCAGTCATCACCTCAATCTCTTTATCAGAACCTGAGATAACAACTACCCTCTCATCACAACCAGGAATAGTTTCCTTAACTCTGACCTTTGCGCCAGTTTCTTGACGGATTTCAGAAATGATGTTGCCCCCTTTTCCAATGACACCACCAGTTTTGGAAGCAGGACAGAGTAAGCGTAAGACAACACTCCCAGGAGCAAATTTCACAGATTGTTTGTGTGTCTTTTGCCACTTTCCTTTCCCATTTGACTCTGTAAGGTTTCGATCATGTGGTCTCTTAGAAGGCGTCAATGGAACAGACATATCTACTAAATTTATAGCAGACCAGTTCACTGAAATTCGAAAGTTATAATGTCAAAGACAAATAAAATTTAAAAATAATCCGCATTTAAGAAACATTGATTTTTCCAAAGCCTCTAATTGAATCAAAGCCCATGATTGTTGTAATTAACTCTACAATTTTTATATTTTATATTTCCAAAGCCTCTAAAAATATTTTATGAAAATTGTTGTAATTAACTCTAAAATTTTTATATTTGTCCGGCCTCAGTAATCTAGAACACACCCAAATGCTTCACTTTGATTCTCATACCTATGCTCATCCCAACAAAATGGACTTGCATTACATATCCCTCATTTTAAAGAAACAAAAATGTAAAGCAACCTTGTGTGCTTATTCCACTTCGTTAAGGCAGAAGTGGTTTTTCAAGTTATTTGGTAAAAGTAATGGCTACCCTACCTCACTATAGTGTATTCCATCCCATATTGTTGGTCCTTTATTCCATTTTGAAATGTCCCAAAATATAATCAACTTTGAAAAATCTATGGACACTATTGATAACTTTCCTCACTTGACCTTACTTTATTTAAAAAGTCAATATCCCTCTTTCGCTAGAGTTTAAATTAAGGGGGTAGTTGGAAACATGCACTTTTTATTTGAAAGACAATGTATTAAATGAGGTTCCTTTAAAAAGTTGGAGTTTCTACACAAGACCAATAATATGGGATGGAGAGAGTATTGTTTTGAATCGACAACAATCAATGGAAAAGGATGTATCACACGAAGCACCTTAGTATAATATTAAACAAAATAAGAAACTTTTAGTAATAAAAAGATGTTCCAGTCATAAGTCAAACAAAATAAAAAGCATAACCATTTGATTATGGCGAACACACAAGCTAGATACTAATCAGACCATGGAAAGATCAAATCAACCCATCACCATCTCCTTTAGAAAGAAAGGAAAAATCAAGCAGCTCTCACATCAATTAACAAATCATCCATATAAATAGCAACACAGGGAGGAAGAACAAAAACCCAAAAAAAAAACAAAAGGATGAAAGTAAATATGATTTTTTTTTTTTGATAAGTGCTGAAAGTAAATATGATAAAACCATATAAAATTCTAATGTCCCATTAGACCTATTAAGCACTGTATTTAGATTCTACTCACTTGTACTTTAAAAGAACACTCTGTTGAAGGATCTGGATATTTGTTTTGGGTTTTCTCAATGCATAAAGCTTCTGAACAATGAAGTCAACCACTTGCAAAAAGATAATATAGTTGGAAAGAGCCTATTTGTACTCATTAATCGACAGGTAAAGCAGTAGAAAAACAATTAGAAAGAGCCTATATGTACTAATTAATTAACAGGTAATGTGGTAGAAAAATAATTAGAAAGAGCTTATATGTACTAATTAATCAACATGTAAAGCAGCAGAAAAACACTTAGAGAGAGCTTATATGTACTCATTAATCAACAGGTAAAGCAGTAAAACAAGTTCAGAAGTGTGATATCATTACATGAGCAATAGATATTATTCAATATCCAAATCAAAACATTATTGAAGTTTATATTCACCATATTTTCTGTCCAAACTATGAGACAAAACATGGAATATCATTATTGTCCTCAAGAGCTTCCGACTCAATTAAATCCACAGAGGTTGGGGAGAAGGCATAGGTGATATTAAGTTAAAATGTATTGACTTGCACTGTAATTCTAAAAGGTTCTCAGTACAAAATGGTCACTGTTCAAATTTTTATTAATAAGACATTCTGGCCTCAATACTATACAATGTACATGTTGAATCCTTATCAAATGAATGAAATTTGGATTAGCTACCTTCTGTTGAAGCTAACTAAGACAAGAATTGTTGAAAAAAACCTTTTATCCCTACCCTTGGCCTTGAGGAAATCTTTGACCTTAGCAATTACCTCAAAACTCTAACTTCAGTTGAAGAAGCAAACTAAAAACATCTGATTATCAGTAAATATAGATTAAAATGTTGACCAAAACTAATATTCAGTCAACAAAATTATGTTAAACTATCAAACCTAAGTACTAATAACCAACTCTATTCAAGTTACAGATGTCAAATTGTAGTCCTTTCTAACATATATGATTGAAATGGTCACAAGAGTGTTAACTCATCAAGTCACAAGCTTGGGATTCTTCTTGTGCACAATAAGGACTGCTATTACTAATTGATAATTAAACAGTCCATACAAACAATATTGTATCCAAATATGTACATGGGCAGATTAGTGTATATGATATGCATGACATTGTAGAGGGGCTCTCACATTAATATTTTGGTAGGTTTAAAACATACAATAACACAAGAAATTGAATAATCATCATCAACCAAAGCATCCGATAATTCTAGTCAATAACCTTTGAAACTGCTTTCTGCCTAACTTTTTCAAGCTCAGGTTGAACGTCTTTCAGAGCTTTTGAAGCTTTGACCATAGGATCCACTTCTACAAACTTCAGCTTCTTACTTAGAATCTCAAGAGTTCTCATGTATTCATTATTGACCTGGACAAATTCCACTGCAAGTATGTTAGCAGCAATAAAAGAAATGGAACACAAAAATCTCCCTAATCACTATGTTAACCAGGAAGCAACATGGACCGTACACCATGCACATTCAAGGACGTATGTTGTAGCTCAATTGTGTTATAGATATGTCCTGCATATTAAAAAATCAACTTTAACCTATAATGTGAATATCAGAAGAGCCTAAATCATGTATATAAGCATAAAACATCTAGAAAGTGCTACTCTATGTTGCAATTTAATCAAAAAAAGATGGGCAGCAAATGAAGCAGATGACCAGATCTTTCCACAATCAATCCACAATAACCCCATCATGCAATGATTTTTTTTTTTTTTTTTTGATAAGTAACCCATCATGCAATGATTGAATCACTAATACAATAAGGGAGGGGCGAGAGAGAACATGAGCAACATTTAATCATTTCAAGTAAACACATTTTTCCACACATTAAGTTCTCCCTCAAACCAACCTAGCAAGCCTTACAAGGACATAACAATGATATAAATCAAGCATAAAAGAGCATATGTAAATCCCATTCTGCCATCCAAGGCTTGATGTGATTGGTATCAAGGCAAAAGGGTAAAGCTTGTAGCAAAATATTAAAAAAGGAGCCTTCTTAATTAAGGCAACTATAAACCAAAATAAATGAAGCACAAATAGACCTCTCTCAGATTAATGTATCAATGCTTTTCTCATAATTCAATTCCCAAACATTAAAGAATAACCAAAGTCTTGATAATCTCATTGGATGGGTAAATCACTGAAACTCTTCTTCTTCTTTTTAAGTAACGGACATGTAAACGAAGGATAAACAAAAACAACTTTTTGGATGAGGACATCAATGAGCAAGTTTGTAAGCCAAGACCATCTGTGAGCAAGTTTGAAAGCTACGACAAACATGTAATAATAGCAATTATGACAGTAACAGTAAAAAAGCAGGCTCTACAAAAATTAGAAATACCTCTCCGTCAACGACTATGTCAACCATCCTTGGAGGGACTATAATGTCTTCGATAAACTTTGCCAATTTTGATTCTACTGACTGTTTATAGAACATAGAACAATCATATATTGTATAGAACATAAGAAAAACGGAAAGGTTTATAAACAATAATTTAGAGATGTCACTTTGGCATTACTCAAATGGCCCACTTCCAGGAAAATTGTTCAGACAGAAAAACTTCCAAAAAGTTTTTCCCCACATTTTCACACTTTTTTCGGTTGTGTTCTTTTAACTCCAAAAAGAAGTAAAATGTTATCACAGCACAAAAACAAACAGCTCAATAATAATTCAAAAATGGTACCCTTTCTTTTTTGATAAGTAATAAGATTATATAAATCAGAAAAAAAGAGTCACCCAAGTATATAGGAGATATACTGGTGTAGACAATCAATTACAAAAACTGCATAAATCTAAAAGAGAAAGAAACTTGTCATTGAAAAAGACAAGGAATGCAATCCAACTAGGTCATATCACAAATCACCAATTGAAGAATCATTATTCAGCTAGCTTTATCCCCTGCTGAGAAATTGTTGCCACAAAATATCATTGAAAAAGCACATATAACCCCTAAGAGGAACTTCAAACAAATACAATTTTTCTTATGTTTTTGTTTTACTAACTAGCGGTCATTAACATCTAATAGATATACAAGCATGTTTCTGTGGTTCTCAAAATTTAAACTCCAAACAAACAATGAAGCGGAGCTACTCATACAAACAATGATAACTTACGATTCTTAAGCTTCAGGCCCATATCCATCGACTTCTCTGGGAGGACTTTTATGTCTGAACTTATGGAACCAATTTCAACCTGGGACAAAAAGAGGTAAGGAGAAAACCTTCATTGAAAAGTAGAATTCAAACCCTGGGGTTTTACTAAAAGAAGAGGATAAAAAACAAAACAACACAACAACAAATAATTCTGCAAGAATCAATGTAAAAAGAAAGTTAAACAATGAATGCATCTAAAGTTTGTGATTCATATTCTCCGTAGTTACATATAATAGTTGAATTAAAAACACTATCAATTTTGACAAATGGATGTATAGGAGAGGGAAAAAATGACTGCACTAGTTATGACATCCTTAAAGCAGCAGTGATATAAAGCTAATTCCTACAATCTTTTTCAGCTTATAAATAGTGTACTTGCAAAAAGTAACCAGCATTGGGAAAAAGGGAAATTTTACTACCATAGACTAATGGAAAACATGTATAACTTATGGTATTTATGTGAGGTAGTGATTTATATCCAGGAACTGCTACTAAAATCAAGAATGCATATAATCTTGTCCCTCTGCAAAAACAATGTATATAATTTTGTCAACATATACAAGAATTAAAAAAAAAAAAAAAATTATGATCATTGCAAAGTGACAAAGATATATGCAACTACATTTTCAGCCAATATGTTTTATTAGAGGGTGATCAGTTGTGTATATCCATCAAAATATATTTTATCAAGTAATAATTTTTTTTTTTTTTTTTTAAGGAAAGAATGTTAAAAAGCAAAATAATTTGAAAATGGAACAAAGAGACGCCCACCAGACGTGAAAAGGAAAGACCAGAAAGTGCAAAACAGAAAAAACTCAAACAGAAGAAGCACCCACCTTTACCTAACAAACCCCCCCCCCCCACCCCCCCCCCCCAAAAAAAAACGTTCAATACAAAGCTTTTAACTTTTAACCTCCCAAAAAAAAATTATTTATAAATAAATAACATAACCCATGATTCTTTGAGATTCAGGAAGCTTATATCCAAATCCTATTACCATGTTTGGTTACCAAGAAAAAAAAAAATCAAAATTTTGATCTGGCTCCTGAGAAAATTACAGACTGTACCAACTTTTATGAAACGATCACACCGTTTGGTGATCTCTGAAGATTTTCTGTAAATGAAATTCAGATTGATAAGTCTTCAAAATGTTTAATTAACTAATTAGCACGTTTAAAACAAGAATCCTTAACCACCTAAAGAATTAATTGGCTCAGTTAAGTTCCAAGTAATTTCACAAACCAAGAACCACACCAAAAAGAGAGAGAGAGACCTGGCGGCGAAGATCGGCGTGGCGGACTTAGACTCCGACAGTCTCCGGCGAAGCCTGCGATGCAATTTGGGTGGAGAAAGGGCGAAGAAGAAGAGGAGGACGAAAACGCCGTCGCACCACTGTCATCCAACGGAAAGTCCATTACCATCGCTCCTCCAACAAGCCAATCAATTTATCCTTGTGGCCTAATATAGTAATATGTCACAAGTTACCTTATTAGTTAAACGGTATATTGTTTGTTATCAAGGATGTAAGAAATGACAAAATTTAGTTACAATATTAGTTTTAGCCTAAAACTACAATCTTACTTAGGGTCCGTTTGGATACAGCTGAAAACTGAAAATTGAAACTGAAAACTGTAAAACACTGTAGCAAAATAATTTTTAAATGTGTAAATAGTACCGTGAGACTCATTTTTAATATTTTTTTCTGAATAAAGTGATTGTGGGTCTCATGAACAGTGCATAAACAGTATATAAACAGTAAAATTTGTCTCTGCACAGTACATGAACAGTACTTTTACTGTTCATTCGCTAAAAAAAAAAAAAAAAAAAATCCTGAAACGCAAACGCGTTTGGGAAGCGCGTTTTGTGCTTCCCAGACGCGCGTTTACGTTTCAGGAATTTTTTTTTTTTTTTTTTTTTTTGTCAAGCCATATTTTTTTGACTTTTCTTACGTAAACAGTGTTTTTATGCACTGTTCATGGGTCTCACAAAATACACTTTTCAGTAACTTTTTCATTAAAAATGGGTCCCACGATACTATTCACACATTTAAAAATTATTTTGCTACAGTGTTTTTCAGTTTTCAGTTTCAGTTTTCAGTTTTCAGCTGTATCCAAACGCACCCTTAATATATATATATATATATATATTTTTTTTTTTTTTTTTTTGTATTAGAGGTGAATTTTGACAATCTACCATTGAATTATATTTTCTTCTTAAATTCTCTATACTTGCAAATTTTCTAAAAAATTAAAAATCAATAGCTATGTCATAAATAAGTTATTTAAATTGCAAGTTTCTGTAGTTTAAAATTATACATAAAATATAATTTTATAAATCATATAGTAAATAATATCTGATTGACACAAAATTTGACGTGTATTAAGAGGGTAAAGAACATGCAATCTAACAGTTACATTTTTTAAATATATAATAATATTAATGATATTACATAATGTTATAGTCTTATGCTACAACTAATTTTGTAGCTAAATTTTGTCCCATAAAAAATTAGAGCTAAGTTCAATAAACTTTATGATATATGTAGTGTATACTAAAGGAGTAGACATGATGACTATGGATTGGATGCTAGAACCTACAAGTACAAATAAGGGCATTAGCATTGCACTAGTCAGTCGACTTTGGATTGGATATGGACTTGGTAGTAGCTGGTCATGGCCTTGAGGGTGTGGGTAGCGGCATGGGCAAAGTTCTGCGGTGCAGTGTGGCATAGTGGGGTTGACGTGTGCATTGGCAAAGACAAAATGAGAGAAAAATGTAAAGAGAAAGAGTAAAAAAAGAAAAAAAAGAAAAAAAAAAAGAAAAAAGAAAGAAACCAAGAAAATAATATTTTGATAGATGGAGAAAAGAAATATTGAGTCTAGCGAAAGGACATATTTGAAAATGAGTTGTTAAATGCAAAAAGCGGAGCCTAATTGGATGCATTTAGTAAATATTAATTATTTTGCATAAAACTGATGTTAAACTATTCACAGTACCCTTAGTCCTTATTTGAAAATTTTGGTGGGGACAAAGAGGAGACAGACGAAAGATTCATTGGATAAAGTGGAGCACTATGTGTAAACCGAAAGGGGAGGGAGGCATGGGATTCAAAGACTTGGCCATGTTCAATGATGCTTTCCTAGCTAAACAGGCTTGACAACTACTTCATAATGATAATTCACTCTTCTATTGGGTTTTCAAAGCGAAGTTCTTTCTGGATTGCTCTATTTTGGAGGCCCCAAATTCTGCCAAAGGGTCATATGTTTGGTGTAACATATTGAAGGGTAGGGAGCCATTCAATTCTAGGTAGGTTAATTGTAATTCTTTTTGGATCCTGATTTGTTAAGGACAGATTAGAGTCCATCATCTTACATGAATTCTAACAACTTTTTGATTAAGATTGTTAGTTATTTTGTTGGAGGTTGGCTTTTGGAAATTCTAGGCTCCGAGATTTGTTAGACCCATATTTTGCTATCCGCGTTGCATGTCCTTTTTATTTTGTGGGTATTGGTAATATGGTTGAGAAGAGTTCTCATTGATATTTGTGGTAGCTTGGATATCAATTGGAATATAATTTTGGTTGGAGATGTATGATTTCGTAATTTGCAATTCTTGTTCTTGTTTATAGAGCTCCAATAAGTGTTTGAATAGTTTTTAGGATTTATTGTTTTACATTCCATGGATAGATTACATATGTTGAAGGAAGAAAATTGTTCTAGAGAACTTTCACACGAGTGTGTAATACTTGATGGAAAGAAAATGCCTTCGAAAAATTTCTTACAAATAAGAGATTCAAGCTTAGGTGCTGTATGGCAGCATAATTGTCCCTTTTAATTTGTAATACCAACTAGTGTTTGGAATGCATTTGGAATGGATGTAAATATAGAAAAGTTGTTTCGGTGACTGAGGTGAATAAAGTGACCTTTTCTAGTTTTTCTAGAAAATTCTTTCAGGTAGTATTTTAGGGTCTTATTTTGGGAATAAAATACGTGAGGAGGAGCCTCTCACACTGGTTGCCTCCCTCTTTCTATTTTTTGCTTACCAAAAACAGAAAAAGAAAAATATGGGCTTCTTGGGAAGAGTGATGCAGTGATAATAGAGATACATGCATTTTGATTTGGATTTGGAATCTGGATATCCTCTTTTGTTTTTTGTTTCATGCGTAGGGGCATGACATGGTGTACATTTATTTGTATTTGTTTCAGATTTGGCTGGTCAAATTGGACTTCTGCTTGTGTCTCCACTGTCACATTCTTAGATCCTGTTAACAGATTTCCAACGGGCTTCTTCAGCATTATACAGATTTCCAATAGGGATCTTGTAGCCTTTCCCTTCAACTTTTTGGTTGTGAGGATGCTGACAGAATGACTGCAAGAACGGCAAGAGGCATTCTTATAATGTTTCAGGTGGGAAAGTGAATCAAGGTTTCACCTTTATTGTATATGATCCCATCATCCTCTATTGGAGATGTACTACTGAGCTAAGCTATCTAGTTTTCTGATTCTTTGCTTTGAGAGATTTCCGAATTAAACATGAATATGGGTTCAAGTTAATTGGTTTGAGCAGATGTTGAATCAGCAGGTGTTCTAGCGCTGTAAGGCGGGTTCTCTTCCCGCCATATTAAGTTTATTGTTGCTGCCGTTAAGGTTTGAAGAAATTGTACTTGTCAGCAGGGGATAGGATTGCTTTTTAAGGAGTACTATTTGGAGTTTAATAACCTATTGCTTTTTAAGGAGTACAATTTTTTTTTTTTTTTTTGAGAAGTAAGGAGTACAATTTGGAGTTTTATAACCTACTGGAGTTTATCTTACGTTATTGGAGTTTAATAACGTAAGATAAATTGAAGGAAGGAAAAACTACATTATGAGATGTTTCAAATTGTCGATGAGTTTGTGCAATGAAATTGAGGCTCTAATCAAAAGATTTTGGTGGGGCCTAAGGGGCGACCGTAGAAAAATCCATTGGATTAAATGGGAAGAGATGACAAAATCTAAGACTATTGGAGGTATGGGCTTTCGAGATCTTGCTATGTTCAATGATTCCCTCTTAGCAAAGCAAGCATGGCGGCTATTGAATAATAAATCCTCACTCTTCTACAAAGTATTTAAAGCTCGTTTCTTCCCAAATTCATCACTTATGGAGGCTGCCGATTCAAGGATGGGGTCTTATGCTTGGAAGAGTATCCTTAGAGGACAAGACATCATTCAAAGGGGGGCAATATGGAGGGTAGGAAATGGAGAAAAAATAAACATTTGGCAGCAACGTTGGCTGCCAAGAAAACACCCAACGTTTCTGCCTTCCTACCCATTGGAAAGTTTTGAAAATTATACCGTAGATTCACTTATTGACCCAAGTACAAGAAGATGGAATGAAGAGATGGTGGATGGGTTATTTGTGGAAGAGGATGCTAAGTTGATCAAGAAAATCCCCCTAAGTCGACATGTGACAGAGGACACTTTGTATTGGCCTTACTCGACCTCAGGAAATTACACTTGTAAGTCCGGATATAGGTTCCTTAAAGAAGAAGAGGAGCTGCAATTAAATTCTCAAACTCCTCCTATCTGTCATAAGCGAGTTTGGAAGGAAGTATGGCAGATGCAAGCTCCCCCAAAAATAAAAAATTTTCTTTGGAGGGCTTGTCGTAATGTACTTCCAACCAAACAAGCTTTGATGCGTAGGAAAATTTTAGAGGAACCAATCTGTGAATGGTGTAAACTGGCAGTGGAGGACTCGGTGCACGCTTTGTGGTCATGTCCGGAGCTGGATGTAGTGTGGACTGATCAGGAAAAATGGGGGTTTAGGTGCGAAATGGAGTTCACCTGTATAAGAGAGCTGCTGTCATGGATGATAGAGGAAGGGAAGTCTTTGGAGCTGCTAGCTTACACGGCCTGGACTGTTTGGAATCAAAGGAACAAGGTGAGGCTTAATTTGCAAGCTTGTCCGTTGCATCATGTTGCTGAACTGGCAGCTGAATGGTTGGCGCATTATAAAACCAACACAGAAGCAACAAGTACACAAGTAAGGAGTAACGGAAATGGAGGAAACAGATGGAGTGCACTGCCGGCTGGTTTTGTGAAAGTTAACTTTGATGGAGCGGTCTTTGACTATGCAAATAGGTCTGGTGTTGGTGTTGTAATAAGGGATAGCTATGGTGCTGTATTGGCTTCTTGTTCAGAAGGGATTTTTCAGGCGTATGAAGCTGGTGTGACAGAAGCGTTGGCTGCCCGGAAAGCTTTGTCATTTGCACATGAGCTAGGGTTCCAAAATGTTATTCTCGAAGGTAATGCATTACATTTGATTCAAGCTTTGAAATCTTAAGAACAGAACCTATGCCCATTGGGTCTGCTGGTAGAGGATGTGAAAATTTACTCAAATCATTTTCAAAGAGTGTTGTATTCTCATGTAAAGAGAAACGGCAATAGTGTAGCTCATAATCTGGCGAGATATGTTATAAGCATACCAGATTTTCAAGTATGGATGGAAGATGTTCCTCCTCATATTGTGTCGGTTTTACATTCGGATGTAACTCATTTACATTAATAAAAATACTCAAGTTCTTTCTCAAAAAAAAAAAATAAAAAAATAAAAAAACTTAAGATCAATTTTTAAGAAATTCCTTTCATTAAAAACACTAACAATAGTGAACTAAAAAGTTTTGAGAATGCCCATTGCATTGCCTGAATTTGAGCATTACTTTATTAGAAAACAACCTGCTGCCAAGCAATTGGGTATGTATCCTCTGTACATGACAGGAAAAAAAAAAAAAAAAAAAAAAATAATAATAATAATAATGATAAGCATGATAGTTTCCACTGTACATGACAGCACCAAAAGGTGTATAAGTGGAACATTATGCAGTACGGCCTGTTTTATATTGGTTGACTTTCTTTAGTTTAGTGGGAGTTCCAATTCTGAAGCTGCGCGTACATTATAAGGTCCAATTCAATTTGCTTTAGAGTTCAGATAATGAGGTTGAAGACGTACTTGGCTTAGACCTAAATGTTTTATATTTCAAGCAACCAGTATGTATCATGCGATCCACACAAACCACAACAAAGAAAAATACAATATTCTTAAAAGCCTTTGCTCTGTTTTTGGGGGACAAAACCATGGAAAGGGAATGTAGAAAAAGGCACAAAACAAATAATATTAGACAAACCCAGGTGCAGCCCTTTTGAACAATGTAAAGAAAAAAAATACAAAACCCAGCATTGCAGAAAAAAAGTTTGTAACCTGCAGAAACCAAGATTCGAACAATTTTTTTTTTTTTTAAACCCTAGGTTTCAAAAATCTACCTAGAATCAGATAAATAGAGCATATTAAAGTAAAAGAAAACCAAACTCGAAGCTCTCAAATGTTAGGAACTCACCAAAAATAAGGAGATGGATCGATACCCACAAATCAAAAATACTATTTGATGGAGATGAAATCAGACTCTGCCTTGTTCTTCCTCGGTGTAGTTGCACAATCAAACCCCAACTGGGTCTTGGTCCAATCTCTTAAGAAAGATGAATTGTAGCCTCTAGATTATCGTCTGGTGAGCACTGTAGGCGTGGGAGTGTGTTTTTTTGAGAAAGGCATGTTTGATCTTTCGTGGGTTGTGTTTTTGATAAGAAACTTGTTAGAGTAACGGCAAAATATAAGGTGGGTAACGAAATGGTAACGGATTGAAGCACAGGTGTGTAAAGTGTCATAAATTAAATCACAGATGAGTAAGTTAAATTTTGGACAAACCACGGGTAGGTAAAATGTAATTCTCTCAACATTTTAATAGATTTTCTTGTCCTGCCTAACTTTTTCTTCTAGGAAGGGGTGCCCTGTCTCAGATCCAATTTTTTTTTTTTCATCCTGATCTATTCCCTTTAATTATTTTTATTTGCAAATGAATTTATAATCATGTTACCAAGTCAGTGATAAGGAAGGAGGTGGAGCCCTGTCTTAGATCCATTTGTAATCTTGCATTAAGTTAACATGTAGTTGTATCCGCTTCTATTAACTGTATTGTACCCAAAACAGATCGTTGTTCTTTTGCAATAGCTATGTGATATTCTCTTCTATGTCTTCATTCCTATTTCCTGTAGGTCAATAGCTAGACATGATCATAATTAAAAGATATTTTTTGTGTGCTAATTACCTTCGATTTTGTACTCTTAACTGATTGCATCTTTTTTTGCATTAAGCTATATTTGGGTTTTAAGTAGTTCTCAATATAATGGTATTTTTTTTAAAAGGCTTATTTGCTTAGGAGGATATTATCAGAGTTCCGCACAATATTCTTGTCCTTTTGTCGTTCTGGTGTCACTAAGAATGAAACACAGCTTTTGTGACATTAATAGGTGCACAAATAAAGGCATTTATTTCATTTGTTTCTTAATATATGGTATTTGAGCAAAGATAGATAGCACTTATTTGAAGACTTTGCGAAATGATTTTAAACCGTGGGGGAAATTTATTTAGCTTTATCAGATTATATGGTGTGGTTGTAGAGGAGGAGGGGGGTGGGGTTCAAGATAGAGGAGGAGATAGCTGGATGAAAGAGTATACAGACATCATGGATCTCCTCAATTAGAATGGCTTAGCTTGGGATGAAATCTGCAAAACAGTGGCAGCTGATATTGAGCTTTGGGAAGTTAATATCAAGGTGCCATTCTATCTCATTAGGAATGTTGCTAAGATAATGGGGTCTCTCCTTTCATTTGCTCTTGTTATCATTAAAGAGCACCCCAAAGCATGGGGCATGTACAGTTGTATTTTTCCCCCTTCGATGAAATGACATTACTACTTTCTTCATCAAGTAAATTGAGTGTTTTTGGGTAACATGGAATTAAGCTTGATCATATAAATTCTATAATAATCAATGAATTGGATAATTTTGAGTAGCTTTCATTCATTTAAAAGTGACATTTTGCAGGATCATCCAGATGCAACTGCATACAAAGATAGGATCTCATATGTGTGATTTGTGCTTGATTAATGTTAATGAAAGTTAGAATAGAAGATCAAGTTGTTTGGACATGAAAATGGAGGTAAACAATAATGCCCTCTGATGGCATCAATGATATATAACTTGGGATATGCGATATCCAATTAGGGAGTTTGAAATATCTTCTTAGAGGAAAAACCAGAAAGTTTGTAACTTCTTAAGCCTCTGCATGTTCTTGAAAAGTTCAAAGAACATCTAGGAAGAGATACAAGAAGCAGTTGACGAAAAGCCAGGACTAGTCAAAATTGATGTGGGTACCGAGGACAAAGACAACAATCCTATAGAATGTATTGTCACAACACTTTAAATTGTTCCTGAGATGGATGAGAAGTTCTTTTTGGAGGCTTGTGAACTTTTAGAAGATGAGAGAATGGCCAAGGAATTTGCAGTGAGTAAATGGTTATTGAATGTACTTTCAATTACACATAGTGGGTTTAATCAGTACAATTACACATAGTGATTTACTTTTAGAGAATCTTGCATCTATATATTTTAAAAATAAAAATTAGTTGCGTGTCTTTTCCAGTCAAAATCACATTTTTTAGTTGTTTGGGCTTATGCTTATAAACTTTAACTATCAAGATATAAGTTACCTATTCTTCTTTTCTTACACACTGTATCATAGGTGGGTTTGGGCTTATGTTTGTAAATTTCATCTACTCATCTCCTTTATTATAAGCAAAATTCATGCTAAAATGGCAAAAAGGGTGTTGTTTGCATTTGGCATTTCTGCCGTTTAGATTAGGGCTAAGAAACAACAACCCAATCAATTTATCCTTGTGGCCTAATATAGTAATATGTCACAAGTTGCCCTATTTGTTATACGGTATATTGTTTGTTATCAAGGATGTAAAAAATTAGATCTAGGTTCAATAAACATTATGATATTTGCAGTGTAAACTCAAGTAGTTGACGTGATGACCATGGAAAATTACACTTAAAAGAAAATTGTTGCGAAGCCTAATTTTGAAAATTTTAAGTATTGACAACATTTATTTTAAGAAAATTACACTTTTTCACCCTAAATTATAGCCATTTTACGTACACTTACCACCATGAACTTTTAGAATGCACAATTATCACCCTAGATGGAATTATTTAACAAATTTAACCATTATTTTAAATGATTGAAGATGGACAATTTGGTCTTTTCATGTAGTGTCACGTATACAAAGTTCTTGGGAGTAGCACATGAAATTATTATTTTTTGTATATATTAATAGCCCAATTGACGATAGGGTGTAAACTGTAAAGTCAAGTTCTTATTTATGGTGGAAATCATGTGTTCTGAAAGTTCATGGTAGTAAGTGTAAATGAGGTTATAGCTTAGGATAATAAATTGTAATTTCCCCTTTATTCTATAAAGTAAATACTATGAACCATGAAAATTGAAAGTCATATGTATTATCATTAAACAAGCATGTAACTCTATGCAAATGTATGGATGCATTTAAAATTAAACAAAATGTTTATTAAAAAAATATAAATAATTAGTCAAATTAATTTTTTTAAAAGCATGTAACACATGCATTCATGCATACATATAGATATATTTAAAATTAAACACAATTTTTATCATAAAATATAGATTATTAGTCAAATTATATTTTTAAAGTAAACGTGATTAGTCACATATTAAAATTCTTACCTAAGTTTAGTATTACTTATTATCATTTTTTTTTCTAATTTTTAATAAGATAGAACGTGTGGTGATTTTTGTTATGTAGTAATTTTTATTTTATTGATTTTTTGAGAAACATGTGGTGATTATTATTGAGTATATGTGAGTTTTATTTATTTATTTTATAGTTCATTAATATTAGATTCTTAGTATTTTGCATTCATTAACTCACTTGACACAAAGATTGAAAATTATGGTGTAGGTCCCATATAAATTTGGACACATGATGTAAAATTGGATTATAATTTCAAATTCTAATTCAATTTTCTTTAAGTTTTACCTATTAATATATATATATATATATATATATAGATGACTTATAAATTTGAATTTTTCTTTTAGTTATATGATTATGCTTTTTATGGTTTATTATATTGCACTCATCGTTTTCTACACTAAATTAACTAATTTCGCACAAAAAATTAAAAATTTAAATTAGACGGGACACGTGGTGCAAAACTAAATTCTAATTGAAATTCAATTTTTACACTAAATTAACTCACTTGGCACAAAATTCTAAAATTTAGATTAGATAAGACATATGGCATAAAATTAGACTCTAATTAAATTCTAATTTGAAATTTAATTGAATTTTCTCTTTGTTTTACCTATTATATATATATAGATGACCAACATTCTTCAAATTAAAAACTAATTAATGTTACCAAGTTAAAACAAAAATAAAAAATAAAAATCCAAAACATACAAAAAAAAAGGAAAAATAAAAATAAAAAGCATCCAAATAATTTTTAGATCAAGTCAGACAGCGCATTATCACTCAAAATTCAAAATCCAAATTGCCAAACTTTTAATTGGGATCCCATAATATCAAACCAATAAATTATAATTCCAAACACATAATTCTTTAACCCAATTTACAATTTAATGTCTTGGTACAAAATTTCAGCTTGAACCGGATTGTACCAACAATTCTAGCTATATTACGACCATTTAGGCAAATTACGGCAATTTTAGCAAAATTCTAGTTTGTACTCTTATTTATGAGATTTTAATATTTGATTTGTATTTTTTTCAATGTTTTAAATCTTTTTATTTATGGTGGTTAATGAGATGATGTGATTATGAATTTATGATAAAATTCTATATATATATATATATATATATATATAGAATTTGAAGGGTTTGTTTAAAGGAGACCTTTTATTTCCTTTGTGTGCTTCATATGTGAGCTAGTTTGAAATGGATTAATTTCATGGTTGAAGTTAAATATCTACATTATGAATTTAAAAATGCATGTATCTTTTGTCATGTAATTTAAAATTATAAATGATGTAACACCATGTACACTATTGGATACAATATTTAAAATCTTTATTGTTTTTTGATAAGGAAAAAAAATCTTATTTGTAAAATAAACTTTCACTGGTTTGCTTGAAATAAAGTAAGTCTTATTTTGACTTTTGTAGATTAAGTGGTAGAAAAACACCAGATTGCATTACGATTTGAGTAAGTAAATCAAGATTTTCAGACCCGAACCGTTCATTGAACCGTAAAAGGGAGAGGTTTAAGGTTTTTGAGGTCGAACCGAGGTCTAACCGGGGTCGAACCGTGATGACGTCATAATTAATTTAATAATTAATTAAAGCCTAAATATAGATATTAAATTTATAAAACTAGCAAAATTGACTAATATATCTATATATGTGAGGGAAATTTAATGATTTTCAAGCATATATTTAATAATTAAATAATAAAGTTAATAAAATAAAATAATAACCATGAAAACATTAAAATTTATGATTAATTTTTGATGTAAAGTTAAATATTTTTGAAGGATTTTAATTATAAAATTTTTTTTTCTTGTAAGAGATGGATAATTTAATTAAGTAGAATAAAATTGTGTTAAGTTGTTTTTATTAAAAATAAAAAATAAAAATTGTTAAGGGGTTGGACTGCACGGTTCTTGACACTGGTTCGTGTGGTCCAACTTCGGTTTAGGGGTTCACAGAATTAACTAAAAACCTGGTTCTTTAGGCTTAAAAAATCGATTTTCATCCCAGTTCTTGGTTTTCACGGTCCGACCACCTGGTCCGGTCCGGTTCGGTTCTAAAAACTATGAGTAATCATTGAAAATTTTGCTTAAAAGAAAGTGGTGTTTAAGCCTTTGGTTGAACTATTTTACTTTTAGTCCATGAGACACTCCATAATTAATCTTATGGGCCAATAGTGTGGTAGATTGAAAGTGAAGTATTTGGATTTAAGTTATATCTCAGGCCAATGAATCCACTATTTGGATACCCCTGTGGGGGGTGCTTAAAGGGATCTATTTTCAAGCATGTATAATATTTCAGTACACAATAAAATGGTGGCAACAATTAATTCATGTGAAAAATGGTGTTTTTTTTTTTTTTTTTACAAGATAGAATTCTACTATAATCTAATCTAAGTGTATATGTGTGTGAATTCCCTCCTAGAAACTTAAACCCCGGCCATTGCCCCCTACACCCCACAAGCACTTATACTTGTGGAGTGACCACCACACCAAGGGTGTGCGGTGATATGTGAAAAATGATGTTATTTCATATATAATTTATAAAAGCATTACATTATTTTTATCATTGATTAATAAAAAATTATGAACTATGCTTTGTCTGGTATATATACTTATTGTTTGCTAAAAGTTTGCTTTATTTTAGCCAAAAAAAGCTAATAGTTTGCTTTAGGTGACGTGCGTCTTTGCCTCCTTGGTGGACTTCTCGTGCAAAGTTGATTCAAATATTGAGCTCTCTGATTCTTTAATTTATGATATTGTCGAGTCTTTGATCAAGCTTATGGTTTACATTTTGTTGAATGATAAGATAAGTGATGAGGAAAGGATACAACTCAAACAAGAATATACTAGGAAAATCAGCCTCTTTAGAATGACAGTGGACAAAAAACGACAAAGACAATTTTTTTTTTTAATTACATTTTTGAAGACAGTTTTTACAACATGCAAATTCTCTTTTTGAATACAATGATACTTTAGCAACGTGGGAGTCAATTTCATACCAGCAACTATTTTAATTTGATCAAAGAAACGATATATTTCGGTATTTGTCAATATCGATGTACTATTTCAAAATTACTGTATATAAACTAAATATTATTTGTTAAAAAAAAAATACAAACCGATTTGACAATTAATGTGATTGGTAAATATCAATTAAAAACTTAATAAATAAAATTAAAATCAATTTATATTAGTGATGCTTTAATTTTAACAGTTATATAGTAAAATTTGTAATTATTTTAACATCAATTATTTTTAGATGTACTACGTTCACAATATTTTCTTAATACTTTTACAAAAAATCCTATGTGGTTATTTGTTATTGGTTCTAATTTGAACCTACCACTAAAATTACTTTTTTGTCCTATCAATAAAAATACGTAATAACATGAAACTTAAAATTTGTTGTGAAAATACTGTAAAAATGTTGTGAATATAACATTTTTATTTTTATTTTAGTATATGTATCTCAATTTTCAACTACCATCTGCCAACAAAATTTTTTTAATATATAACTCACTCTTTTTTTTCACCTCCACTCATTCTCTTTTACTTTTACAATTTATCTTTCTTTATTTTTGTCTTGATTTTATCTCCCCCACATGTTTACCTTCACATAGTCTTATCTCATTTCAAATTTCAAAAAGCAAGTATTACCTCCTTACCTTTCAAAAAGCAAGTCTTATCTCCTTACCTTTGGTCAGTCATCACGTGGGCACCCAAAGAAAAACTCAAAATCTTTTAGAAATGGTAAAGACATTAAAAAAAAAATTAAAAAAAAAAAAAAAAAACAAAAACAAAAACAAAAACAAAACAAAGAAGAAGAAGATTAGAGGAACACAGACGTTGTAGAGACCACGAAGAAAAATGGAAAGTTAAGCAGAAAAGAAACTGAGATACGAGAGAGATGCTTTAGATTATGAAATTTGTTGAGAAATTATTTTAGGTGTGATAGGCCAAAAATGTATTGACCCCTTTGAAAATTAATCAATTAATTAGCCAAGTGAAATTAATTAGATTCAATTTCATGCAATAAGCGTGGTAACACAAACAAATCACCAACTAAGTTAAATGCAGCAGAAAATAAATTTGATACAAGTGATTTGTTTATGAATGGGGAAAACCACCAAGGCAAAACTCTACCAAGTGAATTTAAGGTCACCACTCCCGAGAATTCACTATTATCAAAACAAGCGGTTACAAGTAAAAGGAATCCCAGTACCTCATACCAACTTATAGTTGAATCCTTACCTCAATACCCAATTATACTTGTATTGTAGCAGTAATCTTTTCATTCAATGCACGAATCCTAATATGTAACTAACCTATGATACACGGATCCCAGTACGTGACTAACTCCACAGCAACCCTTTGATTGTTGTAGTTGATTTGTAGCAGCTTCACATCGAAACACCAATAAGATTTTCAATATTGGTGCAAGAGACTTTGTTTAGTTACAGAATCCAAAGGCGTACAAAAAACGTAGCAAGAACTCTTTCTTTTGTAGGAGGAGGCTAGGGTTTCAAAAAGAAAACCTTATGAAACTCTCTAGGGTTAGGTTTTCTTTTTCCACCTCCTTTAAATAGGAGCTTAATGAGCTCTCTTATTCCAAATAGGTTCACACAAATCTTGGGCTTTCCTAGTCCAATAAGAATTATACAAACCCACAAATCCTAGGTATTCCTAGTCCCATAAGAATTATACAAACCCATAAACAAATAGCCTTTTAGAATAAAAACATTGCAAGCTATAGTCTGAATCCCGTAAGCTCGATACATTAAGACATGTGTCGAGCTTTAATTAATTTCGACAGATAGAGCTTCTGTTGAGGAGGTATCGAGAACTGCAGATTGCACTTTTCTTGAGCAGTTCTTGAGTAATCTTCATGTTTTCAATGTAATCACTTTTAATAACCATCTTGAACCTACTTAGATTTACCCAAATACAAGTAAAATGCATTTTGTTAAAGGATATGTCAATTATATAAAAATAAGTCCTTAACAAGGTGAGTGAAAAACTACAAAAAAAAATCTGTGTTTTTGTTTCAAGTCGGTATCCATTTTCTGGCTGAAATCCAGTATATCTGCCTAAACAGTCGAAACACTCCCGGTATTTAAACCGTTACGAAATGACAATGTTTCTATACTGTTCTAGGAACCGGTGTAGAAAATATCAGCCATACTAGCCATACCAGCTGGTACAGTATGAAACTGACTACCTTGCTTGGCACTAATATTTTAAGAGTCCAATTAACTAGAGTTGAAAAAGTAATAAAATATTCAGTTAAATGGATATTTATTTATTAGTTTTTGTTACTAGAAGTGCAATGAGATATGTTTTATTCATCCTTAATAAATGCATTTTTGAGATTCGATAACCATTAACAAAAGTTAGTCTTGATTAAGTTGCTCTTGCAACAGTACCACACGCGGACTACTAGGAAGGTGACCTTTACTTCATACACAACGTGCACCACCCTTATTTCTATACTTGCTATTTTCTGCTTATTGGGGTTTCAAAAAAAAATTGTGGAGGTGGTTTATGGCTCAAGCAAGAGGAATATAGAAATTTAGATTGTGTTTTTACCATTTGTGAGCAGTGATGGGAGAGAAAATTTAGGGATGATTTTTAACACGTTTTGCCCCTCATATACACTATGCAGTTGAAGCATATAAATCTATAAACATGGATCTTTCTTAAAATTTCTTGGTCAATAAGATGATCATATGTTACTTAAAAAAGAGAACTTTTTTGGATGGGCAAAACTTAGATATAATACTTTATATACTGTTCCTTAGGTTCCTCACATATATTTTAGCCATTTATCATAGTTAAAAACTTCAACAAACAACAATAAATTTTTCTCTTTGTGTTAATATTATTAGTTTTTCCCCTCTCACCTACACTAAAACATCCCTTCATCTTCGCATCTCTCAAACTTCAAGTTGAACAGTATAGAATGGCTAGATTTTTCAAAATTTTATTAATACTATATCCTATATCTGTATCATCATCATCCTCAAAAACCATTAAAAAAAAAAAAAAAAGCTAGTTCTTTTCTCTCTCTCCCATGACCTCCCTGGAAATCCAAATGTCCAAAATCAAAACCAATAAAAAATAAATGCAATCTAAACCCAGCGAAACCAAAACTGATTTCCCTAGTTTTCATGCTTTGTTCTTTGTTTTTTGATTTTTCTGGTTTTAGTAGCTTGTGGGTTTTGGTCTTGGCCACCAGAGAGGAGCATGTACCAATGGCTTGGGGTTTAGAGTGAAGTCCTAGTTGTGGGACTAGGTTGGCGGTGGTAGGTTTTTATGGTAGCAATTTTCATTCCTTACCTTCTTCTTCTTACCCCTGGCCTTTCGTATTCTTTGTTTGACTTTACTAAAGCCAAATTGGTTCTTTTCAGTTCTAGATTGAGAAAGTTGGAGAGATAAAACGCTGATGTTTATTGATGACTAGTAAAGATAAAATAAAGAAAAAAAAAAAAAAAAACAGAAAGAGAGGTCTTTAATGCCGTTTGTTGAAGTTTTTAATTATGATAGGTGGCTAAAATATAAGTGGGGAACCTAAGTAATTGTATGTAAGATATTGTATCTAAGTTATGCTATTTTTGGATATGTATCTATTAGTTTATGAAAATCTCCCTTTTTTATGTTTTGCTTGTGGATAAGTTGGACATACTATATATTATAACAAACAGGTTTGCTCAAGGTCTCAGTTGCCTGAACGTGGAAAAACATAGAGCCATGAACGTAGTACGTAGAAAAAGAACCTAAACAACCATCAAATGAAACCTACGGGGAGGAGTGGATGATGGTTACTAAAGACATACATTTACGTAACAATCTATCTCCTGAGAAGAATGTGTCAAACCAGAAATTCATTATCGTAAATGGAATCACCAATCCGTGATACATGCAAATCAATTCAAGCCCAAGATTACACATCAAAACGAATTCACCCATTAAATAACCTAAAAGGACCATCCATAGAGGATACCAGTATGCCACTAATCACTCAGATTACTTTCACTGCAAAACTACTTATAATCACCATGAACCCTGAAGAAATTTGAGACCTTTTCCTTATCTCAGTGATGCAAGAGTATGATTCAACAACAAGTACAAGTACAATTACAGATTGAAGCTAGAAATTTAGAACAGAGATTAAGAGTATGATTGAAAGAAAAACAGAGAATGAAATTGAGAGAAACACACAGAAGTTTTTGGAAATCTAGAGGCTCTTGCATAAAATGAATTTGTACAAGGGAAAGAGTTTATATACTGTACAACCCAATTGATTAGCCTCTAAAACAGACCTATATATCTATGTTAGTTAGCCTAGATAGGAACTAGTAAGAATTTTCCACAACAATAATTTGTAAAAATGTTTGTGTATGTAACATTACTCAAATCAATTCTAACTAATTCTAATAAGTTTCTAACAAACTCTAACAGACTGATCGATCACCATTCTCAACAGCTTCTAACAAACTTTCAGAATCCAACAGTTTCATCCAGAGTGGAGTTCTCTTGGTAAACTCATATACTCTTGATTTTGTTCTAATGGCTACATATACTTATTCTGAGTTTCAACGTCAGTTAAGGTTGTGGGATCATCTTAGACAACTTAGGTATTGGAAAATTATTGAATATTTTGGGAGTATAATAATGGGTACTCTCTCTTCTCTTATGTGTAGTGAGTTATACTAAATAAATTTAGGAAAAATTACACTAACCTCTTATGGGGTTTTCTATATGATTACACTCACCTCTCTAAAATGTAAATTCTAGTCTAAAACCTAATGGTCTAGGAAATCCCCTTGATTGTGTTGCGTGTATAAAATAAGAATCCACAACTGAATATATGTCTTTATAAATTTATTTTGATGGAAACTACATATGTTTATTGATATTGAATTGAAGTACATCATCGAACTAAAAGAAATAAAAAATTATGTGGCTTCGGTTCTAGATAAAATCTAAGAAAATATAAAAATTACATCTCTTTTTATCCTATTACAATTTACAAAACATAAAACTACACATTGCTTTGATTCTTTTTAGGAACTTGGTGGTTTCTAATGTAGATGGATGAAAATTATACGAAAAAGGATGTGAAATGCATGAGTTTTTAAACTAAATTCGAGATAAACACCCCCTTGAAGAGTTATTAAAAGAGAAAAACATAGAGAGAGATAAATGCACTAAGTAACGAATTGGTATTACATGTAACTATGCATACAATTCTATGCCTACTAATTTAACATGTGCTCTAATTAATTAGCCCATGCAATAATCAAAGTTCTCAGACTTGGACCGGCTTATACGGTCTAACCCGGTAAACCATGAACCTCACTCCATTGCAGTTCTTATAACCCTTTGCTTCATTATTAACCAAAGTTTTAATATCAACGTCAATGACTTTTAGCTTTTTAAAAATTTTAATTCTATTTTGAAAGGGGAATAAAACACAGTAATATAATTGCACATGATTAATTACTTTGAGAGATACAGAAATGAAAAAGGTTTTTAAAATTTTCACTTTTTTATGATATATTCACATTACATAGAACTAAGGAATTTCAAACTTTTGTTGTGTTGTAGTGTAAATTTTCAAGATAGATTATTGTTTAGACATATTGATTCATAATTTAAATTTTTTTCATCACTATATAATCTTATAGCTTGTTTGAATTCTTATTTATTTATTTTTTTTTTTTGGACTATGCTGGGCATGGTATGTATGTTAATAGCGTGATGCATTGCTGTTAAAAGTTTGGGTAACTTAGTCTATGAACTGATTTAGTTGATGCGTTTTAACTTTTAAGTTGAATGGATTTGTGGGTAGTTTTTTGATCGCGTTATATGCAGGGAGTGGTTACTATTTATTTGTTTAGATCCCTTAAAAACATATTACTTTAACCTAATGAATTGACCAAGTATTTACTTAGGTTAATTATGAGATCTAGGTTAACCAATGAAATCAACCATTTCAGGGTAAAAACTTGGGGAGAATTTAACCTAACTAGCTTCAAGGTAAACAAATCCACTAGAAAGAATTGAAGTTTACATAAGATTTAACCCTAAACTTGATGCTACCTCCAATAGAACTTACTAATACGACCACATGCAGCTCCGATTTCATAGACTCTTCTCTCTTGAATTTGCTTAACACAAGCTCTCACACTTATGATTTTGAGATCTCACTCAAAGATTTAGCAATACAAACTCTCTAGTTTGTGAGTCCAAGACCACCATTGAATCTTTAAATCATCAGCTATGTATGATCTTGATGCAGCAACTTTAGATTTACCGATCTAATACTATGTAGATGAAATTTCGATAGTGACTTTGAAAGGAGAAGGTACAGAACCTTTCAGATTTCACAAGAGCACCTCCAAAAAGTATTCCAAGAACCTCTAAAATGTAGTTAGAGTTTTCTTTTTATACCCAAAAGTGTTTCACTTCAAACCCTAAATGTTTTCGCGGGCTTGGGCTTGATTCAAAATCTAAAGAAACTAATTTTCTGTGATTTTCGATTGATCAAGCTTCACAAAATTTGAACTCTTCTTTCTGCAGCTTGAATGTTCTCGTATTTTGACTTGTAATACATTGAGTATTGTCTCATCAAACCTATAGACTTAGGAATTTATATCTAGACAAGTTTGTGTTCACGGTTTGCCAATTGTTCTAAACTTTTAGAACCTAACAGTTGCAACAATAATGCATGGTGTGTTTAATAAAATGCCTAAAAAGATTGTATTATGTGGCACAAATGAGGTAAACTATGGTTTTCTTTGATGAGTTGTTGACATAATAATTGTTCTACTTTTGAGTGATCTGAGTTGCATTATAATAATAACTTTATGCTAGCATATTCTAGCTGCTATGACAACATGGTCATTAGAAATCAGCTATCTTTAACTTTGTCACTATCACTTTCCCATTGCTTACATTTCATTTGTATTGACATGCTGTAGTTTTTGAAAGTTTTTGAGCACTGTGCTTAATCCTAAGATTGGCCTTAAGTTGAGATTTTGTATTAGTTTCCTTGAGATTCCCTTAAGGGTCCATTTGATTGGAGAGATAGAAAAGTGGAAGGATAAAAAATGAGGAAATGATAGAAAAGTGGAAGGATAGAAAAGATTTAGTTTTCTTTCATATGTATTTGGTTTGGAGGATAAAAAAGTAGAGAGATGGAAAACTATGAAAAATGAAGTTAGTATAAATTTATAATTATGTCCCTATTAAATAAAACAAAAGACAATACAATTTTTTTAGACACATTTATTTGTTAAAAAAATTGTGTATGGACATTTCACTTTTTTTTTTTTTAATTTATTTAATTTTAAAGGCACAAGCCAGATTAGAAAACCAATGAAAAAAGAAGAAAAGGAAAGTGATAAAAACAAAAGAAAGAAAAAGAAAAAAGTGAGATAAAAAAATTAAAAAAAAAAAAAAACCCCAAAACAACATGAATGTGCATGTTAGTAGCAAAGAAAGAAAAAAAGAAAAGAAAAGAAAAATGAACTATGGAAGAAAGTGATAAAAACAAAATAACAAAAAGAAAAAGAAAAAAGTGGGATGAAAAAAAAATCCTGAAACAACATGAACATTAATAGAGAAAGAAAAAAACAATAATAATAATAAATGTTAGCAAAGAAGAATCTACAGGGGCATTTTAAGCATTTTGGGGAGAAAATGTTTTGGTAGATTCGGGGAGAAAATACCTGAGTCTCACCACATTTTTTTCCACTCCTCCTCCCAGCCAAACACTCATTAAAACCTCTTTCTCTTTACTTTTCTCTCTTAAATTTTCTATCCTCCTTAAAATCTCTCCAAACAAATGCATCTAAGTCCGTTGGAACTACTTTTCTGTTTTTCTACTTTTTTTTTTTTATTTTTTTTATTTTTTTATTTTTTTATTTTACTTCATGTATAATGAGTTCTCTCCGTGATTGCCTCTTTTAAATATTTGATAGTTGGTTTCCTCTCTCTTTTGTTTAAACAGACAAAAAAAGAGGGATAAAAAGAAGATGAGTTAGCAGCCTAACAAATGGGAGCCCAAGCTCCATATATTGTGTACACACTTTTAAGGATATCCTAAAGAGCCCCGATTTATACACACAGCAGCACCTTCTATATATACATATATATCCATGCACATGCAGGTACAGAATCAAGTGCCTATTTATATATTAAGCCGGACCATTACAGTTATACTGCTTCGTTCCATTACAAAGGAAAACGAATCCACCATGACTATTGGTTGCACAGATTCCATGGGTGCTCTCATATGATTCACATAAACTATCAGGTTCCCCTCTTAACTTGAAGTCCTTGCCACAGTCAATAGTATTGCAATTGACAGGGTTGCTTGCTTTTACAGAAGTGGTATTGATAGGGGTGAGGAGGAGGAAGATAAAGATAAGAAAACGAAGAAGCTGACCCATAGAGCCAAGATTCTGGTAGTGGGTTTTGTGTTCTGAACCTATCATTGAAAAAAAAAACATAAGAAGAAGAAGAGGAGCTATCAGGTATGTTAGTAGTAAAATGCTTAAAATTCTATCAAATCAACAATAGTTTATGTTCGGGCATTTGCTTTTACAGGGGAGAGTACAAACGTACAAAAAAAAAGCTTCAGAATCCAAAAATTCAAGGCCAAAAAAAAAAAAATTAATGCATTAAAAAAAAAAAAACTCTCTGATTTATGAGTTATATATGCATACTATTGTGCTAATATTTAACACGCTATATAATGAAAGCAACATCATCCACTTCAATTTCATTGTGTATATGACCCGTATATATTATGTTGCATGTTCTTAGGAAATTTTCTAAGCATCCAAACACACATCCATAAGATAGAGATGAATAACTACTAACCTGGAAGCATCTTTCTTTAACAAAAGTCCAAACAAAATATGAAGGACACTTCGGTGTAATTTTTTCTAACAAATGAATGTGTATGTTGTTGTAGGGGTGCAAAATTAATAGTGGCACATCATTCAAATATAACTCTAAATTAAAACACACTCTCTGTTACATGCTTGACACATCAAAAGAAAGTAATCTTCCTAGAGTGGCCAAGAAACTAACAAACTCATTCGAAGTTTAGGCACTAGTGTTTTTGCACATCACAATAGGAGCTAATACCCCATTTAGACTCGCTCCACTAAAATTGCACGCTCACATAATGTAAATCTAGAAAACTAGTACTCCTATTTATACTTACAGAATGTCGGGGTTTTTAAGCTGACTTTAAGCAACCATCATGCCAACAATAATTGATGTACTAGTTCTGCGAGCTTACCGTGGTGGATCTAGAAATATTTTTACGGGTGTCATTTTAAATTTGTGTTGAAGAAATGCAGCGCTGGCTTCTTATGTTTCGTGGAGGATTTTCGATGTTTAGTTTCATCTTTTCAGCTATTTGATTTCATTCATGTTCACCGCACTGGTAATTTGGTGGCTGATGCTTTGGTTAAAAAAGCTAAGAACATAGTAAGTTGTCAGGTTTCGTTTGAGGCTATGCCTGAAGACATTGTGCCTTCGATTGGTTTTGATGTTCATTAGTTTGGTTGTTTAATATATTCCCGGGCTTATTGTCTGGTTTCTCAACAAAAAAGAAAAAAAGAAAAAGGTATGATCATATTGTTGCCATTATTGAAGTAACTAAAGATATTAATGATTAGGGTAGTTAAGAATTAATGGGTTTAATTAAAACGTTTGAGTAAAGGTTGAGAGTAGGCGCTCCGAAAAATCAATAGAAATTAGAAAGTGTCTTTCAATCCAAGCTCAATGTTGACTCCTGAAATTATAAACAAATAAAAAAAGACTCAAAATTTTGATCAGTACAAAGGTGAATCTTCTAGGTGTGGAAGACCTGAAAGAGGAAGGAGAAATTTTAAAAAGTGGAGTCCACTAAAAAAAAATGTGAAGTTTGTTAAAGTAGGCATGTGGATAAAAATTGTTTATTCCGGGAAAAATCTCAATGTATAGCAAGAAATTTAAGCATATTAAAGAATTGTGTCAATCGAAATATCACATAATTTAGGAAACTTACAAAAAATTTTGGGTTCTCCCCTAAATTCCTTTCAACCGAACACTCTGGAATTTGTCCTTTCCAATTTAGTTACGGTTGCACAAGATTTATGATTGAGTTACAGTTTTGCCAATTTATTTTCAAACCTCATGTTTCTAAAATAATAAAACCAAGACAATATTTTAAGAAGAGAATAAATGTTTTCTTGTATACTGAATAGTTTTTTTTTTTTTTTTTTGTTTTTTTTTTTTTGTTTTTAAAAGTGAGTTTCAATACTCCTGATAATAGTTCTTTATCATTATATCAAGACACATTTTGGTATAGGTTGAGATTGAACCCCAGATTTCTTATTTAACCATCACAGATTTTACCAATTAAGTTCAGGGTTGGCTCAAGATAATGTAGGGCCCAAGGCAACTACTTTAAGTGAGTTATATTCTTATACTTTAAATATTAATAGAATATTTATTTAATTTTTTTTTGGTTTTTTTTTTTTGTTTTTTGTTTTCCATTTAAAATCTATTTTTTAAGAAAAAAAAATTACAAATTAAAATGAACCCATCGCATTACTGAATGATTATACAACTAAAATAAAAAACTATTTATTGAATGAACTAACCAAATACTAAAAAATTATGATTGAAAATTTTAATAAAGTTATATATTTGATATCTCTAAATAAAATTTGAGTATAAATTTATTTACTAGTGTAAGATTGATAAGTTCTTTTAACATTTATGTGTGAAAGATTAAATGATTGACACATCCAATGAAAACATTTTTCTTTAATTGGTTTTTCTTTGATAAAAAAACTACTTTTTATTTATTGATGAATATTTAGGGCGTAATTAATACTTCTATTGGTACAAAAATATCTCTATTGGTAAAAATTTAATGGTCTTTTTTCATTGAGGACCTTAGGCAGTTGCCTATTTGGCTCACCCATTGAGCCGGCACTGATTGAACTAATTGAAATTCACTTTTATTGAATAGTTATTAAACCACTTTCGGAGAATAGTTATTATTTTCTTGTAATGTCCACCTTTTTTTTTCTGCATAAAATTACATCCTAAAAAAAAAAAAAAAGGTGATGTAGCGCATCAAAAGCTAACTCACTTTTTCATTACCTCCAATTAATGCATAGAAAGATGAAATTCGGCACCCAATATACATATGAATATGATTCACAAGAAATCTACGATACAGCACAATTAAGGAGTCAAAGGATGAAAGCAAAAGATGCATGGAATGCATGAGGGAGGCATCTTCCGAAGTAAGAAAGGATATTTTGTCACAAAGTAAATGATCTATGAGCCATTAAACTACCACTAAATGCTAATAACAATATTCTTCCGTATCAACAATGGAAATTTTGTCAAAGATTATAAGAAGAGAACCAGTTTTTGAGGGAATTTTAGAGAACAAAGTCAAGAAGAATATTTTTATTTAGTTATTCCCATTCCTTGCTTAATGTATCACATGACCATATCTTATCTATCTTTTTTGTTTTACTTTATACTCTAATACATACTGCATGTCATGTATTTGATTTTATATATATATTTTTTTTCATTTTATACTTTAGTTATTTTTCAATGTATTTCATGCAAATTTACTTAATTTGTATTACGTGGTGTGAATACTTTATTGGAAAATTTATTTTATGTAAGTTTACATCGCTTTTGGCTTGATTTGATAATATATATAATTGTCAAAAGTCTTGTAACTCGGTTAGCACTTTTTGATATTTCCAACAAAAACATTTAAGATTCAAATTTCTCAACCCCAACTATACATATTATATGTTATCATTTATTGATATATTCTTTGCTTTTGGAAACTAAGAATTGCATTAGGGATTATAATTAAGGATGGGATTCTTCTGGCAGGAAAAATCCAAGAAGGGTACGTGGAAGTGGGGCATATTAGGCTAGAGATATTTTGTCGTCCTAAATTTTCTTATTAATAAGATAGGAATGAAAGAGAAAGAGGGACAAGCCTGAAAGTGTTAAAGAGAGAAAGTGCTAATACAAATTAACCATACTGCCTATACTAAATTTAAAAGCGTGACTTCCTTCTCTTCTCTTTCGTGGTGTTCAGATTTCAACAACCTAGGAGGTATGGGTGTTTTCGTCTTCCATATGATGCTTTTGGCTTCCTCTTAAAAAAAAAAATTATTTATTTATTTTTTGACGATGCTTCAATATACTTTTACTTGTTTGTTATTTAATTTCATGATTCATGAGGATGACAATGAAGGATGATCGTCCGGTTCAACAAAGAGTAGTAGTGTAGACATTTCAAAATTCAAACTTTAGACCACCTGCTTTAATATTATGATAAACTAGCTTGTAACTCCATGGATATGCATGAATACACTTAAAGATATATAATAAGATGTATAATATAATTCATATATATATAATTTAAATATTATTGATAGTCACTTTTATATTTTGTCAACTTTTTAAAAAATTTTGTAAGGATATTATTAGGTATAAAATGTAAATTGTCCATTTTATTTATTTATTTATTATTGTGAAGCACCTTTTTTTTTTTTTAATGATTCATTTACTCTAGATATATTCTTTGGTTTTTGTACTTAATAACTCACTTGGATGAATATTTATGATGTGGTCCCACATTTGATTTTAAAATTAAGAAATAAAACTCTTTAAAAATAAATAATTTAAGATAGATGGCACAAAATTGGAACTCTAATTTAGAATTCTAATTTAAGTTTTTCTCAACTTCATCTATTATTATATATATAGATTATCGATTTTCTTTGAACCTTAATTTCTTAGAAAAATGATGAATATATTTATTTAATTTTAATTTTAAAAAGAAAATTGTTGATTTACACTCCTTGATATATACTTTTTACAAAATGTCCACATTTTGCAAAGCTAGATATCCATATTTTTAGAAATGTCCACTCTTTACACTGAGTCTATATGGTCAGAGTGTGTAAAATAATCATTGTTCATTCTAAAACTATGTTGTCCCCTCTCCCTCATCTACTGTTTTTAGCACTAACAATATATTCTTCTTCATTTTTTTCAATTGATAGGTTCAGAGCCAAGTTTGAAAATATGGGTGCCATGGATATCCTTCGTTTTCTCATCTGTATCATCCTCCTCATAACCCTTATCAAGTTGACAACTGCTGATTTGGCACATTTGTGTGCGTCATGTAAGAGCACAAAGGGAGTCTGCGCCTCTGATTCTAGTGGTGCTTTCGCTTGCCGTTGCAGTGGAATAATGCATCGCATTAATTGCAACAGTCAAAATAATTAAATGTAGGCTAAAATGCAAATTGAAATCTCTAAGTTTGACTGAAATTATTTTAATTTTTTAACTTTACTTTCGTTCAACTGAATCTTGTCAGTTTCAAATATATTCCATTCAAGTCATTTATCTAATTTTGTTAAAAAGTTAACATTAAACAAATATATATTTCTCACAAAAAAAAAATTCTCTATAAAATTAATACAAATATTTTATATTAATGGAAAATTTTTAACGGAATAGGATAAAAGACCTGAAATTTAATAAATTTGAACCTTTGCGAACTTAATCTAACGAGACTAAAGTTAAAAGACTGGAATAAATTTTAGTCATACTTAAAGGGTGCAATTTGCATTTTAGCCGTAAATATATTTGCTTCTGCACTTGCAATACATGTACGATTGCATAAGAAGTTTCTATTCAAATAATATTCCTTTCAGTTCCTGAGATGTAATGGCCAGTGGTATATGAGCTGTTATGTTGGGCATGTTTCCTTGTTTTTCAGACTCTGTATGTATAAATTAAGAAATAATACTACCTTCCCAAGGGTTAGTTGAGACTAATCCTTTAGACAAAGTGTGAATCAACTGGTCCGATCGTGGTCTCTTCCTCATGAACTTTTAACTAGTGTAGCATCCGCCACTCGATCTGTATAGCCTTGCACTTGAAATTTTGGATGTTGTGTATACAGATTACAAAGTGTACATTGACGAGTGTGAAAGGATAATGATTGTAATAATAACAACTATTTACTAGTAATCTATCTATATATATATATATATATATATATATATAATAATAGGTAAAGTAGAGAGAAAATTCAATTAAATTTGAAATTGGAATTCAATTAGAGTCTAATTTTGTATTATATATCTCATCTAATCTAAATTTTAGAATTTTGTGCCAAGTGAGTTAATTTAGTATAAAAATTAAATTTCAATTAGAGTTTAATTTTGCGCCACGTATCCCATCTAATCTAAGTTTTTAAATTTCTTGTGCCAAATTAGTTAATTTAGTGTAGAAAATGAGGAGTTCAATATAATAAACCATAAAAAATATAATCATATAACTAAAAACAATTCAAATTTATAAGTCATCTATATATATATTAATAGGTAAAGCATATAAAAAATTGAATTAGAATTTGAAATTATAATCCAATTTGCACCATGTGTCTAAATTTATGTGGGAACTACACCATAATTATCCACTTAAGCTTGTGCCATGTGTTTACTTAAGTTTTTTAATCTTTGTGTCAAGTGAGTTAATGAGTGCAAAATACTAAGAATCTAATATTAATTAACTATAAATTTTTTAAAAAAAAAAAATCACATATACTCAATAAAAATCACCACATGTTTCTCAAAAAAAGAAAAAATTACCACACGTTCTATCTTATTAAAAATTAGAAAAAAATGATCATAAGTAGTATTAAATTTAGTTAATAATTTTAATATGTGATTAATTACATTTACTAAAAAAAAAATTGACTAATTATCTATATTTTATGATAAAAATTGTGATTAATTTTAAACATATCTATATGTATGCATGAATGCATGTGTTACATACTTAAAAAAAAAAAAGACTAATGATTTATATTTTTATAATAAAAATTTTGTTTAATTTTAAATGCATCCATGCGTTTGCATGGAGTTACATGCTAGTAATAATGAATTTATGAGTTACTAGCTACTAATAATAGCAATATGCACCACCGCATACCCTTGATGCGATGGTCACTCTACAAATATAAGTGCTTATGGGTGTGGGGGCGCAAGGACTGAAATTCAAGTCTCCAGAAGAGAGTTTCACACATATATACACTTAGATTAAGCTAGAGACTAGAGTAGAATTTTATCTTGTATAAATAATAATAATAATAATAATAATAATAATAATAGCAATATGCTACATTTTATTAAAATATATATATATATATATATATATATATATTACTAAAGTATATTTTTTACCTTAAAGTTTTGGACTGTTTTATTTTGGTTTTTCATATTTCAAAATTTTCATTTTCATTTTCATTTTTCATATTTAATTCATTTTCATATTGACTCTCTTTCAAAATTTGTTATATGAACTTTTAACTGGTGTAGCATCCACCACTCTGTATAGCCTTGCCATGACATGCTTTTACGAGATGGTATATATTTCCTGATAGGCCAAAAACGAATTGACCCCTTATGATAAATTAACCAATTAATTTAGCTAAGTGAATTAATTAAGTTAATTAACATGCAAACACGTGGTAGCACAAACAAATCGCCAATAAACTAAGTATGCAGCGGAAAACAAATTTGACACGATGATTTGTTTATGAATGAGAAAAACCAACACGGTAAAAACCCCACCTGGTGATTTTAAGGTCACCATTCTCGAAATTCCACTATTATCATAACAAGCGGTTACAAGTAAAGGAATCTCAGTACTTTATACCAACCTACAGTTGAACCCTTACCCCAATACCCAATTGGAATTGTTTAGTAGTGACAATTTCTTCTTTTGATGCACGACTCCCAGTATGTGACTAATCAATTGCGCAGATCCCAGTACACGATTTCAATTGCCAACTAGAGAAGATTGTTGGCTTCAAAATTCTTCAGTTCATCCATGATAAAGATCAAGAAGATGCTTGGTCACAAAACCCTATTATGCACAAACACAGAAACTTCTTCACAAGAATGATGAACTAGGACAAATTCTGTCTTCGGTCACAATTTGCTTGAACAAACTTTGTTCAACACTTATGCAACTTGTGAACTCTTTAACGACCCTTAAAATAATCATTTTATATGTCTAGAGTTGTGAGAAAAGAAAGTTCAAACACATAATCACGGATTGGAGTCAAAACAAAACTGGAATTTTGTTTTTCATAAACCTCGATAGATACTCCATCTGTCAAGCTGCTATCGAGCCACAAACGTCAACAACTCTAAAGGTCTCGATAGATAGCTAGCTATTGAGTTTTAATGAATAGCACTTCTTCAGCTTGTTTCTTGGACAGACTTGCATGACTTTAACACTTAATCTTGAAACATAGTTTTTTAAAGTATTAAACACATCCTAGATCTACCCAATTACAAGTAAAGTGCGTTTTGTCAAATGATTAGCCAATTATAAAATATAATGACATATGGTCCTAACAAGTGAATCACATATGTCCTAACATTTCCGTAATAGAAACAAAAAGAATAAAAAGGCCATTGATCCTCATTTACTTCTTAGGGCGAAACTTAAATACAGTACCTTAAGTACAATACCTTAGGTTCCCCTCTTAAAATTAAGCTACCTATCAAGTTAAAAATAAAAAATAAACAAACAGTGTTAAAAATACTCTTTCTTTTTTCTCCTTTAACTCGTGACAAACACAATGGCTTACGCTTCAGATCTCTCAAACTGCTCACCCTCAATCTTAGAAGCATCGATGGCTTTAGATCTCTCATTCAAATCTCTCAAACTTCTCACGCTCAATCTCAGAAGCATCGATGGCTTTAAATCTCTCAGAAAAATCTCTTAAGAACCTAATGGCTTCAAATGGGACTTGGAGCTTTATACCAGGAAACAACTATTTTGGATTGCTCGTTCCCTTTAAGTGGCTCTATTGATCTTCATTGTTTCTTCAAAAGACATCTCAATGCTCTGCCTATAGATGAATAACCTCTCTTAGAAAACTCCAAATCTTAACAGAGTGTTGGTTTAGGATTAATTTTTATATTTTAATAGATATGGATTGAAGAGGATTAAAGCTAGACATAACCACATGAACAACAAAATCTTCTATGCAGATAGCTTCCATAAATCCTAGCGTATGAGGGCTTGAATCATATTACAGTTTCTTGAAAGCAATAGCAATTGATGGCTGACAATAACAAGAGCTAGCCTGTTTTTGATCGTCCCTAGCAACGATTTCCAGCGCCTTTGTCCTTCTTTTGCTTGATTTTGATGAGAAGTCCTAAACCCATTGGGTGTTATGAGATTGGGATGAGAAGTTTAAGAGATCTAAACTGTGAAGCCATTGGGTTTTCTCATGGGTCAGGCAAAAAGGAAGAAGAAGAAAGAAAGACGTGCACAATTTTAACGCCGTTTGCTTTTTTTTTTCTTTTTTTTTTCTTTTTTAAATTTGACAGGTGGCTTAATTTCAAGAGGAGAACCTAAGGTACTGTATCAAAGTTTTGCCCTACTTCTTAATATACATTTTTCGTACACAGCTTGGGACAAAAATAGAAATTGAGAATATTGCGCTTAAAATTTTGGATGTTGTGTATACAAATTACAAAGTGTACATTGATGGGTGTGAAAGGATAATGATTGTAATAATAACAACTATTTACTAGTAATAATAATGAATTTATGAGTTACTAGCTACTAATAATAGAAATATGCTACATTTTGTTAAAAATATTGTTTTTGTTTTACTAAAGTACATTTTTTACCTTAAAGTTTTGGACTATTTTATTTTGGTTTTTCATGTTTCAAAATTTTCATTTTGATTTTTCATATTTAATTCATTTTCATATTGACCCTCTCTTTTAAGATTTTCATTGGGCCCTTCATATTTGATTTAGTTTTGAAATGTAAAAGGCCAAAATGTAAACAACCTCAAACTTTAAGGGTTAAAAGTGTACTCCAGTCTAATTATTCAAACAAAAAGGATCATGTACAATATATGTGATGCTTTTCATCATTAATAGCAAAAAGAAGTAAGGTTCACGGGTCAATTCATGAATACAGAAACCTTAGGAGAGAAAGAAAAATTGAAAGCTTAGGGAGTCAATTTGCGACCAAAAATCAAAAGGTGTTTATGCATTTTGGCCTTTTATTTATTAACTTTTGTTCATAGCTACAATGGTAACTAATTTAATAATTAATGAGTGTTGCCACTTGGCACAACCCTGGCTTCTAGAACCCAAGTTTTATAGATAGTTATTTGACATATCCAATTATCCATGTTTTTGGAACCTAACTTCAATTATATCGCACAAGTTTCATAACATGAGTAAAAGAAAATGTTGCATAGGGAAAGAAATGCTTAAATTACCCCTAAGGGGTTTGCCTCATGGTTCCTAAAACCTTATAAGATCAATGCAGCCCTTAGCGATGATGCCACTACTTGTTTAGGGTGTTTATATGAACACTTTGATTTCTTAATAAATAAATAATTTTATGTCCACAACAATTTCATGAAAAATTCTAGGAGGTAAGCTAGCGTGGTAGGTTTTCAACCACAACATTAATAGTTCACAATGTTTTCGCAACAAATAGGGCATCTACACTCAACCATTTTTAGTCTTTTCATCCATGTAATATAATGGTGATGCCACCATGCATAGTGTACATTAATGTTTTTTGAATGTTCAAAATGTGTATAAAACACCTATGAACGTTTAGACCCCCAATTAACAAATTACCAATTCAAGCTTATCAACAAACAATGCACATGCGGAAAATGTAAATAAGCTAAAACAGAATAGATAACATAATCTAAGCCAAATATAATCACATCCACAACAGAAATAAAATGGCAAAGATTAAGGAAGAGAGATGCAAACACAAGGACAACACAGTGATGTGTTATCGAAAAGGAAACCGAAGCCCTCGGCACAAAACCTCTCCGCCGCCCTCCAAGCGGTCAATAATCCACTAAAGGATCAAGTTGGGATACATGAACAGCAGAAAACCCTCCAAGTCTAAACTACCCATTGTACCTAAGCCCTCCAAGCTCCTACTCCCTCCAAGCTCCTACTCCAACGAGGTTACATCGAACCTATTTCTTCTTTAGCTTTCTGGATTCTGCTATAACCTATAGTATCAACCAATATGAATTGGTCCCTTCCTAATTGCTTCACAGAGATGGGTATGGTGAGAAATTTTTTTGGCTAATGTACCTCTCAGGGATGTAACAATGGAGAGAGTGAGAGTTGAGGAATTTGAAAAGTCATTATGTAAAGATTGTGGATGAGTCAATCTTGTATTTCTCTAGGGTTTCTCTCTCAAAATTCTCTCTGGAAGCTCTCTATATTTCGTGGGTATAAGGAGTATTTATATTAGAGTGAGAAAAGAATGCGAAGAGTCAGTTTTTCCATAATAGAGTGAACTGGCGACTTGGCCTCGCGACTTGACTGAGTTGTGAGTCCAAGCCGCAAGCTAACTGAATGGCCAGTCTGGACTTTTTGTCCTATAGTGCTACAGCTGGCATGACGGTTCAGCTTTTCTGCATGCTTCACTCGTGTGCATTTTCTGGCGGCTTGCAAGTCGCAAGCCACCCACGAGATCCAGCCGCGAGTCCCTGCTTCACTACACAGTCTTAAGCATTTCTTCACACTCTCTCACACACTACCCTTACATGATTCCCACCTAAACACATGGTTACTAATTGCTAAATTACAAGCAAATTTAGCACGGAATAAAGCCAATAGGATGGTTGATTAAATTCAACTTTACAATCTCCCTCTTTGGCTATTTCGTGACAAAACCCTAAAACAAACTCTAGACTTAACATGTGAGTTGGGAATAGTTGAATAAAACTCACTCACACCTAACTCTAGAGTCTACGAAGCTCTTGAATCATAAGAACAAGTATCTCCTGAAACACAACAACACAATTTGATCATTGTATGCAGAAAGAACTTGTAATGCATATGAAGCAAGCACAATGCGATCAAGCAAAAATGGAATAAAGCAATAAACCATGGCTTGACCATACAAGCAATCACTATAGAATAGTGACCACAATGGTCATTCACATATGGAATGAACATCCGGACATGCAAGCTAATAAGCTTAAATGCAAAGTATCATTTGCATGTCCAACACTCAACCAATGCACAAAACATATATGCATCTAGGAAAAAAATCCTACTAGGGCACAAGAGTGATGCATTTAAATAAAATGCAAAACATTAAACAACAAGTATTACGTTACAAAGCAAAGGTACAAAACCCAAAGTACATAGAAACCAAAAATAAACTTATAATCATTAAACCATAAACACACAAGATTTAAAAATGTTTAGCACCATATGTAGCAAACCCATAATTATATATTGTTCAAAACATGGTACCAACTCCATCAACATAAACATAAAATAAAAACTGAGGTAAAAACTGCTAAATGTAAGTTTTATGCAAACTCCCCCTCAGAATGGCACTCCCCCTTAGACTGGCACTCCCCCTCAAGAGCTACCCCAAAAATCTCCCCCTTTTTGACCGGAATGACCAAAGGGTCACTGCTGGGTGGAGAAGCTATCAAACTTTGCTGAGAGGATGTTCATCTGATCTTGAAGTGCAGCCAGTTTGTCAGATTGTTCATTCTGGACATCTTTGAGCTCATCAATCCTCTCTACGATGATCTGGAATGCATCTAAAGATACAACTGATGAAGATGAAGCTCTACTCGTCTTGCCACGACCTCTTGAGCTTGAGGGTTCTCTTGCAGTCTCTATCTCAGTGTCCATAGGTTCACGTTCTTCTTGGACACCTTCCTCTTCATCACCCAGAAGACGAACTCTTATCCTTGTGATGGTTAGCTTGTTAACTGCTGAGGGAGTAGGCATTAGGCTGATATCTTGAGGGATCTCCACACCTTTCAACCTAAAAAGCCTCATAAGAAAGCTAGGGAAAATCAGCTTGGTCCAGGTGGTTGTTCTAGTCTCATCCACAATGGTGTAGAAGATGTGAGCACTGATGTCTATGTAGGTTTTTTGCTTGAGCTCCATAAGGAAGATGGCTCTGGCATTGTTGATTGTGGTCCAGCTTCTTCATTGGGTATAGGTTAAACATCATAATCATTGTTAGACACCTCATATCTACTAAAAAGGCTTCGGTGTTGAGGCATCTCCCCTCTCTCACTCCACCAATATGTGTCTGAATAGTTTCTAAGGACAACATCCTATCCTTATAATGAGTAAAATCATAATCATCCATGTCCTCAAAACCTAACACATCATCTATGTCATCCACATCTATGGTAAATTCCTTTCCTCATATCCAACAATTTATCTCATGCATTCTTAACACTGCATTGTCATAAAACTCCTTGATCAAAGGATCACAAACTCTAGGCAGGTCACTCAAAAGCTTATCCCAACCCCTGCCCTCAAAACAACTTGGAATGAAAGTGTCCTTCAAATCCACCAAGTTAGTAAATCTCTCCTAGATAAGAGGTGCCTTCAAGTAGAACTCTCTATATCTTTCAAAATGATGAGGAGACATAAACTTGGTATTGTCCATCTTTAGCCTTTTATCACCTTTCTTGGTAGTAGTTTTCTTCTTGGTAGGAGTCATCTGCATAACATAGCAGCAAAGCCCAAACAAAACCAAAAAAATAATAGATGGAAACTCAAAACATTAGTAACATATTAGTGGCATAGAAAAGGACAGTATTATACCAAACATTCAAACCAAACACAGGTCAGGATCAACATTGAATAAGATTACTCAAAACAGAAGAGTACAAAACAAATTATCAACAATTCTCAGGCATACCACATTGTTACATTAAACACAAAAACCTAACATCAACATCCTAGGGAACATAATCAAACTCATACACCAAACATGCAATAGACTAACAATGTGAATCAACCATACTCTCAAACAAAGTCTATTACAACAATTTCCAAAAATAAGCATATGTCTATAAGACATATCTCAATAGGTATGGTATGTTCAACACAGGGCAAATCAGTAAGCATACTCAAGGATGAAAATCAGATATGATAATAACAATATCTAGCATCCTAAAAATAAAAGCAACAAAACCCAAACACCCAACCTCAACAAAATGAGCAAACCCATGATCGAACACTATATATTACAATACTCAATAACAACTCATAAATCAAGAAAAACAAGGCAAAGAACATGAAATATATAGTGAGAAAAAGAAAACCCATACCTTTTTTCTTGAAGATTGAAGTTGAAATGATGAACAAATGAAGGTTTTTATGAGAAACTCGGTGGGTTAGAGAAAGGGATAAACGAGGAAGACAATGAACAGTCATAAAATTTTGAGGGAAAACTCAAAAAAGTTTTAAAAACTGACCTATTTGTGTAAAACATGCGATTTTTGCGACTCATTTAAGTTGCGTGCAAGTCGCCATGGTAAGTCGTGAGACTCTTTGAAACCAAAATTTTTGAAAATTTTTCAAAGTGGTTTTTGCGATTGGAAGTTCTACTCACAAGGTAAGCCATGAAGATTTCTGTGTACCCCTCATGATTAGACCTTCCACCCACGAACAAGTTGCTAGACTGAGTAGTGAGAAACATTAAAAACCCAAATTTTGAAAAATATTCTAAGAATTTTTCATGACTGGGACATTGACCTGCCAGTGAGTCACGAAAAATCTCTGTGTGGGCTCGCGATTGGGGCATGCGACTGGACCAACCTGCGACTGAGTCACCAAAATAGGGCAACACTTTTTTTGAAGATTTTGACAATTTTTGTAAAAACAAAATACTTTCCAAAAACAACTAAAACACTAAAAAATCTTTTTGTGTTTGATCAACAAAAATTGAGCATGTGAAAACAAATTTAATCATGTACAATCACACAAATGAATATGGCATTCATTGAACATAGACATGTGTGATGTGTGTGGATATCAACAATGAGATAGTCCTTAGTCTGGCATGAAACTTCAATGATCAATTCAACCAAGTCATACACAATTAGCACTAGATAAAGTGACCCATCTCAATTATAGAAATATGCATATATGACCTCCCACAAAACTTGATTAAATAACTTGTGAAGCTTTTCATTTGGCTCCATATATATCATATCATTTGATTTTTTGAATCAATACATCTCATTGTGAAATCGATACATGAAATTTTTGATATTTCAATTTGATGAGTTAGCCTTTGGCTTTTTCGGCATCATGTATTTTATTTTACGTCGCTTTCCCTTTTTCCTAATCAAATACTAGTATGTGCAACAAGCTTTTGCAGCTCAATATCTCTTTTCATTTGGAGATTTACATTTATTGAGCTCTTTAAGCAAAACAATAAAATAAATGAGTGGGAAGATATGTAGGCATAAGTCTATGCATGTCTTAAGATCAACAAAACCATTGACTAATCATTCATAACAAGTTTGAAGATCTATTTACAACAGTCACATAGATGTCAAGATGTCTCCCATAAAGATATGGAGTGCATAGGGAATAAGTTATGCTCATAAATGCACTAAGCCATTTGTACAAAAGTACAAGGCAAAATGTGTTTTGAGACAAAAACCCAACGATGTCGATCAAACTTTTTAGATTTTCTACTTTTTATGAGTTTTTTTTTTTTTTTTTTTGACATAAAAATAAGAAAATATTGATCAAAAACACCAAATTAAAAACATTTAAAGCAAAAGCAAACTAACAAACAATTTTCAACTCAAACTAGCACCAAGCACACAACCAAGCATCGTCACAAAAACATAAGAAGTATTAATGCATGGACATGTTATAATACTTATGCATGAGTACCCCTCTTCACCCACACGTCACGTGTGTTTGGGGTGATATCCATATAGGATTTGGTACGAGAGGTAGGACTTTCAAACATTTTAATGAAGCTTTCCAAGCAAGTGGTGAATGCACCGATCATCTTCATCACGTCCACCACATTTCGACCTCTTGATGACTCAACAGCCCAAGTCCTCTTGTCATTTCTTGGTCCTCTTGAACTTTGATCACTTGCATTCTTTAATGCTCTTAGCTTATGACAATTCAGTCTGGTGTGCCCTTGAAGTCCACAATGGTGACAGACATGGTTCGTTCTCGGACCTCTTTGTGATCTTGGAAGAGATTTCCCTTTGGCTTTAGACCTAACCACAGATTGGTTATGAGGTTTGTTCAACACCTGTTGGTCAGTCACATTCTTCTTTTTCTCAACTTTTGCCTTCTCCACAGTAGGGGTAACTACAACTAGCTCTTTGGCCTTCACAAACTTCACTTCTTTGGAGATATTCATAGTTGAACTACTTTCTCCTATGTATCCTAATCCAGTTTTGTCGGAGAAGGGTTTTTGATGAGAAAGGACATCATCAAACTTCTTTGTGGATACTCACTCTACCTTGGCATTTGCTTGAACCACCTCAAGCTCAAGGAATTTCACCTTGGTATAAGCTTCGGTTAGCTCACCATTTAGCGTTTCAATCTCACACTTGGCCTCCTTATATCTTACTAGGAGACTTCTATAGTCCTCCTCTACTTTCTTCATCTTCTTCACAGCTGCCTTGGCTTGCATACTCTCCCGACTTCTCAAGGAGAGAGTTGTAATTCTCTTGAAGACTAGCTGTATCGTCATCTTCTTCAGCATCCGATTCTTCTACAATTCCCATGGATTCCTCATCACTATGCTTCCCAAGTTCTTGCACAAGCAAATTCAAGTCCTCTGAAGATTAAACATGAGCAATAGTCATAAATGCTGAGAAGTTCCCTTCTTCATCACAACTATCCTCTAAATCAGATGTGGAGGAATATAAGTCACTAAGAGTGGTGGTATACGCTTTGCCCTTCGATTTTAAGTAATTAGGACATTCCGTTTTGAAATGGCCATGTCCATTACATTCAAAACAAGTGATTCCTTGATTAGATTGGGATTTCTTCCTGTCTCTCTTTTTGAAGTCCTTCTTCTCCTTTCTGGAACTTATGGATTTCCCTTTATCACCAAATTTCCCACTGTTCTTGAACTTCAGGAATTTGCGGAAATTTTTTGCAAGGTAAGTAATATCTTTCTCAACAATATCCTCATCTGACGAGTTGTGTGCTTCTACCCTTTCATTTATGGTCTTAAGAGCAAGAGATTTGCTCTTCCTTTGAGTGGGCAACGACAATTCATAAGTCTGAAGCGAGCCAACTAGTTCTTGGACTTTGATATCATCAAGATCTTTGCTCTCTTCAATCGCTGTCACCTTGGCACGAAAGCTTTCCAGCAGTGACCGAAGGATCTTCCTTACTACCTTGGAATCCTCTGTTTTCTCTCCCAAGTTAAACTTGTCGATGACCACTTCATTCAGCCTACTATAGAAAGAGTCAAAGGACTCGTCCTCACTCATTCTGAGCTCCTCAAATCGGGTGGTTAGCATCTGTAGCTTCGTGTCTTTTACTTTCTTCGTTCCCTCATAAGTGGTCTCCAATATCTGCCAAGCCTCCTTGGCAATGGTAATGTGAAAAATCCGATGGAACTCATCTGGAGACACACCACAAAAAATAGCTTTAAGTGTTTTGCTATTAGCATTTGATGCCGTAAGGGCTACCTTATCCCATGTGGATTTTGCTACCTCCAGCCTAGTCCAGCCGATATCAACGGCATCCCAAACAGATTCATCTATCGAACATAAAAATGCTCTCATCCATACCTTACAAAAGGCATAATTGCTACCATCAAAATATGGTGGAGCATTTAAAGATTAAGACTAGTCCATTTCAAAAGGGGTCAAGGATCACACTAGGGTAACTAAACCACAGCAAGTGTACCCACTCTGATACCAATTGAATGTTCAAAATGTGTATAAAACACCTATGAATATTTAGACCCCCAATTAACAAATTACCAATTCAAGCTTATCAACAAACAATGTACATGCGGAAAATGTAAATAAACTAAAACAGAATAGATAACATAATCTAAACCAAATAAAATCACATCCACAACAGAAATTAAATGGCAAAGATTAAGGAAGAGAGATGCAAACACAAGGACAACACAACAATGTGTTATCGAAGAGGAAACCGAAGCCTTTAGCGTAAAACCTCTCCGTCGCCCTCCAAACAATCAATAATCCACTAAAGAATCAAGTTGGGATACATGAACAGCAGAAGATCCTCCATGTCTAATCTACCCAGTGTACCTAAGCCCTCCAAGCTTCTACTTCAATGAGGTTACGCCGAACCTATTTCTTCTTTAGCTTGCCAGATTCCGCTATAACCCATAGCATCCACCAATATGAATTGGTCCCTTCCTAACTGCTTCCAAAGCACCAAAATAGTCTTCTCACAGATATGGGTATGGTGAAAAAATGTTTTGGCTAATGTACCTCTCAAGGATGTAACAATTGAGAGGGTGAGAGTTGTGGAATTTGAAAAGTCACTATATAAAGATTGCGGATGAGTCAATCTTGTTTTTCTCTATGGTTTCTCTTTCAAAATTCTCTTTGGAAACTCTCTATATTTCGTGAGTATATGGGGTATTTATACTGGAATGAGAAAGGAATGCGAAGAGTCAGTTTTTCCATAATAAAGTGAACTGGCGACTTGGCATCGCGACTTGACTGAGTCACGAGTCCAAGCTGCAAGCTAACTGAATGGCTCGTTTGGAAATTTTATCCTGTAGTGCTACAGCTGGCATGATGGTTCAGCTTCTCTGCATGCTTCACTCGTGTGCATCTTTTGGCAGCTTGACCCACCTGCAAGATCTAGCCGCGAGTCCCAACTTTACTGCATAGTCTTGAGTATTTCTTCACACTCTCTCAACACTACCCTTACATGATTCCTACCTAAGCACAAGATTACTAATTGCTAAATTACAAGCAAATTTGACACGGAATAAAGCCAACAAGATGGTTGATTAAATTCAACCTTACATTTTCTATGTGAATTGTAAACATGTAACTCATGACAAGAATAAGTAAAACAAGTAATATTTGGTAGTCTAAAACTAATTTAATAAACACTTTTACCAAATGTGTCTCGAAAATTGGTATATGTAACATTCATTAGAATGAGTCTAAAACCCTTTTAATAAAATCACTAATAACAATAACCTAAACTGGAATAGATCGTATCTGAAGAGGTTTAAAAAAATAATTGGAATGACTGTGTGCAGCATGTCATATTGATCATCTTTCAATTAATAAAATGCTGAGGCGACATGTTTATGTTTGCATTGGAGAATATATAAAGAGGGGAGTTTGCACCAAGTCATTGTGAATGTATTCTCTAAAGTGAAACACTTCACCTTTTTAAAGGCAAACAAACATAAATCTCACATAAACTCATAAAGGAGGGAATGCTCTAGAAGTCATTGGGGAACACTTCAAGTTGCTTTACAATGAAGCCATATGCCATGCATAAAGATGGTGACTTTTCTTTTGTTCTTACTCAATCTGTGTGAGCTGTGATTATATCAATACCCTCGATCACCCTGAGGCACGTACTTAAGGGAACAAAAGATGTCATTTATTTCTCGAAAGTTCTTCTTAGCTCACAAAACTTTGATTTAATTCCTTACTTCTCTCCTCTAAGATTCCGGTGCCAATAATGCTTAGGAAACTATTTACTTTGTCATATTTTACCAATATATCCTGCAATTCCAATGGCATGCAAAACCTAACATTTGCATGGCTATGGCCAAAATGGGCAAATGCCCTTTTCGCGCAAAATATATAGCGTTTTGCCCCCTTTACCAAACTAATTAGGGAAATGCCCCTGTTTTGAAACTCGATTTTTGCACAATTGAGTTATAACAAACTGAAAATTAAAAGAAAAAAAATTATTGGAACTCGAGCTCCATGAACTCGATTTCCATGAAATTTTTTAAAGCCCTATAGTGACATTTTTTATGGAACTCGAGTTCCATGCAATTTTAATTTTTTTTTTTTTTTTTTTTTTTTTTTTTTTTTTTTTTTTTTTTTTTAAGGTTTTACCTATAGTTGCATTTTATGAAGGCCTATAGTGGCGTTTTTTATGGAACTCAAGTTCCGTGCAATTATTATTATTATCATTTATTTATTTATTTTTAAGTTTGATCACCCCTCGATTTTCTACAAATCGAGTTTTACATTGAAACTCGATTTTAAGAAAATCGAGTTACAAAATAGGGATATTTCCCTAATTAGTTTGGGAAATGGGGTAAAATATTGTATATTTTGCGCGAAAAGGGCATTTGCCCATTTTGGCTGCATGACTATATATATTACATAAGGATTATGGAATGAACTTCCTCAAATCTCAACAAGCTTTAACTATTTGCCTTTCTGCTTTTCCATCTCCTCCAGAAAGCTTTTTCTCAGCGCACAAATAATTTCACAAGCGTCTCTTTCTCAATTCGGCATCAAATAAAAAGAAAACAATAGAATTAAGGAAGGTTGCCTTACAGATAAGGAAAAGCTTGCTAAGTATGTAGGAATTGTAAGAGTTCAAATTCTAATTCGTTTCAAAACCGACTTAAAAATTAAAAAGTGTGTTAGTGGATGTGGCGGCATCACATTGCTTAATTACTGGGGGTTCAAATGAATACTTTGACTTGGGACCAATTATATAATTTTATTGTTTTGACCCCTAAAATGAAAATTTGTGCCTCCTAAAATAAGCCCAACAACAAACCAATTCAACAAAAACCTTTATCTTGGTCTTTTTAGAACAAAAGAAAGAACTCAACAACAAATCAATTTGATCCAAAATATGAGAAAAAAAGTAGCAAGCCCAATAACAAAAATTAGAAATTTGTTGATCTTAAATCTTAAAAAAAAAAAAAAAAAAACCAATAAGTTGTCAAATTTGAGTTGAATTGTTAAATAAAAGAATTGAAAAGAGTAAAGACAAAAACTAATAAATAATAAATTAAAGTATTCTAAGCAATAATAACTAAAGTTCACTTAACAACAATAACTAATAACTTTATTATAGTAAGAGACAATAGATGATTTCCAAGATTTAATCTTAGTAATAATAATTAATATATTTATTATACTACAAACAATATGCCCAATGAACTTATAGTTTATTTTTCTGAAAAAAAAAAAAAAAAACTTATAATTTATCATTTACTAGTCGCTAACTCGTGTGATGCACGGAAAAGTTATTAACTTGGGAAAAAAAAAATCTAACAATGAGTAAATAGGCATTTTGCTAGTTAGTATTTAAAAAAAAAAAAATGATGAAATATTTAACTTCTCTATTTTTCCATAGTTTAGAAGTGTTGTCTAACATTGAACGTTATTGAGTTACAAGTGCATAATTACCGAAACCTACAAAATAATTTACAGTTCTTAGTATATACACACACACACTCAAAACTAATATAAACTGCAAATAGATAAACAAAGACCATGATATGAGGAAGACACACCAAGTTTCAAATTTGAGTAGCAATATGACTTTTTCGTAGTAATAACTATATAAAAAATTAAAAACATGGAACAATATCAAAATTATAATATCTAATTCTATTATCTTTTATGTTGAATCCAAACAAATAATTAATTGAAATGAATCCAAACAAATAATTTATCAACCAAAAATCATAGCTTTTAATAAGAAAACAAAAAATCACATGAATCTAAATAAAAAACATTTAAGGTGAAGAATTAAGATCAACCTATTGAGACACAAATACCAAAAACCCCAAAACTTAAAACTTCAAAATTTATAGAATCCCCAAATTCTACTTCACAACCAAACCAAATTCAACAAATTTATATATAACATACCAAATAAAAATTTATCGTTCCCTAGGCTGGAAGACATAGGTTGCATATTTGATTTTTCTCCAAAAATATAAAGATACTTTATCTACCATGTACAATAAAAAAATAATAATTAGTAGAAATTTTAACCCAAAAACCAAACCCACGAATATCAACGTGAGTCTCTTTTTTTTCAACGTTAGTCTCTTTTTTATTTTTTAGTCCTATCATAATTTTTGTTTTTATATAGATTATCAACATTTGAGTTTAAGTTTAAATTAAACTTGTTAGAGAGATAGAGTTTCACTCTTTGTTAAGTTTTTATCAAACAAAAATAATTTTATTTAAAAAAAAAATGATAATGATAAGTTTGAGTTTAAGTTGAACTTGTTAGAGTGATAGAGTTTCACTCCTAGTTAAATTTGAACTAAACAAAAATAATTTTATTTAAATAAAATGTTAATTTTATTTAAATATTTTGCTAACGTAGAAATTTGTGAGAGTTTCAAAGGCTTCGGTTTTATATATATATATATATATATATATATATATAGATTATCTTGGTAAAAAATTTATGATAAAGAAATCATGTATATCACAATATTCATCTTCTAAGAGAACTCATATTGACTTGAAAATCTTCCTTTGGATTATTGGTTACAAAAAATGATTTCATCTTGTCATCGTATATTGATTAAAATTAAATAAGAAAATATTTTCCAAAAAAAGATCTTTGTCAACCTCTTCAACACAAATTTGAATGAGACCCTTAAAAAATATTTTTAGAGCCACCACTACAACCCACACAACTAGTGCATCAATTATTGTTGGCATGATGGTTGCTTAAAGTCAGCCTAAAAACGCCGACTTTCTACAAGTATAAATAGGAGAACTAGTTTTCTAGATTGACATTATGTGATTGTGCAATTTTAGTGGAGCGATTCTAAATGGGGTATTAGCTCCTATTGTGATGTGCAAAAACACAAGTGCCTAAACTTCGAATGAGTTTGTTATTTTCTTGGTCACTCTAGGAAGATTATGTACTTTGGTGTGTCAAGCATGTAACAGAGAGTGTATTTTATTTTAGTGATGTTTGAATGATGTTCTACTAGTACTTTTGTACCCCCACAACAACAAAACATTCATTTGTTAGACAAAGTTACACCGAAGTGTCCTTCATATTTTGTTTGGACTTTTGTTAGAGAAAGATGCTTCCAGGTTAGTGTTTATTCATCTCTTGCTATCTTTTGGATGTGTGTTTGGATGCTTAGAAAATTTCCTTGGAAAATGAAAATGAACATGCAACATAATATATACGGGTCATATACACAATGAAAATTGAAGTGGATGATGTTGCTTTCAATATATTGCGTGTTAAATATTAGCACAATAGTACGCATATATAACTCATAAATCAGAGTTTTTTTTTTTTTTTTTTTTTTAATGCATTAATTTATTTTTTTTTATTTTTGTTTCGGCCATGAATTTTTGGATTCTAAAGCCTGTTGGTGCAAACATAATATTTGACACCTCCTCCTCCTCTCATCTCTTCCTTGGGCACGTATCTAGTCCAATATTTAAATTAATTCATATTAGCTCATTAATCACCACAATTAAAAAGAATAAAATAGTCTCTCTCCTTTTAGAAAAATTATTAAATACTCCAAAAGTACTATAAATGCGTACTCTCCCCTCTCACATGAATTGTGAGTCCCACCATAAATTTAATTAGTGGGACCAACAATTATGTGAGAGAAGGGAACACATATTTATAGTACTCTGAGAATACTCAATTAGGGGTGTCAATGTTCAACCCAACACGTAAACGCGACACAAACCCGACATGGAATTACAAAAACTTACAAGGGATATAATTGAAAATTGAAACTTTACAAACCCTAGATCTCTAAATCCTACAAACCCTAAATCTCTAAACCTTCTTATAAATATCTAATTTAATTTTTTTATTTCAGCCATACTACTCAGTACTCACTCTTCTATCTTATAGTCTCACGCCCAATGACCCAACCCGTAAACGCGACACAAACCTGACACGGAATTACAAAAACTTACAAGGGATATAATTGAAAATTGAAACTTTACAAACCCTAGACCTCTATATCCTACAAACCCTAAATCTCTAAACCTTCTTATAAATATCTAATTTAATTTTTTTATTTCAGCCATACTACTCAGTACTCACTCTTCTATCTTATAGTCTCACGCCCAATTCTCAAACTTAGAGTCTCAAACTGGTTATTGCTCTCTCTCTCTCTCTCTCTCTCTCTCTCTTGTGTTTAGTGAGTTTTAGAATTTAAAAATTAAAAATTAAAAAAACAAAACCGTTTTCTTGGTGTTTCAAAATTCTACAGTAATTTTTTAGGCATAATGTTTTTGTTCTATAAACTTGAACCCATGTGCCATTATAAATATATGAGACATATTAATTGTTGATTAAGGCCACGGTTGTAGCTTTTGTCTTGTGCTGTGTGTGTGTGTGTGTGTGTGTGTTGGGCACCTTTTGCATATCTTGCAAGTGGGTTTATTGAGATAGTTTATAAACTAGATCTAATGGGCATTGCTTTTAAAGATTACAACTACGTGTAACGTTGTAATGCTCCCCTTTGATATCATATGAACAGTTTTATGATTGCATGATATGGTCCACTTGTTTTAGTTTCTTTGAATGATAAGACTACTTGACGTTATGCTTGTTGGCCATCTTATACTTTTTGTTCAACTATATTATTTTGAATGTGGGTTGAAAACTTGAAGTGTATGCACTGCTTTTGAAATGTTAAAAAAAAAAAAAAAAAAAAAAATTCTAGATGGATGTTATATTTATTATACAGGTTGAAATGAGTTGTGTTATATTCGCGTCAACCCAATACGACTCATTTATTAAGCATGTCAAATGGGTTGTGTTAGGTCAACCCGCCTTATTAATAGGTCGGGTTAAGGTTAAAGGATCATAACACGATTATTAAATGGGTCGGGTTAGAGTTGAGTAATTTAGTCAAATACCTCTACCTCGACACGACCCGAGTCCGACACGCTAACTTGAATTGACATCCCTATGTAACTCAATAATTACCTCTCATTTTCAATGTGAGATTAAACATTTTGACTAACTATTCATCTTTCATATTAACTCACGTATCTTTACATTTATGTTGTAATATAAATCAATTTTAATTATATAATATTAAAATGCTCCCACAAAGCCTTTAATTTGTATGCTTGGAGTACTCTCCCCTGTAAGAGCAAATGGCCGAACATAAACTATTGTTGATTTGTTAGAATTTTAAGCTTTTTACAACTAACATACATGATACCTCTTTTCTTCTTCTTCTTCTTATTTATTTATTTTTTTCAATGATAGGTTCAGAACACAATACCCACTTCCAGAATCTTCGCTCTATGGGTCAGCTTCTTCGTTTTCTTATCTTTATCTTCCTCCTCTTCACCCCTATCAATACCACTTCTGTAAAAGCAAGCGACCCTGTCAATTGCAATACTATTGACTGTGGCAAGGACTTCAAGTTAAGAAGGGAACCTGATGGTTTTTGTGAATCATGTGAGTGCACCCATGGAATCTGTGCAACCAATAGTCATGGTGGTTTCGTTTGCCTTTGTAATGGAACGAAGCATCAGTATAACTGTAATGGTCCGACTTAATATACATTAGGTACTTGATTCTGTACCTGCATGTCACATGCTTGGATATATATGTATATATAGAAGGTGCTGCTGTGTGTATAAATTGGGTTTGTTTAGGAGAATCCTTAAAAGTGTGTACACAATATATGGATGATTAATTAATCGATACCAGGAGCTAGGGCTCCCATTTGTTAGGATGCTAACTCTCTTCTTTTTATCCCTCCTCTTTTGTTTGTTTAAACAAAAGGGAGAGGAAAGGAACTATCAAATTTAAAGCTCATGAGGCGTGTAAATTATATGAATTAAGATAATCCGTAACTTCGTACCCGAATGGTACAGTATAATAATTTATTTTTTAGTTTTCTAAACAAGTGGTTGTTTGACCACACACTTTTGCCAAATTCTAATATATCCCTAGCCTCCAGGTGCCTTTCTTTTAATTTTTTCTATGAATACAAAAGAGAGTTGTTCCTATTGCTTTCGATTGTGAAATGCAATGTGTTGCTTGCATTGGTGTGCTTTTCTTTTTTCATTTTTAATTTTCAAATTTCATTTATTTATTTCTCTCATCATCATCATTTTTTCACTAAAATTTATTTATTTTTCTCATATCACCAATTTGATTTCCTTATATTTCAATTTTTTTTTTCTCTCATTATCTTTACCTTATGTATCATCATAGTCATATTTCAATAATAAAATAAGTTATGAGTTATGATTAACATATAAATACAAAATTCCCCCCTTCCTCAACCCCCACGAGAAATATCTTGACTATGCTCTTGGTGGTGCCTTGATCTTTAGGCTTGGCCAATCATGGTGGCAAGAGATTAATTCGGTTTGTGGGTTTGATTTTTTGGGAAGAATATGAACAGTCATCTTTTGGGTTCTTCATATTCTTCCAAAAAAATAAATTAAATATTTATTTAAATTTAATAATTTTTTTTAAATATAAGAAGTTTAGAATTTGTTTTTATTTTTTTAACTGGTGTGGATTTTTTTTTTTTTTAATTAAAAGGCTGACTTGGAAATTTATAAATGCCAAATAAATATTTTTATTATTATTTTAAGGGTCACGTTAACGTTTAATGTGCTAGCTGTGCCCTCTGTGTGCCACTTAAGTAATTTTTATTAGTTAAATGATGGTAAAGACTAAAATTAGAAAGATTTTTCATTTTTTTGGGACTAAAATAAGTGGAAAAAGTAATGACCAAAATGAAAATCAGCCAAAAATGGTATTTACACCCCCCCCCCCCCACACACACACACATATATATATATATATATAAAGATTAGATTAAATGTGATTATTAGACAATACAATTGTACAAGTATCAGAATAGAACAACACATGAAAAGTTTACTCATGAAGATCTTTGGGCTCATGTTCTTGATTTTCCTTCTCGTTGCCTCTTGTAAGTCTCACTCAATCTCTATTCCTTAATATTATTTTGTCTAATATTAAAATTTAATATGCTAAAAGGTCTTAAATAACTTATCCAATTACTACCCATAAGCTTATAGACTTGCAACAGAATCCAAATATATATTTTACCAAAGGTAATGTTAGGTAAACCAAATTTATTACAATTTTATTATAAATTAAAAAATTAATGTGGTAACTATTGATTTGAGCAATATTGCATTTATATGAAATCATTATTGATATAACTTGTAGTATGCATCAATTAAAACAATTCATTATAGTGGATGTTGGGAAAAAAAAAATTGTGCCACTAAATTTATTGTTTCATCAAACTCATCAACAATTGCTTTTGTTAAGAAAAAGCAGTGAGCTACAATAGTTTACCAAATGGGCCAAATCCTTTTATTTTAAACCGGAAAATTATGCTCTCATCTCCCTCGGCCAAAGATTTTTTCTTTTTTTTCTTTTTTTGGGGCTATTACTCCTATAGTTAGTGATTGATACAAAGATTATTTGTTCTATAAACTACTAACTTAGGTACTTGATACTCGTAGTTAAAAAAGAGACAGTGATGCACACCGAAGCAAAATGCAATGCCTTGAGCACAACATTCAAGGGTCCATGTTCAAGGGTTCCATTTTGTGTAGACACGGTTGTCATCGCATGGACCCTTGAATGTTGTGCCCAAAGCATTTCATTTTGCTTCAATGTGCATCATTGTCTCTCTTTTTTCTTTTATGGGAAATAGTCGATCTTTATTGAAAAAGAAGCAAATTACAATTTGTCTTCGTTACATGCATGTTCTATCAAGCTAGGACACTTCTCTAACCATGCAACGTAGTCCACAACATGCTAGGCATGTTGGGCCAGTAGATGGGTAGGGACATTTCCCTGCCATTTGATGTGAGACACTTTCCACTGCCTGAGGTGTGAAGCGTGGTCCAAAAAGCCTGCAAGAACGTTGACCACTGAAGAGGGCGGAGAGACCAGACTTTGTAACGCATTACAAACCACCAACGAGTCCCCTTCAAACTCAGCCTCTCTGATCCCCACCTCCCTAGCAAAGAGGGCACCCACTTCCCATGCTTTTGCTTCTGCTTCTATTGCTCCTAATGGGTACTTCCACTTTTTGCTAAGGGCTGCAATCACTTCTCCCTTTCTGTCCCTAATAACAACTCCAACACCAGCTTACTTTCTTTTTTAGAAGACCGCATCATCAATGTTGACTTTATAGAGCCCGTGACTTGGAGGTTGCCAAGAGACCGTGGCTAGGATAACCCTCAAATACTCTGTTTTGGTTCCATTGGCGCTCTGGTATTCTGCCACCAAGTTCATAGCATTTCTTAGGATTGTCCAACCTGTCTTGCCTTTTCCGCCCATTCGAAGGTCATTTCTATTTTTCCGAATGCCCCAGCAGACCATAGTGACTTGTTCCAACAGTCCAGGCCGAAGGTGCTCAAACCTCTATAAATTTTCAAGCACGTCCATGAACTTCCAGCTTGCCGAGATTTTGAAAGGCAAGACAAATTTGCTGTTTCTCCATACTTCCATGGCATGATCACAGAACCACAATAACTGACAAGTGGACTCCTCTTCTTTCCCACACAACTCGCAAACCCCATCTTCTGTAATTTTCCTCTTTGCCAGATTTTGTTTCAAAGCAAGGATGTCTTGGCTTGCTTTCCAAACAAAAAGCTTGATTTTCTGAGGGATGTTTAAAGTCCAAATTGTCTTCCATAGCCTTCTTCTCGCCGCCCTATTTGAGCAATCAACCATGGCAGATTGCTTTTGCTCCTCCAACGCCAGTATGTACGCACTTTTGACAGAGAACTTTCCGCTCCAGTTCTCAGCCCAAATTAACTACGAGTATCAAGGACATAAATTAGCATTTTATTGAATAAATAAGACTTTGTATCAATCACCGACTACAAGTGTAATAACCAAAAAAAGAAAGAAAAAATCTTTGACTGAGGGAGATGTAGTGAGCATAATTTTTCTCTTAAATATAAAAGGATTTGGCCCATTTGGTAAACTTTTGCAACTCACTACTTTTTTTTAAAGAAAATCAATTGTTGATGGGTTTAATGAAACAATAAATTTAGTGGCACATTTTTTTTTAGATCCAATAAAGTGACTTGTTTTAATTGATGTATAATAAAAGTGATATCAATAATGATTCTATATAAAAGTAATATAGCTCCAATCATAATTCACCACATTAATAATTTTTATAAATTTAATAATTTATGTTTACCTAACATTACTTATGATAAAATATATATTTTATTTCTGTAAGCTTATGGGTTACAATTGGATAAGTCAGGGCCAACCCTACCATTTGGCCAATTAGGTGGTTGTTTGAAGGCCCCAAGTTGAATAAGGTCACCAATTTTACCAAAATGATATTCTATAACTAAAAGCCTATTAATTAGGCTCCAAATATTATACAATATATTAAAAAATATATGAAAATTCTTCTTTTACGTTGTACGGTACAATGTAAACATATAAAGGTCCAAAAAATTAAGGAAAATATACAAGCTGCTTTACAAATTTTTTTATAAACTCTTGATATAATGAGTAGTTATTGGTAAATGAAAATGTGATGTTAGTGATGGGCCCAAATAAGAACTAGTAAGAAGCTGGTCACAACAATTATTTGTAAAAATATTGTAAATTAGTTTGTGACCATAGCATTACTCAAAAAATAAATTTGTAATGCAATGGACATAACAAAACATTACAATAATTTTATAACATTCCTAAATTAACATGCCAACTCACATATGAGCTTACCAAAATTTCTAATTTAAATATTTTTGCCAAAATCTCTAATTTAGGAATGTTGTAAAATTGTTGTATCCCTAATAGCGATAAAAAGAAATTTTTTCTTTTGAAAATGAAGGGAGAAATTTGGCCCGTTTGGAAACTTTTGGAATTCTTTAGTAGTTTTTTTACTGGTAAAATTAATTGTTGATAGGCTTTGTAAAACAATTAATGACACAATATATTGTTTTTCAAAATCAATGAAGTGTGGGTTGTTTTAATTGATGTATAGTAGCAATATTTATAGAGAATTGTAAGTAATGTTACCCAAATCATAACTTAATTTATTAACAAATTATTTTTTAAAAAAAAATTGTAAGAAATTTTGTATACTTAACATAAGTAAAAATACATTCAGCTGCAATGAAGGAAGCTTACAACTAACTTACTACAACAAGGCAGAAAACTGAGAAAACCATAAAATATATATTTTACATTCTATTTGAGGTCCATAAGCTTATGGGTCGCTAATAGATAAGTTACTTGAGACCTTTCGGCCTATAAAGATTTTAATTATTAGACCTACTAAACTAAAAATGTAAAAGGAATAGAGAAAGAGAGGTTTACGAGAAGCCAAGTGAAGGAAGAGCAAGAACATGAGCACAAACTTCTTTCTCTCCATGAGTAAACTTTTGCTGTGTTGTTCTATTCAAATCCTCATACTATCTACCGACGATATATATTAAGTCTAATTGTACATTTATAGTGTTAAAAACTTGACGCTTGTTGAATATGTTCCTATTCATTTTAAACTTATGTGCTTATTAGTCATTCACTTGGATGTTATCTATTTTTGAATGTATGACAAACAAGTGGAAGATTGTCATTAATGTTCGAGATATTAATATATTTGAAAAAATCTAGAATAAATTGAACAGATATTATGTCCCCTCTCTCTCTCTCTCTCTCTCTCTCTCTCTCTCGTTGATATTCAAGCATTGAGAAAATTTTTAAATATATTGAACAAATAAGAATAAGAAAATTATGGGTTGATGGTTATTTTCTGGAAAATGTTTTTCATGCAAAACCAAACACTAAAAATACTTTTCCGCCGCATTTTTCAGAACACAATCAAACAGATGAAAATGTTTTCCTTTCCTATAAAATATTTTCAATTGAAAATATTTTACAATTGGAAATTATTTTACATGTTTCCAAACACACCCTTAAACACCACTTTCTTTTAAGCAAAATTTCAATGATTACTTACTCGAATCATAATGCAATCTTGGTGTTTTTCTACCACTTAATCTTCAAAAGTCAAGATAGGACTAAATTTATTTTGAGTGAACTAGTGAAAGTTTATTTTACAAATAATATTTTTTTTCCTTATCAAAAAACAATTAATATTTTATCCAACAGTGTACATGGTGTCATATTATTTATAATTTTAAACTAATTGCTAATCCGTGCGATGCATAAGAAAACTTTGCATAAATGTATAATGTATCATGAATCAAATTCAATAAATTTTTAATTAATAATTTTAATAAATAAGCATCAATAATTTGGCCATGGATCAAGTCAAATTCGGCAAAATAACTAACACATGACATGAGTAAAAGTAAAATCTACTAAGTTATACTAAGTTTAATTCTTATTTCTTAATTCCATACAATGCACTAGAAAACTTTACATAAACGTATAACGCCATAGCTATTGTTGACAAGTTCAGTTATTGCAAAAAATGAACCAAAAAATTCAAATGTTCAAATTTTCAAAATGACAAAAATATCAAATTTTGGGGAAAAAAGTGGAAAATCAAAGAATCAAATATCAAAACTTCTAAAAGTCCAAAAAAATAATAAAGAATTAGATGACTCAAAGCCAAGAATTAATAATAATAATAAATGACTACACAATAGAGATATATAAGAGATAAGGTACCAGTTTAAGATATTACAAAAGATGAACCCAATAATTTAGAAGTTAAAACTTTCAAAACATCATAAGAATTAGCAAATCAAAAGAATGAGAGCCTAAAATTATTGAAACAAAACAGAATATAAGAATACACTACAAATAAATATAAGAGAAAGACAAGGTACCCTCGAGAGAATAATCCATGGTTAGAGTTGTTGAAATCCAGCAAACAAATTCAAATATTGCAAAAAATGAACCAGGTTTTTTTTTTTTTAATAACTTTCAAAATGTCATAAAAATTAGCAAATTAGAAGATTCAAACTCCAAATAAATATATGACTATACTACAAAGAAATATAAGTGAAAGATTGGTTTGCCATCACAGAATAATCCATGGCAGTGTTGGTGAAGATAGCTATAGCAATAGTGGAGTCGTTGGTAGCATAGCAGCGAGAGAGAACAAAATGTTTAGAGACTTTTGCTTCATATAGGATTTGAAGTCTAAGAAAAAGAAACTAGATATAATTGAATTTTCCCCCAAGCCAAAATTTATCTATAAAAATAAATGAAAACTAATCAATTGCATTTAATTTCAAGCATTGCTTCAATCAACCCAAAAAAAAAAAAACAAAAAATATAAAATATAAAATATAAAAAAACTCTCAATCATATTATTCTATACAATTGCTTAAAGTGTATCCAAAATAATGTATTTGATTACTCAAAGGTGTTCGACGGTTTAGACACAAAAATTTCTCCTGACGGAGCCTATTTGTCATAAAACATGATCTCCACTAGATGGACTTCCACTTGCTTGAAAAGGGACGGGTTTGTTGCATTTCGAATTGTTCTATCATTAACTCTCCCCTTCACACACTGATGGTACGTTGATGGGATGAGGTGATGCTTGTGCAACCATGGTCATCTCAACAATATGTGATACGAGACCTCTGTCTTTAATACATGGAAGTGAGTCAGAGAGGCTATAGGGTCCACTTTTAGCCAAAGCTGTATGTATCCCACTATGTATTCGCCCCTTCCTCTGAATCCCTTTACTTCCATTGGGTATGCTAAGATCTTGTTTTCTAGTTTTCCTATTGCTTGCAATGTGCTGAGTGGTATGAGGTTTATTGAAGCACTCGTATCCACTTGGGCTCGTTTGACGAAAATTTGATTTATCGAGGCTACCAAATAAAGTGGTCTTCTGTGATCCAGGTACCTCACCTCCACGTCCTCATCACTAAAAGTGATTTCATTGGTGTCCTCAAGGAAGGCTCGGTTAGACCGAGTTTCTACTGTAAGGCGCTCGACCCCTACTCTCGAGGCAATGCTTACCAGGGCTTACGTGGCCATTCTTCTCTCATTAGCCGTAAACTCTAGTTGGTCAAATAGATTTTTGAACCAGGAACTCCTTTGCAAAGTCATGATGGCTCCCATCGACAATGCGGGTCTTTCCTCTTCCTCATTGCCTAAGTCAGTGCTAATTTCTACTACTGAGGGAGTGGATTTCTCTGAACTTTGGCTGGATCAACTTAAGGGTCCCTTCCATGATTCTGCAGTGGACCAGTCTGTAGAGCACCCAACATTCTGTAGTAAAGTACTACACATAGTTATGTAATTAGTAGAAATGCGGGTCTCTCCTAATAGACCAAGAATGTATTGACCCCTTTTGATAAATTAATTAGTCAAGTTTATTAATTAATCAAATTAACATGCAAGAAGCGTGATAGCACAAACAAATCACCAATTAACTAAGTATGCAGTAGAAAATAAATTGACACGGTGATTTGTTTACGAATGGGGAAAACCTACACGGCAAAAACCCCACTGGGTGATTTTAAGATCACCACTCCCGAAAATTTACTATTATCAAAACAAGTAGTTACAAGTAAAGGAATTCCAGTACCTTATACCAACCTACAGTTGAACCCTTACCCTAATATCCAATTGGACTTGTTTTGTAGTGACAATCTCTCCTTTCAATACACGGCTCCTAGTACGTAACTAACCAATTGCATGGATCCCAATATGCGACTTGATCACCAACTAGAGAAGTATGTTGGCTGCAAAGTTTTTCAGTTCATCACACAATGAAAATCATGAAGTTGCTTGGTCATAAAACCCTACGGTGTACAAACACAGTAGCTTCTTGAAGAACTAGGGTAAACTAGGTCTCCGGTCACACTCTTCTTCACACTTTTGGAATTGTGCTCTTGTGCAACTGTGCATCACCTTTTTAGCCCTTAAAATAATTCTTATATATGTGTAGGGTTGTGAGAAAAGAAAGCCCAAACATACATTCACGAATTCGATGAAAATCAGCTTGAAAAATTGAACTTCATAAATCTCGACAGATACCCTATCTATCGACCTAGCTATCGAGCCATGTGTTTCAGCAACTTTTAAACCTCGATAGATGTTAGCTGTCGAACTTTAAAATCCTGTACTTTTTGACTTGATTCTTGGACAGACTTGCATGGATTTAATACCAATGAAGATCATGAAGTTGCTTGGTCACAAAACCCTACGGTGTACAAACACAGCAGCTTCTTGAAGAACTAGGGCAAACTAGGGCAAACTAGGTCTTTGGTCACACTCTTTTTCACACTTTTGGAATTGTGCTCTTGTGCAACTGTGCATCACCTTTTTAGCCCTTAAAATAATTTTTATATATGTTTAGGGTTGTGAGAAAAGAAAGCCCAAACATACATTCATGGATTCGATGAAAATCAGCTTGAAAAACTGAACTTCATAAACCTCAACTGATACCCTATCTATCGAGCTTGCTATCAAGCCATGTGTTTCAGCAGTTTTTAAACCTCGATAGATGTTAGCTGTCGAACTTTGAAATCCTGCACTGTCTGACTTGATTCTTGGAAAAACTTGCATGGATTTAATGCTTGAACTTGAAACCTTGTTTTTTGATGCATTAAACTCATCCTAAATCTACCCAATTACAAGTAAAGTGTGTTTTGTCAAAGGATTAGCCAATTACATAAAATAGTGACATATGTTCCTATCATTGAATCACATATGTCCTAACAATCTCCCTTTTTGGCAATCTATGACAAAACGACAACAAACAAATGAACATATGAGAGAAGTTATAAATCACTCAACTCATATTCACTTGTTAAATACAATAAAATCTATCCTAACACAAACTCTTGAAAAACTTTGCAAGAAGAGAGTTTATGGCAAGTAGACTTTGATAACCTGTATTTCTAAAATACTTTAAACAAAACTCATCAAGGCATCTTAGTGTGAAACAAAAATAAAAGATTGCATACACTTAATAAGAAACATATGTATAAAAAAAGAAAAGAAACAATACATGGAGAGATAGGTGAAAGAACATACATCAAAATATATATAAACCAAATATAAGTACAATGTATGTCAAAATGGTCACATGACCAATATACAAGATATAATGTATCTGAAGTAGAAAGAAAAGAAAAGATACAAAAATCCTCATTACATCCCTCAAAAATATGAACACTCCCCCTAACAAAAATCTCCTATGCTAACCCTCCCCCTATGAGTATGACTACTCTCATATCCAAAACTTCTCCCCCTTTTTGTCACGAGTGACAAAGGGTAAGTATCAAGTAGACATCTCATCATCGCTGGGTGAGCTAGCATCTCCATCCTCATCATCATCGTCATCGTCATCGTCAGAGTCATCATCGTCCTCGAATGCCTCGTCATCCTCGGATGCCTCGAGAAGAGGAGAGGGAGACTCCACAAAACCACCAAGGCGAGCCTCTCGTCTGGCAATACGGCCGACACGGGTGTTCACCTAACACAACTCATCACTCAGAGTGTCAATGCGAGCATCCATGCGGTGAAGTTAAGCCATGATTGCATCAAGAGTCACACCACCTGCAAAAGAAAAGGGAGCAGAGGTGGATGGGGTTGAAGAAGTGGGAGGAGCTATCGTACCGGACCACCTTGAACGTAGCTGTGCCTTGCTCCATTTACTGGTGGTGGTGTCTATGGCACACATAACATGGAAGTGGTTGGAAACAGGAAAGGGAATAGAAAAATGGCGTAAAATCCTCGTGATAGCTGAAGGGAAGATGAGCTTATCACGGGTTGCCGTATCCCTATGTACATCTATGATAAAAAGAATAAAGTGAGAGAGAAAATCTAGAGTAAGATGCTCTAAAAGGGAAAGCAAAAATCAAGCGCAGGACTCGGTAATAGAGTTATAGTGAGAAAAAGGATGCAAAACAAAAGTCATAATCTTGTTAAGAAACCTAGGGCCTTTAGCAAAGGTAGAACAAGAGGTGAACTAACGATCACCCCAATCAGAGGGATGCTCATAAAAAGAGGATATGAGCTCGTCTTTGGACAGTCCTAAGATGATCACAACCGGGGTAGTCAAGATGCTCTACCCTTGAGACACGGAGCATGTCGGATACAATATCTGGAGTGACCACGATGCACGTACCTTGAACACAAGTAACAAAAAGAGGTATTGAATAATCAAATCCATGCATGTTAGAGTAGAACTCCTGTATCAGCATGGATGGACAAGTGACCGAGATGTCACACAGTGACTCCTAACCCATACTGTGAATGACAGTGGGTAGGTCAGTGTCGAAGAAGTCCGAGAAAATGACTTGGCATTCTGAATGAACGCCTCATCTAGAGAAGTTCTCAAAGAAGTCTGATTTGGCCTTCTCATCATGGAACCGGACATAAGAGGGAGTGGTGTCAAAAGAAGTGGATGCCCCGAAACGAAGAGGGTTCTGGGACGGAGTAGATTTTCGTTTAGGTGCCATGACACAACTAACCAAAAGAAGGAGGGAGGGGGAAAGAGAGACACGCAGAAAAGCACCAACACAATCAATATATCAAAATATAAAGAATTAAAGGTATGTATGCATGAAAAATGCTTGAGCATGTGATATACAATAGTAAAGACATCATGGGCTCGGCCCAAGTGCAATGTTATAATGCACATGTGATGCAATGCATGATGTTTAAAAGTCATTTTCATCAAGCCCATCCCAAAAATTTCACAAAAACTCCACCAATTTTGAAAAACCCCAAAGTTTATCAAGAATCCCAAAAGTTAGGTCAGAAAACATGAAATGCATGATAGAATGAGTGAAAAAGATCATACCAGAGGAAAGAAGATGATCTTGAGGCCGAAAAACTCTTGGGAAAGGAGTTTGAAGTGAGAGAAATGTGTTTAGGAGGTGAGAAGACACAGAAGTATCAAGAGAGATCGAGGAAAATGAGATCTGAATCACGAAGTGCATATTTATAAGAAGCTCATAATTCTTAACAGATTGAGAGGTGTCGAGAAATGTTAAGCTTTAAAGGCATGAATAGATATAGCTATCGAGCAACTATCTAGAGGTGTCCATAGCAAAAATAAGCTCGATGGATTGAGGAGCTATTGAGCAGCCATCGAGGAGACAGAAACTTTCTCGATGGATCGAGGAGCTATTGAGAAGCTGTCGAGATTGCGATAAAAAGAAGCTGAAAAACTCAATAGATAGGCCAAGTGTCGAGAGGTGTCGAGGAGCTGTTGAGATTGTTTAAAAATAGTTTTTCAAGAAGAGAAAAACACAGACATGAATGCAATCAAATATGCAACTCAACCAAGGATCCAAACAACATTTTAACCTCTCAAAAACATCTCTCAACAAAAAAAATGTTAAGCACATAGATCCCAAAACACACACACACACACAACAAGTCTAGCCAATTTTATATTTTAAAAAGTAAATTAAGACAGTTTAGTGAGCATATATTAACACATGTATACCTTGTGATGGCCAAATCACATTGTAACTACACATGTATCAAGAGTAGCAAAGAATATTGCATGTTGTGTGTGAAAAACATCACAAGATTGCATAAGTGTCTACATATTATGACGATTTGAGATATGAGAAAATCACTTTAACTCACACACAATCATAACTGTTTGATGGGGACTATCACCTTCAAAGTATATCCTATAACTCCCACATCTCCTAGAATACTTGCAATCATATAAAGCATTTTGATCTTTTGCTTTTATTTTTCTTTGAATATTTTTCTTTTAATAAGCATATCATACATGGGCATATTAGAAATAGAAAAGAAATACCCAATGATGTTAAGCATTTGACATTCCACTTTTACTATGCCGAGGCATACAAATGTCATTTCATGATTGGTGGGTAACAGTGGTGAGATGGTTATTTATGCCTTTCTCTTAGGATGTTCTAATCCTTTCCGTCAAAAAGAGTGATACGAGTGTTAAGTACAAGAGATTACTTAACCTTACTCATGACAAACACAAGCCACAAAACTCACTTGCTTAGTTATGCATAGAGATGCTCATCTAAGCTACAAGAGATACAAAGTTTAGAAAACTTTGTTTCAATGGCCATCCAAGGTACACAAGTACCGATGTACACATACATACACTGTTTTTGTATTTTTCTAATTTTTCAATTTTTTTTTATATGAAAAACAAAATAAAACAAAACTGAAAACTAACCAAACAAAAACATGTTAAACAAACCAAAGCAATGCATAAAACTAGACTGACTTAAAACAATAAAGCAAAACACACAAGTAATGTAAAAACAAAAACACAAAGGAGAGAGAGAGAGAGAGAGAAAAAGAGACAGAATCACTTTGAACTCTTTTCCTTCCACACCTTGGAAGATCCTTTTCATTTAGAGAACCCTTGATTCGGTAGTGAGGGGGAAGAATTAAGATCGTTCAAGTTTGAAAGGAACATGAGGGCTTTGGGAAGATCTCCAAGAGAAGCAAAAGGGGATGAAACTGATTCTGATCTCCCGACGCGATCATGCTATTGCTCTTTTGGGTTGCTCACCACTTGTAGCAATTAGGTCAAGTATGTCCAACTGCTCCACAATAATGACAGAAATGCTTCTTTTTCTGTTTAGGCTTTTAATTATTTCCCTTCTTAGCTCTAGGGTTTTTAGTCTCATTCTTAGCAAGTTTAGGGGGTGTTCCTAAGATAGATTTACCCTTATCTATGTTCTCATTAGTTAATTCATTTTTAATTTTATTGTTCTCAATTTCAACATTATTAGTAGGAGGAACAAAAATAGTAGTACTAGCATAAACAATACTAGAAGAGGAAAAATCATACCCTAAATTAGTTTGATCAGAAGCAGATTTTTGAAGATTGAACATCTCACCGAGTTTAGCACTTGAAGTCCTTTCCAGCTGAGCTCTAACTTGGAACAGTTCTACCTCAAGCTTTTTGGTCTTCTTAGCCAATAAATTATTCTCAAATCTCAATAGTCTAATGGTCTAATTTGCTTCATCAAACTTTGTAGAGATTTCTTCCAACTCAAGCTCTACATCACTAAGCTTCTTGGTGGCCAACCTATACAACTTCTCATGCTTTTCTGAGACCTTGTATAACTTTGCATAGGCTGTGTGGATGTCATCTTGGTCATCCATCTTCTCAAACTTAGACTCCACCAATTCTTCCTCTTCATCCACATCTTCAACAATCCCTTCAGTAGGATTTACGGTGGCAGTGAAGGCATTTAGGATTCCATCATCCTCATTATCGGAGTCATCCTCAGGCTTAGTGTTGCTCAAGGTAGCAGCAAGTGTCTTGCTTTTCCCAATGGTCTTGAGATACATAGGGCACTCTTGTTTCATATGACCGAAACCTTAACACCCAAAACACTTTGGTCCTAAGGGAATAGTGTACTGACCTCCATCCCTAGCATCCTTCTTCCCTTTGTCTTTGTTCTTAAACTGAGAAGAACTCAACTGTCTACGGTCCGTGTCGAAGCCATTTTCATTGGCATTCTTCATGAACTTCTTGAATTGCCTGGTGATGTAGAACTTCATCTTAAAATCTTCATCATTAGAAGACTCATCAGTATCACTGCTCTTGGCCTTCAATGCCATGCTTTTGTTCTTGCTCGATTTTCCGATCCTTATCAAATCCAACTCATAGGTCTGCAGATTGCCAACCAACTCTATCAAAGGAATTTTATCAATTTCCTTTGATTCCTCAATGACAGTGATCTTGGCATGGAATCTCTTAGGTAGAGATCTGAGCACTTTTCTCAATATTTTGGGTTCAAGAATGATTTCCCCAATATTAAAAGCTGAGTTCATTATGTCCTTGAACTTGGCATAGAACTCATCAAATGACTCATCCTTCTCCATCTTGATCTCTTCAAAGCTTGTAGTGAACTTCTGAAGCTTTGAATCCTTGACAGCCTTGGTTCCCTCATAGGTTGTTTGGAGGATGGTCCATGCTTTCTTTGTAGTTTCAGTGGAGGATATTTTCTTGAACTCCTCATTCGTGATTTCCCTGAATAAAGAATTCAATGCCCTATTCTTGAAGTTTGACACCTTGATTTTAGCATCATCCCAGTCGGCCAACACTTCTATAGCTTGCCACACTTTCTCATCTAAAGACTGTAAGAAAGCTCTTATGCGTACTTTCAAGTATGCATAGTTAGTGCCATCAAATAAAGGAGGTATAATAAGAGACTGTCTTCTATCCATGACAAACAGAGGTCAATGGTTCACACAACAAAGATTAACCCTAATTAGAGTGTGCCTACTCTGATACCACTTGATAGGTCAAGAATGTATTGATCCCTTGTGATAAATTAGTTGATTAATTAGAAAAGTTTATTAATTAATCAAATTAACATGTAAGAAGCGTGATAGCGTAAACAAATCACCAATTAAACTAAGTATGTAGTGGAAAATAAATTGACACGGTAATTTGTTTACGAATGGGGAAAACCTACATGACAAAAACCCCACCGGGTGATTTTAAGATTAGCACTCCTGAGAATCCACTATTATCAAAACAAGCGGTTACAAGTAAAGGAATTCCAGTACCTTATACCAACCTATAGTTGAACCCTCACCCCAATACACAATTGGACTTGTTCTGTAGTGACAATCTCTCATTTCAATGCACAGCTCCCAGGACGTGACTAACCAATTGCGCAAATCCCAGTACACGACTTGATCACCAACTAGAGAAGGATGTTGGCTGCAAAGCTCTTCAGTTCATCACACGATGAAGATCATGAAGTTGCTTGGTCTCAAAACCCTATGGTGTACAAACACAGCAGCTTCTTGAAGAATTAGGGCAAACTAGGTCTCCGGTCACCCTCTTCTTCACACTTTATAATTGTGCTCTTGTGCAATTGTGCGTCACCTTTTTAGCCCTTAAAATAATCATTATATATGTTTAGGGTTGTGAGAAAAGAAAGCTCAAACATACATTCATAGATTCGATGAAAATCAACTTGAAAAACTGAACTTCATAAATCTCGACAGATACCCTATCTATCGAGCTAGCTGTCGAGCCACGGTTTTCAGCAGCTTTTAAACCTCAATAGATGCTAGCTGTCGAAATTTAAAATCCTACACTTTCTGATAAAATTTCAATTCTCCCGATATAAAATTTTGTAGGGAGCAGAAATGGCATAATATAAAATCCATCTTTGTCAATTTAGAACTTTTTTTTTTTTTTTGGCTAAAAAAAAAAACTTGTATATGTAGAAGTTTACTGTAGTAGGTTTGTAAAAAATTTAGCAAATACACATTTGGGTAATGTGTGTATTTTGTGTCACAATGCTAAAAAATAGGATATCCGAAGACAACTCCGGATATTAAGCATTAGCATCTAGTATCTTCAAAATATTCTATTTTACCATTTTAAAAGCTACTTTATTTATTATATTATACCATTTTATAATACACCCAACATCCCAACTTTTATTTTAAAATACAACACATTAAAATAATATAAATTATTCAATAAAATAAAAGTAATAAATATAGAGAGAGAAGAGAGAGAATAATTAAAATATAGAGAGAGAGGAAAGAGAGTGAATAAAATATAATAAAAAATTATAGAAGCTTGCTAGCACAATTGTAATTTTTTTTAAAAAAAAATAATTGGAAGACTGAGTAATGGGTTTTTTTGGTACTTTGATGCTAAAATATGCCAAAATATGATATTTAAGAGACCGGGTACTAATGCTTGCTCCCAAGTAAGCTAATAAGAGCATTCCCATTAAGGATGCTAAAAAGGGTATATGTTAAATTTTAGCATCAAAACACCAAAAAAACAACTCCATCAAAGCTTTCAAATTGTAAAAGTTTTGGAATACTGCTACAGTGAGCTTGTATTAATACAAGCTCACTGTAGCTTGAATTGTAAAAAAAAATAGTTTTTTATTCTCACGTTGGCTGAGGGGTTGGCTGGTGGTTTGTGTGTAGTTGTTTTATTATTATTTGAATGAGTAGTTTATATTATTTAAATGAAATGGTAAAAAAAAATAGAAGCTTTGATGTTTGATATATTTTAAAGTGGAATGGTATAATAAATAAAGTTGATTTTTGAAGTGTTAAATGCTAAAAATTTTAGAACTCTTGATGGGAATGCTCTAAAGTCCATTTGTATTTCTAAAAAAATATATAGAATGCATTTAACCCACCAACTCGACGAGCCTAACTCGATTTGACAAGTGACACCTTAGATTGGTCTTTGGTGAGTTGATGAGTTCGATTTTCAATTTGTCTTATCATCCTGATTTTTGTTTGAAGCTTGGTTTGGGTGGACTCGTGATTAGATTGGTAAAATTTTCAACCAGAGTAATCTAACTCAACCTAGCTATTAGAATAGATTAATTAATTTTTTATTTATATATGAATTTTATTTATGTAGAGACTTGCATTCAATTTAGTAGTTTGATTATTTAAATATTTTAAGACTTATTTTTTTACGAAATTAGAGTATTACAACTAATTTTAAAATTGCAATAATTTATTGAATAATATGTTTATATAGTTGAATGAAAGCACAAATGTTTTATTAATATGATAAAATGGTCTCAAGCTAATCCTTGCAAGTTAGGTTGGGTTTGTTTTTAGAGTTGTCATGGGTTAGGTCAAGTTTGGGGCATTTTCAATCTAAGAAAATCCCCAATCCAACCGAACCTAACCTGACACAAGTATACTCTTGAGTATGTATAATGATTAGCTTTAGTGCAAACAACATCATCCTTTATGAAAAGAAATATATATAAATATATATATATATATATTCCAGAAATTAAGTCAATTCAGTTCTCCTAATTCAAATGTCAAATATAAATGTTAGAAACTGAAAAGAATATGGATAGACACCCAAAGTAGGCATGTCCTTCTGTATACCTCAGATTATAACATCTAGGAGTTATGGAGTAATGGTTTAGACCGTTACTCTACCCCACTAAGTCTACTATTACACTCAATATTAATCGAGTGGTGTGTATATAAACACCAAGAGTGGTACCTATTGTACAAAAAACAAATTCTACATTTCTCATAGTGTTTATAGAGTGTTGTGAGGCTCTTAGGTTGTGTATTATGTTTGTATCACTCTAGTAGTGTGTAACACCGTCGGAGAAACGTTTTTGGTTTGTGGATCATACAAACTGGAATTTAGAACATGTTTGGATAGCTGGTCTGCGTGAAGGTTGGCCCTAGACAGTGTAGAATAATCTCAAAACTCCTGTGTGATCATCGGTTTAGGCCAAGAGAGGTATGCCGAAAAATCGATTACTTATATTCCGCTGCAATTATCTATTTCTTACATTGGTATCAGAGCTTTTATAGGTTGTTCTCAATGTCATAGGCATATATGATTAGTTCTTAATGCATTTTATGCTTCTGTGATATGCTATAAATTTCTATGCACCTCACATGGCCTTTGATGGCAAGTTTTGATTCTGAGCATTTTGTGCCTTAAAATTAATATATGTTGTTTATATTACATGTATTAATATCTATCTTAAATTTCGTAGCAAATCTCTAAGTGTGCCATGAGATATAGTTTAACAAAACTTAGAACACCGAAACTTTAAGGACAAAACTGCTCTAATATGATTTTTATTTGCAAAATATGATCTCATATTATGAATCTATATGTTATAAGCTTTAAATCGGTATATGGTACGTTAAAAACGGACTTGAAATGAAGAAGATATAAAACTTTGAATTTAATGTCTGAAACTCGTGTTTTTGGCCGAAAGAAATCGAATGGACGAAGGTTGAAGACAACCTCCACTGCTGCCCATCACGTGTCTTTCTCTTGCCGAAAGAGCTAGAGTGGTAGCAAATTAAATAAAAACAAAAAGGGATCCCACAATAGTTTATTACCTAAATAGTGTTTGTATTTCCTCAGTTACTTTTATCATACACTGTACAATGGGCCACTTTTGTTTCCTGTGAAATTTTTTTTATGTTTTATGCCTATTAAAGCCTATTGCATCAACTGGGCAGTTTGCTTCAGCCCCTGATGCAGTCCGCCTCATTGTTGCTAAGGAGGGTTTTAGAGGCCTTAATGTGGGCTTCTGCCATATTTGTTGGTGTGTATGAACCTACAAAGCCTATTGCATCTGTTTCACCATTATTTAAAAAATAAATAAAAAACATAAGTACATGACCAAACACTATGTCATGGTCAGTGATATATTTGTAATAATTTATTCCAATTATTTCATTGAAACGTATACTATACAAGCCTGACATTTATTTCTCATGAAACATAAAAGGTATATGCATAAATGATTTGGAATTTCTTTAATTTTGTAAATTATTTAATTTCATTATTATTTATTAGTGAAATATGGTATATTTACACAACGTTAAATATTATATTTAACGCGACAAAGAAATAATTATTTCTTAGTGAAATAATGAGATGCCTATATGAATTGTTCTCATGAGTTTAAATTGTGATAGTATGTTTGACTTAATAGTTAATTGATAAAACTAGTGTTTAACCCGCGCAATGCGCGGGGTCATTTTTAAACTCATATTCACTACCAACACCACTGCAAACGATATGCATAGGTGCATATCAAAATTAAGCATTTGGGAGAAAAATTTTGTCCTGCCAAGATATTTGGAATAAATTAAAACAAATACATATAGCATACTTGAGATCCAAAATGGAGGCTATGATTGTGAACATCTAAGTAAGACTAATTTAGAATGTATGAGACTAAAATTTTATGGCAAGTGAGGCCTATCAACTCTTTTTGTTTATGATTTGTCTTTTCCGCACCCATGACATAATTTTATATTTTGCTTAGTCTGGGTTCCACCAGGTCGCACCCCATTAAGCAGTTTGGTGAGATCAAACATGTTCTTATATGTTGTAATTTCGATTTTCCAATTGAAATCAATCATATGGTTAATACAATGTGATTTTTTTCCATGGAAATTAAATTATATTGGTCAATACAATCAAGTAGTCGAAATCAATTGGAAAGGTTACCACTTTTAAAAAATTGTACTTAAAATTTTATCTTCTTGAGAAATAAGAATCCTTTTTTTGGGCTTACTTGGAAGTTGGGTCTGAATTTGGGCAGTACGTGTTATGGTTGGGCTGGGCTTCATATCTACATCTAATTGCCTAACTTTTTAGTTTTTAGTTTTTACCACCATAACCAAAAGCATGTAAGACATGAACATATCTTAACATTATTACAAAAAAGTATCAACATTTCATACAGTGACATTTGGAGTTTCCTTTGATGAAATAAAGTAAGTTATGGACCCCTTGTTTTAACTTTTAAGAACTCAAAATATGACAACCACCCACAATAATAATGAACTTAAGTTATGCCATGCTAAACTCATATTCACCACCAACACCACTGCAATTTTTTTTGCATAGGTGCATCTACATTAAATTGTTGAAACAATCGATATGCATAGTATTCTCTCATTGTAACAAAATCAGTTGTTTCAAATCTGATTCAATCTACATCACTATACAAAATGCCAAGCCTAAAGCCATCCTCGCAAGGAAGGAACAATACAAAACTAACCCAACCAACCAAAATACCCAAAACTAACTCATATTTCTTAGTTCATAACCAAATCAAAGAAAAAAAAAAGCATGGTAGATATTCAAAAAAAAAAAAAAAAAAAAAAAAAAAACAATATAGAAGAGAAAAACAACGTGTGGACAAATTTTAAGGCCTCAAATGTGTTTTTTTTTTTTTTTTTTTTTTTACCGTGTGGTTAGTACAGTAAATGGACAAAATACAAAGCCCTTAAACGTTACAACGTGCAGTATTTATCTTTAAAATCAAACCCAAATACCTAAATAAAAATCAATCCAACCAATTTTCTCAAAACTAATTCATATTTCATACCTAGATATAAGAAAGAAAGGAACAAAAAAATTTACTGGTGGTAGTTCTCTCTCTATCTCCGTATCTTAGTTCCTGCATAATTTCTGGCCACCATCTCTGCTCAACATCCACTTCAGTACTGTAACATTCAATTTCAATATCTCTAACACTTATTAATCTCTAGCAATCATCTCTGGTAGAAAACAATATCTCTTACCCTCGCAATGGATATTTTGTAAATCTCCAAAGCTTATATCTTGCAAGTTGAAAACATGAGTTTCATTTTGATCATTGAAGAAAATGCAATTCCTTTTATACCCAATAAACGTTGGAATAGTCTGATTAGTTATGAACTTTGCATCCTACATAAACTTAGTTATCATAATTCCACTGCCTTACATTCAAACTTAAATAATGTAGTATATTTAAGCATATATTGTCTAAAAAAAGAATTTGACTTTAAGCAACAACACCACCAGCAATTATGCAGCTACTTAAGCCTCCAGCAGCAGCACCAACATGAGTTATGCAGCAACTTAAGTTGAGCATTATTGCCACCAATCATGAGCATTGGTTCAGCCATCATAAATCCTGAAAATCAGTCTCTTTCTGGTAAAAACCCGAACATAGAAAATCATTGCATCAAATCAAATCATTGCCTAACTCAAGGAGAATATTATGCAATAATAAATCATGACAGATCAAATTTAACCCGTGCATCAAAACTTTCCTTGTAACTTGTATATTAAAATAAAGTAAACTATTTTATTACTTAACAATATAGAATATGTTAAGAGTCATCAAGCAACACCTGTGATGTTGCTGCTGAAGTTGACTTGCTGCCATAGCTGTTATTGTTGATGTTGCCTAACATACACCTGTCCTAAGCAGTTGCATTAGAGTTAGGGAATTGTTAGTCTTTTACCATAAAAGCTGTTAACATCTGTTAGTTGCTGTTAGTTAGTTAGTTAGACAAATTGTTAGAATGCAACATATATGGCTTTACTTGGAATAGTTTTGAATACTCAAGAAAACTGGATATTAGTGGTTTGCTAGAGTGGTGATTGTAAGGACCATTGAATGAAAAAAGCAACAGTTTCTCTCCTAATCTTCTTTATTCTCTCTAAATCTTATTTCTCATTCTTGGAGGTCAGTTGCCTCGAATCAGGTATTTCTCATAGATATGAATTACATATTATGTTAAAGCTCTAAGCATAAAAGTTTATGGAAAGTAAAAGAGACAATAATAATGAATTGTTATAAAGTTAGTCTAAATGGTCTGGCAATGTGTAGTAGCTAATTTTTATTTGCACATAGGCTATTAGATTTTCTATCACACATTTCGACAAACATTTGGCATTCAAATATGCTTCAAAACACAGTTCTTATACATGGATAGGAGATGTTAGTTAATATTTAAGCAGTGGATTTACATTTTGTTGGTTAGTTTTTAACAATCTGTTGGCTATTTACCATATGATGATGGCTAAGGATTTGGCTTCCATTAGCCAAGGACATATAAAATAAATACTTACAGCAAAATTAACATCAAACAGTAACACTTTTTGGCACAAACTTGAACTGGAAAGTTTGTTTTCATCTTATACATAAAGATTTTAAACAATCCAAGGTGAAATTTTACTTTTAACTACAATAAATCAAAGGATAAGTCCCTAATGTTACCATAAGAAAAAACCAAACCAATGCATTCAAAGAAAGAGAATCAACCAATCTATTTTTTAAAAAGGGTAAAAGAATCCTAGACAATTAAGCAGGGAAAAAAAATTTTAATATAGATATATTGAAGAAGACATATTGTAATTCGAGTAGTATAAGCATCATATTTTAAATTAAAACATACATATATTGAAGATTGAAGATGCTAATTCAAATAGGAGAAGAAACAGTAAGATGATGTGGACCTTCCGTATATGTTGCAGAGAGGAGATGGGGGAAGAGCACAAACACAAACAGCAGATGCCACAGAGAGGAGATAGGGGCAGAGCATGAACCCACCTATTAGACTCAACCCTGTTAGTCCTTTATTTATTTATTTTTATCAATAAGTAATCTTCTTAGTCCTTTCCATGGTCTAAGCACCGTCAAATTTCACAGTAGTATTCATTATTAAGTTAATTGTGAAAAATGGTTCCAACAATCAATATATCATCTTGGATGACAGTGAAGTCTTAGGAAATATGCTTCAAAAATATATATAGAAGAAGGAAAAACACAGTTCTACCTTTTCACTTTGCTATTGCAGGAATTTGCAGACAGCTTCTAAACTCTATAGATTTGGTCTTTTGCTATGCATGGCAGAAAGTAGAAAATAATCTGTGGGTTACTGAAGGAGGGCATTGGAAAAGAAGCTGGGGTCTGTAAACAAACAAAGAATCAAACAAAACCCCTCAAAAATCTAGATGCTACTCTTAAAGAAGTTTATAGTCGAATTAAAATACAATAGCATGATTCTTTGATTAAACCAAGCTTGAGATAACCTATAGACTAAACATAAAACCAAAGCTTGATATAACCTAGAAACTTTAATTCAAGCCAAACACAAACAAACAAACAAAAAAAAAAAAAAAGTCTCATATTAATACAAATGGAGCATAAACTGAGAATTCTTAAAGTAGAGGACATCAAATACCAAAACTACACAATTCAAAATTTGCTAAAAACCCCTTTTTAATGCCATTGAACCAAAGGCCAACGATCCAACCATAGCAACTCAAAAACCAAAAGTAGATGAAAAGAAATATTAACAATAAATTTAGGAGAATTATGCACATCATAAAACTTAAATTATAAACAATAAAAATAAATTTTAGAATAAAAAACAACAACAGAATTTTATCAAACAATTTGTGAGCATATTACTAAAATGTATATATTGATTACTATCTTAGGCATTGCAAAGCTGATCAGTGCTGTCAATTTCAAAAACTTAGCAGTCTCAATTTTCAAAAGAGAAAAAAATACTAATCGTAATGAATTTTGTAAATGATCACTCAAAACCAAACCAATCTAATTCAAGCCAGAACTAACACAACAATAATTTAAAATGTTAAAAATTAAAAACTGGCCAAATTACCTATCAGCGGCATGCTAATGGAAGCCTGACTCAAAACCAAATCTAATTGAAATAGCTAAATCTAAACCAACCCAAACCAAGAAATTCAAACCTAAATCATATTCAATCCCCATATTTGAAAACGAAAGGGAAAAAACCAAAAACAATAACTTTACAGGTATACGGCCTGTCTCTCTGTGCCTTATGGACTCTATCTGGGTGTATGATGTTCTGGCAGAAAGACCTAAAATAAGATTGAAAAAGGAAAATAAACATTAGAAACGGAAATACCCAATGATTTCAATCCTATACTTATTTAATCTCAATGGTTTCATAAAGATTAGAAACAGAAGCACCCAAACTGAAATCAATATTTTTAGTGATTTTTGTAATCTAAAAAACAGAACAAAAGCAAATATCTAAAATTGAGATAACAAACATGTTGATAGAGAACCCAAAAACCCGAAACAGAAACGAATAAAATGTAAACATATCAACAAAAAAAAAAAAAAAACTCAATCAATAGTAACGTTTCATACCCAAATGCCAAAATCTAAAAAATGGGGAAAAAATTGTACCGGTTCCGGTTCCAACGATCTAGGTGGCAGATATATGGCCTAACAGTGTTGATGGTCCATAGATTTTTCTTGCTTGCGGTTCCGGTGGCCCAAGTCTGGCGAGGGAACGGACAATAGTCGGCCTTAAATATTTCTTCTTTCTCTTGGCGCCTACAAACTCTGCTTGGTTCTTCTACCTCCGTATCCCTTAATCAAAACCAAATCAGACCCATAATACCAATCTAAATCATAATTAACACCCAATTGATTCTCCAAATAAAAAACAAAATCCCTAATTTTTTTTTTTAATTTAAAACAAAACTTTACTAGTAGCGATTCCGTTAGTCTAATAGCGGGTGGAGTGGAGGCTTGTGGTGGTACCCCTCTCTCAATCCATGGTGCGTTAATAGTCTAACGCTTATTCTTCCTCTTCTACCAGAAAAATTCCAATCGGTCGCTTTCTCTGAACAATAATTTCTTCGTATATGGGCAGAAATCTAAGTGGGCAAATTTGCACATTGTTGCACAGAAGAAATAGAACATGGGGCAAACTGCAAAGCAGATCGGCGAGGAAGGGTTTTTCTTTTGGCCGTTTGTGTTTAACGAATGGAAACAGCGGATGCTTTTTTTTGCCTAACGTTTGGTTTTGAGTCTTATTTTTGTTATTTATAGTGAGATGCATTCAAACGGTGTAGTAGAAATAAAAGATAAAATTTTAAGATTATTGAAATGATGTTACGTGCGACTCTTTTGACTTAAAGTTATATACGTGTCAATTTTTTAAATGGTCTTTTTTCCTAACGTGGCAACACCTCCTTAAAAGCTTCTGCTATTCTAAATAGTATTAGATTAGATTGGTAACTTGTTTTCAATACATATATTTTGTAAATATGTGTAGAATTGAAATACGGAATAATGGGAGTATGGTTGAGTTGTGTTATCTCCCATACATAATTTTGCACGAATAAATTAAAATTAAGTTTAGTAATAAACATTAGTGGCACAAGAGATAATTAAGAAGCTTAGCGAATTTTCGATCTTGTGACGTGTGTTGATTACCTAAGTTTATTTTAGATCGAACGGCAAAAATTTTTGAAATGTGTGTGTAATGTCCCATTTGTGAAATTTTGTAGTGAAATGGCTTCTAAAGGTATAGTTGCTGATCTCAATAAAGGAGAGAAATTGGAAGGTGAAAATTACAATATTTGGCATCACAAAATCCAGTATATGCTGAATGAGCAAGAAGTCCTAGAGACTCTAACTCATTCGTTGAGTAAACCCGATGAAGGAAGCACTGAGCAACACCAACATGATCTTGCTGCCTATGAAAGTTGGCGCAAGAAGGATTTGTGTGCGTGCTTTACAATGCTAAGCAGTATGCACAATGACTTGATTGGTGAATTTGAGTAGTATATAACTGGAAAGCTCTAAAGCTAAGATATGAAGGAACATCAGCCACTGGACTGTGTGACTTAACAATGAAATTTGATTCATATAAGATGCGCTCTGAACATATGATGAAGCAACATCTTAGGGCGATGTCCTCCATGATTCGAGAGCTCAAATCAGCTGGAAACAATCTTACTGACGAACAACAAGTCCAGGCAGTGATTCGTTCACTACCAAGTTCATGGGAGACGATGTGTCAAAACTTGACACATAATGAGAACAACAAAACATTTGATGATGTGGCTCGTCACTTGGAACTTGATGTTGAGCGCCTTGAAGCAACCAAGCCAATTAGTTCTGTGCACATGGCTAAGACTAGCTCGCGTAAGGCATCTAGGCCTAAACGTTAGCAACCTGATTATGCTTCTGGACAAGAGAGACTTAATGGGCCACCGCCTAAGAAGGCTAAGTTTGTCAAGCGCAATACTAGAGGTAAGCGCGCAAAGAAGGACAAGTCTAAGTTGACTTGTTATAATTGCGGAAAGAAAGGACATTTTGCTCGTGAATGCACTGAGCCAAAAAAGGTAACACCTAATCCTGTATCTCACCATGTTTTTGTAACTAGTCATGTCCTTGTTGCTAATTCTGCTCCTATGTGGACTATAGACTTAGCGGCAATAGAACATGTAGCCAGAGATAGAGTGGGATTTATGGAGTACCGCCGGATTCCTGTTGGGTGTAGAGACATCAAGGTGGGAAACGAAGCTAGCATGGAGGTGCTTGGAATTGGTACCTACAAGCTAGAATTGTGAGGTGGTCGCACTCTGTTACTCCATGACATGTTATATGCTCTTGAGATCCAGAGAAACTTACTTTCCGTAGTTACTTTGTTAAGACTTGGTTTTCGGTTTATTTTTTAGAATAATTATGTTTTATTGCATTTGGGAATAGTTTATTACGGTCGTGGTTTTATTTCAAATGGTTTTTTAATTTTGAATATTGAATATTATAATAATGATAGTTCAGTTTTTTTGATTTCATCTGATAATGCTTCTGATAATTCAATTATATGGCATGCTAGGCTTGGTCATATAGGGCAAGAAAGGATGACTAGGTTAGCTAGAGAAGGCCTTATGGGCAATCTTGCTAAGGTCACTTTGTCCACATGTGAACATTCTCTTGTGGGAAAGTAAAAAAGAAAACCATTTGGAAAAGCCACAAGGGTATCTTTTCCATTGCAACTAAGACACTCTGATATATGTGGTCCAATGAATGTGAGGGCACGGCATGGAGGTTTCTACTTCATCACATTTATAGATGACTATACACGTTATGGTCATGTCTATTTGATTTCTCATAAGTCTAAGGCTTTAGATTTCTTTAGACAATACATGAGATTGGTTGAGAATCAATTAGACAAGAGCATTAAGGCTTTCAGAACTGATCGTGGGCTTGAGTATCTATCTGAGCAATTTAAGGAGCTCTGTGATGAAAAGGGAATTGCAAGGCAGTTAACGATGCCTTATACACCGCAACAAAATGGTGTGGCGGAAAGGAGAAATCGAACACTGCTAGAGATGGTTAGGTCAATGATGGCGCAAGCAAACTTACCGATTTCATATTGGGGGGATGCACTTTTGACTGCAGCCTATATACTTAACCGAGTGCCCTTTAAATCAGTATCTTCCACACCTTATGAACTATGGACCGGCAAGAAACATGAATTGAATAACTTGCGGCCATGGGGTTCAATAGGTTATGTTCACAATACTTCTCATAGACATGGGAAGTTGGGACCTAGAGGAAAGAAGTGTATCTTTATAAGATATTTTGAGCATTCCAAAGGCTATGTGTTGATAGGTGAACAACCTAATGGAAGTGTAACTGAATTGGAGTCACGTGATGTTGATTCCTTAACATAGGTGAGGTTGAAAAGAACTTGACTCTTTATGAAATGATGGATCAAGAGGTAGGCACCCCAAGTAGACTAGTAGAGGACAAGGAAGAAATTCCTAAAACTCCTAGAGACAGTGGGAGTGACTCACAACCTAGTGGGAGCATACCACTAGAAGTTGATCCACAACAACCTCAACCACGTAGAAATATTCCTCGTCGTTGTTTTGAGATTGAGAGGGAAGCTTTCATGATTGCTTCACAGGATGATGATGAGCCAAAAACTATGCAAGTGGCTCTCTCATCTTCTATTAGTGATGAGTGGATGAAAGCAATGAATCATGAAATGGAGTCTATGAGGACTAATCAGGTCTGGGATCTGGTAGACCTACCGTCAGGGCGTAAAGCAATTGGGAACAAATGGGTTTTTAAAATCAAACGCAAGGCGGATGGGTCAATAGAAAGGTATAAAGCTCGATTATTGGCAAAAGGATACACTCAAAATGAGGGTATTGACTATGAGGAAACCTTTTCTCCGGTTGTGAGGTTTGCCTCTGTTCGACTAATTCTGGCCACTATTGCAAACTTGAATTTGGAATTATACCAAATGGATGTTAAGACAGCTTTTCTCAATGGAGAACTAGATGAAGAAATCTATATGGATCAACCTATTGGCTTTGTGACCAAAGGTCAAAAGCACAAAGTGTGCAAACTTAAGCGATCCATATATGGTTTAAAGCAGTCATCTAGACAGTGTTATCTGAGATTTCATTGAGCCGTTTTATCGAATGGGTTTACGATGATCGAAGAAGATCATTGTGTCTACGTAAAACAATTCAAAGGAAGTTTCATTATTTTGTCATTGTATGTCGATGACATATTACTGGCTAGTAATGACATGGAGATGATTATTGCCACAAAAGGGTGGTTGTCCTCTAACTTCGAGATGAGGGACATGGGTGAGGCGATTATATTCTAAGGGTTAAAATCCTTAGGGATCGCTCAAAGAAACTTTTAGGTTTATCACAACAAACCTACATTAAGAAAGTTCTTGAGCGTTTCCAAATGCATAATTGCTAACCCATAGATACTCCAGTCGCAAAAAATGAGAGCTTAAGCCTTGATATATGTCCTAAGACTCAAGATGAAAAAGAAAAGATGGCTCGTGTTCCTTATGTTAATGTAGTTAGAAGCTTAATGTATGCAATGATGTGTATTTGGCCTGATATATGTTATGTTGTTGGATTAGTCAGCAGATTTCAGTCTAATCCAGGACTTGCTCATTGGAAAGCTGTCAAGAGGATATTAAGGTATCTAAAAGGGACAGCGAACTACGTCCTTTGTTATCAGGGTTTAGATTTGTGTATGATTGGCTATAGTGATGCTGATTGGGGTAGTGACCTAGATGAATGCAAATCTACATCTGGATATGCTTTCTCGCTAAATAATGGCGCCATCACTTGGAGTAGCAAGAAACAATCCTGTATAGCATTATCAACTATGGAAGCAGAGTATGTAGCATGTTCAGTAGCTGTTCAGGAAGCAGTTTGGTTGAGGAGGTTCTTTCAAAATCTTGAGGTTGTCAAAGATGCCTCGGATCTCGTTACGGTATATTGTGATAGCATGGCGGCACTTTCCTATGCTAAAGATTCTAAGTATCATGGTATAACCAAACACATTGATATACGATATCACTACATTCGAGACATAGTTGCTCACAATGAAGTGGTTCTAAAACACATTTCTACAAGCCTCATGATTGCTGATCCTCTTACAAAGCCTATAGGAAGGGATGTCTTTCAGGCTCATGTTAGGAGTTTAGGGTTACGTAGAATATAATGATATGTTGTTTTTAGTTACCATTTATTGTACTCTTTTGGGATATTTTGTTTTAAATACATATGATGTTATTCAGTTAATAGTATGTATGTTTACATACACATATACCATATGTTGAGTTCTGTGGTATGAAAGGTATGTCGATAGGCTTAGGTCGTCTCACTCACACGAGCGATCACCTCTGGCGCTTGAGTAGTGAGCAGAGATGAGACATTGTGTCATTCAATGCTTATGTAGCATATATAGATGGTTGATACAAACAGATGTCGCCTTAGTTGGTACTAAGATGAGGTTTATAATATATTTATCTTGATTAGACCGTACATGGATAGCCTATGATCCATGTAGCCTGTGGTTAGCCAAATGCGAGACCTTATTTGATGCCTGAGGTGGCAAGCGAATAAAGGACTCAAGTTAGGCGCTTAAGTAGTGACTAGACTAAGATTTGTATGGTGTATTGAGTTAAGACATACGCTCTTGCTTAAGAGAACTCCACCGTAGCATGTATTTCATACTACATGTGCTTGCTTGACCAAAAGTGGAGGTGAGAGAATAAATCCCTGCTTCTTCACCGTGTGAGTCCCATGGATCTTTCATTAAGATCCTACTTATGCCCTTGTTACTTTTGACTATGTCATGAAGTTGAGGTTTTGATGTCTGCTACTTTGGCATGTTACCTATGGCCATGTTGGATTCGGTCTAAAGGGACATTGCTGGGAAAGCGATTGGACCAAAGTTGAAGGACATGAGTGCAAAGGGAAGACTATTTTTTTTAACACATCCTTATATTTGTACTCACTGTCAACAGGTTATAGCGCTTAAGGTAGCGAAATAATCGTGAGTACATCTAGATAGTTATGATGGATCAAGCATAAGTCTGAGTATTAAACTCAAGAGGGGTTAGAGATGCTTGATTCGATGTGTTAATATATGTCTAGGGCATAACGAGACACTTTAGGGATGTTGCTATGCCGGTCTTGGTGTAAGATTTAGTATAGTGCTCCCAAATTTGTTTTTTCAAGTGTGCTCGGCGGTCACACAACCTATTTGCCAGTATGAACGCACTAAGAAACACATTGAGAGATGGATAATAAGGCCATGGCCACAGTGGATGAGTGGGAGATGTTAGAAACTGATAAGAATATGGATGGACACCCAAAGTGGGCATGTCCTTCTATATACCTCAGATTATAACATTTAGGAGTTATGGAGTAATGGTTTAGACCGTTACTCTACCCCACTAAGTCCACTATTACACTCAATATTAATGGAGTGCTGTGTATATAAACACCAAGAGTGGTACCCATTGTACAAAAAACGAATTCTACATTTCTCATAGTGTTTATAGAGTGTTGTGAGGCTCTTAGGTTGTGGGTTATGTTTGTATCACTCTAGTAGTGTGCAACACCGTCCGAGAAATGTTTTTGGTTTATGGATCATACAAACTGGAATTTAGAACGTGTTTGGATAGCTGGTCTACATGGAGGCTGGCCCTAGACAGCGTAGAATAATCTCAAAGCTCCTATGTGATCATCGGTTTAGGCCAAGAGAGGTATGTCGAAAAACCGATTACTTATATTCTGCTGCAAGTATCTATTTCTAACAATAAATATATCAGAAAATACTTTTGTGCACATTTTTTTTTTGGTTGCTAATATGTGGTAATAAAAGAATATGAGGTAACATTCAATTACAAGATGGAAGTGTAATGTAGACAAGTGGTATCTCAAGTAGGAGGTTCAATTCAACCTTTGAACATAAGGTAGTGCTGCCCTTGAGGTCAAGAAATTTTTTTTTTTTCATAATGATTCCAATAAGAATCAAACATTTCTCTTTCTGAGTAAAAGAACCATATTCATGAGGAACTTGACTTCAAACGTCATACAGACAAGACTATGTTGCATGGACATGACAGTTAGCTTACATAGCACACACACTCCCACTCCCTTCTCACTCCTTGGCCGAGCTCTTTTGTCCTTCATCTGTGCTGAGATCGGCAAGTTGACGACCACTGCTTCTTCGGTGACACCAAAGCTTCTCTCCCTTTGTCGTTTCTCTCTCTCTCTCTCTCTCTCTCTCTCTCATCATTCTTTTTTTATTTTTTATTTTTTATTTTTTTTGTTTTGCTTTAGCCCGTTGGCTTTGTGTTTAGTAGTTTACATGCTTGTTCTTAGAGGTTATATATAGTAAGTTTAGTATTTAGTATTTTTTATTTTGTGTGTCCTACTACAGTTTTTTATGCTACAATTTTTATTTATTAAAGTTAAATATTGTAGTAAATTCACTAAAATGAGTACTGACAAATCATTTGGTTTAGTTGGTTCGCTATGGAAATATGTTACTAAGTTAGAAAAAGCAAGTGGTGGTAGTGGGAATGTTGTTTTTAGATGTAACTATTGTGAAAAAGTTTTCAAGGGGTCTTATTCAAGGGTGAAGGCACACATGTTAGAACTACCTAATTATGGAATACAATCATGTGTTAAGGTTGTAGATGAGTATCGTATGGAAATGCAGCAATTAGAGGATGTGTTTGAGGAATCTTTGCAGAGGGCGAAGAAGCCTAAGCTAGTATCTTTACCCATTGATTTTGCTTGTAGTCCTAATCATACTCCTAGGGAGAGTAGTACTGATAAAAGTTAACCATTTTTTTTTCCTTCAGAAAAAAGGGGTTTGGGAATTCTCTTTTAGAGAGGCTTTTAACAATCAATGTTGAGAGCAATTAGATTCTCTTATTGCTAGGACATTTTATTTTGGTGGTTTACCCTTTCACTTTGCTAAGAACTTGTACTAGATTGAGATGATTAAATTTGCAACTAATAATAATTTACTGTGCTATATTTCTCCGGGTTACAATAAATTAAGAACAACTCTGTTGCAAAAAGAGAGGGCACATATTGAGAAGTTGTTGAAGACAATTAAAGATACTTGGAAAGAAAAAGTTATAAGCATAGTAAGTGATGGGTGCACAGATGTCCAAAAAATGCCACTTATCAATTTTATATCTACATCAGAGAAATGACCACTTTTTGTAAAATCCATTGATAATACCAAAGAGTACAAAGACGAACTTCATTTCTAAGTTGTTTCTAGAGGTCATACCTGAGGTTGGGCATCAAAATGTTGCCCGAATCAAAACTGTCAATGCATCTATTATGAAGTTTGTAGGATCTATTGTTGAAGATGAATATCCTCATATATTTTGGTCATCTTGTGTTGTGCATACCATCAATTTGGCCTTGAAGAATATATGTGTACCTAAAAACTCTTTGCAGAATGAGGTTGCATATAATGAATGCAAATTGATTGTGCAAGTTACTGATGAGGCATCTTTCATTTGTGTTTTCATCACGAATCATTCCATGAGATTAGCAAATTTAATAAACACTACCATTTGAAATTACTTTGCTGTTGTTGAAACACGATTTTCTTCAATAATCATCATGCTTGAAAGATTGCTTCAAGTAAAAAAATATCTTTAAGAGATGGTTGTTGGTGAGCAATGGATGTCATATAGAGAAGATGATTATGGAAAAGCTCAAACTGTGAGAGATTATGTTTTGAATGATTTGTAGTGGGACAAGATTGACTATATTCTGAGATTCACAAGACCTATTTATGAGATGCTTTGAGTGGCTGACATGGATGAACCTATTCTTCATAGGTTGTACGAAATATAGGATTCAATGATAGAAACTGTGAAGAAAGCAATATATCGGCATGAAGGCAAGGAAGAATATGAGGAGTCTCCATTTTATGAGGTAGTACACAGATACTCATTGATCAGTGGACTAAAAATTACACACCACTTCATATCCTAGCTCACTCCTTGAATCCTAAATAAGTTTTCTATCTTTTTAATCTCTCTCTCTCTCTCTCTCTCTCTTCCTTTTATGCATTTTGAAACAAATAAACTCATTAGTTGTACTTATTTATTTGTTTTTAACTAGGTATTATACCAATCAATGGATTGATGAAGTCAAAGGCCGCGTTGCTCCACATAAGGATTTTAAAATTTTTGAGGATAGAAACAAGTGCCTCAAAAGATTTTTTTTCCTGATATTGATGATAGAAGAAGGTGAATGTGGAGTTTGGTTTGTTTTTAGGAATTATGAGCTATGATGATGATAGCATGGAAGAAAGGTTGACCTTTGATCCATCACTTTGGTGGATTGTCAATGGGTCCAAGTTACCAATGCTTCATACCATAGCTCTAAAGCTTCTTGGATAGTCTTGTTCATCATCATGCGTTGAGAGGAATTGGAGTACATATGATTTCATCCATTGTTAAGGAGGAATAGAATTGCTCCAAATGTGCTGAAGATTTAGTGTTCATTCTAATCTTTGACTTCTTTCAAGGAGGAGGGAGGAGTACACTAAAGGAAAATCTTAGAAGTGAGACATTGGTGGAGATACTTGGGATGAGCCATTTGGAGGACCTAGGTTGCTTGAGAGTGCAAATCTCACACTAGACGAGCCAGAGATGAAGATAAGTCTTGTTGAGAATGATGACTATGGTGATGACGATGATGTTGTTGTTTTGTGATCATCTTGAAAGTTTAAAGCTTGGTTTTCTTTTATATTTTTAGTTTGATGTCCAATGTAGTCTATTTAAACTTTTGGTTTGTACTTTAAACATTTTATGGGTGTAATTGTACTACTTTGAATGTTAGTTTACTTATTTTTTATTTTTACTTAATTTAAATTCTAGACATAAACATATTTTATGTCTAAAAATATTAAAAAATACCTAAATATAAATATTAATTAATTGCCGTACCCACGCCGTGTTGTACTCTTATTTTTTAAAAATTGACTAACCCATGTACCTGTACCTGTGTCGTACTCATGCTCATGTCCGCATCTGTGCAACATATAGACAGGAATGCCAAGAATATGTGCCAAATCCCTTTTCACACCTCATTTCAAGCATCATTTCTAGTCTTTATAGAAAGAGAGAAATATTTTTGACAAATTAATATCTCAACTTAATCACATAAACTCATAAAATGCTACGAAATACTTGAAGCACAAAGGTTGGAATCAGGCAAAAAAAGAGAGGATATTTTGAATTTAGATAGTAGCCAGTATATATTACAGAAATCTGGAATAATCGTTAATTGAAGACCTCATAGCCTGCTAAGTCAATTTGAAAGAAAATTACAATTTCATCCACTTACTAATAGCAACCGCAGTCTCCCATCTTAGAGACGATTCCATCCATTCTGGTTCGTTCAACAAATTAACGCCTTTGCACATCTCAGGATGAACTTGAAGATCATTCTTAACAGCGAAATGATAAAGAGAATTATGTAAATCAAAAGCACAAGAAGAATCAAAGAAACCAAAGCAATAATTGGTAAGAGCGTCAATTGCCTAAGTTCTTGTCTAACCTTTTCTGGGATCATCAAGATGAATGCCAGTACATAGGTAATGCCCAAGGATATGAGAGTGGTACACATGGCAAGTGTCAAGATGACCATAAAAAATATATTCTTAAGAGGAAATCCACTAATAAGCAAAAAGATGACACTGAGAGATGCAGTAAAGGTAATGGAGTTGCTTACTAAGAAAGAAAGGAACAAGTGTTGATAATTGACATGGAAGTCTAACACCCAAGTTCTAGCGTCACATGTTGTATTGCGGCATGCCTGAGTTAGCCAAACTCCATTGGGGGGACTGAGCGCAGGTTGGTAAGTCATCGTTGCAATCACAGTGGCCACCACCATTAATGCACCACGCAGCTCTTGTATCCAATTACTCTTATGTTTCAAGGACCTTTGCTTGCTTAATTGTGTTGGTTTCCCTGATTCATGGTGACCAATCATGTTTGCTGATGGTGGGGGAAGATTATTTTGGTTATTTGCTCTTTCAACACCAGCATCCATTAAAATGTTTTGAAGGGTGAATCGTTTGAAATCTTTTGGACTACGCTCTAAGACATCTAAAGCTGTAAAACCCATCCAATTTAGAGCATTTGCTTCTTCTTTCACTTTGGAAACCGAAAGCAAGAATTTTACGATCTGCAAGAAATTGTAACATTACAGTTTTAAGCATGTTTTTTTTTTTTTTTCCTATAAGAAACACAAGCTAGCAAAAACGCTACATATAAAAAAAAAAAAAAAAAAAAAAAAAAAAATCCCAATAGCATATAAACTCACAATTCACAAACACTCATATGTGCTTAATAAAAATGTAAATATTAGGAGATAATCAACATATATATATATATATATAGACACACATAAAATGTTGTCTAAGATTATTAGTGCCTAAGTTACCTAGTTGTAAAGAGACAACACTCCCTTTGGGTGGGTTTGGGCCTTAAGTGTACGTTTTTAGACCTCTTAATACAAGTTATTTAATCTAGTTATTTAGCCAAGTAATAACTTAGGTAAATTATTCAATTTTAGGTTAACAAATTTAAATCATATCATGTAAATAATGCGAAAATATAAAGAACACAACGATATGATAACCAAAGAAAACCTAATCGGTAAACAACCTAAGGAAGATTTAATCTAACTATCCTTAAGGTAAAAAATAGATTCACTATGAAATAATTGAAGTTTGTACAATAAGACTTAGACTTCTAATTTTCTATTGCTACATCGAGAAGAAAACTTACTATCACGACCACGTGACAGCTCCGAGTCCATAGACTACTTCTTTCCTTAATCTACTGCAACTACAAGTTCTCCTACTTGTGGCTTTGAGACCCTATTCAAAGGTTTCAGATCTTCTTTAAGTTCTTTAAGCAACAATTGAAGCAACTAGCAAGTTCTTGATGTAAATCTTGATCTTGATAGTTCAATGTGTGCATGAAGGTAAACACCTCTAAATCTCACAAAAGATTCAACACACAACACTCTACATACTTCTAAAATGTAGTTAGAGTTTTTCATTTTATACTTGAAGTAAAATACAAAACTCTACACGTCAAACGGGCTTGGGCTGAATTAAAATTGCTGTAGAAAAATAAATCTGCACGTGGTTCGATCGATCGAGCCTAATTTTCGATCGATCGAGCTTTGCAGATTTTGTCTAATAAATTCTACAATCACTCGATTCCAATTTTACAAATACATACACTTTGAGCAATCCTAAACCTAAATTCTAGGTTTTGATTATGGTTTGCCAACATAATACAAATTAAAGTTCTAATACATTTAGTTTCTAAAGTCTTAGAACCTAACATTAAGGCTTATATATAAAAGAAATAAAGACAAACCTCAATTTGCTTTAGCATCACCGCTATATGCAAGATAGTGTTGCCACCGTCATGGTCTTTGGAATTAAGAAATTCCCCGTCATCTTTCACGGTTTCCTCCAATAGTTTCAGAGTCTCCAATTGGTTATACTTAACACATAAGTGCAAAACAGTCTCTCCCCCATCAAATACAACTCGAGTTAAATCATGCTTTGCAAAGATCAATGCCTTCACAATCTCAACTTTTCCTCTCATGGCCGCATAGTGAAGAGGAGTTCTTCCATCTTGATCACAAACCAGACATGCATCTTCATTTGCACGTAACAGTGCATGGACGATTTCTACATGACCATTAGCAGAAGCCAAGTGAAGTGGACAACGTTTATGGAAGTCCAAATCCATAGCCAATTGAGGTTTTAGAGCTAGAAGAGCTCTAGTAAAATCAACGTGGCCAAGCAAAGCTGATATGTGTAATGGAGTTTCATTGAAAGGGGTCAATGAAATTTTATGAAGGATGTGTGGATCTTTCTGGATCAATCTGTGCAACGTGACCATACACCCTTTTTCTGATGCTTCATGGAGTTCTGTTATATTATCATCTTCCATCTTTATTTCCATTTTCCTCTCCAAATATTTTGTGACTATATAGTCTACCTAGAGTAGAATTATGATATAAATAAATGTAACTAGTCCTAACAGGGATATTCTTATGTACTGGAGTCGTTGGACGATGCAATTTCATGGTCAATTGCATATCAAGGTTTTCAGACCCGGACCGTTCATTGAACCGTAAAAGGGAGAGGTTCAAGGGTTTTGAGATTGGACCGAGGTCGAACCGTGATGACGTCATAATTAATTTAATAATTATTTTAAATATATATAAAAACATTAAATTAATAAAAAAATAGAAAAATTAACTAAAATAGTCTAATTCATTTAGAAAAGCTTATTTCTAAAAAATACATAAAACTTACAAAAATATAGTACACAATTACACATTGTTACACACTAGACAAAAAAAACTCCTTCCCATAAAAAATGCATGAAAGAAACAAGTCACTAGACAAATAAACTTTTCAAATGTAACATCCTTTCCACAAGTTAATTGAACCATAATACAAAAACTGATCCCTAAAACATCCTAATCCCACATTCACTTTTCCTTTTCAACTTTCCACAGAACCTACTCATTATGCAACAGACCCCAAAAAAAAAAAAATAATAAAACTAAATAATTAACTTGTATTGCTGGGAAAGCATAGGGTTTCTGAGAATAATGTCTTCTTATCTGGGAAAGCACGGGGTTTCTGCAAGTCATTGGTACTTTTATTACTGTTTTTGCTTCTTCTCACTTTGACTAGCTATTAGCTTACTTTTGTTTCACACTGTTTTTGCTTCTTCTCACTTTGACTAGCTATTAGCTTACTTTTGTTTCACATTTTGATTAGTCATTTCTTCTTCATTGTGCTTGTCAAGTATGTGAGACATTAGGGCCAATTGTTTTCAGGACACCATCATAAGAAAAAGCTAGTTAAGATACTATAAGGCGTCTGCCTGTTCTATCACTTAACTCATTTTGAAACAGGTCCATGGTCCACCTGTTCTATTCTTGAGGGTCATTTTTCTTCTTCTCTTTTTATTTTTTTATTAATATGTGGTCTGATAGCTGTAGTTAAGTAAATTTGAAATCTAGCATATTCAGATGCTATGTTAATTCTGGGATTTCAATTATGTTGAGATTGCTTTTAGTAATGGGGCAAATGATTTGAGAATAATGTAAATATTATTGAAACCAACAGCAATAAAAAATACAAAAAAAAAAAATAAAAAACATGCAGCAAGAAGTTGCAGACACAACAAAGTAATTTTGGCAGACAGAAACACCAATTGACCCAAATCAATTTTCACAATTACAATAATATCACAAGCCTTGTCTTCACATACACCAACACTTCAGATCTATATCATCATCCACAATCAATTTTCAATTGACCCAAATCAATTTACACACCAACACTTCAAATCTATATCATCATCCACAATCAACTTGCAAATATTAACAAAGAAAAAACAAATTAAAGTACCAACGACGGCGACGGCGACGAGGCACAGAGTGAGCTGCGACGGGGACGAGGGAGAGAGGCAGAGATGAGCGTGAGAGAGTGAGCTGCGATCTGGGTTGAGCTGCGACGGCAACGAGGGAGAGAGGTAAAGACGAGAGAGTGATTGAGACTTTGAGAGAGTGAGGAAGAGATCTGGGCTGAGCTGCAACAGTGCGACGGTGACGAGGGAGAGAGTGATTGAGAGAGTGAGGATTGAGGAAGAAATCTGGGCTGAGCTGCGACAGTGCGACGGTGACGAGGGAGAGGCAGAGACGAGAGAGTGATTGAGACTTGAGAGAGTGAGGATTGAGAGTGATTTTTGAGAGAGGCAGAGACGAGTGAGGATTGAGAGTGATTGAGAGAGGGTTTTAGAGTGAGGCTAAGAGTGATTTTTGAGAGAGGGTTAAAAAAAAAGGTGGAACGACGCCGTATAGGGGAAAAAAAAAAAAAGGCTGAAATTAGGGAACCGTCCGAACTGTGTGAACCGGTCACGGTTCACAGACCCGGACGGTCGGACTGCGGTCCGGACGGTTCCATGCTTTTTTCGCATGGAACGGTTCCTTACCTTAAATGGATTGTGAATCTGAACGGTTCCCGGGTTTTCCGGTCGGACCGTACGGTCCGGTCCGGGTTTAATAACCTTGTTGCATATTAGAGAGACACTGACACGTGAAATTAAAGGCCAAACCACACACGTTTTCCTTGAAGTATAATTTGGTTGGCGAATTCGAAATATGATGAGTATTAAGGACCCGTTTGGTAGGGCATTTCAAACACCAATTTTTAGTTTTTAAATAATATTATACGTATTTCCACACACTTTTTCACCCATACATATTTCAAAAAATTATAAACAAAACTATTCAAACTCCTCTACCAAACGAATCTTAACTTTCCTAGAACTTTTGTTTGAAAAGGTTACTGTAATATAATATCTGAAGTGAAATTCGAAAAAGGCATTAGGTTCAAAATCTCACCTACAAAAGAAATTATATTTAGAAGATTTTGAGATTGTTTGGTTAATTTGTCCTATTTATTTATTTTATTTTATTGTTAATGTATAGTTTTACTGTTTTACACTTTTACCTTTTAATTTTCTTTAGATATAAATGTCTTTTATTTATTTTATTATTTAAATATAATAAAACACATAAAATAAACTATATCAAATGATCAAATAGATGCACTATGCACTGATAATATCTATTTCATAAGAGCATTAAATTAATATTTCAATTCTCCCAATTACGTTTCTCTTGGTTTATAGAATTTTGTAAGGGGCCGAGATTGCATAATTTCATTGTTTATCATCGTAAACATGAAAATAGATAACGTCACTATTGGGTATATCTTACGGTTGTTACAAGAGAAGAGATTTGCAATAGGTTGATAGCCAATACAAAAGAAAAAGGGTAAAGTCTATACAATTTGACTCTACACACTATTGCTGACGCCGACGCGTTGTACGTAGAGACAACTTTTGCTAAATGGCACCAAACGAATACCAGACAAAAACAGAGTTAACTGTAATGAAATTTTGGATGTTTCCTGGTAAGAGTTGTAAGACAAGTTGTGGGTTGGTAAAGTATAAGTGTTAAGCACCAGGTTTTGGGCCAAAATGGCCCATTAGCATTAATTTTTGAAATATTTAGCAACAGAGCACTGTTTCGGAAATAATTAGGGAAGTACCACTTTTTCCGAAAACGCCGCTATAGGGCCCGAAAACGTCACTATAGGGCTTAAAAAACGCCACTATAGGGCCCCTTGAACCTGTTATGGGGACTTATAAAAAAATTTTGCAGGAAAACGCCGCTATAGGGCCCAAAAACGTCACTATAGGGCTTAAAAACGCCACTATAGGCCCCCTTGAACCTGTTATGGGACTTATAAAAAATTTTTGCAGGAAAACGCCGCTATAGGGCCCAAAAACGTCACTATAGGGCTTAAAAACGCCACTATAGGGCCCCTTGAACCTGTTATGGGACTTATAAAAAATTTTTGCAGGAAAACGTCGCTATATGGCCCGAAAAAGTGGTATTTCCCTAATTATTTCCGAAACAGTGCTCTGTTACTAAATATTTCAAAAATTAATGCTAATGGGCCATTTTGGCCCCAGGTTTTGGCATTGACAGTAGTGGGGTTGGGCCTAACATTCAGGCTTATCCTGGGTTGGCAAAGTATAAGTGTTAAGCACCAGGTTTTGGCATTGACAGTAGTGGGGTTGGGCCTAACATTCAGGCTTATCCTGGGTTGGCAAAGTATAAGTGTTAAGCACCAGGTTTCGGCATTGACAATAGTGGGGTTGGGCCTAACATTCAAGCTTATCCTGGGTTAGTAAAGTGTAAGTGTTAAGCACCAGGTTTCGGCATTGACAATAGTGGGGTTGGGCCTAACATTCAAGCTTATCCTGGGTTAGTAAAGTGTAAGTGTTATGCACCAGGTTTCGGCATTGACAGTAGTGGGGTTGGGGTTGGGCCTAACATTCAAGCTTATCCTAGAAATTTTCACATAGGCACTTTGTCCAAAAGCTTGTGAAGTTATGATGGGTCCATACACTCAATAATCAAATTCAAGCACATATATCAAAGACTAACCTCTACGTAAGTGCGTTGCGCGTGCTTATAATTTTATTTTATTTATTTATTTTTCTGAACACAAAGAATTACGCCCCCCACCCCCCAAAAAAAAAAATCTCTCTTAACTCACATCCTAAAATTTACTTGAATCCTAATTGCTGAAATGAAATACATTGCAAACTACACTATAACAAATTTGCAGTCCCCTATCATGTCTAGCATTCCTTAGCAAGACAAAGAATTTGAGTAATGTTTATAATACCAACCTGGTCCTGAATTTGGTCCTATAACTCTAACTAAGGCTAAGAAATAAAAGCTCCATCATGTTAGAAAACTCTCTTAGAAGATGAAGATGAAGATGAATCTTGGGTACGTGGTTTTCTTATCAAATATTTGTCCATAATTCTAGCAAAACAATAAACTATAAACTATAAGTTCATTTGAAATATTAATAAAATTATTAATTATTGTTGTTTAGTTGGTTTATTAATTTGTTTGTCTTTTATAAACTATAATTTGTTATATTGTTGTTTCATTAATTATAAAATTATTAGTTGTTATTTAGCCTAACATAATTTAATTTATTTGTCTTTTATAATGTATTGGCTAATTAAAATATTAATTATTATTGTTTAGTTGTTTCATTATTATTTTTTTACTAACTATTAGCACACACCCTCAACCTACTGCCTAAATCCTAACATAATTTAATTTTGTCTTTTATTAGTAAGTTAGGCTAATTGCCTCTGCATGCCTTTACTTCCCCCAATTCAAATATCCCACCTTGACCCCATGGCCCCCATTTACCCCCCACTCAACAGACAAGCCCTATGGCCCCCAATCACAACAGCCAATCAGATAAATTCACAATACACTAAAAGACAAACTCAGTAACTCACCAACACCAACGGATAAAGTCAAAACAAGGGAAAATAAAGTTATAAAGTAAAGCTAAGCCAATTATAGTTCAAACTTCAAAGAGAGAGAGAGAGAGAGAGAGAGAGAGAGAGAGAGAGGGAGTCTCATTTTAGTCCTTAGATAAATAGAGAGAGAGACAAAGAGTCTTAGACCACAGCAAACCCATTAACCCAAAGATGTAAGAGAGAAAAAGAGAGAGAAGTAAAGTGTAAAGATGAAATACCTTGAGGGAGCACGGAGACCTGAGGGGCGGCACCATCGGGTATCACGTCGAGGCAAGGAAGGAATTGAGGCCAAGTGTGGCCGATCTTCGATGCCCGATGTACTTTGGAGCTCAAGTTTGAGGCTTGATGTGATGACCGATGTGATTTGTTGCTCGAGTTTGAGGCGGAGGCGCCGTTGTGCCGATGTGCTTGGTCCGTTGGTTGTTGTCTTTGATGAGGTTTTTTTTTTTCTTTAGGTTAGGTTTCTGATTTTAGTTTTTGCTTTACCATTTGATGAATCGGCGGACACATATTGGGCTTTTTTTCCTTAGGTAGGCTTGCTCTGTTACAATTTTTTTTTTTTAGAATTAGTTCAAAATTTTTTTTGGATTTTTTTTTTTTTTTTTTGCTTGAAAGTAGAACAAATAACTTTTTTTCTTTTTTATTTTGAGGGTGTTCCTAATTTTGTTTGAGGGTGTTCCTATTTTTTTTTTTTAAAGGGTAAACAAATAAAATAATTTAAATGATTATATATAAATTTTTTTTTTTTTTAGTGGCACCGCCACTGATCATGGGAGAGAATTTGAGAACACAAAACTGGCTACTTTCTGCAATGATCGAGAGACACATCAAGAGTTCTCTTCACCTAAGACACCACAACAGAATGGAATAGTGGAATGGAATAATAGGGTTATTCAAGAAATGGCTCGTGTCATGTTAAATAACAAGAAGATGCCCAAGTCTTTCTGGGGAGAGAAGCAGTTAACACTGCATGTCATACACTCAACCGAGTGTATTTTAGACCCAATTCCAAGAAAACTCCATATGAACTTTGGAGAGGAAAGAAGCCTGTTGTAAAATATTTCAGGATATTTGGAAGTGACTATTACATTCTGCGTGATAGGGAAAACCTAGAAAAGTTTGATGCAAAAAGTGACAAGGGATATTTTCTAGGCTACTCTTCCACTAGTAGAGCATATAGGGTGTATAACCTGAGAACTAAAACAATCATGGAGTCTACAAATGTGGTGATCAATGATGAACCATGTCCAGAATCTCATTCAGAAGACACTCCTCCTATTCAAGAGTAAACTGTGGAGGTTGAAGATACTCAACCTGAAGGGTATGTTGAGAAACATAGTGATGAAGAACTACAACTACTAATTGATACTGTTTCTAAACCATCTACCCTTGTTCGTGAAACTCAACAAGAACAAAGTGAACCTAGCTCTTCATATGAACAAAAGAGTACCTCAACTTCTCTAGTCAAAGATCCGTTTGCTAGAGTGAAGTTAAATCATCCTACCACTTGGGTAGTCTGAATGATAACATGAGATTGAGGTCAAAAGCCTTGAATGTAGTTACTCACTCATGCTATCTATCCCAATTTGTACCAAAGAAGGTGGATGAAGCACTTCAAGATGCCGATTGGATTAATTCTATGCATGAAGAACTTCATCAATTTGTTCGGAATGATGTGTGGGAGCTAGTTCCTAAACCAAATGGAGTGAATGTGATAGGAACTAAGTGGATTTTCAAGAACAAGTCAGACGAACATGGGACTGTTATTAGAAATAAATCAAGACTTGTTGCTCAAGAATACACACAAATGGAAGGGATTGACTTCAATAAGACTTTTGCATTGGTAGCAAGACTAGAATCTATTATGATACTCTTGGCAATAGCAAGTCATTTGAATTTCAATTTGTATTAAATGGATGTTAAAATTTCATTCTTAAATGGGATATTACAAGAAGAGGTGTATGTTGAACAACCAAAAGGTTTTGTTGATCCTCACAAACCGGATGGTGTCTACAAGTTGAAGAGAGCACTCTACGGGTTTAAACAAGCTCCCAGGGCATGGTATGATTGGTTAACTACCTATCTCACTGAGCATGGATTCAAAAGAGGATTTGCAGATACTACTCTCTTCATACGAAAGGATAAGAATAAGAATAATGTTGTAGTAGCTCAAATTTATGTTGATGATATTGTTTTTGGTGTTACTAATGATTCTCTCGCTAAATCTTTTGCAAATGAAATGAAGAAGATGCTTGAAATGAGTATGGTTGGTATACTAACTTATATCTTGGGATTGTAGAGGAAGCAAACGGATTTTGAAATTTACATTAACCAAGCAAAGTATGCTAGAAACCTTTTTAAGAGATTTGGACTCGAAAAAACTGCACATGCTAGAACACCAATGGTTGCAAATGCAAAGCTAACCAATAATCCTTCAGGTGAGTCTGTTGATGTTACATTATATAGAAGCATAATTGGTTGTCTTTTGTATTTAATTGATAGTCGTCCAAATATTGCTTTCAGTGTTGGTGTATGCTCAAGGTTTCAATCTAATCCTAAAGTTTCACATTTGAATTTTGTTAAAAGAATAATAAAATTTGTTATTGGAACTTGTGATTATGGATTGTTCTATAGCAAAGAGTCAAATATGTCTCTTGTTGGTTACTCAGATGCAGATTGGGCTGGCAATGCCAATGATAGAAAAAGCACCATTGGTGGGTGTTTTTATGTAGGGGCCAATCTAGTTGCTTGGATGAGTAAAGAACAAAATTCTGTCTCTCTGTCAACTGTAGAAGTAGAATATATTGCTGTTGGAAGTTGTTGTTCACAACTCCATTGGATGAAAAAACTTTTAGGTGATTATAGGATATCACAGGACACAATGGTTGTTATTGTGATAATTCTAGTGCTATCGATATCTCTAAGAATTTTTTCCAGCATTCTAAGACTAAGCACATAAAGATTAGATATCTCTTTATTAGGGATCCAGTTGAAAGAAAGATTGTGGTTCTAGAATATATCTTTACTGAATGTCAGAATGCTGACATCTTCACCAAACCTCTTGATAGAATTAAGTTTGAGACACTTCGTCAAGTGATTGGTGTAATTCTTTGTCCCTAGTCACTCTTGGCTCCTTTGGTCCTTGTACTTCATCTTAGAATCCTTTGTGACCATTCTTTTCTTGTAGTTTTGTTTCTTTTTGCCTTTAGGATTTGCATTGCATTACCTTCATGCATTCCATTTTAGGTTGTTTTTGTTTGTTTATTTAAAAAGAAAAAAAAGTGGAAAGAGGGATGTGGAAGGATGTGTTTTGTATTACTTATCTTGGATTTATAATTAAGGTTGGCCATTTTATTTTTCATAACATGCCTGTGTACCTTATTTAGCTTGGATGAGCTTATTTTTTTGCACTTTGCTAGTTTTAGCTATGTAGTGCATGTTGTGTGGGAGTTGTTTATATAGTTTTTGATCACATAATCTTGACTTTGAAGTCACATGCTCTTGATTGTAAGGACTAAAAAAATCTTAATAGAAAGGCAAAAATAACCATCTCACCACTATTTACTAGCCAATCATGAACACCTTAGTGCACATCGTAATTTTGTGTTCGTGAAAGTGTAACACATGCACAACAAGAAAATAAGGTGTAGCCTTGGAATATATATAAAAAAATAAAAACAATAGAAGAAGACAAAGAAATAAAAATGGCATGTACATTATAAGGCTAAATAAAAAATTTACATGATTGCAAGCTTATTTTCTAGGAGATGTGAGAGTTATAGGATGTAACTCTTTAGGTGATAGTCACTTTCAAACTTATGTGATGAATAATGTAGAAACTGTGATTGATTACTATCTACATATCACCTCACATGTATCTCATGTTGTTACTAGTTGCACACACTACACAAGTTATTCTTTGCTAAACTTAGTACATGAAATTGTGTGTGAATTTGGTTTAGCCATCCAAGATTATATGTTCTTTGATTTTGATACAAAATATGTTCATTGATTGAATTTTGGGGACAAAATGTGTTATAATCTTGTTTTGGAAGATCTAGGTTGAATTCAAGTGTTTTTGAAAAACTTTTAAACTCATACTCATGCATTTCATTCATGAAATAAGTTGGTTTGAGTGTTTTCTACATAAAACTCATGCTGTTTTTCAAAATTTCAAAATTTCCAAATTTTCGATTGATTGAGTGTGTTCTTCGACTGATCAAAAATGCCTTAAATTTTTAAACTTGGTTCTACCTTAATTGATTGGTACTCGATTAATCAAATCTGTTTTTCGATTGATCGAATCCAATTTTTGACTGATCAAATTTTTTTAAAATTCTGAGGAATAGCTTCTACCTGGCTCGATTGGTACCAGATTGGTACTTGACCGATCGAATTTCAAAAAGAAAGAAAAATAAAAACCTCAATCGTCATGTGTTCTTCACTTTTCAAAAGCTTTTCTTATCCTTTTCTTCTTTCTCTTCCTCAACCAATCCAATCTAAGGCTATTTGTCATTTTCTTCCTCAAATTTTTTACATGTTTCAAGCATTTTCATGCATTTTTCTTTGAAAATTTCGAACAAAAGAAGTTTGGGATTTTTTATTTTTCAGTTGTTTTTAACCATATTTGTTCATTGGATTTTTGTTCTTAGATGTTATAAAAATGATTCCCATTATATTAATTTGATTAATTTAGTGGTTTGAGAACAATTGGAAATTCTAGGGTTTAGTATTTTGTGAAAATTGGGAATTTTGTTCAATTGTGTTTAAATTAATGAAATTGGCTTGTGTAATTGATAAATTATATCATTATATGATGTTTTATAACTAGTGTAATGATTAATTGATCAATTTGAATTGTTTTGAAATTGGGTTTTTTCAAAATTTGGGGTTTTTGAACTAAAACTCTTTGTTCAAGTCAATTGTTGGCAAATGTTGAGAAATTCAACTAATTTTTATACATTAGAGCATGCATCATATGTGCATCATATAGATTTTTATTTGTTGATAAATTTTATGCTCTAACCCTTTCTAATGCAGTCTGCCCTCGATTTTTTATTTTGTTTTCCTCTTCTTCTATACTCTTAGAATTAGGGTTAGGAAGACTAGAGCAAAGAAAACCTCTACCCCATCCTCTTCTTGTTAGGACATATGTAAATCATGTTAGGAACATATGTCAAATTAGAATTGGCTAATCATTTGACAAAACGCACTTTACTTGTAATTAGGTAGATTTAGGATGTGTTTAATGCTTCAAGGAACAAGGTTTCAAGTTCAAGTATTAAAGCCATGCAAGTTTGTCCAATAATGAAGTGAAGAAATGCTGAATTTTAAAGCTCGACAGCTAGTATCTATCGAGGTTTAGAAGGCTGTTTAAGCCCGATGCTCGACAGCTGCTCGATAGAGAGGGTATCTATCGAGATTTAAGAAAATCAGTTTTTCAGATTAATCCTTGTATAGATGTTTGGGCTTTCTTTTCTCACAACTCTAAACAGGTATAAAGATTGTTTTAAGGGCCGTCATAGCTGATGCCCCTTAATACAAAAGTTTTTCACAAGCATATTGTGAACCAGAGATATATGCCCTAGTTCATCTTTCTCTTCAAGAAACTACTATATTTGTACACTGTAGAGTTTTGTAACCAAGGAGTTTCGTGATCTTCATCATGTTGATGAATTGAAGAACTTTGCAGCCAACATTTTTCTCAAGTTGGTGTGTAAGCCGCGTACTGGGATCTGCGCATTGAATTGGTTAGTCACATACTGGGAGCCGTGCATTGAAAGGAGATATTATCATTACAAAACAAGTCCAATTGGGTATTGGGGTAAAGGTTCAATAGTAGTTTGGTATAAGGTGCTAGGATTCCTTTACTTGTAATCGCTTGTTGTGATAATAGTGAATTCTCGGGGGTGGTGAGCTTAAAATCATCTGATGGGATTTTTGTCGTGTAGGTTTTCCCCATTCGTAAATAAATCATCGTGTCAAGTTATTTTCCGTTGCATATTAACTAGTTGGTGATTTGTTTATGCTACCACGCTTATTGCATACTAATTGAATTAATTAATTTACTTGGTGAATTAATTGGTTAATTCATTACAAGGGGTTAATACATTCTTGGCCTATCAAGTGGTATCAAAGCAGGCATACTGTGATTAAGTTTTAATCTTTGTTGTGTGATCCAATGACCCCTACTTGTCATGGATAGAGGACAGTCTCTTATTATACCTCTTTTATTTTATGGCACTAACTATGCTTACTGGAAAGTACGCATGAGAACTTTATTGTAGTCTTTAGATGAGAAAGTGTGGCACGTTGTAGAGATAGGCTGGACCAAGCCAAAGGAAGCACCGACCAATTGGGATGATGTTAAGATCAAGGCGACAAACTTCAATAGTAGGGCATTGAATGCTTTATTTAGTGCGGTCACAAATGAGGAGTTCAAGAAGATATCCTCTATTGAAACTGCTAAGGAAGCATGGACGATCCTCTAGACAACCTATGAAGGAACTAAGGCTTTCAAGGATTTGCAACTTCAGAGGCTCATTACAAGCTTTAAAGAGATTATGATGGAGGAGGATGAGTCATTCGATAAGTTCTATGCCAAGCTCAAGGACATAGTGAACTCAGCCTTTAATTTTAGGGAAACTATTCTCGAACCCAAGATTGTTAGAAAGGTGCTTAGATCTCCACTCGAGAGATTTCATGCCAAGATCATCGCGATTGAGGAATCAAAGGATATTGATAAAATTCCTTTGACAGAGTTGGTTGGCAATCAGCAGACCTATGAGTTGGGTTTGACAAGGATAGGGAAATCTAGTAAGGGAAAGAGCATGGCATTAAAGACCAAGAGTAGTGGCACTGATGAGTCTTTAGATGATGAAGATTCTAAGATGAAATCCTATATCACTAGGAAATTCAAAAAGTTTATGAAGAATGCCAATGCTAAAGGATTTGATAAAGGCCGCAAGCAGTCCAGCTTGTCTTAGTTTAAGAACCAGGATAAAGGAAAGAAGGATGCTAGGGATGGCAGTCAGTACACTATTCCCTCAGGACCAAAATGTTTTGGGTGTTAAGGCTTCAGTCATGTGAAACAAGAGTGCCTTACGTATCTCAAGATCATTGGGAAGAGCAAGGCACTTACTGCTACTTTAAGCGACACCGAGCCTGAGGATGATTCTGATAATGAGGATGATGGAATCCTAAATACCTTCACTACCATTGTAAATCCTATTGAGGGGATTGTTGAAGTAGTGGATGATGAAGAGGACTTGGTGGATTCTAAGTTCAAGAAAATGGATGTTCAAGATGACATCCATGCAACCTATGAAAAATTGTATAAGGTGTCCAAAAAGCATGAGAAGTTGTATAGGTCAAGAAGCTTAGCGAAGTAGAGCTTGAACGAGAAGAAATCTCCATGAAGTTTGATGAAGCCAATCAGACCATTAGAGCACTAAGATTTGAGAATAATTTCATGGCCAAGAAGACCAAGAAGCTTGAGGCAGAGTTATTTCATGTCAGAGCTCAACTAAAGAGGACTTCAAGTGCAAAGCTTGATGAGATACTTAGTCTTCAGAAATTTGTCTCTGATCGAACCGATTTAGGATATGATTTCTCTTCTCCTAGTATTGCTTTTACCAGTACTATTGTTTTTGTTTCTCCTACTAATAATGTTGAATCTGAAAACAATGATGTGAAAAATGTGTTAGCTAGTGAGAACATAGACAATGGTAAATCTATTTTAAGAGCACCCCTAAGTAGGATAAGGAAGAGACTAAAAACCCTAGGGCTAAGAAAGGAAACACTTAGAAGCCTAAACAAAAGAAGCAGCATATCTGTCATTACTGTGAAGCAACTAGACATACTTGACCTAATTGCTATAAGTGGTTAGCCACTCAACAGAGCAACAGTATGATCTCATCAGGAAACCAGAATCAGTTTCCATCCTTTTTTGCTCCTCTTGGAGGTCTACTCAAAGCCCTCATGTTCCTTTTGAACTTGAACGATTTCAATTCTTCCCCTTGACCACGGATCAAGGGTTTACTAAACAAAAATGTTCTTTCAAGGTGTGGAAGGAAAAAAGCTTCAAGTGATTTAGTCACTTTTTCTCTCTTTCTTGTTTTTGATTTTGCATTACTTTTGTGATTTGCTTTCTTGTTTTGAGTTAATCTAGTTTATGCTTTGCTTTATTTAACATGTTTTTGTTTGTTTATTTTCAGTTTTGTTTTATTTTGTTTTTCATAAAAAAAGTTGAAAAATTAGAAAAATACAAAAATAGTATGTGTTTTATGTATATTGGTACTTGTGTACCTTGGATGGCCATTGAAACAAAATTTTCTAAACTTTATATCTTTTGTAGTTTAGATGAGCATCTCTATGCACAACTAAGCAAGTAAGCTTTATGGCTTATGTTTGTGATGAGTAAGATTAAATAATATTTTATACTTAATACTCGTATCACTCTTTTTGACGGGAAGGACTAGAAAATCCTAAGAGAAATGCATAAATAACCATCTCATCACTGTTGCCCGCCAATCATGAAATGACATCTATATGCTTCGGTATATTAAAAGTGCAATGTCAAAAGCTTAACATCATTGGATATTTCTTTTCTTTCTCTTATATACCCATGCATGGTTTACTTAAAAGAAAAATATGCAAAGAAAAATAAAAGCAAAAAAATCAAAATGCTTTATATATGATTGTAAACGTGTCTTCTAGAAGATGTGGGAGTTATAGGATGTACCTCAAAGGTGATAGTCCCCATCAAAGAGTTATGATTGTGTGTGAGTTAAAGTGATTTTCTCATAGCTCAAATTGTCATAACATGTAGACACTTATGCACTCTTGTGAAGTTTTTCACACATAACATGCAATATTCTTTGCTACTCTTGACACATGTGCAAGTAGAATGTGATTTGGCCATCACAAGGAATACATGTGTTAATGTATACTCACTAAACTGTCTTGACTTGTTTTTGAAATATAAAATTGGTTAGACTTGTTTAGTTTGTGTGTGTTTTGGATCTAAATGCTTGACATTTTTTTCTTGTTAAGAGATGATTTTAGGAGCTCAAAATGTTGTTTGGATCTTTGGTTGAGTAGCATGTTTGATTGCATTCATGTATGTGTCTTTCTCTTCCTTGAAAAAACTATTTTTAAGCAATCTCGATAGCTTCTCGATACCTTTCGACAACTAGGCTATCTATCGAGCCTCTTGAGCATATTTTCTTGATAGCTGTTATCGCAAACTCAATCTATCGATATTCTTGAGATTCAATCTCGATAGCTTCTCGACAGCTACTCAATCCATCGAGGAAGTTTATGTATGCTCGATAGATTCTCGATAGCTTCTCGATCCATCGAGCCTCTTTTGTTGTGGACACCTCTTGATAACTCCTTGATAGCTATTTCTCGCTATTTTAATTCTCGACACCTCTCGACACCTCTTGATCCATCAAGAAACTAGGATTTCTATATAAAGGGTTTGTGCAATTTTTCTTTTTTTCTCCCTAATCTCTCTCAACAGTTTTTGTTTCCTCACCTCCCCAAACTCTTCTCAATCACTCCAAACCTCTTTCTCAAGTGTTGTTTGGTCTCAAGAGCATTTTCTTCCTCTGGTATGTCTCTTATTCATTCATTTATCATGTATTTCATCTTTTGTGGCCTAACTTTTGGGGTTTGTTGAAAAATTTGGGGTTTTTCAAATTTAAAGAGGTTTTTGGAAAATTTTTCGGATGGGTTTTTGTTTCAATGATTCTAAATGTTCATGCATTGCATTACATTTGCATTTTAACTATATTTTCATGCATTATAGATGTATGCTATATATGTTGAATTGTTGTGTGCTGTTTGGTTTGGATTAGGCTGAGCCTATGATGCTTTTAATGTTGCATATTACACGCTCATGCATTTTTCATGCATACCTACCTTCATTTTTTATATTCTTATATTGATCTGTATTGGTGCTTTTCTGTTTCTCTCTCTCTCTCTCTCTCTCTTTCTACGCGTTAGCTTGCTCTATGGCACCTAAGCGTAAATCTACTCCGTCCTAGAACCCTCTTTGTTTTGGGCATCTTCTTCTTCTTCTTGCTTTAACCCTACTTCATCTCACGTGAGGTTCTGTGATGATAAAGCCCGTAAGGACTTTTCAGAGAACTTCTCACAATGAGACATTCATTCGGAATGCCAAGTCGTTCTATCGGATTTTTTCGATATTGACCTTCCCACTGTCATCTACAGTAGGGGTTGGGAGTCACTGTGCGGCATCCTGGTCACTTGTCCCTCCGTGATCATACATGAGTTTTACTCCAATATGCAAGGATTTGATTTTTCAGTACCTCATTTTGTCACTTGTGTTTGAGGTACGCGTATCGTAGTCATTCCGGATATTGTATCCGAGGTGCTACATGTTCTTAAGGTAGCACATCCTGACTACCTTGGCTACAATCGTCTAAGGACTGTGTCCAAAGACGAACTCTCGTCTCTTTTCTGTGAGACACCTTCTTCTTGGGGTGACCGTCAAAATACGCCTTGCTCGGGCTTTGCAAAAGGCCCAAGGTTCCTTAACATGGTGATGACATTCGTTCTTCATCCATTGTCTCACTACAACTCTATCACAGAGCTTTGCGCTTGATTTTTGTTATTCCTCATTGAGAAGCTTACCATTGATTTTCCTTCTCACTTCATTCTATCTTTCATAGATGTCTATAGGGATACCGCGACTCGTGATAAGCTTATTTTTCCTTTGGCTATCACGTGAATTCTTCACCCTTTTTTTGTCTCCTATCTTGAGTCTCCTCATTTTATGGTTATGTGTACCATAAATGCTCTACCGCCAGACAGAGCGAGGCCCAGCTTCATCCAAAGCGGCCACGGACAGAGACAGCGACTCCTCCAGCTTCTTCCACTCCTTCCACATCTGCACCTTCTTCATCGGCGGGTGGTGTGACCCTCGAGGCGGTCATGGCACAGTTGCAGCACATGGATGCTCACCTTGACACACTCAGTGATGAGTTGTGTTAGGTGAACTCCCATGTCGGCCGTATTGCTCGACGACAAGCTTGCCTTGGTGGCTTTGTAGAGTCTCCCTCTCCTTCTCTAGAGGCATTTGAGGACGAAGACGATGATGGTGACTCCGACAACGATGATGATGATGAGGATGAGGATGCTAGCTCTTCCGGTGACGGTACGATGACTGCTTGATTTACTTACCCTTTGTCATTCATGACAAAAAGGGGGAGTAGTTTTGGGATGAGAGTAGTCATATACATAGGGGGAGAGTTAGCTTAGGAGATTTTTGTTAGAGGAGTGTGTGTTTTTTTATTTTTTTTTATTTTTATTTTTTTAGGGATGTAGTGAGGACTTATGTATTTTTTTTTGTCTTCTTCTCTTAGATACATTGTTCTTACTTTGTGATAGCAAACCTTGTACTTATGATGTTATATATATATAATGAGGTTGTTAGTATAGTTCTTTCACCTATCTCTACACATGTTGTTTCTTTTCTCTCTTTATGCACATGCTTCTTATTTATTATATGCAATCTTTTATTTTTGTTTCACACTAAGATGACATGATGAGTTTTGTTTAAAGTGTTTCAGAAATACAGGTTGTCAAAGTCTTCTTGCCATAAACTCTCTTCTTGCAAAGTTTTTCAAGAGTTTGTGTTAGGATAGATTTTAATGTATTCAACAAGTGAGTATGAGTTGAGTGATTTATGACTTCTCTCATATGTTCATTTGTTTTTTGTGGTTTTGTCACGGATTGCCAAAGGGGGAGATTATTAGGACATATGTGTATCATGTTAGGAACATATGTCAAATTAGAATTGGCTAATCCTTTGAAAAAACGCACTTTACTTGTAATTTGGTAGATTTAGGATGTGCTTAATGCTTCAAGGAATAAGGTTATAAGTTCAAGTGTTAAAACCATGCAAGTCTATCCAAGAATCAAGTGAAGAATTGCTGAATTTCAAAGCTCGACAGCTAGTATCTATTGAGATTTAAAAGGTTGTTTAAGCCCGATGCTTGACAGCTGCTCAATAGATAGGGTATCTATCGAGATTTAAGAAAATTAGTTTTTCAGATTTGATTTTTATCCAATTCGTGTATAGATGTTTAGGCCTTCTTTTCTCATAATTGTAAACATATATAAGGATTGTTATAAGAGCCGTCACAACTGATGCACCTTAATGCAAAAGTTCTTCACAAACATATTGTGAATCGGAGACATATGCCTTAGTTTATCTTTCTCTTCAAGAAGCTGCTGTGTTTGTACACCATAGGGTTTTGTAACTAAGGAGCTTTGTGATCTTCATCACGTTGATAAACTGAAGAACTTTATAGCCAACATCTTTCTCAATTTGGAGTGTAAGCTAGGTACTGGGATTCGTGCATCGAATTGGTTAGTCACGTACTGGGAGCCGTGCATTGAAAGGAGAGATTGTCGTTACAAAACAAGTCCAATTAGGTATTGGGGCAAGGGTTTAACAGTAGGTTGGTATAAGGTACTGGGATTCCTTTACTTGTAACCTGTTGTTGTAATAATAGTGAATTCCCGGAAGTGGTGAGCTTAAAATCACCTGGTGGGGTTTTTCCCGTGTAGGTTTTTCCCATTCGTAAATAAATCAACTTGTCATGTTATTTTCCACTACATATTAACTTAGTTGGTTATTGCATGCTAATTGAATTAATTAATTAACTTGGCGAATTAATTGATTAATTCATCACAAGGGGTCAATATATTCTTGGCCTATCACTTATAATTTCCAGAATGATAGGTTTAGGTTTAGGAAAATCAAGAAGCTTATGAGAAGCTTAATGTGTTTAGACCGGTGTGGGTTGAGCGTAGGGTTATCCTAGAAGAGGTAGATCCTGAGATTCGTAGGAACTTTGAGCGTAGAGGTTGGTTACTTCTCTTAGATATTGAGCATCCTCCTCCAGCTGCTTTAATTAGAGAGTTCTATTTGAACCTCTCTATCCACTCTAATGATTCCAACATTCAGTTTGTGAAGATTTGGATAAGGGGTGAAGAATATGTCATTACTCTTGAGGTAATGGCATCTACTCTTGTTGTAACTTTGGTACAGTAGCCTGTGTATCCTTACATAGAGTCTCCACATCTTGATGATATCATATCTCTCATTGCTGGTACTTCCATTAGTTGGGATATTGATGTTAGGGTTACCTCCTATGAGCTTACTAAGCTCAGTTATTTGTTTTTTAGGATATCTTATCATAGTCTTTGGCCCATTTCAGATGTACATGCTATTCCTATTGAGAGATGTGCGTTCTTGTACGCTCTCATCACTGATGCTCCTATGTGCTTTCCTTCTCTTTTTATTCGTTCTCTTGTTAAGGTTCATAGGAGTAATGCCAACTCCCATGGTTTGTGTACATTTTTAGATCCCTGTAAAACACAAGTTGTTTAACCTAGTTATTTAGCCAAGTGATTACTTAGATAAATTATTGAGATCTAGGTTAACACAAGTATATCATATCATGTAAAGAATATGGAAATATAAAGAGCACAATGATATGATAACCCAAGAAAATCAAACCGGTAAAAAAATTGGGACGGATTTAACCTAGCTATCATCAAGGTAAAAAGCAAATCCACTATGAAAGAATTGAAGTTTGTACAATAGAACTTAGACCACTAACATTCTATTGCTACCTCGAGTAGAAAACTTACTACCATGACCATACGATAGTTTTGAGTCAACGAACTACTTCTTTCATGGATTCACAGCAACCACAAGTACTCCCACTTGTGTTTTTCTTTAAGCTCTTTATGCAGCAACTGAAGCGATATCCAAGCTCTCAGCATCAATCTTGATCTTGATAATCCTAAGTATGTATGAGGCAAACACCTCTAGATCTCATAATAGATTCACACACACACACCATATTAAGAACCTCTAAAACGTGGCTAGGGTTTTTCTTTTTATACTTAAGGCAAAACATAAAACCCTACACGTTATATGGGCTAGGGCTAAGTTGGAAATTCTACAGAAAAAACATTATGCGCGAGCTTCGATCAATCGAGTCTAATTTTCGATCGATTGAGCCTTGTAGAAATTGAACAAAAATTTTCTACAATTACTCAATTCCAACTTTACACATAAAGCACTTTGAGCAGCCTAAATCTAGACTCTAAGTTTTGATCATTGTTTGCCAACATTACACATTGAAGTTTTAATACATTTAGATCCTAAATCCTTAGAACCTAACAGTTTGTTCTTTCCTATTTTCATTCATAGGATTTTGTTAGATTTAGGTTTAGAGGACTTCCCTGCATTCGAGCCTATGCATATCATTGCTCCCATAGGTGCCACCTTCCTTAGGCAAAGGGCTGCTCAGTTGAAAGCAAGCTCTAAACACCCTCGTGTCGAGTCTTCTACAGGTGATGCATCTCAAGTTTCTCCTTCAGGTGATCCTTCTGCTGAGGCTTATGTGGACCTTACAGTTGCCATGGATCCTCCACCATCTACATCTAGCTCCTTTTCCTTGCGTGCTAATGTTAGATACTGTTATGACCATTCAAGCGGTGCATGGACAGCTTTTGTTATATTTGCTTAATGAGGTTGTAGTCTTACAGGCAGATTTGGCAAATGTTAGAGGTTCTACTCCACCTACTCCACCCTCTGATGAGTCATGATTGCCCTTTAACAACACATCACAAAAAGGGGGAGTACATAGAGATTGGAGGAGAGATTTTTTTTTGGCTAGATTGTATCTAGGAGACACTCATTATATATATTTTTTTGGTGTTGATGTTTTTTTCTTATGGGTTGTATATGTTAGGGGGAGATATTACGTGTTTATTGTTTTATGCTTTTATGTTTCTTGTTTCACATTATGATACATTGATTTTGATTTATATTATGAGGTTATTCATGATATATGTTTTTTTTATTTTATGTTTTGTGAAATCAAGAAGTTTATTTTGGTTTACTTATATTTTCCACACATGCGTTCATGCATTTGTTGAGTGTTTCAGGAATTTATAGGTTAATTCAGTTGTGGCTGCTGTTTACTTTTGCAACAGATAGATAGTGATTAGGTTGAATTATAATTAGGGCTTTTTAAAATTGATTGGGCTGTTTTACTTTGAGCATTTTACTTTTTGTAATGTGTTTTGTCACGGATTGCCAAAAGGGGAGTTTGTTAGGTTCTAAGACTTTAAAAACTAATGTATTAGAACTTCAATTTGTATTATGTTGGCAAACCATGATCAAAACATAGAGTCTATGTTTAGGCTTGCTCAAAGTGTGATTTATTGTAAAATTGGAATCGAGTGATTGCAGGATTTATTGGATAAAATCTGCAAGGCTTGATCGATCAAAAATTAGACTCGATCAATTGAAACTCGTGTAGGTTTAATTTTCTGCAGAAATTCCAATTCAACCCAAGCCCCTATGACGTGTAGGGTTAAGTATTTTACTTCAAGTATAAAAGAAAAAACCTTAGCTACGTTTTAGAAGTCTTTGGAGAATTGTGTGTTGAATCTTCTGTGAGGTGTTTACCTTCATACACACACATAGAGTTATCAAGATCATGATTTGTGTCAAGAACTTGATAATCTCTTCACTTGTTGCATAAAGAACTTCAAATAAGATCTAAAACCTTTGAGTGGAGTCTCAAAGTCACAAGTAGGAGAACTTGTGGTTGCAATAGATCAAAGAAAGAAATAGTCCGTGGACTTGGAGCTGTCACGTGGTCGTGGTAGTAAGTTTTCTACTTGAGATAGCAATAGAATGTTAGTGGTCTAAGTTCTATTGTAAAAATTTCAATTCTTTCATAGTGGATCTGTTTTTACCTTGAGGATAGCTAGGTTAAATCCTCCTCAGGTTTTTTACCAGTTAGGTTTTCTTGGGTCATTATATCGTGGTATTTTTTATATTTCCGCATTATTTGCATGATATAACATTATTGTGTTAACCTAGAACTGAATAATTTATCTAAGTAATCACTTAGTTAAATAACTAGGTTAAACAACTTGTATTAAGGGGTCTAAAAACTAACATCATTGAGTAACTCTCAAATATGTTGAGACTACGGTGGATTTTTTTGTAAGAAGAGAAGAGATAAAGATGGTGAAATGTGGGTTAAAAATTTAAAATAGCAAAAAAAAAAAAAAACAATTACCAGGCGCGAAAACTTAGGAATGTGGGAAATCTTTTTTGTTTTCTAGATTCCAGTGTTAAATCCATTAGCCTAGTGGGGGAGTCTTATTTAAGAAAAAAAATTCTATCCCATTGCGGTTACAAACCTCTGAGAGTACGTTTAGTTAAGTGCCTAATTTTAAGGGAAGAGACAAGGATTAAGGAGAAAATTCTGAAAATTAAAAATTTGAAAGAGAGGGAAAAGGAAGAAATAAAAAATATGGATAAGAAGTTAAATTAAGTGTTGGACCGTTGGTTCTATAGTAGGAGTGTCTGTGTGTTTTTTTTTTTCCTTTCAAATTCAAAATAAAGAAAAGAAGATTTGAGAAGGAAAAAAGAAACAAAAACAAATACCTGAGAATAAGGGACTAAGGAAACTGAATATTAAAAAAAAAGGGCTAAATTTTAAGGAATAAAAGATTAACTTTAAGGAAAAAAAAAAATCTTAAATTTTAGGAGTTCTCTTTTTAACTTCAAAACAAATCTGTTATTTGTTTGTTTGACATTTATGACCCCATTTATAAGAGAAGTTATCTTTCATTAATGAGAGTATTTTTGAACTATATAAAAGTTCAGTTTGAGGGGAATCCTCTTATAGATAGTATAGACTAAAGAGAGGAAAACATCAAGAAATTATTTAGGCCTTACATAATTAGAACTATATCAAGTCCGAGCTAATAAGTGAATGCCATGTTAAGGGGATTAATGATGTCATATTTTGATCAGTCAATGTACAAAGACCATCTAAGGATCAGGGTGAAATTTTACACTATCAATTCCTATGTTCCAATTGTTTATTTAGACCCCTTTTAAATCATATTAGTTTAACCTAATGAATTAGCCAAGTAATTGCTTAGGTTAGTAATGAGATCTAGGTTAAATAGTAATAAATCATATCATTCACAGTGGAAAAGTAAATAACATAACGATATGATTATTCAGGAAAACCAATAAAACCAACTGTTTCAAGGTAAAAAATCTAAGGAGGATTTAACTTAGTTATCCTCAAGGTAAACAAATTCATTATGATAGAATGTAAGTTTACAATAGATTTTCTCCCTAAAATCTAAAGCTATCTTTTGTAGAACTTACTCACACGGCCATGTATAGCTCTAAATTCACGAACTCTTTTATCTTGAATCTGTTGAACACAAACACCCACATTTGTGGCTTTGAGATCCCACTCAAAGGTTTTAGATCATCCGCAAACAAGATATGACATATATAAAACACTATTAGAAGTCAACATGGATACAACATCATAAATAAAGTGTCTTAGAAGTCAACTTGACATACAATTAGATGCAATATTTACGGCATATAACTTGGTTGTAAATAGCTCAACTTTTGTGGCCATGTCTTCTGAGGATTGTGATGATAATATTTCAAGTTGTCTCTATGATTGACACCAAAATAAATAAATTTTGAACGAATATATAAAAATGTTACTTATGAAGTCAATTTGTACCCCTGTGGTCTCTTCTTTTTTGAAAATAAAAACAAATAAAATAAGCAATTTGGTTGTCCTAATTCCAATGAAATATAAAAATTTATTCGAGAATAACCTTAAATTTACTAGTTATTAAACTATTGCATGTTGATGTTGTGAGCAGAGTCATGTGACAATCTTGACCCTGTGGCATTTTGGATTATATAAGAGCATTCTTAAATTTGCTTGAATAGAAGACATCAAGTCAAAAATGGACCCCTCAGTTATCCTTTACCATAAGCTCATCATCACCAGGTCCATCAGTTGCAAAGAATGGGGCCAACACTCCTCCTTGCTTAGAACAATAGAAGGCACAAGAATTCAATATAGTTATTATGACTATATTGGCGCCTTTGAAAAGATTTTATTTTACCAGAAAAGAACTTTGATCATTCATGGTTCTTAATGTTCGACAAAAATTTCAATAGCCAAATATCGACTTGGTTCCTTAAGTGGTGGGAAATGTAACTTACAACTATTATCGGCCAACTTGGATAGAAGTGGGTAAGTAAGCTACAACTTATTTATGCAAAGAAAACTAAGCCAACTAAGGCCATATGATTACATTGGATGCAGGAAAATATAAAATTTGGTTACAGGATTGGAAATTCCTAATACAAGATTACTAAGGGATTTTGTAAGAGGGAGTTTATGTTGAACCAAGCTTGCCTTCAAATGGAACTTGAGCTCCTTTATATAGATTGGGAAAGGAGCTTAGGATCCTCTGGGGGAGCTTAGGATCTTCTGGAGATTGCTTAAGGAACCAAGTCGGTATTTGGCTGTTGAAATTTTTGTCGGACATTAAGAACCATGAATGGTCAAAGTTCTTATTCTGATAAAATAAAATCTTTTCAAAGGCGTCAATATAGTCATAATAACTATATTGAATTCTTGTGCCTTCTATTTTTTTGAGCAAGGAGGGGTGTTGGCCCCATTCTTTGCAACCGATGAACCTGGTGATGATGAGCTTATGGTAAAGGACGACTGAGGGGTTCATTTTTGACTTGATGTCTTCTATTCGAGTAGACTTTTCTTGGGTGAGAATGCTCTTATAGAACTTGATGGATATTTTTGGGACTTTTGGACGAAAATGCCAATTTGGTGGCAAAACTTCCATTGCTAGGGCTAATGGATCTTTTATATGGATCATGTGCGGTTCAATATAAAAGATGTGCTAGATGTAAGGTTTCTTAATGTAAGGAGACTTATTTTTCCTGCTAGATGGCTGGGACGATCTTTGGGACTGTAAGGGGCCAAAGGGATCATCTACTGTGTATGGGGTTATTGCCTTAGGTGCTGGGGATACTAAGGCAAAACTAAAACTGGGCTAGGTTAGAAGTGGCCTTTCATAATTTGGTTTTGAGATTGTAGAAACCACATAGTGATTGGCCAAGGAAACTGGGGAAACTGGGACTATCTGGCTAGGGTTCTTTGCCTGACTAGTATTGCTGGGGGGTGACTGTTTAGGTTGATTTGGGGGTTAGGTCTGCTATGCTAGCTTCTTTCCAGACATTTTGGGCTGGATTCTGCAAGAATTCATGGGTAAGGAAATCAAGGATGTTGTTTTGGGTTCCTTCTATAAATTTTATGTCTACATCAAAAACTGAAAGGATGGCTTGCCATCGTGTAAAAATCTGTTTTTATGCAATGTTTTGGACATTTTTCTAAAACATGTTTTATAGATTTGTAATCAATTCTGATTAAAAACTTTTGGATTAATAAATCACTTTGAAACTTTGAAATGTATAGTACTATAGATAAAATTTCTTTTTTAATAGTACTATAATTTAGCTGAGTGGGAGTCCAAATTCTCGAATGGAAACAGACTATTTGTTTTAGGGAATTTGGACTAGTACGTTGAAGGAGAATGCCACCATAACCAATGTTAGAGGCATCTGTCTAGACAATCTTGAAGGAATTTCTTGAGAGAATTCCTAAACAAGGGAGAGTCTTAACATATTTTTTGATTTCTTGGAAAACTAAGGTATGAGCTGGGGTTCAAGGAGGTGGATTGGTTCGAAGTCTATCAAAAAGTGGTTTGCATTGCTGCCTAAGATTTTGATAGAAATCCAAAATATAATTAAGAGATCCTAAAAATCTTTGGAGCTGGGTTTTGTCTAGGATTTGATCTAGAAATTTATCCACAAACTGAATGGCTTTATCTATGGATTTGATCAAACCGTGATGGATGTCAAAACCTAAGAAACTAACACGTGTTTGGAAAAGTTTAATTTTTGGAGTTGAAACCACAAGACCGTTGAGCTTGACTGTATTGAGAAACGATCTCAATTGTTTCCAATGTTGCTCTATAGATTCTAAAAATATGAGTACATCATCTATGTAAACAATAGAGTGACTGGAGAATGGATTGAAAATCTCATTCATGATGTTTTGGAATTCACTGGGTGCATTCTTTAGACCAAAAGGCATTACATTCCATTCGTAATGTCCAAAGGGTGTAGTGAATGCTATTTTATACCTATCAAACCCTTTGATCTGAATCTACCAAAACCCACTTTTCATGTCGAACTTACTGAAGATGACTGCCCTACTAAGCCTATTAACTAGGTCTCTTTTATTTGGGATAGGATATTTGATCCATTCTAGGACTTTGTTAAAGGGCTTGTAGTTGATGACTAATTTGGGTACACCTCTCTCAATCTCAGCATTTTTCTGGAAATAAAAGGCTGGACATGACCAAGGTGACTTAGAATTTCTAATGATTCCTTTGCTAAGGAGGTCATTTATCTATGTTCTACAAAATTCCATGAGTTCTTGGCTCATTTGGATGGGTCGAGCTTTGGTCGAGATATCCTTTTCCTTAAAATCTTTGACATATGGGAGAGCTATTTCATGTCTCTTTCTATGCCAAAAAGCCGTGGGTAGATCGGAGCAAACTTTTTGTTTGAGTTTTTCCTCAAACTCTTTAATTTCTTCTTGGATGATATTACAAGTTAATTGTTCCTCAATTTTCTTGTGTCTTAAATCATCCTTAAGGTACTTCAGGTGTTAGGTTTTTCTATTGATCAGGTTAAGGGTTCTGGAGATGGAGACATCTTGGAGACTGCTAATCTCTCGGGCTTCTAGGCTCTTGAGAAACTTGAATTTAATCGGTTGACCAAAAGGATAGGTAGTGATTCCTTCACTATCTGTAGTGAATGGGTATAATAGACACATGAAAGGATTTCCTAGGATTACTCTGTTTGTCATATTCTTAACTAAGACAAAGATTGTTTTGAAGCATGTGTTGTCTTGGCACACATGGGCTTTTGGGATTTTGTATTTAATCTGCATATGGCTTTCATTTGCTGAGGATAATGTTCCCTAGTCTGCTGAAAGTATTTGGAGGGAATGACGACAATTTTGACTTTAGAATGCCATTTTTGGAAACAATTTTGCTGATAGTATCTATGTATTTCTGGGTTGGTTCTCCTTAGACCATGTTGGCTACAGGATTGGTTGACTCATCATAGACATTTTCTTCTTCACCATCTGAAGGGTTTTGGTATGAGGGACCTACCTCATTATGGCCTTGATGAGAGGTCTTATCTTGGTGCTCAATTCTCTGATTAAGGAAATTGTGTGGTCAATCCTAAGAATGGTTAAAGCTTGCTTAAGCTTTTTAACTTCTTTCTTGAGGGTTCTAATCTTGGATTTGGTTTCCTTGATTTCATGTTGGAGGTCATTAACTGTGATTTCTTTCTTAGCTTTGGTAAACCTATTGAAGATTTTTTCTAGGTTAATTGGAAGTTCGAGGTGTTTAGGTTTCGTTTCTTTTGTTTCTTTGACCAAAGTGCTCTGAAACTTGCTAAGGTATTGAGCTTTAACAACTGGGTCTTCAACCCTATCTATTAGGGTAAGGAGAAGCTCTTCTTGTTGGCTAAGAACGTTGACTGATTTGTTTTTGTAGCAATTGTATTTACATCCTATTCTGATGTCTGGACTACTAGAGATACTAGATGACTCTCTAAAGGATGAGGACCAGTTTACTTGAAAATTTTCATTGTCACTAGAACTATTGAAGGACTCACTGTCTGTGTAATTGAGTTCTAAGTGCTCAAAAATTTCATCTTTGCTAGTTTGATCACCTTGGAGGGTGTTGATTAAAGCTTTAGCTTTGGATCTACACTCATTCCTAAAATGACCTTTCTTGCCACACTTATAACATTTGCTATTTTTCTTATCGAATGTTTTTTATGTTGAATCTTTCTTTTTACCATTGACTTTATGGTAATCTCTAGATTTCTTGCTCTTTTTATAGAAATCATTTCTGCTGAAGTTACTAGACTTCTTATGACTTCTATAATATTTGGAGGTTGTTCTTTTCATAGGGTATTCTTTCCCTCTAGATTTCCTTTTGGATAGGGCTATGGAAGGGAGGCTATACTGAGTACAGAAGATTCCTACTTCATACTTAGCTTTTCTCTTGTCCTTATTGGCCTGGTTCTGGATTTTCATGTCTATGCACATTTTCAGGTATTCTCTGCGGATGACACTGGATATATCTCCATAAGTGGGGTCATCATAATCTATGAGAACTGAGGAATTACTGAGATCTTCTCTAATCTTATAAGCAAAAAGACTGGGTAAGCCATTAATAAGCTTCTCCTTCCAAAATGGAGAGTTACAATCACTTTTGTGCATGACTCTAGTGGTAAAGACGTCTTTATACCACCTGTAGTCACTAAGGGTTGGGCACCTGAGTTACTTAACTAGTCGTGTATCCTAGTAGTGACATTGCCATGGGTACCTAAGAAATGTCTTGTAATGGTATAGATTAAGGTGTTTACTCCGTCTGGGACACCTCGAACTATGGTTTCATCGAAGATTGGACGCCCTTTCTCATCTTTCTGGACTACACTTTTGATATCTTCCTTTGATTCTTCTGTTAGGTACTGGTTCCACTATGACAAAAGTTTTCGTGTGAAACCTAAGATCAGAAGTTCAACTACTTCGATATGAGGGCGACCTTCATTGAGGTAGTTATTGTCTACCATAGTCATGTGTTGGATTTTATTTATGATTTCTTGTTCAGATAATCCATCTATATTCATTCATAGAGTTTATCAGAAGATACTAAAAATTGGTTGTTAACATTCTTTTTCTCAAATTTGAGGTTAGGAGGTGTTGGTCTGGGATACCAATTTTTGGTGAGACTAGTTAGGGTTACCCTACGATGGTAGAGTTTGTTCACCTGTAAATCATGAGACTGGTTTTCTTATTGTCTTATCTCCTCTTGAGATTCTAAAGAAGTGTTGTTGCTACTATTGTTCTAGGGTGGCCAGCCTAGGGTGTTTGCTAGTCGAACAGGTAGTTGGTTCCTTTTTGACCAGTTCTTCTAACTTTTGGTTGACTATTTCTAATGCGTTTTATCTTTGGACCTGAGACTGGTTTGTTGAGTTACTGGTAACTTGACTAAAGGTTTTTCTAAAGACAGGATGGGCTTAACAAGGTTTCCAGCCTTGGCTTCTATCCTATCTTCTATTTTGTCTAGCTATTTTCCTATGACATCTAAACACTGGTTGGTGTAGTTGTTTTGCTCTATGACATTTTTTACTGTTTAGAAGTAACTCTTCCACCAGCTCTCGATCGTCCATTCCTGAGATTCCAGTAGACACTAAATTCTCAATTCAGAGTCTTTTGAAGTTACAGATTTAGATTTAAACTGAGGAGATTGGAATATCCCTAAGGTCCCCACCAATCAGATCTATAAATCTTCTTAGTCCGTTAAAAAATCTTTTAAGACAGACTATAATGTTAGGACCATAGAACAAGTTTATGGTATAAACAAAGCATATGAAACCTGTTATTCTTGGACAGACTTGCATGGCTTTAACACTTGAACTTGAAACCTTGTTTCTTGAAGCATTTAACTCATCCTAGATCTATCCAATTACAAGTAAAGTGCATTTTGTTAAAGGATTAGTCAATTACATAAAATAGTGACATATGTTCCTATCATTGAATCACATATGTCTTAACATCTCTGCTCATCTTCAGTGGGTTCTCTAGAGACGTGGTTGGGCTTAAAGACCCTGTATGTAATCCATTTGCCTAAAAGTATGTCTAACTCTTTCGGTGTGCATGGTATGTGGGGAGGGCTCTTGTACTCCCTCCCATTTGGCCTCTTTCTTTTCTCGCGTGTGGATACCACCATAACCTGTGGGGTGAACTTTTGGTCCTTTGGCTTTTCAAAGCTAGGCCTGACTGACTAGGCTGTTTTTCTGGCCTTCTGCAATAGTTAAGCAAACTATGAAATCTCCAAATTTTTTAGGACGGTTCGATACTCCAAGATCATGTTTCACATGCACATCTCCACTAGCATTCTTTCTTCATAATGGTCATAGAAATCAAGAGCTATGTCCCTAAGCCTCTTGATGTATTTCATGAGATCTTCACCATTCCTCTACTTTGTGCCTTGAAAGGTTACAAGCATCATGGTTTCCTCCACAAGAAAGTATTTGTTGCAGAAAACATTCATCATGTCATCCTAAGTAGGGATGGATCCTGGCTTCAAGCCAATATACTAAGTGTAAGCATAGTCATACAAGGATTTTAAGAATTCATGTACACACAAGTCCTTGTCTCCCGCAAATGGTCCCATGGTGTCTACAAACTTGCTCACGTTCTCAATGGTGCTTTCCTTTCTACCATCATACTGCGTGAAAGTTGGTGGCTCGTATCTAGCAGGGTATGGCTTGCTAAGCAACCTTATAGGGTATAGTGGTCTCCTTGAGTAGAATCTCTCCTTGGGCACTTTGGCCTTCTCTAGTTCCAACAACACTATGACGTCTGCCATAATCACGAAGCGTTGTTCTATTTTCTATGGGCATTCGCCCTCCGGGGTTTCCTCCTTGTCAATTACATTCTCAAGGTCGTGCTAACTACCCTTTTCTTTATTCTTGTCAGCCTTTAGCTAATGAATTTCCTCTACCAGCTGTTGTTGAGTATATTGCATTGATTGCATTATCTCAATGAAAAGGTTGGTGTTGTCTCATAGATTCCTTTGTTGTTGTTATGGCTCAGACCCACACCAATGACACCTTCCACGTAGTTGGGCTGGTGTGGAGTGGCTGGCTGAGACTCTGTCTACGATGGTACAGTGCTCATGTTTTGCATTGTCTTAGATATTGGAGGAATGGCTTGCGAGGCTTTGCCTGTCCTTCCCTGTCTACTTCCTAACTCCCTAGTGGAGTTGCTAATTTAATGTGGGGGCCTTTTTGCGCCAATGGGACAAAACCCGTTTTGTTACACCAAAGCCTATGAACTAATGGAAAAGTGAGTTGGGACTGGCCTGGTGGGATTATACTGCAAGTCAGCTTATGCTCAAGCTAGGCATGCCCAATGCTTAGACAAGATGAAGAACGCTACAGCAAGTTGGGTGTCCTTGCGTACATAGCAAATGACAAGACAACAGAGTATCTAATATAGCAGACATTACAAAAAAATAACACAGAAAAACAAACAATACTGCATGAATATCAAATGATGTTACCACAGGGCAACTAATACAGCAAAATAATAATCAATCCTACAACAAAACAACTGATACAACAAATATAATATAAAAAAAATTACTACAGAAGAACAACTGACAACATGAATCATTACGACAAAATAAATAACAATGTAAATGTCAAATAGGTTAAAAGAAGCCATAGTAGGACAATAGAAACAACTCTAGGCAAGCGTAATAACATTAGTTCACTCTCCTAGTCTTAGGTCGAGTCTTTCAGCAAGAACACATCCAAAAAGGGAACCAAACCCCAACACGGATAACCTCATTATAGGTTTCTGCCATTGGAGTTACTCATGCTAGAGAAAAGGCCTAAATCGTTATAAGTAATGACTTATAGAGTTACACTGAGTGGGATCATCAAGAAGAGGGAAAAAATGATCTATTGATGCATGCTCCTATTTCTGCTATGTTTTCTCTCATCCTTTTTTCTTTTTCTTTTTCTTTTTTGTTTTTGTTTTTGTTTTTTGTTTTTTGTTTTGTTTTTTTGTCTTTTGTTTTTTGTTATTTTGTTTTTGTTTTGTTTTTCTTACCTCTTTCTTTCTTTCTTTTGATTCTTTTACTCTCAGTTTCTTGTTGTTCTCTCACATTGTGTCCCTTTCATCCATGGTTATATCTCTTTCCTTTATAGTTAATTAACTCAATGAGATTTCTCCCTTTTGTCCCTAAGGCTCAACCAATTGTTTTTGGTTTCTTGTGAGCATCCCTTTAGGATCATCCAATGACCCATTGGTTTCTTGGCCACTACCTCTGCCTAGAGTGTGCTTGCTGCACCACTCCCCATTCCAAGACAAAACTCCCTTATTTTGTTTCTCCCTCTCACCCTTTCTGCCTTACCTAAATGGATAAGGATTGAAGGCTCTTTCTCTACCTATCTCTATGGCATGAATCAGGAGGTCCATGCCCTTTGCTTGCCTTTTTTAGGAGAAATTCCATCTAGCAAGGTATTTTCCCTAAAAGAAACCCCAACAGGAACCTCAAAATAGACCCCTTTTCCCTCCACCACCAAACCACACTCTTTGAGTCCTTTGACCGAAGGCCCACCTCTTCTGTATTGGCTGGGCCCATTTTCTTTACTTTTACCTCTTATTATGTCCATGGGCTTGGCTGTCATTCCTGTCATGCTGGCCCATTGGGCTTATTACCTTTTTCCTTGGGTTTACCTAGTTTATTTACTTTACATTTACCGCTTGTTATGTCCATGGGCCTGCTGGTTGCCATTCCTGCCATGTTGGCCCATTGGGCTTATTACCACTTTCCTTGGGCTTCCATGGCCCATTTACTTTACTTTTACCTCTTGTTGTGCCTATGGACCTATTGGCTGTCATTCCTGTCATGTTGGACCATTGGGCTAATTACCTCTTTCCACTTCCTTTCCCTTTCATCTTTCCCTATTGTTGAGGTTCTTCTGTTGTTGGGCCCTTTGTTAAAAAAAAATGGGCCTTAACACTTCTTAATATACATTTTCCATACACACCATGGGACAAAAATAGAAATTGAGAATATTGCACTTAAAATTTTCGATGTTGTGTATACAAATTATAGAGTGTACATCAACGAGTATGAAAGGATAATCATTGTAATTGTAGAGTCAATTTTTGGGGCTCAGGCCTAGCAGGTAAGTGATTCTAGCCCAAAGAGCCCTAGACAATAAATTTGTAGAGAGCGGGTTATAGAACTAGGCCTTAATGAAGTGAGTGTTAGTTAATTTTAGGCCATGCAGCGATTTGAACGTAAGAATACCTCCTTTATGTCTACTAGATGTTCGGTCCGAGGAGACATGTGGGTGCACTTCTGTTCCTGATTAAAGGCTATAGTCTTTCTCTCTCTATCTCTCCTTTCTTTCTCCTTTTTCCGATCCCCTCTTCATGGGGATGCCTTTCTCTTATATAGCCTCCTTAAAGTAATCAGAGCCTTACACTTGTTGATCATCTGGACCTTCACTTGAGTGCCCATCCCATCGAACATCTACCATACATTTCTGTGAGTTGCAATGGCCAAGGTAACACTGTTCTCTGTCCTCTCCACATTAATGCGGCCAAAAAAGTAGCTTCCCTACATTTAATGCGGCAGTTGTGGTTTCCCCCTGGACATCCTGTACTCTCTTCCTTCTCCCGGCTTCGTGAGGCTCGTCCTTACTACCAATATTCGTTGGAGTGATTTCTTATTATGGATAGGGTGCACGTTTGGTCCATATTTGGCACGTCCGAGGAGGTATTCCTCCTCGGGCCTCTTTTAAAATAAGTTTGGACTCATCAGAGTTGGGCTAGAAGTCTTTTTCGCGCCCCATTTTCTCCTCAGTCGTGGCTGGACTTTGTATGGGGCCCAAGGCCCATTGTTTGATTTGGGAATTTTACCCCTACAGTAATAATAACAACTATTTACTAGTTATAACAATGAATTTACGAGTTACTAGTTACTAATAATATTAATATGCTACAGTTTATTAATTTTTTTTTTTTTTACTGAAGTACATTTTTTACCTTAAAGTTTTGGACTTTTTTATTTTGGTTTTTTATGTTTAAAATTTTCATTTTGATCCTCCATATTTAATTCATTTTCATATTGACCTCGATTTCAAAATTTTCATTGGGCCCTTTATATTTGATTTAGTTTTGAAATGTAAAAGGCCAAAATGAAAATAACCCCAAACTTAAGGGTTAAAAGTGTACTTCAGTCTAATTATTTTAATATTGTTTGTTTGTTTAGACTCCTTAAAGTAGATTGTTTAACCTAATATATTAGCCAAATGAATAGTTAGGTTAATTATTCAGATATTGGTTAAACAATAGTAAATCATATCATACAAAGAAAAAAATATTAAATAACATCACGATATGATGACCCAGGAAAATTAATGAAACGAACCATTTCAAGATAAAAACCTGGGGAGGATTTGACTTAGCTATCTGATGAGAATGCGAATTGTCATATTTTTCTCCCTTAATGTTTAGTCTTTTATACATATTTGGTGCCTAAATGTACTCAATATTCTTATATTATGATTTAGGATGCAAATGGAGGCATTAAGTGCAAAATGTAGCTAATTGGGCGATTTTGGACAGTTTCAACATTGCGTCGTAATCTGGCCATAACTCTCACATCGGAGCTCAAATTGAGATGATTCAAGATGCTATGGAACGCCAAGAAAAAGCTCTACAACTTTAACGTTTTGAGTTTTGAGAGATACTGGCTGCAACAAGGTTTTAATCGGGCCTGAAGTTGTGGCACTTGCATTGTTGACGTTCTAGAATGTCCCTTTGCCTGAAGTTCTAATACCTAATGTAGTTTATTTTCATAAGCTTCCAGATCTGGTGCACAAAAATTCCAACTAAAAAAAAAAATCACTTTCCTAGTTATATTTGTACTTTGTTTTACTTTTAATATTTTCCTTAATTAGTTAGATTTGGATATTATTATTTAGAATATTTTTAGGAGATTTTGTAGGCTTGGGAAAGGGGGAATTAAGGTGTAAAAGAGGGGAGGAAAAATCAGATTGGACACGCCTCTCTCTCCCCTCTTCTCTAACTTCTCCTTTGAGTTTTCATTATGGCCCTACTTGGCTAAATTTTTGTACTTGGTCAAAGGAAATTGAAGCCTCGGAATCAATAGAACTGTGATATCTAATTTGTTTTTATTGTTCAATTTATGCTTTGAATATCGGATGTTCTTTTGTGCCTATTTTCATAGTTGTCTCATTTAATTACTAGGAGGCCTACTAGTTTATTATTCGTTGCAATCTACTGCTAGGTTAGATATCAAATCCGTAATTGTTTGATCTCTCTAATTTGTGAAGCAACCAAGATTTAATGATTTGCTACGTCAAAAATTATTTGATCTTAGGAAGAATGCTCGACTAAATTAAATGCAACCGCTTATGCTTGTGTTGTTTAGCTTCATCGATCTCTCTAATTCTTAAGGCTGCTACTAGATTAAACCTTTAGCGCTTGTCTTGGGTTGTTTAGTAGTTAGGGTTAATTAGATCACTTGTTTTCTAATTAATTGTGATTAAGGAGAAATAGGAAAATAGTTCCAACGGTGAATATTCAAAGTGTGAATTGATATATGCTTGCATTGATGATCAGTTATAATATTCTGATGGTGGTTGTTGACTTAGACCAAGGTTTGTTCTTTTGATTGATTTCGATATTTTAATTTGAATTGTACATTAATTTTTTTTCTTAAAATTATTTTCGTTATACTCAAACTCCCCCCCCCCCCCTTTGTTCTCGTAGCATAAAACTAGGCTAGACACTCTTTGTGGAAATGATCCTTACTCACACCACTACATGTATTTTTAGGAGTATAGGTTTTATTTTTGGTTGCCTACGATAGCACTATCCTCAAGGCAAAACAAATCCACTATAAGATAATCGAAGTTTTTACAATCAGATTTAATCCTAAATCTATTGCTATCTCAAGTAGTAACTTACTGACAAGACCACGTGCAAGTTTTGAATCCACAGACTCCTTCTCTTCTTGGACTTACTGCAACATAAGCACCCACGCTTGTGACTTTGAGATCCTACTCAAAGGTTTCAAATCACCTTCACTTGCTGATCTTTGTTGCAGCAACTAGGTTCTACCAATGCTTGATTGTAGATCTTGCTCTAGTAGATGCGTAGTTAGAAGGTATAACACATCTCATATCTCACAAAGAGTAACACACAAGTCTTCCAAAGGTCTCCAAAATGTAGTTAGGGCTTCCCTTTTCTATGTGGACAAGTTGGATTGAAACCCTGAACGATTTTCGCGAGCTCGAGCCTTGTTTTAAAATTTTGCATAATCTGATTTTTGCGACTCTCAATCGGTCGGATCTAATTTTCGATTGGTCGAGCTTGGCAGATTCTAACTCTTCTTTTTTGTAATTAGCTTGAACTTGAAGCTTAAAAGATACACCTTTGAGCAATGCATACCACATAGACTAAACATGTTTTGTACTCAGTTTGCCAACACATACAAAATAGAATTCTAAACATTTAATCCTAAATCTTTAGAATCTGACAATTATAAAGGATCATGTATGGTACATGTGATGCTTTTCATCATTGATAGCAAAAAGAAGTAAGATTCACAAGTCAATTCATGAATATAGAAACCTCAGGGAGTGAAAGAAAAATTGAAACCTTAGGGAGTCAGTTTGCGACCAAAAATCCCAAGGTGTTTATGCATTTTGGCCTTTTATTTGTTAACTTTTGTTCATAGCCACTGTAGGAAAGTTAGGCCCAGAAACGTATATTGGGCCATAGGCCCTATTTAAGGACACTTAGTAGTCCAAGAACAAGGGAATGTTGATGTAGAAGTGTGGGCCAGTAAATAGTCTAGTCATAAGAGTTCAGGAAGGTGGTCCAAAGGGTTGACCTGCCATAAAGAGCAACATTCTAGGTAATTCCATTATTAATGATAAGTATCAGGAAGTAATGACACATGGGAAAGGTAAGAAATGTCTGAGGAAAGGCTACTGCCACGACATTAAATACTCTGCAACTAACTCTCTGGTCACATTAATGTGGAAATGATACCTGAACAGTGATTTTCAGCCTTACAGCTACTCCCAGAGACTTCAGGAAGATACTGATGGGACAAGGATCAAAGCCAGCAATTTGAACTACACATGGATGGTGGAGATGGAAGGAAGAGGAAAGTATAAGAGAGAAAGAAGCCCTGAATGGGAGGGATGGGAAAATTGAGAGGAAAACACTGTAGCAACAAGAGCTGGACTTGTAGTCAAATTCAAAAGAATTATATACAAGAACTAACCTCCTCGGATTGAGTCGAGGACGATTTTCTTTGGATAAAACCAGTTTATCATTGTTTTCTTGTCATTAGAGCCTAGTTTTTTAACCTACTCTCTACAAATTCATTGTATTGGGCTCTTTGGACCTAGATCCTATTACCTTTCTCGCTTAGGAACCAAATTGTTTCCTTACAGCTATAATGGTAACTAATTTAATAATTAATGAGTGTTGCTACTTGGTACAACCATGGCTTCTAGAACCCAAGTCTTATAGATAGTCATTTGACATATACATGTTTTTGGAACCTAACTTTAATTATATCGCACAAGTTGCATAACATGAGTAGGAGAAAATGTTGTATAGGGAAAGAAATGCTTAAATCACCCCTAAGGGGTTTGCCTCGTGGTTCCTAAAACTTTATAAGATCCATGCAGTCCTTAGCAGTGATGCCACTACTTGTTTAGGGTGTTTATATGAACACTCTGATTTCTTAATAAATAAATAATGCTATATCCACAACAATTTCACGATAAATTCTAGGAGGCAAGCTGGCGTGGTATGTTTTCAACCACAACATTAATAGTCCACAATGTTTTCACAACAAATAGGGTGTCTACACTAAACCATTTTCAGTCTTTTCATCCATGTAATGTAATGGTGATGCCACCATGCGTAGAGTGTGCATTAATGTTTTCTATGTGAAGTGTAAACGTGTAACTCAAGACAAGAATAAGTAAAACAAGTAATATTTGGTAGTCTAAAACTAATTTAATAAACTCTTTTACCATATGTGTCTCGAAACTGGAATAGAATCACTAATAATAGTAACCCAAACTGGAATAGATATTATCTAAAGAGGTTTAAAAAAATAATGGGAATGATTGTGTGGAGCGTGTCTTATTGATCATCTTTCGATTAATGAAATGCTTAGGCGACATGTTTATGTTTGTATTGGAGTATATATAAAGATGGGAGTTTGCACCAAGTCATTGTGAATGTATTCTCTAAAGTGAAACACTTCACCTTTTTTAAGGCAAACAAACATAAATCTCACATAAACTCATAAAGGAGGGTGTAAAGTTGTGATTTACAAATATGTATTCTGTTGGCTTTTATTCCATGCCAAATTTTATTGTAATTTTATTTAATCTTTTGTACCCTGTATTTATTGTGGGATTTGATTGTAAGGGTTGTGTGATAGAGAGAGAGAGAGTGTAAAGACTCAAGCAATTGAAGCTAGAAGATTTCTCGTGGGTAGCTCACGACTAAGCATTCCGTGAAGTGAAGCATGTGCCTTGCACATGACTGGAATACGAAGAGTCAGTACAGATGGAGATAGTTGTGTTTCATGAGTATCTCATGGGTAAGGCCTTCCCGCGAGATACCAGTGAAACATTCTGTTCTGCCAGACTGTACTATCTGATACACACTTTCTGTACCCACACTATATATACCCACATTACCCACAAATGTTAAAAAGTGCTTCTGAGAGAAAACCCTAGCCAAACACCTTGAGAGTTAGAGATTATCATACCCATATATCTCTAGACAAAAGCTTGTGGATTTCCTCAACTTCTACCTCTCCATTTCCATACCATTGAGAGGTTGATAGCCCAAACACTTACCACACCCTTTTAGAGTGTCAAGTGAGATTTTGGTGCTGCTGGGAAGCATTGGAAGAAGCCAAGAATGGCAGATGCAACATGGAGCTTGTTACGGAATCTAGAGAGCTAGACAAGACACGATTCCGAGAAGCCTTTTAGGAGTAGGAGCTTAGAGGGCTTAGGTATAGCGGGTAGATTAGGCTTGGAGGGTCTCTTGCTAACCCATGTATCCCAACTGATTGTCTAGCGAATAGATTACCGCTTGGAGGGCGGCAGAGAGGTTTTTTTGCCGAGTTCTTCGATTTCCTCTTCGATAACACATCGGTGTGTTTTCTGTGTTTGCATTCTTCTTCTCTACTCTTTTACATTTCATTTTACTACTGTGTTTATATGAATATGTGTTAGAGTAACTTGTTTGTTTATCTGCTCATATTTACACTATTCCGCACTTAGAATTAAGTTAATGTAAAATCTATCAAGCCATAACTTTGTTTTAGGGGTCTAAACAGCTCTTGTGTTTTTAACACATTTTTGAGCTTCCAATTGGTATCAGAGCAGATACACTCGTTGTGGTTTAAATACCTAAGTGTAATCCTAGACCCTCTTGGTTTGCCATGGAAAGTGATATGGTAAAGACCAACATGAAGCATAGTAAAGGTGTTTGTGAAAATGACTCTATGAGCATTTTTAGAGATTGTTCTAGTAATAAATTTTTAGAGTTATTCAAATCAAAGAAACATGCTAGAATCTTTATACACATGCTGAAATCACTTGTTCATAGGAATCATGATATTGATAATAGCTTGTGTGAGTCAAATTCCTTAATTGACAAATATAAGAAAAGGAATAGATGTTTGTGTGACAAACTATATTGTCTGAAAAGAAAGATTCACTCATCTATGAATGAAGTAAAGAAAGATGAGTCCTACTTTGATGGTCAAGAATGCCTATCTCATGCTTGTCTTTTTGTTCATACCGCATTAAAAGTATTTAATTCATGTTTGTGGTATCTTGACAGCGGTTGTTCAAGACATATAACTAGAGATAAGTCTTTGTTCAAAACTCTTAAAGAGAAGAAAGATGGCTTTGTGACATTTGGAGATGGTAGTCACTCACAAGTTCTTGGAAAGGGAACCGTGGATATTCCAGGACTGCCTTTGTTAACAGATTTGCTGTACATTAAAGGATTGGACTGACCTATTTGGAAATTTTGATGATCCGATTGATGGATTGATTAAGGAGTTTTATTCAAATGCAAGATTCACTGGAGTAGAACTACAATGTTGGGTTCGGGGAAAAGAGTTCACCATCACCCCAGACTACATTGCATAGCTACTTCATATCACCTGACCTGCAAATGCAGACAGGTCTCCATATGATGAAAGACTTCCTGCAGTGACAGATATTCTTCGTATTCTTGGAGATGAACATGAAGTTTCAGCAACTGGCACATCCATCGGAATGGCAAAGTTCAAACTTGAACTAAAGACTCTAACCTTCATCATGTTTTTCAATCTATATCCATTGTCCAACACAGGGTTTATCAATCTTGGATGGGCACAGTTTTTATGTGATCTAATCACTGGAGCTTCGATTGATATTTGTGCTCATATCTTCTAGACTATATGAAAAACAGCAGCAAGATTAGCAGCAAAAATGTGTCTTCCGTTTTGCAGTCTTCTCATGAAAATCATATTACATGAAGGGATTAGTCCACCAAGAGATGGAAAGCTTTTAGACCGTCGTCGCCCAATTTCTATATCATCTCTTAAAAAGAGCAAAAGTCATTCTTCTACTGAGCGGAAAAAGAAAACTTTGCCCACACCACCAATAGGTGAATCTGTTCAACATGGCACTCATTCAGGTCATGGATCAGCTACTTACACTACCGAGACTACATCTTCTCACATTCCTATGCCTCCAGCTGTCAGCACTCAGCCAGGTCAATCTGGCTCTCACGCCGATCGGTTCAACATCTTGGTTGAAAGTTTACATGAGCGTGTGTCAGGACTTACAAATGTCATCTACTCCACAAATAACCAAGTTCAAATGCGACTCACCACCATTAAAACATAGCTAGATGAGATTCAATGCAAGTTAAAGGAGAGCCTTCAGCTATTCATGCCAAAAAGGGGGAGAGCGTACTCCATGTACAGACTGTATAGATTGGACGATAGCATATAGTGAGGGGGAGAGCATGACAAGAGAGGAAGTGCTCATAGTGAAAGGGGGACTTTTTGTGAGCTCAAATCGAAAAGCTAACGCACAACATTATACTCTTAGACAGTGGCTTTGTTTATAGTTTTTACTGTTTTCATTTAAAACTTCAATACACTCTCTGTTTTTAATTTCAATTTTATATTCAGTATGTTTGTGATTATCTTAATGCTTTGTAGCATTTTTTTGTGCTTTTAAGATATTGTCAATATGTCTTGAGCACTTTACACTTGTGCCCTAGTAGGATCTTGCTACTAGATGCATATACTTCACGTATTTTGCATTGGTCGTGTGTTAGACATACAAGTGATCATAAGTGATTGATCTTTGTTTGCATGTCTGGATGAACACTTACTTGCTAAATGTTCATTGTAGTCATTCTTTAATGACTGAACTTGTTTGATCAAGTTTTTGTTTACATAATATCTAATGTTTACATACTTGATCACACTATGCTTGCTCATGGTCATACCTTGTATTCAACTTGTCATAAGCTCAATGAAAATTTTGTTTGTGTGCGAGTGTTTCAAGTTACAGGTATAAACGTGCAAGTGCTTCACAGTTTCTAGATTAGGTGTGAGTGAGTTTTGCCATTGTTCCCAAACTCACGTTTAAGTCTAGAGTCTGTTTTAGGGGTTTTGTCATAGAATAGCCAAAGGGGGAGATTGTAAAGTTGTGATTTACAAATATGTATTCTGTTGGCTTTTATTCCGTGCCAAATTTGATTGTAATTTTATTCAATCTTTTGTACCCTGTATTTATTATAGGATTTGATTATAAGGGTTGTGTGATAGAGAGAGAGAGTGTGTGAAGACTCAAGCAATTGAAGCTAGAAGATTTCTCACAGATAGCTAGCGACTAAGCATCCCACAAAGTGAAGCAAGTGTCTTGCACATGACTGGAATGTAAAGAGTCAGTACAGATGGAAACAGCTGTGTTTCACGAGTATTTCGCGAGTAAGGCCCTCTCGTGAGACACCAGCGAAACATTCTGTTCTGCCAGACTGTACTATCTGATACACACTTTATGTACCCACACTATATATACCCACATTACCCACAAATGTTAAGGAGTGCTTCTAAGAGAAAACCTAGCCAAACACCTTGAGAGTTAAAGATTATCATACCCATTTATCTCTACACAAAAGCTTGTGGATTTCCTCAACTTCTACCTCTCCATTTCCATACCATTGAGAGGTTAATAGCCCAAACACTTACTACACCCTTTCAGAGTATCAAGTGAGGTTTTGGTGCTGTTGGAAAGCATTGGAAGAAGCCAAGGATGGCAGATGCAACATGGAGCTTGTTGCAAGATCCGAAGAGCTAGACAAGACATGGTTCCGAGAAGCCTTGTTGGAGTAGGAGCTTGGAGGGCTTAGGTACAGTAGGTAGATTAGGTTTGGAGGGTCTCTTACTAACCCATGTATCCCAACTGATTGTCTAGTGGATTGATTACCGCTTGGAGGGAAGCGGAGAGGTTTTTCGTCGAGTTCTTCGGTTTCCTCTTCAATAACACATCGGCGTGTTATTTGTGTTTGCATTCTTCTTCCCTACTCTTTTACATTTCATTTTACTGCTGTGTTTATATGAATATGTGTTAAAGTAGCTTGTTTGTTTATCCGCTCGCATTTGTACTATTCCGCACTTAGAATTAAGTTAATGTAAAATCTATCGAGTCGTAACTTTGTTTTAGGGCTCTAAACAGCTCTTGTGTTTTTCACACATTTTCGAGCTTTTAGAGGGAATGCTCTAGAAGTCATTTGGGGAACACGTTGCTTTACAATTAATGATGCCATTTGCCATGCATAAAGATTGTGACTTTTCTTTTGTGCTTAATTACTTACCCTGAGGTACGTACTTAAGGGAACAAAAGATGTCATTTATTTCTCAAAAGTTTTTCTTAGCTCATAAAACTTTGATTTAATTCTTTACTTCTCCTCTAAGATTCGAGTGCCAATAATGCTTAAGAAATATTTTATTAAATATATTAGCAACACGATGTGTTATACCATGTTGTATATGGTAGAGTGGATATGGAAGGGGAAACATAGAGTAGGAATACTGAGAATACAATGGTTACGTGGTTCAGCCTTGTCGGCCTACATCTACAGAGAAATCCTTTAAAAGCTACATCTTTATTATTTAAGATTGTAGTACAATAACCTGTGTTACAATGAACCCTAACATGAGTATATATAGAAGACTAAACCCTAAACTACTAGTACAAGTAGGAGTGGGCTTGGATCTATTGCATTAGGCTAATATGTCTAATATATCTCTAACACCCTCCCTCAAACTCAAGGCAAAAGCTCGATGAAGGCTTAATTTTGGATAAGCATGAGAAGATCACTTGGAGATGCCATGAAGAATGCTTTTGAAGAAACCACAATGAAGAATAATTCAATTGACCAATTTTAGAGCTTCAAATGAAGGGACGGAGTCCAAAATTGGAATCTACTCGAAAGACTGAGCAAGATATACCATTTCGGAAATTTTAACTTTTGGTCAAAAGTTAACGCGAAAGTCAAAGTCAACGGCCAGTCAATGGCTACATGATCTGGGTTGGTTTTGGGTTTCCGGTCGAGTCATGGATCGGGTTGCAAAGACGCTGATGTCGTCGTATGATGTGGCACTAACTAGGATTAGGGCTTGCGTGGCTAATGACGCACTACAAGAAAAAAGACTTAATACAATGAAAAAAGTAGTTGCAATAACAACTAATGTTGTTGTAATAGATGTTATTGCAACAACAAAAAAGTCGATGCAAGCCATTGTAATAAATTCCGAGGCAATAGGTTTATGCAATGATTTACTTTGAAAATATCGTTGCAATACTACTTGAAGACTGTGCAATTAAACAAAGACAAATCAAATTAAAATTTAAAGAGAACCAAAAAATTACCTGAAAGTTAGAGAGAAAATCTTTAAACTGAGAAAGAGTCTCTCCAAGGAGACTATGAATTAGGAGAAACTGAAATTTGAGAGAGAAAATTTAGAGTTAGTAGATATGAGAGTGAGATGGAAATTTGAGAAATAAGTTTTGTAGTTAGTAGATAAATTTGAATTTTGAGATACGCCTAAGAGAGAGAGAGAGAGAGAGAGAGAGATTAAGATGAGAAAAACATGGAGATAAATGTGGGTGAGAGAAAGAGGGAAACTAAGATAATAATTAAAAAAAAAAAGAGGTAGGCGTGAGATAGAGAGAGAGAATTTGAGATTTTAAAAAAACAAAGCAAAAAAATAGGAGATAGAGGTGGGTGAGATAAAAAGGGAAACTAAGATGAAAAAAATAAAGAGTTAGACATGGGTGATAGTTAAAATTGAGATGAGAAAAAAATAGGAAGATAGATGTGGTGAGAGAAAGTGGGAAATTGAGATGAGAAAAAAAAAAGGAAGACATGTGTGGGTGAGAGAGAAATATTGAGATAAGGAAAAAAAAGGATAGACATGGGTGAGAGAGAGGAAATTAATGAAAAAAAAAAAAATAGCACTAATTTTCCAAATTTTCCCGCTACTCAATTACTCACCTCTATTACATCAACAAAATTTATTGTGAAATAAAGATTTGACCTATAACAATATAGTTTTATGTGAAATAAAAGATAACCTATTGCAACAACATATCTCAATGTAAAGTAAGAGTTACCTATTACAACAACACATTTCGATGTAACATAATAATTATTGCTACAAACTCATATTGATATAATAAATTTAAGTTACTATTACAAGAAAAAAAAAACCTAGAGATGCAACAGTATATATATTACATCCATTATTTTTTTTGTTGCAATAATACTTGTTGTATTATGTCTTTTTCTTGTAGTGATATGTCATACTTGCGTGTCTTTGACATAGACATAATGATGTCATCATGACATCATCAGGATTTCAGCGTGTGGATGGCACGTGACAATGTCTATCGGCGCATGGTGACGAGACAGAAGCCTAGGAAGAACATGAGGGCGCGTGTGATGTCCAATGAGAACCAGATTCTCAGGTTACATTGAACGGCAGACGACAAGGCCTACATGGCGGCATGTGTGTCTAAAAGCTGATCTAGGAGTCAAGAACCTGTGGCGACGCGTGGAGTAAGTGCTGGAACTCTTTTTGGCACGTCAAGGCACGTGAAGATTCTAGTGGAGACAAACTTCCTGGGTTTTGGTTATGAGAGGCCGTGGAGCATGTCTATGTGCTTGGTTTCATTAGGCGAAGCCTCGATTTGCACAGATCTGATAGGGAGAGGCACCAATTGCTTGGGCTTGAGGATCTTAACACAGCAGTGAGCCTTGGTGGCTGCGTGATGCCGTGGAGTCTAAATCTGAAGTTAAGCAAGGGCATTATGAATCTATGCTATGCATGTATGAATCTTCTTTACTGTGTAGAGATGTTTGTTTGATGCCAAAAATGAAGTTTGGCTTTGATACCATGTTAAATATATTAGCAATGCGATGTGTTATACCATGTTGTATATGCAAGAGTGGATGCGGACGGGGAAGCATAGAATAGGAATACTGAAAACATGAGAGTTACATGATTCAACCTTGTCAGCCTACATCCACGGAGGAATCCCTTAAGGGCTACATCTTTATTATGTAATAGTGTAGTACAATAACTTGTGTTACAATGAACCCTAACATGAGTATATATAGAATACTAAACCCTAGACTACTAGTACAAGCAAGAGTGGGCTTGGGTCTAACACATTTTACTTTGTCATATTTTACCAATACATCTCGCAATTCCAATGGCAAAACCTAACAATTGCATGGTTATATATATTATAGGATTATGGAATGAACTTCCTCAAATCTCAACAAGCTTTAACTATTTGCCTTTTCTATTTTTCCATCTCCTTAGGAAAGCTTTTTGTCAGCGCACAGAAATAATTTCACAAGCTTCCCTTTCTCAATTTGGCAACAAATAAAAAGAAAACAATAGAATTAAGGAAGGTTACTTTATAGATAAGGAAAAGCTTGCTAAGTATGCAGGAATTGTAAGAGTTCAAATTCTACTTCATTTCAAAACCAACTTAAAAATTAAAAAGTGTGTTAGTGGATGTGGCGGCGTCACATTGCTTAATTACTGGGGGTTAAAATGAACATCCTGACTTGGGACCAACTATATAATTTTTTGTTTTGACCCCTTAAATAAAAATTTGAACCTCCTAAAAGGAGCCCAACAATAAACCAATTCAACACAAACCTTTATCTTGGTATTTTTAGAACAAATTATAGAAAGAACTCAACAACAAATCAATTTGATCTAAGATATGGCAAAAAAGTAGCAAACCCAACAACAAAAATTAGAAATTTGTTGATCTTAAATCTTTTTAAAAAAAAATAAGTAAAAAAAGATAATTAAGTGTGGGGTAGTGGAAGTGGGGCGTTGGACAATGGGGAGTGAAGATAATTTTTTTATTTTATTTTTATAATAATTGTATTGTAATGTTGAATTCTTAATAGAGTGAAGCAAAAGACAAAAAAAAAAATATTCTCAATGACTAAAAGACCAATAAGTTGTCAAATTTGAGTTGAATTGTTAAATAAAATAATTGAAAGTATTTAAGACAAAAACTAATAAATAATAAATTGAAGTATTCTAAGTAATAATAATTAAAGTTCACTTAACAACAATAATTAATTACTTTATTATAGAAAGACACAGTAGATGATTTCCAAGATTAATCTTAGTAATAATAATTAATATATTTATTATATTACGAACAATATGTCCAATAAACATATAGTTTATTATTCTAAAAAAAAAAAAATAGAGACTTATAATTTATCATTTATTATCTTGCTAAATATATGACAAGGAAATCACGTATATCACAATATTCATCTTCTAAGAAAACTCATGTTGACTCGAAAAATCTTCCTTCAGATTATGGGTTACAAAAAAAGATTTCATCTTATCATCGTATTGATTAAAATTTAAAAAAAAAAATTTATCCAAAAAGAGATCCTTATTAATCTCTATTCACTTTCAACCATTGCACTACAATCCACAAATAGTCCTTCCTGCCGTCTTTGAACTTTGAGTGTTGATACATGCCTCATTTAGAAAGGTACAAAAGAATCAAGATCATGCATAGTAAGGCTTTGGAGGACGCCTCATTGAGTGATACCACTTGAAAAAGATGTTTTATTTTCATGATATACACTTGCCTCAAATCCCCGAGTCTTAGTCCAAGCCTCCTTTTCAGTTTGGCTTTAGGCATTTTGTCAAACATTTTGAGGGTGATAAAATTGGCCACTCTTTACATGCGATGAAGAACTACCAAAAATACTAATTTCCCTGTCCAAAAAGTTGTCATAAAAGCTACCCAAGATTCTTCAAAGTCTTGTGTCATTCTTTGATGAGTTAGAGCTCTACATAAAAAATATCAAAATTAAAATAAATAAATAAATAAATAAATAAATAAAAGAATATGATGAACTTCAGTTATAGAAAGTAATTGATTCAATTGTGGCAAAAAAAAACTTTCTTGAAACATTCTTGTAGAGCTAACTATAGGGTAATCACAACACATCTCAAGTGGAAAAAACAAGACTGCAGATTCTCCTAGACAAAGAAGAATAGAAACAAAATTAAAATTAATTGAAAAAACTAAGGAAAACGATATTTGAATTAATAGAACTGAAATTACCATGCATCATAGAACTAGCTTGTGGAACTTGAGAAGTGGTTGCACCTTTAACTTATCTTTTCTTTTTTTCCTTTCCCTCTCCAACAAACCTTTTATTATTTTATTGGTTACCCCCTAGTTCTCACATGTGGTGGATCAAGAATTGGTTTATCACCAACTACGAAAATTTGTAAATCATAATCATTTGTAAGATCTTCTTGATGACTTTCTTTACCAACATTTTCTACCTTATTCATAGCCATAATCATTTGTTCAGCCTCCCATGTCACTTCACTCAACTTCTCTTTGACAAATTTGGTCAGCTCATTATAGGAAGCAACTTTATCAAAAATATTATACCCCATATGACTTAACTCGCTCATTCGTAATGCATGAGTGGATTTCTCATTTAATTGACATGAATTAGCACAAGTCAACCTCTTCTTTGCATCTCTTCTCCATCTACTTGATATATATTTTTCCAGTATCATGTTCACATTATTCACAAGAAACACCCATAAAGCATGGCAACATAACAAGCCTAAAGTCTCAAATAACTTGCAATCACAACATGTAATACCCCAATTTTGTTTTTATGATTATCACCGTACCTCATCATTATTAATATAGAGTTGAGGTACTATATGTGTGTGCACAGTAAGATGGGAGTAGACAATTTTGTGGTGATACAAATATGTGAGAAAATTAAAGTTTTAGTACATACAATTTGGTGTGGCAATTAAAATAATAAATAAATAAATAAAAGATGAAGATGTTTTATGGGCTTCTTGGAGACTAAAGAGATAAGCTCGAATGGATTTTAAACTCCAGCCCACTACCCCACCGAGCCCACATCTCTAATACCTTAAAATATAAGGTAAAGGAAAAGATAAATTAGGGTTTCATCACTAAGGAGGCTAAGAGGTGTTTTTCCTTGGAGTTTAGAGCACATACAATTGAAGAGGCAACCAAAGAATTCCGGGTATGATTTTTCATTTGTTAGAATCAAAGAATTAAAAAGTTAGAATCTTATCTTGGGATCGGTAGTGATGGGTAGATTGTTTAAAAGGGGGATTGTTTACACTATAAATCTTAATTCGTGTAGATGATTTTACGTTCTTCATTGGGTTTTATACATATTAATTCCTAGATTGCAAATCCTAATTCAAGGAAAACATGGCTTTTACGTTTCCTGGTGGTTATATAGATTAGATTGGCTTAACGTTTTTTTACTTTGGGATTATAAAGCTACGGATTACATTTAAGAGCAAAGCCACTGTGTGTATCTAGATAAAGCCATGGTTTACAAAACTTGCTAGAGTAAAGCCACGGGTTACACAATTTGATCATGTACATGGGTTTTACGTTTCTTTGGGTTATATATATCTATATATATTAAATCCTAGGGTCTCTACAGCTTGTATTCTAGAACAAAAGTCAAGATTAAAGCTTAAATAATGTATAAGGGTTTACTTTTTGTTGGGGCATATATCAAATCTTGAGTTTACAATATATTAGTTACTGCCTCTAAGGTTTGGTAAATTCAAGGAAACATTTTGGGTAGAGATTCCTTGCATTAGTGTTATTAATTAGTTCAACAAAGTATAATCTCAGTGAGTCAGTTTGTATAATTCGATAAGTTTTATATTTTTTGGTGGATAGTAAGTAATTTCTATATTTGAATATAGGTCTTATTTGAGAGTGTTTTGAGGCTTTTTGGAGGTTGTTTCAGCTGGACTTTCAGAGGGATTCAAGTGCTGTAAGTAATTATGCATAATATGCACAATTTTGTTCATTAGGTTCTTAGATGTCAAAGGTTTTCAAAAGTTATGTTTTTAAGCTTACATTTTCTAAAGTCTATCAAAAGCATTTTTACAACTTTGAAAGAGAAACTTCGACTTTTAAATAATGTTTAAAGAGAAACTTTGAATTTTAAATGAAGTTTTGAACGTCTAAGTCTCATTTAAAAGATGATTTCTAAACTAAACTATTTTCAAAAAATAATTGAGTTTTAAAGTAAGTTTTCTAAAAAGGTTCTTGTCCTTTAAGTTAGTTTAAAACTGAGCGATTTCAAAGTCATATTCTTATTTTCCAAATGGTATTTAAAACATTTCTTATAGCAAAATGGGCTTTTCAAACTTACTCAAGAATTGTAAAATATATATATATATATATATATATATATATATATATATATAAACTCTTCAGTTCTTATTCATTCCCTAAGAGAGTCAAGCATTCTTTGATTTATGTATATATATATATATATATATAAACTCTTCAGTTCTTATTCATTCCCTAAGAGAGTCAAGCATTCTTTGATTTATGTTCAATTCGATATTGTGATATTCGCTATGCATTTATATTTGGAATAATTGTTAATATTAAGAAAATTATTCTATTTTGTATATATTTTGTTTTGTGATATGTGACTCAAAATGAATGTTTTTAGAATTGATCAGATAAATGTGTAAATCCGCTCACAGGATTGTATGTGAGAATATGTGTTGATCCCTCACCAGCAAGGGTTAGATGTTGGTATCCGCTCATAGGATTGTATGTGAAAATATGTGATGTGTATATGTGACACTGTGCTTTGATCAATTATGTGAATGTGTTCTCTAATGATTTTAAGATGTGATTACATATGTATTAAGTGATTCATTATGTGTTTTGGAATAATCATTTTTGATATCATCGAATGAGTTTGTGAAAAAAATCAAAATACTCATGCTTTGCTTGAATCTATTCCATTGTATATTCTGTATAATTACTTACTAGATGTGTGGCTCACCCTTTCAATTACTATTTTTCAGATTAAAGTGTAGTTGGGAATATAGAACCTTTGGATCGCTTTGTAAGGTGCAAGGTAGAGCGTGGAAGTTGTAGGCGACTTCTATATTACTTGAAGACTTATAGAACTTCAGTTACCTTTATTTTGTAGTTCATGTTTTATATAGTGGAGATTATTTTCAATTTGTGGAATTTACATTTTTGTAAGAGGTTTTTAAGAGTACTTTTTCTTTGGAGTTTTACTTTATTTGGATCATGCATCTAAATTCATGTTCCACGGATTTGGGTCGTGACACAACAAATAGTCAAATTAGATCGGTTAAAATGCACAATATACACCCTGTTACTATCACCACCAACTAGTGAAAAAGTACATTCATCATCATGATGGTTAGTTTCAACACAACTCAATCCTTTACCTAAAGAGAACTCATCTTCAAACATTTTAAACAAAACAAGATGAATGTTCAAATAGTGTGTAAAACACCTATGAACATTTAGAACCCCAATTTTCAAATTACCAACACAAGCTTATAATCAAACAATGTATGTGCGGAATATGATAATAAGCTAAACCAAAATTGGTAAAACAATCTAAACCAAAATTAATCACAACCACAACAGTAATTAAAAGGCAAAGATTAAGGAAAGAGAGATGCAAACACAAAAACAACACAGTGATGTGTTATCAAAAAGGAAACCGAAATCCTCGGCGTAAAACCTCTCCGCCGCCCTCCAAATGGTCAATAATCCACTAGAGAATAAAGTTGGGTAACATGAATAGCAAAAGACCCTCCAAGCCTAATCTACCTAGTGCACCTAAGCCCTCCAAGCTTCTTGCTCCAACAGGGTTACGCTGAACCTTGTCTTCTCTAGCTTATCAGATCCTGCAATAGCCCATTGCATCAACCAAAATGAATTGGTCCTTTCGGAACTGCTTCCCAAGCACCAAAATACTTTCTCACAGATATGGGTATGGTGAGATAAGGATTTGGCTAAATATACCTCTCAAGGATGTATCAATGGAGAGGGTGAGAGTAGAGGAATTTAGAGAATCAAAGGATGAAGATTGTAGATAAGTCAATCTTGTTTTTTTCTCTAGGGTTTCTCTCTTAAAATTCTCTCTGGAAGCTCTCTACATTTCGTGGGTATAAGGGTATTTATAGGAGGGTGTGTATGGAATGTGAAGAGTCAGTTACAACCAAACAGGGTGTTCTGGCGACTCGAGCTCGCGACTGGAACAAGTTGCAAGTTTGAGTCACAAGCTAACTGTCTTGCTAGACTGGAGGCTTTGTCCTATAGTGCAACAGCTGGCGTGACCCTTTAGCTCTCCCTGCATGCTTCACACGTGTGCCATTCTGGAGACTTGCCAGTTGCGAGATCTAGTCGCGAGGCTTTTCATGATTGCACACTCTTGAGCTTTTCTTCACACTCTTGAGCACACTACCCTTACATAATTCCTACCTAAATACGGGGTTTCTAAATGCTAAATTACAAGCAAATTCGACACGGAATAAAACCAACTAATGATTGAATAAATTCAACCTTACACAAGAGTATAAACATTAGCAGCATGCTTCAACATACCTCCATACCTGTTAACTTTTGCAAGTACGCCATTCTTGCAACGAAAATCTTCATTTGTTTCTTCTTAATGCATTTGTGCCACTTTTTCCTCATAAAATTCAATAACTTGAATAAGCGGCAAGGAAGTTTTCATGATTTTATGAAAAACACTATTTGTGCTCTCACTTCATTTGGTGGACTTCATCTTTGCTAAAAAGAAGTCTACATTAAAACTTGGACACCATTTTTCTTGAACATGGTATAGCCTATTAAGCCAATCATTATTTTGTTGCTTATGCTTCTTAATCATCACACTCCAAGTTGCCTCAAACTCCATTACATTCATATTTCCATATAAGCATTTATTGAAACTTTCATGAAAATCATGATTGCTATAAAGCCCAGCAAGGTTTTTTTTTTTTTTTTTTTTTTTGGGCATTTTGACTAATATGCCACAATCAAAATCAATGTCAGGACTTAGGGAAAACCTCCTTAACTGCATTTGTCATTGCTTGGTCTTGATCTGTAAAAATGGATATTGGTTGTTTACCTCCCATTGCAGTCAAAAAAGTCACAAACAACCAAATAAAGGACTCAATAGTCTCATTTATTAGAAAATGCACAACCAAATAAAATATTGTTCCAATGATGGTTAATCCCCACAAATGGTGCACAAATTAAGTTGTACTTGTTGGTTCAATAAGCAGTATAAAAAATAACATCTCCAAAAGAGTTGTAATCTAATTTTGACCTACCATCTCTCCCAAAGAAATTTGTCATTCTATTATCTTGATCTACTTGCATTGAATAGAAGAACACTAGATCTTGACTTTGCCTTTTTTTGAAATGATTAATGATACTTTGCCCATCTCCAGCTTCAGTTATTTCTTTTCTTACAATCCGCAAGAAGTTGTAACAATCTCACCTTAAGAACCCAAGATTATTTGCACCACCAACTTCCTTTGCTAAAAGGGAGTATGACTTTGTTGCTTTTATACCCACACCAAACATATTGCCAAGTATATTCCCATGTCTACTATGCACCTTTCTACCTGGTCACAAATTACATGTTTTTTCAAGACTTGCTAATTCATGAGTGTATATCGCTGAAATGTGACATAGTCCAAATATCATTCTTTACATCAAACCGAATCCTAGCACAACAACCTGTCCTTGTCTCTAAATGATTGTATTTTTTCACATCAAAAGGGTTTTCAAATTCTTTAAAACCTTGTTTAGAACACACAAATTATATTTGCTTAACAACACCATTTACTGTTCATCTAGTTGCTTTTCGAATGCTAAACCCCTTCTTTAAAGTGTATTCATTATACATGTTATATGCCACTTCTTCAGAACTCACTTGCATTCCTATTTTGATCTCACCACTTTCAACAAAAGTTACATTCTCAATATTTCCTCCTTCATCATTGCCTTCATCCACATCAATGACATTCTCATTTTTTTCTCCATCATTGTTCTCAGCCACATCAATAACATTTCTTTGAAACTCCATTGCATTAGTCTAATGCAAACAAGAAAAAAAAAAATTAAGCATTGCATAGAAACAATTAGAAAAGACAAAGTGGAGCTTTTAAAAAAATTAAAAGAGAAAAAAAAATAATAAAAAAACATATACTAATTCTCCTGTATCTCAGCCATAAACACACAAAGATAGTAATCACTCATATACTAATTCTCATATACTCTGTTGAAATCATAGATAGTAAAGACACAACACACAGTAAATACTATGATGCCCAAAGAAAGGGAAGGGGGCAATGCTTCTGTATCTCAGCCATAAACACACAACACACTCAACTGGGCATCATACCCATAATCAAAATATTATAATTTTCACTTAACTCAAATACTAACAGAGTATTTACTGTATTTTCTCAAATACCTTTTTATATATATATATATATATATATATATATATATATATATATATTTCATCAAAACTTATATTACAAATTAGAATGAATTGTTAAAAATCAGTAATTCATACCTGTTAATCAAGAATCAAATCCTCCAATTAAAAACAAAGGTCCTGGATAGCAACAATATAGAAATTAAAAAACAACCAATGGAATTTTTCAAAATGAATAAAAAATGGAATAGCCACTTAACAAAATTACTATTGGTTCAATAAGGCCCTAATTAGAATTGAAGGAACTAGGTTCCTTTTAGGAGGTCATTTGACGAACTGAAGAAAAAAAATGGATAAACTTTGGCAAAGAAATGATACAACACAATAACAAAAAAACCAAAAATGTGACTTCAAAATATCCTCACCATATCTAATCACATTTATTTTTCGGTGGATTTTGAAATAGAGGTGAGGTGGGTGGTGGAAACAATCAGTCCACCAACATTCAATCACCAAAACCTCTACACTGGTGTTTCGTGGTGTTGCCATCAAGCTGGAGCAGTTGTTGGAACTTTTCTGGGTGGAGCTAGATTGCCAGCAACGGCAGATGTGATTTTCTGTCAGCGGCTAGAAGTGATAGGGAGTGTATTTCTTGTTTTTGAGAGAGCTGTGTTTTGAATATTGGAAAAAAGAAAAACATTTGGTGTTTTAGTGGCAAAAAAGTGGGAAAAATGGGCGGGCTATTATTAGGGATGGCAATTATAGCCCGACCTGCGGATACCCAACCCGGTCCGACCCTAATGGGTCAGATTTTACCCGGTTCAATAAAGAATAGGGTTGGGTCTGGGTCTGGGTTTTTGGTAAAACCCGGCCCAGACCCAACTCGACCCGACCTGGTTACAAGATAAGACAATTACAAAAAAAAAAAACCTCCTATATATATGCTTATAAACCCTAATCAAATCCTCCCTCATTTCACAACAACTCACCAGCCGCCTCCCTCCTCTCCCACTCTCACTCACTCTCACTCTCAATCTCATCACCAGCCCAAGATGTCACCGCCGGTCTAAGCTCTGTCACCGCTCTCCCTCAAGCGACCTCGCCGACAAGCACCTCAAGCGATCAAGCACCTCTCCTCACCTCGCCGAACCCTCATCTTTCTCACCTCGTTGTGAACTCAAGTTGCTGCATTGAAAATCGTTTTTTTTTTTTTTGGTTCAAAGAATCAAATTTTTATTTTCTAGTTTAAGTGCTATTTTTGTTGAATAGGATCGGCTTGTTTGATTTGATTTTGTAGGGTCTTCTTGTTAGGACCTAGGGATTATATGTTAATTCTTGTTTTTACTTTTGATGTGGGAAAAATTTGTAATGAAAATTAGTTTCCCCTACTGTTTGGTTGTTGAGAAAATCAATATCAGGTAAACAATATTTTTTTTTTTTTTTTATTGGGCAACGGATCTGTTCAGATCTGGATTTTTTTGATTTTCTTGATTGGACAAAGGTTTCGGATCTGTAAAGATCTGGATTTTCTTGAGTTTCCCCTACTGTTTGGTTGCTGAGAAAATCAGTATCAGGTAAACAAAAAAATTATTATTTTTTGATTGGGCAATGAAATAGGCCCTAAGAGCATTCACAGCAGTGGAGCTAAATTTTTAGCAATTTAACTCCACCAAAAGTTACTTTATCTATTTTACCTATACACATACTGTAGCAGTGGATCTATTTTAGCTTTCAACACAATAAAATAATATATCTATCACAATAAAATAATATTTCTACTACAATAAAATAATAATATTTTTATTACAATAAAATAATATATCACCACCACCACCACCATCACCACCACTCAGCAAAAACATCCTCCACCACCACCACCAGTACACAACAGAGAAGAAAAAAAAAAAAAAAAAAAAAAAAAACCCAAATCCTCAATCCAGACCAAACAAAATCACCAACTGGAGACAAACCCAGCACAAATCGAAGACAAGCCCAGACATCGATGCTGCCCACACTACACTCCTCGCGACGTCGTCCTCTCAATCTAGCGCCTAGTTCCATCATCATCCTCATCAAGGCCGGCTCCCCGGTCGATCAAACCATCGCCGCCCTCTCCTTTTTCATGGAGCCAGGCGACTCCATCATCGACAGCGGCAACGAATGGAACCTAAACACCGAGCGTCGTATCGAACAAGCCTCGTTGTGGATATTTTTAGGGTTAAGGATGAGTTTGGCGATGGCGTGGACTGGAACGGCTAGGACGGGACGGCGACGACGTGGGTTGGGAGATGAGAGAGATGAGAGCTTGAAAGACGGCGTGGACGGTGACGGCGTGGGCTGGGCTAGGACGGCGATGGCGTGGAGAGCTTGATGAGTGAGAGAGATGAGAGCTTGAGACTTGAGAGAACTGAGAATGAGTGAGAGAGATGAGAGCTCTGAGAGAACTAAGATGAGAGCTCTGAGAGAAATGGCACGGAGATTGAACAAAAGAATGAAGAAAAATAGAGTGAGTTTTATTATTTTTATAGGAGTTGGATTAAAAAATTTTTTTTTTTTTTTAGATGTGTGCTACAGTGCACATCTATCTATAGATGTGCACTGTAGCAAATCAGCTAAAATTTTTAGCTTTGCCTCCACTGCTGCAAACATTTTTTGGTATATTGGTGGAACTAAAATAGCATTATAGCTTTTTAGCTCCACTGCTGCAAATGCTCTAAAGTGGCATGGCCCAATGGGGCCCGGTGGGGCGAGTTTGGGTCTCAGAAAAAAAATCTGATTAATAATCGGGCCAGGTCTAGGTCGCAGGTCCTAACCTGTGGGTCAGACCTGGTATAAAAAATACCCGGCCCGAACCCGACCCGTTGCCATTCCTAGGTATTATGGTATTTTTATTTTGCTACACATGTCCAATTTTTAGTGGGTAGTCTCACCAAACAAGTTGCTGACATGGAGAGAGTGTCCCATAGGATACTTTCTCCTATTTTGCTTATTGTAGGTCTTGCCCATGTATAGCTCATCTAGTAAGCTTGGTGTCCAAGATGTTTCGACAACGCATGAGGAAATTCAAAGTCCCCCAAACTCACTTACTCTTGAGAAATGTGCATACAAGACAAAAAAATTTTTGACAATGACCTAATACAGTAATACGAATTGGACACTCATCTTTTAGCTAGGATGAAGCTTGAATTAATTACACACGAGTTTGACTGCATGTTTCTAGGGGAGGATTTAGTCACAAGTTTTGGTTCTTGTCTAAGGACGAACAACCTCTGCATGTTTCTAGGGGGTTTAACTTAAAATAAAAATAAAATAAAATAAAAACAAACAAAACAAAACAAAACAAAACAAAAAACAACAACAACAACAAACAACAAACAACAAACAAATATCTCTCTCTCTCTCTCTCTCTCTCTAAAATACTCTCATGGAGACTTAAACCCTGATCCTTATCGCTTATACTCTACAAGCACCTATACTTGTCGAATGACCTCGCACCCCAAGGGTTATTTAAGCACAAGCACTTAAACATTATTCTCCACGTTACCTTACATTTTTCTTAAAAAAAAAAAAAAAATACAAATGATTATTTATATATCACTTTTAAACTTTGTTAGGGACGTTTTACGACAAAGGCTAAGATTGTAGAAATGAGCCAAAACTCCCCTTAGGTTCGTTAAATTCGTCTGTTATTTAGAGAGCCAAGCCCAAAATTCACAATGCGAGGTACACAAAGGCTAATGGTGCTTTATGGAAAGAGAAACCAACACAAAATGAAAACACAAGAAAGTGCAGAAACTATATGTTCATAAGTCAAAAATTTCAACCCACAGTCATCGAGAGGAAGAACTTAAGGGAGGTCCCGAGCAAGAAAGGGAGAGTTCCTCGATATCAGTATTTTCACCTCCAACCCTTCAAATTGTCCATACACTAGGTGGCTGACTGGGCTTTTGTGTCAAAGTTTTGGGTTTTTTGTAGGGAAAACGTTGCCTTTCTTGTGGGCTGGTGATGCATATTTATATCAAGCTTTAGGGGATGCTTGTGACCAGTTTTTTGGTTGGGAGGAAGGCCTTGGACCTTTCAAATGCTATTATGTTTTATGTTTAGGGAAAGGTTTTGGTTGTTTTTTGCTTGGTTTTGTAAACAAAGTTGTTTTTTTCTTCATAACTATTGTCTCTGGTCTTTGTAGACCTTGGAAAACTACATTTGGGTGGCTGAGTGGACTAGGCTATTTAGCCTTTTTCTTAGAGTCAGCCATGCCTTGGTGTGGAAAAATGGAGCTAAGCTAAAAATTAAGGGCACAATCACCCAAAGCATGGAGCCAAATCTGGGGTAGAAATTTCTGACATTGAACCTCCTTCATGGGCCCTGATAGTTTTTAGACCCCTTAAACAATTTATTTAACCTAGGTAATTAGCCAAGTTGTTACTTAGTCCAATTAAACAAGTCTAGGTTATCACAATAACAAAGATCAAATCATGCAAAGCAGCAGAAAATAAATAACACAAGATATGATCACCCAGGACACCAAACCAGTAAAAACCCGGGGAGAATTTGACCTAGCTATCCTCAAGGTAAACTTGAATCCACTATCTTGAAAGAATCAAAGTTCATACAATAAGACTTACAAGCCCCCACGCTCGACTTCTTATTACTACCAACCAGTAGAACTTACTAACACGACCACGTGCAAGCTCCGAATCCACGGACTCCTTCTTTCTTGGATTCACCACCAGATACAAGCACACCCGCTTGTGTATTCTTTAAACTTCAATGGCAGTAACTGAATTGATCATCAAGGCGTAGATAAATCTTCTCCTTGAGAACCCTCAGTTTGTGTAAAGGAAAGCTCCTCTAGATCTCACAAGAGATTTACACAAACCGCAATTATGAGCAACACTAAAACGTGGCTAGGGTTTGCCTTTTATACTTAGGACAAATAAGAAACCCTCAAAACGTTTTAAAACACTTAGGGCTGAGTTGGATAGATCTGCAGAAAAACATTCTACCCGAGCTTCGATCGATCGAGCCTGTCTTTCGATCGATCGAGCCAGGCCGAAAGGCACAATCCTTTCCTGCATGAACTCGATTCCAACTTTACATAGATGCATAACTTTGAGCTAGACTTAAACACTTCTAAACACATTGTTTTGATCATGGTTTGCCAACAATACAAATTAGAGTTCTAAATACATAAATCCTAAGTGTTTAGAACCTAACAAACTCCCTCTTTGGCAATCCGTGACAAAACACAACTAGAAGCTCAAAGTTTACAAAATAAAAAACCCTTTGCAAAAATAATGCTCATAAAACAAATTCAATCCTAACTACTATCCATCAGTTGCAAGTGTAGACAACAGCTCAATTGAATCAACCTGTATATTTCCTGAAACACTAAACAAAATGCATAACCGCATGTGTGGAAATAATACAAGTAAACAAAATAACTTCTTGATTTCAAGCAACACACAAATAAAGACATATATCAATGAATAACTTATAAATATAAATCAATAAGCAGTTTGAAACAAGAAACATATAAAGTACCAACAAAAACATAAAACTCCCCCTAACATGAATGTCCCATCAAAAACATGGCAAGAACTAAAAAAGTAAAGTACAAAGTGAAGCACCTAGATACAATCTAAACTCCACAAGTTCCAACCAAAATAAATAAAATCTCCCCCTAAAAGCAAAAACTCTACAAAGTACTCCCCCTTTTTGTGACAGAATGCCAAAGGGCAAACAAAATATCCATCATCAAAAGGGAGGTGGTCTAAACTGTGCCAACTCCGCACGCAAAGCATGGATCTCATCGAGTACATCCACCAAAATCTGTCCATGAGCCGCCTGAATGGTCAAGACATGATCCAACGTGCGACGAATGTCTAAATCATCCGAAGCAGTCGGTGGACGAATAGCAGCAGCAGCAGCAGCAGCACCCGATGTCTTAGCAGCATCAGTACCTGTAGAAGAGGGAGGAGGGGGAACAGTACTAGATGACGCACCCCTAGGACGGGAAGGAGCAACTCTCAAGTGAGCAGCCCTCTATCGAAGGAAAGTGGCACCTATAGGAGCAATCACATGCACAGGCTCACCAAACGGAAAACCATCTAGACCTAAAAAGAGCAAAATCCTATGAATAAAAATAGGATGAATAAGTGCATGTCTTACGGCAGAACTCCTATGAACCTCATTCAAAGAACAAAGGAACAAATGAGGAAAACTGATCGAAGCACCAGAAGCAAAAGCATACAAAAACACACATCGCTCTAAAGGAATAGTGTGGAAGTGAGAAATAGGCTACAACGAATGACTATCCTAAAGAAAAGGTAAGCAGTCTTTGAAAGCTTAGTGGACGTGATCCGAGGATCAGAACCCCACTGGATAGATGACCCAGTGATGTATGACATGACTACATCTAAAGTGGGTGACTCATCATAGGGATAGACAGGCTCCCGAACAACCGACACCCCAAAAGCCTCAACTACTACCCGAGGAGTAATGGTGAACTCTACACCTTGTATCCAACTCCTAACAAGGGTGTTGGAATCATAGACGTGGCAAGAGAGGTTCGAGAAGAACTCTCTAATCAAGGTGGTGGGGGGTGGATGATCTATCTATAAGAGAGGCAACCAACCTCTAGACTCAAAATTGGCCCTAATGGCCGGATTAAGCTCATCTAACACAACAACTCACTCAGCCCATATCTTACACTTACTGTTTAGGGTCTCAAAAGCTTCTCTACACTTATCATTCCTAAACAACGCAACCCTAGTGGGAGACTCGGAGGAAGTGGAAGTGGTCCTATGCGCTCTAGTTTTCCTACGCATGGTGCTAGGATAAGGACCAACACACAGAGAAAAAACAAAGAACACAAAAAACAAAACCAATGGCAGACTGCAAGTTAGCAATAAACAGAATATAGATTAAAAATCTATATGATGCATGAACAAGTTAAATGACATGATGCATGTTCTAATGTAGTGCAATTAAGTCCAACAAGTTCAAATTCACAAAATTTGGCTTGAACATAGAGGTATTAACACACAAACCCCAAAATTTTGAAAAACCACTTGATCAATTTGAAAAATATTGACAAATTGATCATTACACATGATAGAAATCACAAATTAATTACCAAATTCATCAATGTAAAAGCCAATTTCATCAATTTAACCCAATTAGACAAAATCCCCAATTCGGAACAATTTCAAACCCTAGAATTTCCAATTTTTCAAAAACCACAAAATTGATCAAATTAAACTACAAGAATCATCATTATAGCATCATAGAACAAAAACCCATTGATCAATTTCACCAAAACATGTTTGAATCATCAAAAACCTCAATATTTAGAAAGTGCCGAAAATACCCACAATAATGCATGAAAACATGAAATAAAATGCAAAAGGAAGGGCAAAAGTGACTTACCGGCCTTCAAGGACAAAAACCTTGCAAAAAACTTGGAGGAAAACGACAAAAAATTGATGGTGGAGCCTTAGCCAAGTCAGAGAGAGAGAAAAGGCTGAAAAGTTTTGAAAAAGAAAGTTTTGAAAAAAAAAAATCTGACCTTTTAAAAAACAAGATTCATGAGTTTTGATCGATCGAAAAACAGCCTCAATCGATCGAAACAGACAGAGACTCTATTAAAAAAATTTGAAACAAGTTCGATCGATCGAAAATCAGTTTCGATCGATCGAAACAGGCAGAGGCTCTCCGATCGAAACAGACAGAGGCTCTCTCTATCAAATTTAAAAAATTTCGATCGATTGAAATGGGCAGAGGCTCACCAAATTTGAGGAAAAACACAATTTTTGAAAAAAACATATAGAATCAACTCAAAGCATTGAAATTTAAGAATAAAATGCATGAGTATGTGATGATATGATCTTCAAAACAATAATTTTAAGCCCAAATTCCCCAAAAAAAAAAAAAAAAACAAAATTTCTTGTATTCTCCACAAATTTTCAAGCAACAAATTAATTTTGCACAAAATTCAAAGTATTTGCAAAATTTGGTTGGTCAGACCATAAACACACACAATAACATGTACAAAGTTTAGCAAAGAGTAACTTATGTAATGTGTGCAACTAGTAAAAGTTTGAGATACATGTGAGATGATATGTGAATAGCAATCAATCACAAAGTCTATAAAATTCATCACAAAGAATTTAAAAGAGACTATCACCTAAAGAGTTACATCATATAACTCCCACATCTTCTAGATCATAAGCTTGCAACATGTAAGTTTCTTGTATTTATGCTTCATAATATACATACCAATTTTAAGTCATGTGAGTTTGGCATCAAGCCTAATAGTACACACCAATTTTGATTTTAAGTATTAAGCAATTTAAACCAAGGCTTCACCTTATGTTCTTTTTGTGCATGTGCTACACTTTCTCGAGCACAAAATCTCATGATATGCACTAAGGTGTTCATGATTGGCTAGTGAACAGTGGTGAGATAGTTATTTATGCCTTTCTCTAAAAGTTCAAGTCAAACATTTAAAAACATGCGACTTCAAGATTAAGACAGAATAATCAAAAACTATAAACATCTTTCCCACACAACATGTAATACAAAGCTTCAACTAGTAAAGTGCAATAAATAAACTCATCAAAGCTAAACAAGGTACAAAGGACATGTTATGTGAAAATAAATTGACCAACCTTGTTCTAAAAAAAAACCAAGAAGAATAGTATAAAACAAAATTTGCTTCCTTTTTCTCCTTTTTTTTTATTATTATTAAAAAAACTTATAATGAAATGCATGAATGTTATGCAATGCAAATCCTAGAAAAAAAAAAAAAAAAAAAAAAAAAAAAGCAAAAAACAAAAGCAAAGAACAATGGTCACAAAGGGTAGAGCAATGAAGCACAAGGATCATGTCAGAAAGACTCAGTTAGTTCGAGTCTTTTGCATCCAAAACCTTTTAGATGCACCATAAGCATTGGAGTTTTTATTCACATAAGAATGATTTCCAACTCCAGGATTGGAATAAAGGTTTAAAGCCTTTACCAAATCACCAATAAGTACCATAGGATCAAGTGCTTGAGGCACAGGTATTTTTGGTTTGTTTGCTCTCTTTGCAGCTTGCAGCTTGTAACAGTTTGGACGAATGTGTCCTGACTTACCACAAAAGTGACAAACCCATGCAGGCTTATCATGTGTCTTGTCCTTAGATAGGGTAGGCTTTCTAGACTTAGACTCTTTCAGATCAACCCTAATCTTCTTAGATGATGAACCTTCTAAGGGTTTAACAACCTCACTCATAGGGGGTTTGACAGTTTCACTCACTAACTCACTCACGGAAGGTTCAGAAAAAGAAGATGAAGGAATAAATTTTGTGGAATGGGGAGCAGACATAGAGATGCTTTCTACATAACCTAAACTAGTTTTTTCAGAAGATGACTTTTGAACACTCAGCATTTGATCAAGTTTAGAACTAGCAGATCTAGTAACAGATAAATCAAGTTCCAAAGATTTAACTTTATCAAGCAAAAGCATATTTTCAGTTTTCACATTGTTTAAAAGTTCATTAGCATCAAACAGTTTAACAAACAAATTCTTCTTTTCAAGCTCAAGAGATTCAATTTTCTTCAGGCCAAGTTCAACATTCATAGCATCCTTTGCAGCAACTTTGCAAAGTTTATTATAGGCCTCTTGAATATCTGCATCTTCAGAGAGTTCCCCATCAGAAGGGTTTTCTTCAACAGATATGCTCTCATTGACTACAGTAGTAGCGGTGAAAGCAATGAAGTTTCCATCCTTATCACAATTAGACTCATTATCAGAAACTTCACCATCACTAAGAGTTACAGCCATAGCCTTACCCTTAGACTTCAAATAGGTAGGACATTCAGATTTCATGTGCCCATACCCTTGACATCCAAAACACTAAGAGCTCAAAGAATTATTGGAAGATTGACCTACTTTTTCTTTAGGTTTATCATAGTTGTTAACCTTAATAGGATCATGCTTCCTAAAATTTCTAGGTTCAGTAGTGTTTGTGCCTCTTGCCTTTCTATTACTATTCCTGAGAAAGTTTCTAAAGTTCTTGGCAAGGTAGGCAATCTTTATAGCAGAGAGCTCATCATCAAATCCACCTCCTTCAACATCATCAACTGACTTAAGAGCCATTGATTTGGATTTGGTAGATTTAGGTAGATCCAACTCCTAAGATTGAAGAGATCCTACAAGTTCATCAACAAGGATGGAGTCCACATTCTTACTTTCAGTAATGGCAGTCACCTTGGGTCTAAAGTCTTCAGTTAAAGATCTAAGAATCTTCCTAACAAGTTTAGGTTGATCATAGATTTCACTCAAGTTAAAAGCAGAATTAACAATATCATTCAATTTAGCATAAAATTCATCAAAGGATTCATCATCAGACATCCTAATACTTTCAAATTTAGAAGTTAATTACTGCAATTTATTGATTTTGACAGCCTTTATGCCTTCATGCACAGTCTGGAGGATATTCCAAGCAGTATGAGCAACCTCAATATTATAGATTCTCTTAAATTCCTCTATAGAAATAGCGTTAAAGATCGCATTCATAACCTTGCTATTAAACGAAGCTGCTTCTTTTTGAGAAGTTTGCCACTCACTAACAGGAGTAGTGGGCTTCTCCCATCCGTATTCAACGAAGTTCCACACTCTCTCATTAATAGATTTCAGGAATGCTTTCATCCTTACTTTCCAATAAGCATAATTATTTCCATCAAAGTGATGAGGAATAACTAGAGAGTGTCCGTGTTCCATGACAACAGGGGTCAAGGATCAGTTCAGTGATCAAAGAATTAATAACAAAAAAGCCACCCGCTCTGATACCACTCGATAGTTTTTAGACCCCTTAAACAATTGATTTAACCTAGGTAATTAGCCAAGTTGTTACTTAGTCCAATTAAACAAGTCTAGGTTATCACAATAACAAAGATCAAATCATGCAAAGCAGCGGAAAATAAATAACACAAGATATAATCACCTAGGAAACCAAACCGGTAAAAACCTGGGGAGGATTTGACCTAACTATCCTCAAGGTAAACTTGAATCCACTATCTTGAAAGAATCGAAGTTCATATAATAAGACTTACAAGCCCCCACGCTTGACTTCTTATTGCTACCAACCAATAGAACTTACTAACACGACCACGTGCAAGCTCCAAATCCACGGACTTCTTCTTTCTTGGATTCACCACCAGATACAAGCACACCCGCTTGTGTATTCTTTAAGCTTTAATGGCAGCAACTGAATTGATCATCAAGGCGTAGATAAATTTTCTCCTTGAAAACCCTAAATTTGTGTAAAGAAAAACTCCTCTAGATCTCACAAGAGATTTACACAAACCGCAATTATGAGCAACACTAAAATATGGCTAGGGTTTGCCTTTTATACTTAGGACAAATAAGAAACCCTAAAAACGTTTTAAAACAATTAGGGCTGAGTTGGATAGATCTGCAGAAAAACATTCTGCCTGAGCTTCGATTGATCGAGCCTATCTTTCGATCGATCGAGCCAGGCCGAAAGGCACAATCCTTTCCTCCTTTAACTCGATTCCAACTTTACATAGATGCACAACTTTAAGCTAGACTTAAACACTTCTAAACACATTGTTTTGATCATGGTTTGCCAACAATACAAATTAGAGTTCTAAATACATAAATCCTAAGTCTTTAGAACCTAACAGGCCCTAATTGCCCCCAGCGTCCCTAGCCCACTTCGTGGCACATATGGACTAGGCCTATGTAAAAAGTCCAATGGGAACTAACCCACACCCACTGAAACCATTCTTACTCAATTCTCCAACCATTTGCATGGGCTTGGGCCATACAACAAAGCAGAATACGTTGATAAGATACATTAGTCGAACCCACTAAGCAATTGGGCTTAGTCATTTCTGTTGGACCATAAAATTTGTTGCGAAATGACCATTAACAAACTTTATAATATTAAACCCAAAAAATAGATAAATAAAAAAAAAAAAACATTATTACATGAGAAAAGCATGTATGATTACTCTAGTGTGTGCGTGTATATATCCTTAATTTTTGAACTATATAGCTGAACAGTTCAATGTTCAAACTAAATAGGAAAATATCACTATTTTGGCACTCACTAGTAGTAATATCGAGAAACAATTCAGGTACACAAGATCATTCGGTCTACATAACCGACATAAGGTTGTGGCAATTCAAACTTCAAACCAACCACACCATGCCCCACAAAGTAAAAAACACTACAGTCAACAAAAATTAGTTGAAGTTGGAGGCTTGAGACCCTAAACTCTAAGTTTGTGTTTGACATGAAATATTACATGAGCATAATCCTTTTGGGATTCTGGATTAATTAGTATATTGTAGACACTTTAGTTTGTAAAGACTATGTAGCAAAACTAGTAATATCTCTCTCTTTTTTTCTTTTTTTATAATTCAATAGTTAAAAGGGGAGAGAGGTTTTGACCCTGTATGTATCAATTAGCTAGAAATAAAATGGTACCAAATAATTAAGTTATAAGACTTTTGGTGAAATGGTAATATCATTATTCCTTAAAACCACTCATACAATACTAGAAGATGCTAGCTAATTAAGTTGCAAGACTTTTGGTAAATTGGTAATATCCATAATAACACTCATGTTATTGTAGATGAATCTCTAGAGTTAGTTCTAATGATCTAGCGTCTGCTGTTTATAACCTCGTTTTATAACTACAAAGGTTAGACTCTTTTATAATTGTACTCTGATTATGTAATGTATTACAAACCCGGTTTAAAACACTAGTATTACTATTTTCGTATGTGTTCTAATATGTATTACTGTTTACTAAAAAAAAAATAGGGATGTTTATCCTACATTGGTTATGTGTGTTTAGTTTCTGCTATTTATAACCTCAGTATACAACTACAAAGGTTAGGCCCTTTGTAGTTGTACTCTGGTTATGTAATGTATTATAAACCCAGTTTAAAATACTAGTATTACTATTTTTGTATGTGTTCTAATATATATTACTGTTTACTAAAAAAAAAAAAAAATAGTGATGTTTATCCCACATTAGTTGTGTGTGTCTAGTGTTCACTGTTTATAATCCCAGTCTACAACTACAAACGTTAGACCCTTTTGTAGTTGTACTTTAATTATGTAATGTATTATAAACCCGGTTTAAAACACTAATATTACCATTTTCGTGTGTGTTCTAATATGTATTACTGTTTACTCAAAAAAAAAAAAAAGTTCAAATGATCTAATCTCATGATTCAAGGTTGTGTTTGAATACTTGAATTTGGATTTGTATTTAAAAATGTGAATTTTAAAGTGATCAATTTGAAATGGCTTAATTCCAAATCCATAAATGTTTAGTCTGTCATACTAATTTCTAAAAGAGTCTAAATTTAGTAAGGATGGATTGTCTAAGAAAATATTGTTACATCAGTTTTTTACGTAAAACTCAATACATCCTACCACACCTAATAACATTTCAATAAACTCTAAGTTGGATTGGATTTTCAAATGGGTATTATAATTGATTGGATGTGGTTGTGCCTATTTTTTAATATGTAATAAGATGATGTGGTATGTTGAGATTGGAGGGTTTAAAACTTAGGTTTTATATCATATTCTTATAGAATTTAATCTCATGTTTAGACGTTATTTCAAATTCAAGGATTCTAAGGTTGAAAGTCCTTGGTTCATCAAATCCAAATCCTTCACCCTTTGTAAACTATTCAAATAAGGTATTTGGATTTTAATCACTTAAATCCAAATTCATGTGCTCAAATCCTACCATCCAAACACACTACAAGAATCCTATATATTTCTTGAATTTATGCAGCAAAACATAGATTTTGATGGAAGACACAAAAATTGTCCGAGAGCAAATATGTAATTGACTATCAGCAATGGGCGGGTTGAGAAGAAATGAGTAAAGGGAGAAAGAAAAGAAATAGGGAACAAAAAATTAAAAATGTAAATCCATAAAAAAGTGCATTAATATCAAAAATTTTGTAGTTTAACTAGCACTCTTTAGTGTTTCCAACTAGAAAAGGGTTTAAATTTCTCTCCCTCAGCTATTAAATTATTAATTTGCCAAAAAGAAAAAGAAAAAAAAAAAAAAGGTGCATTAGTATTTGGGTGTCAAGGCCTAGCTACGTGTTTCACTTTCACCCCATATATATATATATATATATATAGAAAAGCGCCTTTTCATAGGCTGGGGATTAAACTAAAGAGGAGCCCTTCCTTATTAGCTGAGAAATATCAAATATGCTACCGTTCACTAATTAAAAGATAACAAATTACATAATTAAAACGAAAATGATAAATTGCAAATTACACCCCTAAATGGTAAAATCTAAACACTTCCAAACTTTAAGGGGTAAAATCCAAATTCTGAAACGTCAGAGTATAAATCCAAATACCTCCAAATTTTAGAGGGTAAAATCTAAATTCTAAAACTTTAGAATGTAAATTTAAATACCCCAAACTTTAAAAGTGTAATTTATAATTTACCCAAAAGAAAATTAGCATACAAAAGGATCAAGGCCCTATTAAACCCAATCCAAAACAAAACGCACTACATGTCAAGCCCAAGGCCCAGCTCAAACAATTTCCTTAAATTTGGGCTTTTATGTAAAATAGTATATTTTAGAAAAATTATTTACTAAAATAGCAATGAAATAAGCTTTTCTTCAATTTGTCTCTCCAAAATAAATTCTACATTTCTTTGAGCACGATAATACTCTTTTTTTTTTTTAAATGATAAGTTTCACCATGTTAAAGAAAAATCATCTTTAAAAAAGATGAGTTTTATTTTTTAAAGGAAACTCGACTATAAACTTGAAAATCACGCCATATTAATTAATGTTAGCATGCAAGATGTGAGACTTGTAATGTAAAGATGATCAGTTTAAGAGAAGACTATTTTGTAAATCATTATAACATGCAATAAAAAAAGTTGAGTTCTAGAAATAGGGGTTGCATCAAGTAATTCCATTCTCGATTCTTAAAAAATAAATAAATAAATAAATAAGTTATTTTCTCTCTCTTTTTTTTTTTTAAATTAGTTATCCTCTCCCTGTGAAAAGTGGTTGCACTCTTTTTGATTAAAATTAATTTATATTATTAATTACTAGGTGTTTTAATTTAGCTAAAATTTTGTCACCTATATTTCAAGAAATTAAAAAGTATACTCCAATTAAAATTTTATTTCTCTTATTAATTGTTAGGATAGTTTAATTTCTGTAAAATTCTATTATCCAAATTTCAAGAAAGTTAAAAGTATATTGCCCAAAATTAAAATAAAATTTAATATTTATTCTAATTATTTCAATCATCTACCATTTTTTGTATTTTAATATCAAGTGACTCAATTTGTATTACCATATAGTTGACTTAGAGTTTCAAATGACTCAAAAATTATTATATATATATATATATATATTTTTTTTTTTTTTTCTCAATTTCCATCGTAATGTTTGAAGAAGTGAATGCTTAAACCAGATTTTTCATCATTTGTTATCAACAACTTTGGTAATGCAAATAGATTTACATAATGCAAAACCTTTGGTGGAGGGTGGATGAAACAGAGGGTAAGAACTAGACAGGAAAACTTATCATATCGGAAATTCTATTTCAAACCTAGTCTCAATAAGGTCTGTTAGGAATATATACGAATTTTTAGATCTGTGAGAAGCGAAAAATAAATAGAAAAATAATACACACACAAGGCAATCACACATCACAGGAAACGACATGGATCGACAATTTTCCTACGTCCATGAAGTTACAGTGATTTACTATTTTAAGGGAAAAATATAAGATGCGGCAATATAATTTTTCTCTCTACACAACGTGACCAACCTTGATTAGAAATAACAGTATTTATATCCTATACAAAGATCCACAATGGGCTAAAAATGGGCTGAATATTACCTCAAGAAATCTCCCATTAGAATCGAAGCACTTTTATATATATCAGATTAGGTTATAATTCAAGTTAAATACAAACCAGGCTCCACCTACCTCAACAAAATTAGGTTAAAAAAATACCTAAGATAATAATTCTATATATAATAAAGGAAAATGGAAGCCCTTATTTCCCTTTCTTCTAGTAAAATCCATCACCCAAATTCCTCTACCTTTACTCAAATAATTGCAAATAATATCAACATAAAGTTTTACACTATATAGGAAAAGGGTTTTATTAAGAGCATCTCTAGTAATCTCTCCAAATTTTTGTACTGTTTGGAGTATGAACAGACTCTCTATCTTTTTTCTATCCCATTAAAATATTATTTCTTCATTATTTCTTTATTCTTTTTTTAACCTTCCTTCATCCATTCATAATGGTTATATTTTTCAAATTCTCAACATCTATATTTTTTAATCTTCCAACGGAAATATTTTTAAATTTTCCAATAATGTTTTTTTAACAAATATCATTGAGCACTTGTTACAACGATATACTGAGTTATAAGATCATCTAATTTTAATGAGAAGTGTTACATTTACAACATTTTTGCAATAATTTCACAAAAAAATCATGTGGTAAGTTGTTATTAGTTTTAATTTGAACCAACTATTGAAATTATTTTTTTTCCCGCCAATATTAGCTAATAACAATCCATCACTTACAATTTATTGCAAAAATATTGTGAAAATATTGTGGTAACATTTCTCAATTTTGATTTCTTATTCTTTATTTTATTTTTCCTTTTTCTCTTTATTTTTTTCATGCATATGTTTCTTCTTCTTCTTCTTCTTCTTTCTCTTGTTTTTTCTCCTCCACACACATATACCCACTCTCCTCTTTATCTTCAACTTTTTCACTTTTGTATTTGCTTTTTTGCTTCACTCCAGAACACCCAATAGTTCTCTCTCTTTCTCTTTCTCCTCTCTCTATCTTCACTTTTGTTCTTGAACAATACATAGTTAATTTCTCACCAGATACCTCTTGCATAATTTTACAACTCCACAAACCAAAGTTCATAATATGACAAATCTCATTTGAGAGAGAGAGAGCCATTGGAGAACAAAAACCATATGGGTCTCTCTTTCTTTTTCATTTTTTTTTTCTTTTTGTTTCTGATTTCATTTATTTTATGATAAAAATTGTTTTGTGTTGGATTGTGTTCCACGTTTTGTAGCCGTTGAGATAAAGAAGAGAGAAAGAGATGAGGAAGAAAGAGAAATGGAGGAAAGAGGAAAAAATCATTTTTTATTCAACTGGGTGATTATTTTAAGGGATAATAATGTTCAGAGTTACTACAGTAATTGCTACAGAGTGCTCTCTTCTTCAAGAGAGCTACTGTAACAACTCTAATAATAATAAATAAATAAATTAGAGTTAGAGAGGTTGTTCTAGGCTTTTCTTGTGTGTTTACTTTCCAAAATTGGTTTTAGAGAGCCTATTAGGAATGCTTTAATGGGTTGTGTTAACGGGCACCATAAGGTGCCCATTAATTGCAGCCAATTGTACTTTTTTTGCAGCTTTATGTTATATTTTTTATAGCTTTTAGGTTGTGGGATCAACTATATAGAGAGAAAAAAAAATATTAAAATAAACTATGGGGTCAATTTTATGTTTTTTTTTTCTTTTATTTATTCAATTTTTTTATTAAATAAAATTCATATTAGTACAACCTTAACAAGCGGTAATTGATAGCATTTGCTTTTATTAATATATGTCCTTAATAAAACTTCAAATTGTACATAATACACTCTGCAAAACACTAAAGACTACAACTCAATTATGAAAAATAGCAAAACCTGTCGTACATCAGATCCCAACATATCCTGGGACTTTATTCTAGCTCAGAGTACCGTTTGAAAAGAATCTTACTACTTGCAGTAGGTTCACGTTGTCTTTTTTTCCTTTTTATTCTCTGTCTAATCTCCGATTATATGGACGCGGTACTCCATGACAAGGGCAAGCGAAATTACTGTGACGATCAGTTGTGTAAGTTCCCCCAAAGCTCTCACATGATCGACATAAATCATTGGATGGGACAGATAGCCATTTGAACTTCAACCCATTTTTCATTGCTGAATCTCCAGTTGCTGCCCCTGCAATTATTGGAATATTCGCAACAGACTTGCACCCATCAAACTCTGGTATCTCTCCTGCGTCTTTCATGAATGTAAACTTATCTTATCAAGATTCTGAACACATTTTAAAGAGTCATTATTATAATTACTTATAGAAGAAGCACAACATTCTTTTTTGTAAAAAAAAAAAAAAAAAAGGTTTATACAAGAGTGTGCATAAGTTAAGCTGAATTGAATTCAGGTCATTTTTCATCCCAATTGGACGCCTTTGAATTGGGAAATCCCCAACTCAACTCAATCCATAATAACCTTAGAAACCAACTCATAAAGACCAAGTTAGGTTGGGCTGAGGTGATTTTGTTAAGTGTAATTAATATATGAAAATACTCAACAAAAGAATTGCAATAATAATAAAAAATGAAATAATCAGGCTTATTCAAATAATCAAGCTTATTATTAATTAAATGTTTACATTTACACAAGAAAATATAAACTTTATCAAAATTGAGTCAAAAAATATCAATAATAAACCTTTTTTTTAAACAATTAATAGTGTGGATTAGAATAGATTACTTATTACAAAATTTATAAATCCAAACCCGAACCAATTCAAGTTCTTTTTATTTTTAATTCAATCCCGACCAATCAATATTCATTGAAAAATATCTCAATTAATACTTTTGTTAACTCAACTACTCTAGGATAGTTCCATCTAAAATAATAATAAAATTATCCCAACCAACCCATATTCATTGAAAAATATGTCAATTAATACTTTTGTTAACTCAACTACTCTAGGATAGTTCCATCTAAAATAATAAAAAAAAAATTAAAAAGAAAACAACGTACTTTAGGATGGTTGACGATCAGAGTATGTCTAATCAATGTAGTTGATTGATTTTTAGATTATTCGCATTAGTTCGTGCAAAATTTTTTGTTTATTTTTACATTAAAATTTACTTTTTCTATTTTACATAACTACTTTTCAAAAACACCTACATTAGTTTATATGTTTTACACTATATTTTATTAAAATACTCTCTCTCTCTCTCTCTCTCTCTCTCTCTCTCTTAATATATATATGGGTTAGGTTCGAGTTACATTTAGTGTAACTTTAAATAATATTACACCACTCAATAACTTGTTAATGAATTTATATTTTGAAAATTTCACCATTGGATTACATATTCTATATGTTCTAAACATACATGCCAATTTTCATATAAATTAGATGTTATTTACCATTCAATTCTTAAACTCATATTTTATGCATTATTTTAAACTACAAAAACTTGAATTTATACCATTGATAGATCACATGACTATTGATCTTTAATCACCTTGAAATTTTGCAATATATAAACACACACACAGAGATATGCACACGTAATTGAACTGTTACTCATATGCTAAGTCAGTTAAACCCAAAAATAGCACAAATAATTTGCACTACATGTAATGTATATACAATACAACAAATATCCTTGGTTCACATAGCCAAAGGCCTTGTAGCTGAATTAGTACATCATCATGCACAAAGTGCATAAGGGTCTAAGGGGAAAGAGTTTGAGCTGCGAGATTAGCAATATGTTGTAATTATCTCTAAAAAAAATAAAAAAATAAAAATCCTTGGTTCACATAAAATAAAAAATAAACAAACAAATAAATATCGTTGGTGAATTTATTTATATACATCCTTGTCATATCACATATGGTATGGACATACTTTTGGAATTACCCTCAGCTAGTTTCAACCTATCTCCATTTCATAGTTGTGAGTCATGCTCGCTTTTGAACCAAGAGCCGCTAGAATATGTTAATATATAAATTAATTAATTAAATATATATGTGTATTATTTATGAGAAGAAGAATTTTTTTTTTATTATAATAGTCTTTTTTTAGTGATAATGTTTTCTAGAAAATGAGTCATTTTTCAAAAAGCATTTTCTATAAAACTATCTTATTTTCCTCTATTTGGTAGTAACCTTATATGAATTGAAAAATAATTTCATAACTTCCTTTATTTAGCTTGCTATGAAATAGAGTTGTATTTAAAAAATATTTAGTGGAAAACAATTTCTAAAAATAAGTTGTACTTTTTATGTTGACCAAAGATAGTTTTCCTTTGGCTCATTTTTTTTTATACTACCAAACACTGAAAAATATGAAAAAGTATCTTTACACAAAGTTTTCATTAAAACAATCAGAACGTTAGTTCAACTACTAATATTGAATTAAAAGTGAAAATCTTAAACACCTTTCCTTCCAATATACGTAGATCAAATTATTGCAGGGTATGTATTTTATAAATATACAAATTAGGATTTAAAACAGAACCCAACGACCAGTAACTTAAAAGCTTGTTATATATTTTCCTTTGTCAAAAGCCAGACTTTCATCCAAAATTTAAAGATATGTATTGGTATCCATAATTCTATATGAAGAAAAAAATATTTATTATTTGAAATTATTTTCTAAAATAGGAGCCATGTCTCCCTTTTATTAAGCCACCCTCAACCAGATTTAGGTCAAAGTTACACCCTCAACCCTATATATTTATAGGATTGAGTTAAAGTTACACCTAAGTATTTTAAGTAAAGTTACATCTCTCAATATTTGTTAATTGGATATGAATTTTTACAAATCAACCGTTAGATTACATTTTCTTCGTATATTCTCAATGCTTGTAAAATTTCAAGATGATCAAATATTAATAGTGTAAAGTTGAATTTAATCAACCATCTTGTTGGCTTTATTCCGTGCCAAATTTGCTTGTATTTCAGCATTTAGTAACCCTGTATTTAGGTGGGTTTTGTTGTAAGGGTAGTGAGTGAGATAGAGTGTTGATTGTTCAAGAGTATGCAAGAAAACAGAGACTCGCGGCTGCAAGCCGCCAGATGTAGCACAGGTGTCAAGCATGCCAGAAGGTGAACAGTCATGCTAGCTGGAGCACTACAGGACAACTGGTCATACAGTTATCTCACGACTGGATCTCACGACTCAGTCAAGTCACAAGGCCAAGCTGCGAGCCACCCCTGTTTTGAAAAACCTGACGTTTTACATTCTCCCCTCACCTTAGTATAAATACCCCTTATACCCACAAATGAAAGAGAGTTTCCAGAGAGAATTTTGAGAGAGAAACCCTAGAGTAAAACAAGATTGATTTACCTACAATCTATACATTAGAGTCTCTTCAAATTCCTCAACTCTCTTCCTCTCCATTGTCAAACCCTTGAGAGGCATTTTACCAAAACCTTGTTCTCACCATATTCATTACTGTGAAAGGGTTGTTTGGTGTTCTGAGAAACAGTTAGGAAGGAACCAATCTACATTGGTTGATGCTATGGTCAAGTAGCGGAATCCGGGAAGCTAGAAAAGAAAAAGGTTCGGCACAACCTCGTTGGAGCAAGAAGCTTGGAGGGCTTAGGTGCACTGGGTAGATTAGGCTTGGAGGGTCTATTGCTGTCTATGTATCTCAACTACATTTTCTAATGGATTGTTTACCGCTTGGAGGGCGGCGGAGAGGTTTTACGCCGAGGGCTTCGGTTTCCTCTTCGATAACACATCGCGTGTTGTCTTTGTGTTTGCATCTTCCTTCCCTTTTATCTTTGCCTTTTATTATCTGCTGTGGGTTGTGATTTTAATTTGGCTTAGATAGTTTTTCTAATTCTACATTATAGCTTTTGTTCATTTTCCGCACACTAGTTGTTTGATATAAAGCTTGAATTGGTTAATTTCTAAATTTGGGGTCTAAACGTTCAAGGGTGTTTTTACACTATTTGAACTTTCAAATAGTCATGTCATCAATCAATTGTTTAAATTCAAGTTTTTGTAATTTAAAATAATACATAAAGATGAGTTTATAGATTGAATAGTAAATAACATCTGATTTTTTTTTTTTTTTTTTTTTGGGTGGTATAAAAACTGAATCAACAGCTATTATAAGATAAAAGTTAGAAGCTACAAAGTTTAGACAAGCTACAAGGATTAGTCATTAATAGACACATATTTCTTGAAGCATCAGACAGGGAACTATGTGGCTTTCCAGCTAGATACAAAACCTGGCCTATCACTACATTAGGGACTAACAAAAAATGAGTGATCAGACCCTGTTGGTGGAGATTTTGGAGATCCATTGCCAAGGCTTGGTCCTGCCAAGTCACCTTCCTGTGGTTGTTGCATAATTCAGCTCGTTTTTGGTCATTACTCACTATAATAGCTCTGAAAAGATCCATAGCAGTAGATTTGATCAGAACCTCCACTTGAGCTTCCTGAGCTGCAAGGTGATGAGTTGGTCTTCCACAGCTAGCACCACCTCTAAACAGTAGAGCACCATCCATCCTCCTAGCTTCAAAGGCAAAGACACATCTTTTTGTTCTTCTATTTCTGGAAGTAGCCACCTTGATCAGGACTTGCCAATTTTGAGTAAGCATGGAGATACTTGCTTTGGCTTGTATATTTGCCTCTAATCCTGGTGAGTTTTAAATGCCTCTCTACACCTGCAAATAAGAGATTGGAACATTAGCAAGGATTCCAAAGGAATGGGGACCTTTCCTTTGTGAAGAACCACATTTCTATGTGTAAGGTTGAGTTTTATCAACCATCTTGTTGGCTTTATTCCATACCAAATTTTCTTGTACTTTAGCAATTAGTAACCCTGTATTTAGGTGGGAATCATGTAAGGGTAGTGAGTGAGACAGTGTGAAGAAATGCTCAAGATTGTGCAAGGATGCTGAGACTCGCGACTGGGACTCGCGGGTGACTCGCGATTGGCAAGCCGCCAAAACTGGCACACGTGTGAAGCATGCAAGGGAGCTGAAGAGTCATGCCAGCTCTTGCACTATAGAACAAAAGTCCCAGGCTGGACAGGCCGTTAGCTCGTGACTTGAACTCGCAACTCAGTCCAGTCGAGAGGCCAAGTCGCCAGACCACCCTGTTTGGGAAAAACTGACTCTTCGTATTCCTTTCTCACCCCACTATATATCGACCCTTATACCCACGAAATATAGAGAGCTTCCAGAGAGAATTTTGAGAGAGGAACCCTAGAGAAAAAAAGATTGACTCATCCACAATCTTCACATAGAGACTCTTCAAATTCCTCTACTCTCTTCCTCTCCATTGTTATATCCTTGAAAGGTTCATTACCAAAACCTTTTCTCACCATACCCACATCTATGAGAAGGCCATTTGGTGTTTAGGAAGTAGTTAGGAAGGGACCAATTTCATATTGGTTAATGCTATGGTTTATAGCGGAATCTGGTAAGTTAAAGAAGAAATAGGTTCGACGTAACCTCATTGGAGTAGGAGCTTGGAAGGCTTAGGTACACTGGGTAAATTAGGCTTGGAGGGTCTTCTGCTGTTCATGTATCCCAACTACATTCTTTAGTGGATTATTTACCACTTGGAGGGCGGCGGAGAGGTTTTACATTGAGGGCTTCGGTTTCCTCTTCAATAACACATCGTTGTGTTGTCCTTGTATTTGCATCTCTCTTACCTTAATCTTTGCCACTTAATTTCTACTGTGGATATGATTTTATTTGGTTTAGATTGTTTATCAATTCTGTATTAAGCTTATTTTCATATTTTGCACATTAATTGTTTGATATTAAGTTTGAATTGGTAATTTGTTAATTGGGGGTCTAAATGTTCATAGTATTTTATACACTAATTAAACTTTAAATTGGTATCAGAGCGGATACACTTGTTGTAGTTTAAATACCAAAGTGTGATCCTTGACCCCTTGTGTTTATTTGCCATGGATAGTGCTTTGTATGCCTTTATGCATGTTTTGAATGCTGATGAATGTAACATGCCATGTGTTTGTGAAAATGCCTCTATGAGTGATAATCCTCATGATTGTGATGCTATGTTACATGAATCTTTGGGTGTTGTTGATATTCCAAATGACAAATTCTTGAAGAAAAAGGCTAAAAAGTTTCAAAAGAATTTGAACAAGTTATTTTATGAAAATGATGATTTGATTGCTAAACTCAATGAATCTAACAAATTGGTTGAGAAATATAAGAAACTTACTGAAAATTCTCTTGAAAAGCTAAAAGAGTTTGAATGTTTGAATATGGACTTGGATGCTAAACTTGTTTTGATTAACAAAATTGTTGATAAGCTAAAATGTGAAAATGAATCTCTTAAGATACATACCAAGTGTTTGATTGCTGAACCTATTGCTAAAAATGATGAAAATATTTGTTGTAATCATGTTGTGGTACCCGATTTTGTGCCTATTGTGTGTTCTACCTCAAAGTACAAATCAGTGTGCATTTCTCCACATAAAAGAAATCAAAAGGTGGAGAGAAATGCTGTTAAGTCAAAACCTCCGTTTAGGTCTCAATCTAAGGTTTTGGATGGATCTAAGTTTGTTCCAACTTACCACCATTGTGGTGTGATTGGTCATATAAGACCTTAATGTCATAAGTTGAAGAGAGAACAAAATCATGTTGCTAGATCCCTTCCTAAAAAGTCTAGTGGACTTAAACACATTGTTTGTCACTATTGTGATGCCTTTGGTCATCTAAGACCTCAATGCTCTAAGTTTCATGCTTTTAAAAGAATCAAAAGAAAAAGAAAAACTTGAGCCTTTTGGAAGTTATGCTAAAAAGAGTAAACCGGTTTTGAGTGAAAATAGCATGTTGTTAAAGAAAATGTTTAATACTCTTAACTCTTTGACTATGTGCATCTCCGATTCTCATTCTTCCAACCCTCGTCTCACTTTTCTTGAGACACTCATTCCAAACAATCATTCCACTTGGATGAAGAAGGGATCCTATGGTTGAGCTTCTGCTCTTTTGGTCCTTGATCTAATTCTTTCAATTTTTGTAGGACTCTTCATGCATTAAATGTCAATATCTTCATGAATTTTGTGCATTTTGTATTTATTTGTATGCATTGCTTTTATTTTTTATCTTACTTTTATGTTTTAGTTTTGTGTGAGTAAAAATCTGAAACCACATAAAAAGTAAAAAATTCAAAAAGTTTGATCGTATATTGTAAGGTTGAATTTTATCAACCATCTTGTTGGTTTTATTCCGTGCCAAATTTGTTTGTATTTTAGCAATTAGTAACCCGATATTTAGGTGGGAATCATGTAAGGGTAGTGAGTGAGAGAGTGTGAATAAATGCTCAAGATTGTGCAAGGATGCAGAGACTCGCGGCTGGAACTCACGGGTGACTCGCGACTAGCAAGCCGCCAAAGTTGGCACACGTGTGAAGCATGCAGGGAAGCTAAAGAGTCATGCTAGCTGTTGCACTACAGGACAAAAGTCTCAGGCTGGCCAGGCCGTTAGCTCACGGCTTGAACTCACGACTCAACCCAGTCGCGAGGCCAAGTCTCCAAACCACCCTATTAGGGAAAAACTAACTCTTCGCATTCCTTTCTCACCCTACTATATATAGACCCTTATACCCACGAAATGTAGAGAGCTTCCAGAGAGAATTTTGAGAGAGAAACTCTAGAGAAAAATAAGATTGATTCATCCACAATCTTCACATAGAGACTCTTCAAATTCCTCTACTCTCTTCATCTCCATTGTTAAATCCTTGAGAGGTACATTACCAAAACATTTTCTCACCATACCCATATCTGTGAGAAAGCTGTTTAGTGCTTTGGGAAGCAGTTAAGAATGAACCAATTTTATATTGGTAGATGCTATGGTCAAGTAGCGGAATCCAGTAAGCTAAAGAAGAAATAAGTTCAGCGTAACCTCGTTAGAGTAAGAGCTTGGAGGGCTTAGGTTCATTTGGTAGATTAGGCTTGGAGGGTCTTCTGCTATTCATGTATCCCAACTACATTCTTTAGTAGATTATTTACCGCTTAGAGGACGGCAGAGAGGCTTTATGCCAAGGGCTTCGATTTCCTCTTTGATAACACATCGTGTGTTGTCCTTGTGTTTGCATCTTTCTTCCTTTAATCTTTGCCATTTAATTTCTGCTGTGGATGTGATTTTATTTGGTTTAGATTGTTTATCAATTCTGTATTAAGTTTATGTTCATATTCTGCACATTAATTGTTTGATATTAAGCTTGAATTGATAATTTGTAAATTTGGGGTCTAAACGTTCATAGTGTTTTATATACTAATTGAACATTCATATATGTTTATGCACCATTCACATGTGAGTTTGGCCTTGTACCTTTGTACAAATGGTTTTGTACATTTACGAGCTTAGCTTATTCTTTTTACACTTATATCTTTGTGGAAAAAATCTTGACATCTTTGTGTGATAGTTGTAAATCGATCTTCAAGCTTGTCATGAATGATTAGTCAATAGTCATGTTGGTTTTGATACATGCGTAGACTTGTGCCTATATCTCTTCCCACCCTTTTATTTTTATTGCTTAAAGAGCTCAATAAATGTAAATCTCAAAATGAAAAGAGATAATGAGCTGCAGAAGCCGTCGCACATACTAGTATTCAACTAGGAAAAAGGGAAAGCGACTTATATGAAAATCTATGATGCCCAAAATGCCAAAGGCTTGTTCATCAAATTGAAATATCAAAAATTTCAAGCATCGATCTCAAAATGAGATGTATTGATTCAAAATGATCAAATGTTATGGATTGTAAAGAAGTCAAATGAAAAACTTCAAAGATATGTAATCATTTTCTTGTGGGAGGTCATATATGTTCATTTCTATAATTGAGATAGACCACTTAACTTAGTACTAGTTGTATATGACTTGATCGAATTGATCATTGAAGTTTCACTCTAAACTAAGGACTATTCCACATTTGATACGCACATACAACACACATGCCTAATGTTCAATGAATGCCTTATTCATTTGTTCAATTGTGTTAGTTTTTAGACCCCTTAAAACACAATTGAATTAACTTAGGTAATTAGCCAAGTTTTTACTTAGTCGAATTTAACAAATCTAGGTTATCACAATCACAAAGATCATATAAAGCAGCGGAAAGATAAATAACACAATATATGATAACCCAAGAAAACCAAACCGGTAAAAAACTTAGGGAGGATTTAACCTAGCTATCCTCAAGGTAAAAAGCAAATCCACTAAAAAGAATCGAAGTTCATACAATAAGACTTACAAGCCCCCACGCTCGACTTCTTATTGCTACCCACCAATAGAACTTGCTAACACGACCACGTGTAAGCTCCGAATCCATGGACTCCTTCTTTCTTTGGCATTTACAAAACACAAACACCCCCGTTTGTGACTTTAAGATCCCACTCAAAGGTTTAGCAACACAAACTCTCCTGTTTGTGACTCCAAGACCACCCTTGAAGGTTTAGATCATCAGCACCTTTGATGACAAGAGAAAACAGCAACTTCTACAATACCGGATCTTGAGATTCTTCAAGGAATAGCACCGATAGAAGACATAAGCGAGCTTTTTAGGAACAAAACCCTAAATACAAAAGAGGCACACTCTTTTCTCTCTGAAAAGCCACATAAAAACGTGCTTAGGATTTCCTTTATATACTGGGAGAAGTAGATTAGAAACCCTAATCCTTAATGGGCTTGAACTGCTGTTTGGATTTAATTAAAATTCTGCAGATACAACTTTCAATCGATCGAGCCTGTCTTTCGATCAATCGAACCAGATAGATTATGAAATCTTTTTCCTGCAGCTTGTATGTTCTTGAATCTTCACTTGAATCACCTTGAGCCTTGTCTAATAATACCTATAGATTCTAAGATCTATATCTAGACAAGTTTGTGTTCACGATTTGTCAATTGTTCTAAACATTTAGAACCTAACAGATTGAACTTATTTAAATGTGATGTGTGTATGCTCAACTATATACAGATCAATCCAAAAAGATTTTTGATCATTTTATATGTTTTTGAAAGTGATTTTTATCACTCTTTGTGTTCATGCTTAGTACTTACTTTGTTTTTCATTGTTTAAACATGCTCTGTGTTGATAAACAGGTGTCAGAGTTTTTCGCGAGTTAGCTGACAACTCGCCAGTCGCAAAACCCCAGTCGCGAGTTCATCCAGAAGCTTTGGCAACTCACTCGTGACTCGCGAAAATTTTCGCAACTGAACCTTGCAACTCGCCCAGTCGTGAAACGCCCAGAAATAGCTTTTTAAAGAGCTTTTCGTGGGAAAATTGTTTTAAACCTCTCACATCCTCTCTTAAACCCCTCTTTCACTATTTTTACATCAAAACCCAACAAATTTGAATGGTTTTTCATTCCATTAACATCTCTAAGGTATTTTTAAACTCTTTTCGTTGATTTGGATACTTAGATTATGTTTTGGAGAGTTTTGTGTTCTTGGTTTGGATTTTCATCATAGGGGTTAGGAAAACTTAATTTTTGTCAAATTCTTGTATGGGATTGGTTTCTTTTGATGATTTTCATTGGATGTTGGCCCCTTGTAGCAAAAAGAACATGATTAAGGGTGGATTTCATGTTGTTCATCATTGTTTTACATTGTTATTTATAGTGTGCACACTAGGTGTTTGATAAAATGCCTCTTAGGCATTTTCTCGCTTGTTTGGACTCCGATGAGTACCAAACTTTGGGATTTCTCATGTTTCCTCATTAGGAACATGTTTGGTTCATTGGTTGTGTATCTAACACATCTTGCCCCACATGTGCATTTTTCATGCATTGCACATAGCTACCTCTTGCACACACCTTTGCTACCCTTGTCATGCATTGGTCTATACCTTGCTTCTTCATCCTAGCATGTCATGTTTACCTTATGCTTTGTAGCATTTTACTTTGTCTTAGGTTTGAGCTTCATTTTCTCATTCATCTCGCACCCCTCATGCATCATTATCATTGTTCATACCTTCATCTCTTGCCCTCTTTTCTCCTTGACCCTTTGTCTATTCCTGACAAAAAGGGGGAGAGTATACTCTAAAGAGTATACCAAAGTGTTTTTGTCATTTCTATATGATTTTTGTGCACATTCTTAGGGGGAGAAATTCTATTTCTCATACACATTTGTAGGGGGAGAGATATTCCATAGGGGAGATGCATATACCAAGGGAGAGAAGACATTGAGTTAATAAGAAAACTTTGTTTTGTTTGTTTCTCTCTATATTTGTTTTCTTGTATTGCATCGTGTTTGTATATTGGACATGCATATATCCTTATGCTATTGTGCTTCTTTGAATGCATATTCGGATGATCATTTGCTTTACTATATGATCATTGTAGTCATTCCTTTATGACTGTTTTGGTGTATGATCAAGTTGCTCATATGTTTCACAACATGTTTACTTGATCGCAATTTACTTGTTACATTATATTTGTCCTTTTATTACTTGCTTTATCTTGAGGGTCTAATGTGTTTTGTGCAACTGTTTTAGGTTATAAGTATATATGTTCCAAGTGCATCACAACTTCTCATCATTTTGAAAGAGGGAAACTTTAAGTATTTTTAGTTTATATTGTTTAAGTTTATATTCAGTATTTTGTGTTTTGTGCCCATGTTTCTTTTGTAAGCTTTTAAGGTTTGTTTCCATGTGTTTTGTAGGCTTATATGGTTTATACCATGCTTTGCAGCCTTTATGTTTTGTTGTCTAGTACTTCTAGCTAAATGTTATGCATTTTCTTTAAGTACTCTCACTTTTGTGCCCTCGTAGGATTTTGTTCCTAGATGCATATACTTTTTGTATTGTGCATTGGTTGAGTGCTGGGCATGCAAGTGATTTGCATTGAGCTTATTGGCTTGTATGTCCGGATGTTCATTCCAAGTGTGAATGAGCATTGTGGTCACTATTTTATAGTGATTGCTTGTTTGGTCAAGTCATGGTTTATTACTCATTCCATTTTGCTTGATCACATTGTGCTTGCCTCATATATAATTACAAGTTTTTCTACATACAATGATCATATTGTGTTGTTGTATTTCAGGAGATTCTTATTCATATGATTCAAGAGCTTATCAGATTCTAGAGTTAGGTGTGAGTGAGTTTTGTTCAACTGTTCCCAACTCAGATGTTAAGTCTAGAGTTTGTTTTAGGATTTTGTCACGGAATAGCCAAAAAGAGAGATTGTAAGGTTGAATTTTATCAACCATCTTATTAGCTTTCTTCCGTGCCAAATTTACTTGTATTTTAGCAATTAGTAACCCTGTATTTAGGTGGGAATCATGTAAGGATAGTAAGTAAGAGAGTGTGAAGAAATGCTCAAGATTGTGCAAGGATGCTGAGACTCGCGGTTGGGACTCACGGATGACTCACGACTGGCAAGCCGCCAAAACTAGCACACGTGTGAAGCATGCAGGGGAGCTGAAGAGTCATGCCAACTGTTGCACTACAGGAGAAAAGTCCCAGGTTGGACAGGCCGTTAGCTAGCGACTTGAACTCGTGACTCAGTCCAGTCACGAGGCTAAGTCACCAAACCACCCTGTTTGGGAAAAACTGACTCTTCGTATTCCTTTCTCACCCCACTATATATAAACCCTTATACCCACAAAATGTAGAGAGCTTCCAGAGAGAATTTTGAGAGAGAAACCCTAGAGAAAAACAAGATTGATTCATCCACAATCTTCACATAAAGACTCTTCAAATTCCTCTACTCTCTTCCTCTCCATTGTTACATCCTTGAGAGGTTCATTACCAAAACCTTTTCTTACCATACCCACATCTGTGAGAAAGCCATTTGGTGTTTGGGAAGTAGTTAGGAAGGAACTAATTTCATATTGGTTGATGCTATGGTTTATAGCGGAATCCAGTAAACTAAAGAAGAAATAGGTTCGACGTAACCTCGTTAGAGTAGGAGCTTGGAGGGCTTAGGTACACTGGGTAGATTAGGCTTGGAGGGTCTTCTGCTGTTCATGTATCCCAACTACATTCTTTAGTGGATTATTTACCGTTAGGAGGGCGGCGAAGAGATTTTACGCCGAGGGCTTCGATTTCCTCCTTGATAACACATCGTTGTGTTGTCCTTGTGTTTGCATCTCTCTTCCCTTAATCTTTGCTATTTAATTTCTACTGTGGATGTGATTTTATTTGGTTTAGATTGTTTATCAATTCTGTATTAAGCTTATGTTCATATTCCGCACATTAATTGTTTGATATTAAGCTTGAATTGGTAATTTGTTAATTGGGGGGTCTAAACGTTCATAGTGTTTTATACACTAATTGAACTTTCACTATGGTTCTAGATTAACCAAAGGGTAGTGAACACAACCTGTAGAAGATCCATCTTCGCACTTTCTGTGATACTATTTGTGTTGATATAATTCCATATCCACTGCTTAACTGAGTAGGCATTTAGCTCTATTGTTTTGATTTCAAGAGTTGAGCTACACCAAATAGCTCTTGCAAAAGTGCAATGTAAGGAAAGATGTGAGGCAAACTCCACCTCTAAATCACGCATCAGGCAGATAAAAGAGTTCATGACCCCTCTCCTATGAAGGATTTCAAACACAAGTAAGCTGTCCTACATAATTTTTCAAACACAAGTGAGAATTCTAGCAAGCAGTTTAACCTTCCAAAAGAGCTTCCAATTGGATTGAGATATTTGAAGGGAACTAGGACCACTGTCTGTGGATGTGGTTTGGAGTTGTTGTAAAAGAGAGTAAGCTTGAGCCACACTATAATCCCCTTATGTTGAGTGTTTCCAGACTAGCTTATCAAGGTTATAACCTATTTTAGGAATAGGAGTTTTCATAATTTTTGTATAGATAGGGTGTGGGTATAGTTTCCTTAAGAGGTTACAATTCCAGGACTTAGGATTAGGAACAATAAGGTCAACCACTGTTCCATTGGTCAAATTGAGCTCCCTTAAGGTATTACTTGGAGCTTGAAACCAATCAGGATGGGTGAGAGGTATTTGGTGCCCTACACCCACTATCCATCTTCCTTTATGTAGCTCAGTACTTTGAGGGTTTGCAATGGCCCTCCAAGTCCAAGAATGGTATGGCTTAGGAGCATATTCTTTTAAAGGGGTCCTAGGGAAGTATTTGGCTTTATAGGTTCTAGCTAGCAAGGAGTTGGGGTTGTTTTGAATCTTTTAATACTGTTTAGCCAGCATTGCCTGGTTGAAGTCACTGAATTTTTTGAAACCAAGTCCTCCCTTACTCTTAGGATTACAAATCTTATTCCACCCAATTAAATGCATTTTACTAGTACCACTGTTATGCCCCCACCAGAAGTCTCTAATCATGGCATCTAGTTTGTTACAAATTGCCTTTGGTACTTTGAAGCATGAAAAGGTGTATAAAGACATGGACTGAAGCACTAATGAGATTAGAGTTGCCCTACCTGCTTGAGACAACAATTTTGCACTCCAACCCTAAAGTTTTGCTTGAAGCCTCTCTACCAAATCCTTAAAATCTACTACTCTCCTACCTTTCAATTTGAAGTTCAAACCTAGATATCTGCTAGGATTTTGGACTAAGTTTACCTACAAGGCATTAGCTAAGGATTCCTGAATAAAAGAGGGGATATTAGGGGAGCAATACAATAAGATTTTGTGAAATTGATGTTTTGACCCGAGAGGAAGCAATACCAGAGAACTATGCCCTTCAAATTGTTCAAGGAGTGTCTATCATTTTGGAAAAAATATAAGGAATCATCAGCATAGAAGAGATGTGAGAAAGAGAGTCCATTTCTACCTAATTTGATTCCTTTAATTTTCTTTTGGCCTTCAGCTTGTATGAGTGCAATGGATAGAATATTGACATATAACAGGAACAAATAGGGGGAGATTGGATCCCCTTGTCTGACTCCTCTAGTTGGAAGGAAGGTGTGTGTGGGACTACCATTTAGGAGTAGAGCATATTGCACTGAGGAAACACATTCCATGATCCTGTGGGCCCTATAATAGCCAAACTTCATTCAAATCAAAACTGTCTTAAAAAAATTCCGACTTACCTTATCATAAGCTTTACACGTATCAACTTTGAGAGCCCCATATCCTTTCTTTCTACCCTTCTTTTTCTTTAGAGTATCAATAATTTCATGGGCAAGAAAGATATTATCAGAGATTACAAAGACTTATCCATTAAACGTTTCAACCTATTGACCATAATCTTGGATATGATCTCATAGGTGACATTACAAAGACTTATTGGCCTAAAATGAGAGATCTCCTCTGGTACCATCACTTTAGGAATAAGGGTAATGAAGGTTTGATTTAAGGCTTTTAGCATTGAACCTGAATGGAAGAAGGCATGAACAGAATTTAGTATATCCTAATTGACAATATTCTAGTACTCTTGGTAGATAAATGCTGAGATACAATTAGGACCAGGAGACTTGTGTGGACTCAATTGAAAGACTACTAGTTTAATCTCAAAATTTGTAGGTGGTTTTTCAAGTTGAAGTAATTACTGATGGTTTAACTTGGGAATAGGTAAAGATTCTAACTCACCAAGAATCCATTGAATTGATTTAGGATCTATTTCAGTAAACCTATCCTTGAAGTGTGACACAAGAATTCTTTTTATCTCCTCAAGATTCTCAGTCAGGGTCCCATTATCTTGCCTTAGGTTTACAATCCTATTTTTGGCTCTTCTTTGTTTAACTACATTTTGAAAGTACTTTATGTTCCTATCCCCTTGGATAATCCAATCACTCCTTGCCTTTTGGGCCCATTTAATCTCTTCCTTAGTCAGCAGGTCTTCTATATTCTCCCTAAGTTCTTTTTCTTTTCTAACATCCTCTAGAATGTAAATAGAGTCATGCATGTTCTAAAGTAGCTAGTGTTTGACCCTAATTTCCTTTTGCACTCTTCCAAATACCCTTCTATTCCATTCAATGAACTGTTTTCTAACATTAGCCAATTTATTCTGTAATTGGAAAGCTCTTGACCCATTAGTGACCACTCCCCAAGCATTTTGGACCACATTATGAAATTCATTATGATTGATCCACATCTTTTCAAATCTATAAGGCCTTCTCTTAAAATTTATTTTCTAAGTCTAGGAGAATGGCTCCATGGTCAAATCTTAGGATAGATTGGTTGTGGAAAGTATATTAAGGGTAAGTATTGATCCAATCCACAGTGGCAAAAGACCTATCCAATTTTTCCATAACAAAGGTTTCATCCTTTCTTATTGATAAGCCAAGAATGTATTGACCCCTTGTGATGAATTAATTGATTAATTAGCCAAGTTTATTAATTAATTAAATTAATATGCAAAATACATGGTAGCACAAAAAAATCACCAATTAACTAAAGTACAGTGGAAATTAAAATGACATGGTGATTTGTTTATGAATAGAGAAAACCTACATGGCAAAAACCCCACCGAGTGATTTTAAGGTCACCACTCTTGAGAATTTACTATTATCAAAACAAGCGGTTATAAGTAAAGGAATTTCAGTACCTTATACCAACCTACAGTTGAACCCTTACCCCAATACCCAATTGAACTTATTCTGTAGTGACAATCTCTCCTTTCAATGCACAGCTTCCAGTACGTGACTAACCAATAGATGCGCAGATCCTAGTACGCGACTTAATCACCAACTTAAAAAGGTTGTTGGCTGCAAAGTTCTTCAGTTCATCACACAATGAAGATCAAAAAGCTCCTTGGTCATAAAACCCTACGGTGTACAAACACAGCAGCTTCTTCAAGAGAAAGATGAACTAGGGCATAAGTCTTCGGTTCACAATATGTTTGTGAAAAACTTTTGCATTGAGTTGCATTTGCTATGAGCCCTTAAAACAATCCTTATATACGTTTAGGGTTATGAGAAAAGAAAACCTAAACACATACTCACGGATTAGATGAAAATCAGCCTTTGAAAAACTGAGTTTCATAAACCTCTATAAATAGCCATCTATCAAACTAACTGTCAAGCCACGGGTTTCAGCAATTTTTAAACCTTGATAGATGCTAGCTATCGAGCTAGCTGTCGAGCTTTAAAATCCAGCATTTTCTCACTTGATTCTTGGACAAATTTGCATGGCTTTAACACTTGAACTTAAAACTTTGCTCCTTGAAGTATTAAACACATCCTAGATCTACCCAATTACAAGTAAAATGCATTTTGTCAAAGGATTAGTCAATTACATAAAATAGTGACATATGTTCCTAACATTGAATCACATATGTCTTAACACTTATGTTCATCTAGGTATATTTTTGACCTTTAGCCTCAAGTTCTCAAAATTCCAATTCATTCAGGGTTTGTTGAAACAACTTTGCCCCAATTATTTTCCTTGTATTAAAAGCAAAATTATCATCATGGGACAAAATTTGATTAAAGTCCCTTATGCAAAACCAATTTCTCCTAGCTATTTGCTTAGGGTGTTTAAGTTCTAGCCAAACTTCTTCTCTTTTAGAGTGGTCAGGTTGCCCATAAATAAAAGTAATTGAAAGAAGAGTACCTTTTTAATCCATCATCTCTAAGTGGATCATGTGCTTTGAGCTGTGTTGGACTGTGAGCTTCTGCTCCGACAACCATCCTTGTAAAAGACCTCCACTGAGTCCCTCCCTTAGAACTTCCCATCCATTCCAGAATCCACACTTCCTCAAAAAGTCCAAGCCTTTATCTCTATCCAGCTTGGTTTCCATCAAAAACAAAATATTGGGTTTATATTCTTGGGCCTTTTCTTGGCATTGTAGAATTGCAGAGGGGCTGCCCAGCCCTCTACAATTTCAACTTAGGGCCCTTATGGCTACTGGGGAAGCTGTTGAGGGCCAGCTTCCCAAAACACATCTTCTGACTCAGCATTAGTAGTGGTTGTATTAGTTGTTGATAGCAGCTTTTGAGGATTGATTACTACTGATTGGTGGCTTTCCTTATCAAATAACCCACAGCATAGCATTTTCCCAATATTTCTACCAATTTTCTTTATCTCTTTCCTGAGCCTCTTCTTTAAATTCTCTGATAGATTATCCTCCTGTAGCACTATTATAGGGTGTGCAGTTAAGGTCAAGGTGGGGTTGGCAAAAGGAGTTGATTCTGAGGTAGTAGGAAGTGATATGCTTGGGCCTAAGGTGAGCAATTCAAAAGGGCTAAGATCCCTTACCCTTCCTTCTATATGCCAAGCTGGGCTAGAGCTAGAGAGGTTTGCATGTGGGCTTGGATTAGTGGCAGTAACACATTGGTCTAGGTCCTGGCCTTTTGTGCTAGTTGGGTTTACATTTTTAGATTGGGCTTCCTCAATTTGAGTGGGTAGTAGGCTCGGCCCAGTGATTGAACTTCCCAATTCAAATCTAAATCTCCCATGATTAACTCTTTGCACAAGAGATTCAATAAAGGAGTCTGGTGACTCAGGTATATAGCCATTCATCCAAGGCCGAGATTGTACAGTTTCAGGCCTTTCCTCATTCAAGCTGTCCAAATTAAACAACACTGCTGTTGTATCACTCTCTGTCTCTGATGCTTCAAAATCTTGATACTGACTTTGTCCATTAGTTATGAAGGGGTCATTTCCTTCAATCCAAGCCCATGTCAGATTTGAATTTTCAGGTGGTACCCATGGAGGTCTTGTGGAGAGATTGTTTCTTGCTAGCATGTTACTTGTGTGATCTTGTTGCATGTGCTGATATGCTGCCTGGTCATTCTCCTGGTTAACTGTCTCTGGGTTGGTAGGGATTGAGGTGGCTGAGACAAGAGAGTTTTCTAATGTAGGAGGTACAGTCCTATTGTTCAAGTTTAAGAGATTAATAGTAGTATTGAGAATGGATTCATTGTTATTTGGTTGACAATTAGAGGTGGCTTGAAGGTTGAAGTTAGGTGTTTGATTATGACTTTCTGGTGGTTTTGTAGTGTCAAGTCTGGGTTCTTGGGGTGAATGTGGTGGACTTGGTGTACTGGGGTCAGAGTACTCAAGGAAGGGATCAAAAGGTGCTGCATGTCCTAAGGTTTGGGTTAGATGTCCAAATCTTATTTGTGTTGTCCACCTTCTTCTATGAAAAGCTCGCAACTCATTCGAGAATTGAGGTTGTAAGGCATCAATCCTGAACTGAACCTGATGCAAGTCTTGGATTCTCACTCTTTGCCTATACAAACTTCGTTCGATATCATCTATGCAATGTGTGCATTGTCTTCGAGTATGTCCTATTAGTCCACACCGAGTACATAATTTGTGGACTCTCTCATATCGGCACTGAATCCAAAAGTTAGATCCCTCATCTGTTCTTAAACTAAAACCTGTAATAACTGGCAACCACGGGTCCACCCTCACCTTAACACGCATGAAACTAATATTTCTAGGTATTCTATCCTCCCAATCAACCCGTTCCACAGTACCCATTAGTTGACCCATATACTCTGCTAATTCCGGATATTGGTATTCTAGTGAAAGGCCATGAAATTGCACCCAAACCGAAATGTGGTTCAATTGAAGACGTTTCAACACTAGGTTAGGTCTCCATTTCTCTAACACTAGCAAAGCCACTTCCAAGGCCCATGGTCCTTCATTACAAATATGTTGAAGATCTTCAATGTACTCAAAATGCAGTATATAGAAATATGATTCACGACCCACCACAGTGACTAGGCCTCTGAGTCTCCAAGCAGCACTAATAATATTTTGAAAATAACTCACCGAGAACTTTCGATAGTCTAAGAGAAAGCCAATAGCACATCTGTTCCAAAAATCTCTTTGAGCAGCTACATCATCTTGATCAGGTCTTATGATAGGCCCATGCCTGGCAAAGGGAATCTCGTCATCACTAGATAGCAAATCAGGCTCTATCTCCTCTGCTGACATGTCCCTACTATAGTTTGTATCGCTGCTATCTGTCCAGCCATACTCTCTAGCTTCAATATTGTTGTCCATAGGTCCAAGACCAGTAGCGACACCTTGCATGCAGCAGAGGTAGTGGTGCCAAAGGACCAAAGAAAAAAATAAGGAACCCTTAGAACAAAAGACAAGGAGAAAGATGGTGTAGTGAAAGGTACAAACAGAAAAGAAAACAGGGGATTGGAGAAAAGAAAGGGGAAGCAGACAAAGTAAGAAAACAAACAGGGGAAAGTTCGAGGCAAAAAGGGGAAAAGAAACGGAAAGCCAAAGAAGAAAGGATGAAAAGGATTTAGTTTAGATTACTATAAGTCTAGATGGTCAGAAGAGTTGACTTGAAAGGACCAAGTGCCACGCTACTTGCATGTAGGAGAAAAGAAGCCGAAAGGGAATGATGAGAAGCTATAGAAAGGATCAAAAATTAAAAGGGACAAGACGGCTACACCTATCAGGTTAAAGACGGTACACAAAAAAAAAAAAAAAAAAAAAAAAAAACAAAAAGAATAAAGGTAGAAGCTTAGGAACACACAGCCCAAAAAGTGACCGCCGGCGATGACTCCGTTGGGTGAAGAGCTCTTGAGAGAAAGAAAAAAAGCTACCTTCCTGGAATATTGGCATAAATCTGATTAATATAAAAATTAATATATATGTTAAGAATATATAAAATATGTAATATAACGGTTAAATTTTTAAAATATAAATTTAATAATAAATTATTAGAAAGTGTTATATTATTTAGAGTAATACTATGTATAATTTAAACTCAACCAATATATATCAAAAATCTCTAGCACTAGTAGCAAGCACATACATAAGAAACATATAATCAGTTTTTTTTTTTTTTAAATAAAAAAAAATTGTGAAGAATCGGCAAATAAAAACGGCCCAAGTACTCCGATCAACAGTTTTACACCATCAAAAGTCACAATCAAAACACAAACACAAAGTAATACAATTAGATTGGAAACTGGAAAATCTCATAGGTATATAATAGCTGCTTCTAGATATATGATCAGAGAAAAAAGTGCTTTGTAAGGCAGTGCGTGCTTATTTAAGCAACCATTAGCCTTAATGGCAACATGATCCTCGTGGAGTGTCACTAAACAAAAATTGGAAGCAGAAACAAAATGCAAAGAAAGCTGACGCAGACATTTAATTTACCAACTCCATTTATCCCTAAAGCAGTCTGCAACCCAAATCCCCATTAGAAAAAGAAAAAGAAAAAAAACGCTCAATTAAAAATTTGTGAGAAATGTAAACAAAATGAAGATGGAGTAACTCTGATTAACAAGAAATTTATTTTCTGAAGAAAAAGAAAGAAATAAAACCAAGAAGAGATTCTCACAGTTCCTCCGTTCCCAATGAAGGAGTATGGAGACCAGAATCGCTCAGAGAGGGAGATGGATGTTGTAAATGTAATGTAACCTTTGGTATGAATTTATAGGAGATTGCATGTGCCTTTCTCTCTCTGTCTCTGTCTCTCTCTCTAAGAAAAAATTGACTTTCCCAACCAAATGACGTGGACTTGAAGTCATAGTTTCATGAGGAAAAAAAAAAAAAGTCATAATTTTAAAGATAATTCTGATACCACAACTTGTGTCACAACTCACCCATGTGGCAAGTTGTAATTAGTAGAAGGGTGTTCCCACCTGGATCCGTGAATACCCCTTTACCAATCACAACTCACCACATGGGCAAGTTGTGGCACGAGCATTACTCTAGTTTTAATTACTCTTTCATCCAGGTAAGTGATTGTATAATAAAATGTGTAATAGTTTTTTTCCTAAATTAAATCTCATAGAATAAAATAATATATTAATATATATATATATATATATTTTTTTTTTTTTTTGTTGAATGAAAAGGGCTCTTTGGAGTGGATTTATATAGTCCACGTCACGTAACGGCAAAAATTAGAGACAGAGAAAAAAATGGCCTATCTCTGATTAACACAGAAACTTTATTTTCTAAAGAGATATAAACAACGAAAACAAAGAAGAGATGGCTCACGGTTTCTAGCTTCTTTGCCAATGAAGAAGAATCGCTTATTGGTTCATGAATTTAGAGACAATTGCGTGAGATGCTAGCTCTCTCATTCATAATATGTATAGGACCATATCAAAAATAATAATAATCTGACTTTTGCTGTAAGGGCCAGGCATGAAAATCACCAACCCCATTACTTGTGTCCTTGGCTTTTCCGTTCCATGCGTGACGGTACCACGACTGAGTACGTAGTAGATTGAACAGGTTTTATTTGATGTTTTTCCTGAATGGAGTCGACCCAAACATATTTTTTACATTTAAAATTTTTTAACCCAACCCTTACATTAAAAACCAATCAGACCTATAGCACTTGCAAAATTTGGATTGGGTCATTTTATTGAGTTTAACGAAAATAATTGGATTTTATTCAACTATTTAAGCCAATTATTCAATAAATGATTCTCATTTAAACAATTGGTTTTAATTTTCAATTTTATCAAAACTAAATCTATAAATACCAAAACAAATAAAACTGACAAAATTAAATTATGTTTGAAAATTCAAAAAGTGTGTATATATATATATATAATTCGAGTTAAAATGTTGTCAACACAAATCTAAACCAACCCTAAGTTTAAAAAATAAAAAATAATTGAGTGTTGGGTTGGATTGGATTCATTGGGATGAGTTGTTGTGTTCTTCTCAAGGATTTATACAAAACTCCTAATATAATAAATTACCAGTTAATTTTTTTATTTTTTATTTTTGTTTGAGTAAAAGTAATATTACACACAAACAAGAGTGCTAGCTATCATGCTTTCTCGGCATGATATTTAAGCGTGGTGTTGGGAAAAAAAAAATACAATTTACATCCTATAGGCCTCATGACTTCTCATGATGTTGTGACCGGATTTTTCATGATCTAAAAACCAGTTGATACCGTACCGTACCGGCCGGTACGGCCGGAATATACCGTACCGGCCGGTGATCCGGTACGGTTAACCCCTACGTTTCGTACCGGTAAAAATACTGGCCGTACCGGCCTCGTACCGGCCGGTATTTGAATACCGAACCGAAACGTTTAAAACCCTGTTTTGTTAATTCTGACATTTTCAAGGGCAAGATTGTAATTTTATTAAATCCTAATTCTAAAACCCTAAGTTCCTAACACTACTGAGTTCTTCCCGCACAGCCCTCTTTCTTTCTTTCTCTCTCTCACGCTCTCTCTCAGCTGCTCTGTTCTCTCACTCTCTCGGCCAATCTTTCTCTCACACTCGGCAGTTCCGCTACTCTGTTTCTCAGTCGTCGACTCGCTGCTGCTCTGTTTCTCAGTCGTTGACTCGTCGCTGCTCTGTTTCTCAGTCGCCGCTGCTCTGTCTCTCACTCACCGCCACTGCTCTGTCTCTCACTTGCCGTTGCTCCGTCTCTCACTCTCTCGGCCACTCTCAGGTAACGTTTTGTCTTAATTTTTTATGTGTGGAATTATACTTCATGTGGAATATGATAAATAAAAACTTGATTTTGGTTCTATGTTCCTGAATTGTGTTGGTTCTGTGTTCCTGAATTGTGTTCTGTGTTCCTGAATTGGTTCTATGTTCCTGAATTGATTTTGGTTCTGTGTTCCTGAATTGTGTTGGTTCTGTGTTCTTGAATTGTGTTCTGTGTTCCTGAATTGGTTCTGTGTTCCTGAATTGATTTTGGTTCTGTGTTCCTGAATTGTGTTGGTTCTGTGTTCCTGAATTGATATATATTGTTGTTTCATTCTTGATTTTGGTTAGCTTCAAATATTGGGTTAGTAATTTACAACTTAGTATGACTATTAATAAAAAGGTAACTAAAGTTATTAACAAATAATTGATGGTATATATGCAGAGTAAATTATGACTGAAAATCAGTCAAGTGTAGCATCTAGCCCGGCTGTAAGGTCCGAGGATCCAGCATGGGCTTATGGTCGTGCTGTGCCAAATGCAAGAAATAACACCCAGTGTACTTTTTGTTGTAAAATGATAAGGGGGGGAGGAATTACTAGGCTCAAGTATCATTTAGCTGGGATTCCGGATGATGTTGAAGCATGTAAAAAAGTATCTGAAGATGTAAAATGGCAAATGAAACAGTTGATTGAAGATTTAAAGAAAAGTAAACAGAAAAAAAAGAAGAATAAATAGAGAAATTGCAAATCCCTATGATGTAGAGGAGGAGGAGGAGGATGATCATCATCATGATGAAGGTAATAATGATAATGAGAGAGGGGGTTCAAAGAGTCATTCATCAATTAGTAATTATAACACTAAGGGGAAAGAAAAAGTTGGAGAAAAGTCAAACATTAAATCCTATTTTGCTCCAAGAACAAAACCTGGTTCTCAACCATCCATAAGGTCTTCTTTGGCCTCAAAGCAAATGGTTGAGAAGGCAAGAATGAATTTTGCAAGATGGTGGTACCATGCTAATATACCTTTCCATGCCGCTCACTCTGTGTATTATCAAGAAGCTTTAGATAGTGTAGCAGCTATTGGGCCTGGTTTTAAGGGACCTTCTTATCATAACTTGAGGGGGTCTTTATTACAAAAACATGTGGGTGAAATGAATGATTATCTCTTAGATGTGAAAAATGATTGGAAAGTTTATGGGTGTTCAATTATGTTAGATGGGTGGACAAATCAAAAGAGAGCTCCAATCATTAATTTTTTAGTGTATTGTCCTATAGGTACCATGTTTCTTAAATCTCTTGATGTGTCAGGCCTAACAAAGGTTGCAGATACATTGTTTAAGTTGTTTGATAAAGTTGTTCAAGAAGTTGGGCCTGAGAACGTTGTGCAGTTCATTACAGATAATGATGCTTCTTACAAGTCTGCAGGAAAGAAGCTAATGCAGAAATATGGGACATTCTATTGGTTTCCTTGTGCAGCTCATTGCATTGATTTAATGTTGGAAAAATTTTCTGATAAAAGATATTTTCCTATCATTTATGAAACCATTCAAAAGGCTCAAAAGATTACCAAATTCATATACAACCATGGCAAGATTTTAGCTTTGATGAGAAATGACTTCACTGATGGTAGAGATTTGATTCGTCCAGCCATCACAAGGTTTGCAACTGAGTTTTTAAGTCTTCAATGCTTGACTAAGTTCAAGAAAGAATTTAGGCAAATGTTTACTTGTGATCAATGGGTCGAATCTCGATATGCTAGGGATGTCATGGGAAAGGAGGTGGCTGCAATTGTTTTGGAAGATAGAGAGTTTTGGTTACAATGTCAACAAATAGTGAAGATTAGTGAGCCTTTGGTTAGAGTACTACGTCTTGTAGATGGGGATGAAAAACCATCAATGGGATACTTGTATGAGGCAATGGATAAAGCAAAGGAGAATATAAAAGCAAGGTTGAAGAATAAAATTTCTACATATATACCATTTACTAGTGTCATTTATGCTAGATGGGATAAACAACTCCATAGTCCATTGCATGCAGCAGGTTGTTATCTTAACCCTGGAATCTTCTTTAGGCTGTCATTTAAGAAGCAAAAAGATGTTACAAAAGGCCTACTTAGTACCATTACAAGGCTGATTTCTGATCCTGATGAGCAAGATATTCTTAGTTCTCAAATTGAATCATACAAAAAGTCTTTAGGTGACTTTGGAATGCCTATGGCAATCCGCCAACGTGAAAAACTAAGTCCAGATATGCTATATGTATCTATACATACATATATATATATATATATATACACATTTCATTTGAAAGTTTGTTATTTGCTTTGTACTAAATTAATAATTTCTTTTATTTTTGGAAGTTGCTTGGTGGGAGCAATTTGGAAATGACACTCTGGAATTACAAAAGTTTGCAATTCGAGTGCTAAGTCAGTGTTGTAGTGCAACTGGTTGTGAAAGAGCTTGAAGCACATTTGAGTTTGTCCATTCCAAGAGGAGAAATAGGCTTGAGCATAAACGTTTGAATGACTTGGTGTATGTTCAGTATAATCTGTTGTTACGAGAAAGGTATGTTTTTAAATATATTCAATTTTTATTTTGAATGATTAGAAAATGTCACCAATGTATGATATTGATTTTGGTAGGAACATTAGAAGGACAAAGGATTACTTGGATCCTATAAGCCTTGATAATATTGATTTAATGGAGGATTGGGTAGCTGAGGAATCCGAATTTTTGTTACTAACTGAGGAAGATGTGAATTGGGATAGCATTGAAGAACCATTAGCAACAATAACTTTAGAAGATGATAATGATGATGATGATGATGTTGTTGTTCTTGATGAGGAAGATGGTGAAAATGATGTTGTGTTGACAGATGCTAATACTCATGTGTATTATGGTCCTGATGTAAATCCTTTTGAAGGATGGGAGTAGATCTTGTGTAATTTGTGTTTATTTGTTTTCTTTGTGTGTAATGAACAATCTTATGTAATTTGTGTTTATTTGTTTTCTTTGTGTGTAATGAACAATTTTATGTATGTGTTTTTTTTTTTAGTTGATGTTAAAGTTTCAAACAATGAATTATTTGTTCTTAATTGAAGTAATGTTTTATGATAAACATGAATTTTTGAGGTATTGTTTTATGGTAAATAGAGATTTTGTGTATGTATGTGTGTATGTGTGTGTGTATATATATATATATATATATATATATTAAATATATAAAATAGCGGTAAACCCGAAACGGTACACCGGTATTGACCGGTATCCGAAATTTACCATACCGGTGGCCAAACCGGTACGGCCTCCGGTATGGTATTGACAACCTTGCTAAAAACCCCTGTTAACTCTTTTAGGAAAAAATAATATTACAATTTACATTTAATAAATTTAATGAACTGTCATTTTTTGTCCATTAAATTTATATTTAGTAATTTTAGTTTATTAACTTTGACAACACTATCCTTTCTGTTTCTTTTTTTAAACAACTTTGATAACACTATTATTTTAATCTTTTATATATTGCTTTAATAAAAATAAAGATAATTCTCTTAAATTTTTCACATTTATAATTGTGGGAGGGAAGGATCCAAATACAACATAGAGCCCATGGGCCCGGCCCGAGGATAACAAAAGACCCATTCACGCACCAATCCAAGCCTGATACGTGGACAAAGGTCCGAGGAGCCTGAGGAACGAGTGCACCTCGGAAATTCTTCAACTGGTCACTTGCACCAAAGAACAGGGCACCATGGAAGACATTAGAGACATGTAAGTAAAGAAGAGAGGAAATATTTGAGGAAAGTAGCCATCACCTCTACATTCAATGTACTGCACTAACTTAGTTGGCCACATTAATGAAGAAATGACACCTAAACAGTAATCCCACAACTTACAACACATTCTACCACCTCGAGCAGAGTCCTAATGGGACAAGCATCCAAATTACTACCTTAAGACGTACAAGTGGAGGGCCAGATACAATGAGAGAGACTATATAAAGGAAATGGATCCCTCTTGGAAATGGGTTGAATCATTGAAGAAGGATTAGAAGTGAGAGAGTATCATCCTATATCAAACACTTAAGCGAATATTTTATGAACATTGCCTCCTCGATTAAACCCAAGGAAGTATTTTATCCATATTCCATGCTTTTCTTTATTAATTTATAAGCCTTAATTCCACCAAATTCATATCTAGATCACAGCAATGCATTAAAGTTGATCTTGCAAACCCACCCTCTAATAAATTAATTGCATTGGGCTAGAAAAACCTAACTTCACTATTTTAAATAGGCCTTGGAGCGGTAAAATTCCCACACAAAATCCTAGAAGAATTCATAGCCCTTGGATCTTCATTGCACCGTAGAATGTGGGGGACACAGCGTCGTACTTGGCATTTATAGCAGTGTTGTGAATGCCGAAGCGTCAGGAACATGCGCAAAGCAAATGATAAGACGCTCTCACGTGGGAACACCCCTGGAGTGTGTGAAACCACCAAGGTTCTATCAAAATCCCATTCTCCATGGAAGATGTAGGAATGGAATTTTGAGGGGCTATTGTGGGAGGGAAGGATCCAAACACAACTTAGAGCCCATGGGCTTGGCCCGAGGATGGCAAAAGTCCCATTCACACACCAATTCGGGCCTAATACGTGGAGAAAGGTCTGAAAAGGAAAGATGTAAAGACCCATGGTCCGAGGAGCCCAAGGAATGAGTGCACCTTGGGAATTCTTCAACTAGCCACTTGCACCAAAGAACAGGGAACTGTGGAAGGCATTAGAGACATGCAAGTAAAGAAGGGAGGAAATATCTGAGGAAAGTAGTCATCACCTCTGCATTCAATGCATTGCATCAACTTAGTTGTCCGCATTAATGAAGAAATGACACCTGAACAGTAATCTCACAACTCACAACACATTCTACCACCTCCAGCAGAGTCCTGATGGGACAAGCATCCAAATTACTATATTGAAACGTACAAATGAAGGGCTCAGATGCAATGAAAGGGGCTATATAAAGGAGATGAATCCCTTCAGGAAAGGGGTTGAATCATGGAAGAAGGATTAGAAGTGAGAGAGTACCATCATCTATCAAACACTTAAGCGAATCTTTTATGAACATTACCTCCTCGGTCAAACCCAAGGAAGTGTTTTATCCATATTCCATGTTTTTCTTTATTACTTTATAAGCCTTAATTCCATTGATTTTACATCTAGATCACATTAAAGTTGGTCTTGCAAACCTATCCTCTAACAAATTAATTGTATTGATCCAAAAACACCTAACTTCATTATTCTAAGTGGGCCTTGGGCTATGTTGGGCTCCTACAATAATATTTAAAAATGATTTTAAACAGTATTTACTAGATGAATAGACTGATAGTGTTGGGAAATTTAATGGACTAAGATAACAACATTTAAATTTGTTAGACTAAAATAACAATTCATTTTTTTTTTCTTTTTATAGAGGAAATAACAATTCATCTAACTTACCGAATGCACTTTTTTTTTTCTTTTTTTGCCTTAATTTTAATTAGTCCTTCACTCTTTTTAACTAATGTTGTAATCAATGTGCCCGGTGGGCCTACTCTGGTTTCACTTTCACCCATATATATATATACATATATATATATATTAAGAATAATTTTTTGGGCGAGGGCTAAACTGAAGAGGAACCCTTCCTTATTAGCTAAGAAATATCAAATATATATGCTACCGTTGACTGATTAAAAGATAACAAACTATACACCATCGGGCCTGTTGGCCCAAGTGGTACCCGGTCTCCTTAGTGACCTTCAACTCAAGGGTTCGAGCCCCTGCACCTGCATAAACAATTACCTAGCAAAAAAAAACTATACAATTAAAAAGAAAATATTATTCCAGCAGGAAAATTTTGGCGACTCTACAGCGGCCTTATTGGATGATAATAAAATTGAGAGTTGAACTAATTAGAACTTACAATATTATTAATAAATCAAAACATATCTTTTACCCACTCATTAAAATAATGGAAAAGAACAAAAATTTTCAATTTTTTTTTAATATTGTGGCCAATAACAAAAGAAGAGGAGCCCTTCCTTATAAGATAAGAAATATCGAATATATATATATATATATATATATATATGCTACTGTTGACTGTTTAAAAGATAGCAAACTATATAATTAAAAATATCAAATATATATGCTACTGTTGACTGTTTAAGAGATAACAAATGAATCATGAATATTGTTAGGTTTTAAAAGTTTTGAACAATAGGCAAACCATGAATACAAACTTCTCTAGATATAAATTTTAGAATCTATAGGATGTATTAGACAATGTCCAAAGTGCTGCAAATCAGAATACAAGAAAAAGGAAGCTGCAAGTTCAAGAATTAGAAACATGCCTAGTTTGATCGATCAAAAAGAAGGATTGACCGATCAAGATGCATTTCTGTAGAATTTAAATAAAGCCCATCAGCCCGTTAAGCCCATTAAGTGATTAGGCTTTTAGATCTAATTCTCCTAATATTTGAATAAAACCCTAAGGCATGTTTTGAAGAGACTTTGGAGCTTCTCTTTTGATATCTAAAAGGTGCTGTGCCTTTTCCATTAAAAGTCACTACCTGAAATCATTCTCATGTTATTAGAACCGGTAGATCTAAAATTGGTACATATAAGATCAACTACTACTGATGGTCTAAAACTTTGGGTGGGATCTCAGAGTCACAAACGTGGGTGTTTGTATTCAACAAATTCAAATAGAAGAGTCCGTGAATTCAGAGTTGCATGTGGTCATGTGAGTAAGTACTACAAGAGATAACTTTAGATTTAGGGAAAAATCTATTGTAAAACTTTCATTCTATCATAGTGAATTTGTTTCCTTGAGGATAGTTTAGGTTAAACCCTCCCCAAATTTTTTTACCTTAAAACTGCTGAAAACAATTAACTACCCAATTAAATTACTAGTTAACGTTAATTTCTAGAACCCTTTGTTTAAGGAACATTTCAGTAAAATACACTTTAAAAAAAAATACAATAATAGTATAATAATGATATCCTTACTTGGACGGATTATACAATAATATAATAATAATGACAACTGCGTTGTTTTTATAATTTAGAGAGTATTTGTGAGTTCAAATTTGGAATGAGTTGGATGGTTAAACTAATTTTCATTTTTCAAATGGAAGAAATGTCAATTTGGCTTTACGTGAATGGCCAAAAAAAATATATTATAAATTGTTGGGGGAGATAATACCTCAATTCCTAGGTAGGATTTATTGTCATCGAATCCGAAGAAGCTAAATTATCTATGATTACACTAATTTGATTGTAGTTAGAGCAAATTGAAGCCTAATTAATCAAAGCAGTGAAATAGATTGAACCCTTTTTAATGTAAGCAGTCATCAAAACATTAGCACACATCAAACCAAAAAAAATACAAATTGAGGGCCAATACATTATAAATTTATTAAACAGAACTAACAACAAAGAATTTGAAACAAACTGAAATAAATTAGATTAAATCAAGTAACAAGGTTACAACGAAGAACTAAATACTGACGTGAACGCTTTACAAAATCCTTATGGACTAAAGAAAATCTCGTAAGGAACTAGATTACAAGATCTCTTGGGAGTAATTAAGTTCTTCTTGTCGAACGTGGTGTCTTCTCTTTAGAATGGGTCCTTTGCTTTATTCTTAAGGTTCCATGGTTACTAGAACTTGTTCCTTCCTCATGTCTCTTTTTTCTTTGGTTTGAATGAAAACTTGTCACAATGTTGGGTGTTTGTAATTTCTTAAAACTGCTTTGCAATAACAAATCTATAGATGTTTCACTCAATTTATTTAATTAGCATTCAAAATTAGTTCTCTGAGAACCTCGGAGTTGAAGTATAGTGTTTAGAACTGGAAAGCACAAACATGGCAAATTGCTTGTCGTGCTCGTGCCATACATGCAGGGGCAGAGCTACATTTCTCCTTGCCCACCCTCCTCACCCCTCTCCCCCCCCCCCCCCAATTTTTTTTTTTCTCCTACAACTATACTAGTGACAGGATATAGCCTTCCCATAAAATTAGAACCGGCCTCCCCAATTATTTCTAAAATTTCTAGTTAGTCCAATAGATTTTTATTTGACCTCCTAAATTGTCCAAAACTTTATTATGTATCCACTCCAATTATTCCTAAGATTTATAGTTAGTCCAAAGGATAATGACTAAAAGTTGATCTTCTCAATTGTCCAAAAAACTTATAATTAATCTAATGGATAATAAGTCACTCTCTAGCAAATGACAATCCATTTCCCAACGTAATTTCAAAATTTCTTTTTTCATCTTTAGGTACCTATGGATAGAGATGGGAATTTATATCCGACTTGCGGATACCCGGCCTGGCCCGACCCAACCCTAATGAGCTGGATTTTACCCGGCCCGATAAGGAATAGGGTCGGGTATGGATTTTTTTTTTTTTTTAACCTGAAGCGGGTCCGAGTCGGGTCCGGATTTTATCAAAAACTTGGCCCGAACCCAGACTCGGATATGACTCGATTACCCTAAATTACTAAAAACCCCCTTATATATATATATATATATATAATTGTAAACTAAACCCTAAGTCCCTAACTCTGTAACTCATCCACCTTTCATAATCTCATTTCAGCTCACTCCAGTCCTCATGCCTCCTCATGCCTCATGCCCTCACCCTAACCCTCAATCTCTCTGTCACTCACGTAGCCATGCATAAGAGCACGTAGCCACGCACAAGAGCACACCTCGGCCTCACTCTAACTGTCCCTCACACTCAATCTCACAACTCACACAGTCCCTCACTCACTCTCAAGCACCGCCGGCCAAGCTCTCTACACTCTCTCTTAATATTTTTGCAATCTCTCTTACCCACTCCCTAATTTGTTTCGACATTGAAGGTTTTTTTTTTTAAATAAAATTCATCCATGTGCAATTTTTTTTAGTTGGATTAATATTGATGATACTGCCATTGGGTTTTATAGTTGATGAAGTAGTAAGGAATTTGAGAATGTTATTTTTTATTGTTCGGAATTTTAGTTCTTATTGAAGATTCAGTGCGTCAATGAGTGCATTTGTATTGTATGTGAAAATGTCTGAATGAGTTTTTATGTTTATGTATTTTTGTTCTTTGTTGTTGATTTTTCATGGGCTTGCATGTTAATTCCTTTTACTTTTGTAGTTAAGAACTAAACTTGAGAAAAAAGAGACTGTGGAGTAAGTGGAATTGGGCCTAAATCTGGTTGGGCTAAACGGGGCCCGCAGGAATGGTCTAGGCCCCGGGAAAAAAATTCGTTTAATAATCGGACCGAGTCTGGGGCAGTAGGTTCGGACCCGTGGGTCGGATCTGGTATGCAAAAACCCGGCCTAAACCCGACCCACTGCCATTCCTACCTATGGAGCTTTGTTGTAGTTGCTAGTGCCAACCCATTGCCTCATTTTCTTTCTTCTCAACACAAAAACTCCTATCTCAACCAAGATTATTAATCCATTTTTTGTCCTGGTGCAACATCATCTTCTTGACTCTTTAAAGAATGAATATGCAAGTGCATTTTCTTCTCTCATTTTTTTATCAATCATCTTTATTATTTTACCATTAGTATTATTTTTCTTTCTTTCTTCTACCACTATGTGTGTGTGTGTTGATATGTATATGGGTATTTAAGATTTTGTTTTCACTTTTTTGTATTGCTATCTTTATTCCATTAAAGACTGTCGGCATAATTTTGATGCGAAATGTTCTTTTATTGTATTTTGTTTCTTGTATTTTTCTATAATAAACTATATAATTTTTTTATGTTCATTAATATACCAATACTACAATTGGCCCCCTTCCAGGTAAAATTTTCTAACTACGCCCCTGCATACATGTACGCAACACAGTGTATGCATAGGGCATGGCTGCATACATGTCACAGTCTTTAAAAAAAAAATGGGACAAGATCAAGACACTACACATGAGAAGTTTTTTTTTTTTTTTTTTAATTTTAAATAAAAACTAAAAATTATAACGTAAAAATAGTGCATTTTGAGGGCAAAACTTAAAAACAAAAACCTAATTCTAAATTCCAAAAGTTTAGGGGTGATTGGATTTTACACCCTAAAGTTTTAGAATTTGGATTTTACCTTCTGACATTTGGAAGTATTTGGATTTTACACTTTAACGTTTCAAAATTTGGATTTTAGCCCGTATATTTTAGGAGTGATTGAATTTTACTCCCTAAAATTTGGAAGTATTTAGATTTTACACCCTAAAATTTCTCTTTTATTTGCAACTCAATATCTTTTTATTTGAGGTAAATTTTGATAAATCAACCATTGGATTGCATTTTTTCTTACATCCTCCATACTTGAAAATTTTCTAGAAAATTAAAGATCAATAGCTATGTCATCAATAAATTGTTTAAATTGCAAATTTTTGTAGTTTAAAATTATGCATGAAATATATGCTTATAGATTATATAGCAAATAATATCTTATTGGCATAAAATTTGACATGTTTACTAAGAGTTTAAAGAACATGCAATTCAACGATTAGATTTTCAAAATATGTAGTAATATTAATTTTTTTAAAGAATGTTGTAGCCTTAAGCTACAACTAATTTTGTAGCTAAATTTTGTCTTATTCTATTATTTTCTTTTCCTCTTCCCTCCTTGTTACCAAACATGCAAGAGAGAAACATTTTCCTTTTCCTTTCTTTTCCCATTCTTTTTTCTTTTCTCTTCTCTTCTCCTACTTGCAACCAAACACACAGTAAAAGTTTGGGAAAAACGGAATAAAGGGTGTGTATTCTACTATTTTTAACGTCATAATATTATAATGTCTTTAAAAAACTGCCCTGTACGAAAATATATATCTGAAATAGCATTGTTACATACTTACAATATTCTACGGGGCATAAAGTTTGACTCTATATAAGAAATAGCAACCACTCAATAATTAAAAAGCTTCAGATTGTACACAACACAACCAAAATACGACCTACGAACAAACATTGAAGAGTACATATCTGATATCACTCCTGAAAATAGGAAAAACCCTGCTAAACATCACAACTCCTCAAAGGAATGTTTGCTCTTATTCTGATGCAAAATGCAATATTACTTGCAGATGCGGAAGGAAATTTAAAAAATCATCACAACGATCAATTGTGCATGTTCCTCCAGAGCTCTCACATGATCGACATAAGCCACTGGATGGACCAGATGGCAATTTCAACTTCAACCCATTTTTCATTGCTGAAACTCCAGCTATCGTCTCTGCATTAGTTATTGCAAGTCAGATTTTTTTTTTTTTTTTTAATAGCTCATATGCTATGATTCTTCCTTGAACAATTGGAGTTTCTGTAAATATTTCAACTCTCAAGGGTGGGATTCATCAGCTCCATTGCTATTGTCATTGGTTGATGAAGGGAATATACACAAAATTTCCAAATTTGTGAGATGCAAAAGTAGAGAAAAATATGCGCTAAAAAAACAATCACACAAGATAATATTTACGTGGTTCGGTAATTTGTCTACTTCTATAGAGTTGCAGGGATTTCACTATTCACAGAGAAAAAAATACAAGATATGACAATACAATTTTCTTGTTCAAAAACAACCCGAAACCCTAACCATGGACTAAGTCTCAAAAAATCTCTCATTAAAAACTGTAATAATTTTATTTCGGGTTAGGTTATAATTCAAATCAAACACAACTAGATTGCATAAAGCCCAATAATTGTACAACCATGTTATTAGTTTTAGACTAGGTTTAAAACTATTATAAGTCTTTGTCTTAGTCAAGACTTTTGTAGTTCAACTAGCACTTCCTTCTATTTTCAAATGAAACATCCAAAGTTCAAAAAATAAGTTCTTTGTTCTACCTTTTTTTATTCTACTTTATAATTCATCTATTGCATTATGAAATGAGTTTGAGTTTTTTTTTTTTTTTTTTTTTTTTTTTTTTTTTTTTTTTTTTAAATACAAAGAAAGGAAAAAATATATATTTGACAAGTTGAGATTCATAAGGTATAATTAAAGAGCACTCACAGTGCTTTTTATTTTTTTTTTCTTTTTTTTGATAAGCTATGCACCCACGGTGCTTTTATATACGTGTGTGCGTCTGTGGTGGTGGTGGTGGTGGTGGTGAACTTGGTTATTGCATGTAGATGCCAAAGTTAGGTGGCAAGTATTTATTTAACTAATGTTAAACTGCCATAATACTAGAGCCGTAGCAAATTTCATATTTTATTGAGATGAAGTTTATGATTAATATAACATCACTTTTATTATACACAAGTCACAATTTATTATCTAAACAAATTGTGATAAAAATTATGAAATTTATTGTGTTATTAAACTTATGGTATGCCCGATCCAATTCTAACCTTCTTTTACTAAAAATTCATCCAAGCCCATAACTCAAAACAAACACAAATTCATGGCCCAGTATCTTAAATTATAACCCAAACACAAAACCAGTTTCAAACCAACCCAATTCCAGGTCTGCCCAAAACAAACAAAGCTGAACAATACCAACTCCATTTCAAGCCGAAGCCCAAAATCGCACCGACTCATAGCTCATATTTGGGCTCAATGGTCAATTCTGTAATATAAATTTATCTCAAAAAGATATGAAATTTGCAATTAGTCTAACCCTACTTTAGCTAAAATTCTAACCATTTAAGTTTTAATAAGCTAAAAATTATATTTCATATTATATCTTATTAATTTGTTATTAAAATAGTTTAATTTATGTAAAATATATTGTCTAAATTTCAAGTTCCAACTAAATTTCTCGTTTTAAGTGTCCTTATGGGAATAATTTATTTAATTAAAACTAAAAACTTTTTGCTGAAAGTATTGTATTTAAAGGTAAAAGTTAGTTGAAATAGTACAGTACTGGGAATCATAAATAGTACTAAAAAATGCAGTATGACCCATAAATTGTAACAAAATTAAATTGAATAGTAAAATAAATTGGCAAAAATAATCCATGCCATGGAACTAGCTTTATTGTAATTGAAAAAACAATGAACACTTTAATAAGAAGATGATGTTATAAGAAAGGATTCTCACAAATATCAAAACTTTCTTTTAGCAAAGCATGTCTCGCACTTTAAAGTTTTTTTTTTTTTTTTTCGTTAACTATTGTTGCACACTTAGTTATACATTACCATACACATAACAGCTGAAGTTATACAGTACCATACACATAACAGCTGAAATTCTGTTGAGTTATAATTGAAAAACACAATTTTACATTTTTAACTGAAAGTGTATTTTTAAAACATGATTTTAGCTATTCTATTTGTGTTTACAATCGCTACTTTTATTTTTTTTGAACATGTATTCTCTCCATGGAGGGAGAGACTGTACTTAATTAGAGAGAGACGGATGTAACAATTCAGCCAAAAGGCTACGTATGAACTATAGTTTGACAAGTCACAAAACCTCGTTAAAAGAATAATGATTCCAAATTTTAGCTCTCTAATTTGCATCACCATGTGCCAAATCTTTCTTTGAAACTTGAAGGTTCTCAAAGTCTCCAATGTATTAAATCCAGGCAAAAAAACCAGATTGCGTTAAACAAGTTCTCTGGCTCTTGTCAATTACACTAGGTTAAACTTTTTGTATTTTAAAGGTAGTCAAGATAATTACAACTGATACTTATTAGAGATGGTTTGGAGGTGTCCTATTTTACATGGAAGTTGGGATTGACAGATGAACTAAACAAAAGGCAGGAAAAGGGAAGAATGAGAGACTTGTGGGGTGTCACGCCCCAAACCCAAAAGGGTCCAAAGCATGACAAATACATCCCAAAGGTACCTATAGATTTTTATTTTTTGACAATTCAATCCAAATAAGTCATATCAAGTACAACATCAAAAATTATCATAATAATTTCATTAAAGATACTCCCAAAGTAAGTCAAAGCTCTATGTAATAATTACAAGGACAGTTGGCCACAAAAAAAAATGGAGGTCTAAATAAATATAATTACATATTATTAACTTGTCCCATCAGTGGAAATAAAGTAATAATCACTATAATATACAAAAGAATGAATCAAGCCTACTAAAAAAATTTGTAAAAGAATGAGATGAGACAAAACCCAGTAAATAGCATAATTGCGGGTGAGGGAAATGCAAATTTCATGATGATAAATAATTTACAAAACATGTTTTAGTTTGAGAAATTTTTAACTGAATACTGCAAGATCATTTTCAATAATAAGATGACAAGAATAATCAAATAGTGCCACCCCAAGGCTTCTCAAAAATGATCACCATGAAACTACATAATATATATATATATATATATATATATATATATTTATACTGTGAGCATAACAACATTTTTTTCGAAAACCTGAAAAGCCAACCCAAGCCACACGACATGCCACCACAAAGACAGAATTGTCACAAAGGCATTATACTGCCATAGAAACAAGTCAAAACCCATAAACCACTAGCATGATACGTACCTCTTTTAGCATGTGATATATTGGCCCTGCCTAGCCTCACCCACACCCTCAAAGATTTACCTATCCCCCTATGGGCAGAAGGGGATAACAATCCATGTAGTATCTCTTTTGCATGTGATTTTTTGGCCCTGCTAGCCTCACCCACATACTCAAGGATTTACCTCTTCCCCCTATGGGCAGCAAGGAATGACGTGCCACACTGTATCCCTTTTGCATATGGTCTTTTGTCCCTATGGACAACAAACTCATCCACACACTCAAGGATTTACCTGCATCATGCAAAGTGAAAGGCTCTAACCTAACTCGTCGTCACAAAAACAGGATAATCACACGTCACAAAGACGGGGTAATCACCACCATCATAGCACAAGGGCAAACCCACATCAAAAACTCACAAGTTAAACGTATTCAAATACATAGTTTACTTCCAAGTAGTTTCATAAGATATTTCAAAAACTAAATATCGATAATATTCTCAAAGTCCTCAAAACCATTTCTTGTCAAAATATTTTGTATCAATTTTCCAAGTAACAAGAAAAGGTAAGCATCTTTAAATTTTATAATATACTATAAAATCCATGAATTCATTATCAAAGATTAAATCAAAGATGCTCACATTTTCTATGCCAACAATTCATGCAGCTTCCCAAATGCAATACCAAATATGATACACTTTTCATATATAATCATATATAATAGGGTCACAACAAAACACTTTTTTTTTTTTTTATGAAAACATAGTTCCACAAATAATTTTCCAAAATGTGTTGAAACCAAAAACAACTTTTATGCAACAAGGTTATTTTCCAAAAATCCCATTAAAAAGTTACTTACCTTGCAACTTGCAAAAAACCTAATTCTCTAAGCTCCAATGGAGATCAACTAGAACCTAAATAATATCAAGCAAACTTATCACAATAAGCATAAAGCTTGAAATTGTATCTAGTTACAAATTAGGAATTGCCAAATGAACACTTAATTAGGTAAGCCTAGTATTTAACTTCACAAATTATGTATTTCACTTCCAAAGTTTCTCAACAAATTAATTTACAAGGCATAGACTCCTGTTATACACATAAATCATTCAAGGTATCATCTCTAACATCAAAACCTCCACACATAAGTAATTCCTATAAGATTTATATAATATCATCAAGAGACCCATGACACCATATAATATCCTCCAAGACTAACAATTTAGAACTTCAATTAACTCCAAATAATCAATAAAAATTATATTCACCATCTATTTCACATTAAAAAACCAAAACCTCCAAATCTTCGCTACTTAGATAACCACCATTGTAAAAATTATAAACCCACTTATCAAATAAATCCACCAAGACAAAACCCATACACATAAAAACATGAATATCACTTCCAAAACTCATAAAACCATATGGGTCTTATTATCAAAAAGATTAGAAATTTTTACCTCAAATAAAAGATGTGAAGATGAAAAGGTTCCTAAGAAATTTTTCCAGTGATCTTGCCAAAAAAATGATGGTGGAGATGGTGGTGTGGAGTGGTACCGGTGGGAGAGTGTGAGGGAGTGAGAGGAGTGTTTGTTGTGTTTTGGGAGAAAATGAAAAAGAAAAAGAGAATAAAGGGATGAGGCCGGCCATAGATAGTGAGGGGTATTTTGAAAATGAGTGGTGGGGGATGATGGGGTAGGTGGGAGCATGTGTGGGGCACTAAAAAAATCTGACTTTGTATTTTTTTTTTACTGGGGCGTTACATAGGGTTCCAATTTCAGGGGTGGTGCTGGTCTATTTTCTGCTTTTGCTATTGCTCTGCTATGGCTATGCCTATGCTTGTTGTGCCGCCATTGCCCAGCCCCTCACACTCCCAGGTCTCACTTAGAAAGTTAGGTTTTCTAAATGAATTTAGATAATCTATTGTATTTAATTTATATATAAAAATTTCACAAATTTAATGCTATGTTTATTGTTATTGTTGTTGATATTGACCTAATAAAAATCATAGTAATAATAATAATTCTAACAACCACAACAACAATTATATTGAAGATGATCATATGCGCAATAACAATATGTTATATGTGATTGCTATTTTGGCCCAGAAACTTAATATACATCAGTATAAGTTTTTTTAAGACATTATTCCCTCTCCCCCGTGTGTGTGTTAAAAATATTTAGTATTCTCAAAAAAAAAAAAAAAAAAAAAAACTTCACAACATCATAACACTGGTCATAAATGATTCCTTGACTTTGCATGACAGAATTAATAGAAGATTAAGCAATTTGTTTTGCTTACATTCAGAGTAGTTAGGTAGGATGTTAACTGGCAAGGGTCTAGTCAAGTTCTCAAATTGGAAAGGGAATTGGTCACTAATGCCAAATGTTATAGAAAATAATCCCAAAAAGGCCAAAGACCCAATGCCCCAAAAAATATTTAAAAAAATACAAGCCCGACCCGGGTTTGGTTTCCTACGAAGCCGCATTGCAGGTAATTCCAAAACCAGCCATTGCTCGTTCTTTGAGGATAGTTATGTATCGGAGGTTTGTTAATTACAAGAATCGAAATGTGTTGTAGGCATTTGAATCAACTAGACATCTCCAAATCTTCCTTTTGTCTAGAATGTAAATATTTTTTATTACTGATATTGCCCACTAGGCAGTAAAAATTCTTATTATAGATGCAAAAAATGCACCAAGATATTACTATAGAGAATAAGTTCCACATACTCTATACATGACATGATCTCCATAATGAATATGTATAGTAAAACATTGAGGTTGTACAAAAAGTAAGAAAAAAAAAATCCATTGAGGTGGGATATCAATAATATTCACACACACAAAAAAAAAAAAAAAAAAAAAAAACATTTTAATAAAAAAGGTAAAATTATTACTAAACCAAAAATAATAAATCAAAATATGGAAATTTTGCATGATGAGCTATTCAATTTTTTTTTTTTTGAAAAAAATTACATCAAATTTGTTTAACAAGGATATGTAATTTAATTGTATTACATATATAGAATTTTTATCTAGTTATTGTTATTTTTATTGTTATAATAACAATAATAATATTAACAAAAATAGAAATGATGATGATTATAATAACTAATGATGATGATTAAAATTTAGGAGTTTTATTTATATTTCATGGCTTAAATGGCTTGGAAGCCCCTTAAATAGTAGTATAGATAATAAATTAGTTTGGCTAATGAGTGCCCTTAGAATATTTGTTATGTACCATTTTAAAAAATTTTTAATACAACTTTACAGGAAATATAAAAAACCGTCAAAATATTAGTTTTTTTTTTTTTTCCCCTTAAAAAGTTTTGAAGAATATTTTCCAAACCAATGCTATTAGCTAGGGCATATGTTAAATTTTTTTAATTATAAAGTTATTAATTATTGCTACTAAAATTAATTATTGTTGTTAAGTGAATTCTAATTATTATTGCTTATTAACATAACCTTATGAGATTGGCAAAAGCTTGGGGATTTTTTTGTTAGCTTATCGATAGTCACGAACTGTGATGAAATTATAATTGAATCACATATTTTGATGAAGCCCGATTCCTTCGCCTTATTGATGTATCTAGATCTAAAAGGCTCTAATATTGTTACAAAACCAAGAAGCATTAGTATATTTGCTAGATTATGAAAACTTTACACGTACAATTGCAAAAATCTTCAAGAAATTCCAAGGCTTCCACAATCTATAAGAAGTATGGATGCAATGACTGCACATCGTTGGATCTACCATTATCATGTAGATTATTAAATCAGGTGAGCTCTCTCCCTCTCCCGAGAAGCATTAGTAGATTAGCTAGATTATGGAGACTTTACATGTACAATTGCAAGAAGTTTCAAGAAATTCCAAGGCTTCTACAGTCTATAAGAAGTGTGGATGCAATAGACTACACGTTGTTGGATCTATCATCATCATGTAGATTATTGAATCAGATGACCTCTCTCTCTCTCTCTCTCTCTCTCTCTCTCTCTCTCTCTCTCTATATATATATATATATATATATATATAGACACACACACACACACTAGTTAAAGCAAGGGAGTTAATTTCGTACCGGAGGCTATTTCGGTTTGGCCAGAGGAATGAAATATTTTGATACCGGTTGATACTGTTGTACCGTTTTGAGATTACCGCTATTTATATATTTTGATACATAAATATATATTTGTATCATTTATGTAAGTATGAATTCATTAATTTTTTTGTTTATCAACAAAAAATTCAAAATTCACATATTTTATAAGCCTACATATTAGCTTAAGTACATTAGCCAATATATTAGATTAAATATATGTAGTTATTTATTTATATGTTCATTAACCAAAGCCTATGAACTTTGTAAATTTTTTTCCTCTTTTTATAATCTTTGTTAAAAAAATATTTAAGATTATAAGCCCATATCTTTTAATATCCTAATCTCTAATTAAAGTATAAGTTCATTAATAAATTATATATATAATAGACATATATATATATATATATATATATTTATATTTAAATAATGGTCAGTTGCTTTATTTTTTAAATGTGGCATGTGGTATCATTAAAAAAAAGCATAAATGAAAAAGTAAAAAATAAAATGAAATAAAAAAACAAGGAATGTTTGAAATTGGAATGAGCTTCATGTGTGTGGTTGTGGTTGAAGCACATAGAATGAAAAATCTAAATGACAAAAAGAAATTGAAGAGGTAAATTGAAAATCAAACCTAAGAAATACTATGAAATAAGGGACACTGGGGTTCGTTTGGGAATAATTTATTTAGTTAAAATTGAAATTTTTTTTGTTGAAAGTGTGCTAAAGTATACTTGTACTTTAAAAAAAAAATTTGAAAATGTGAGAAAAGATGAAAAAAAGTGAGGTTTTAAAAAGCTAAACATAAAAGCTAAAATCTATGCTTATAAGCTCATGCCAAGCACACTCTGGGTGAACGAAGAAAGAAGAAAAAGTAGAGGATCATGCCAAAAATGTTCTGACGATAAAGGTGGTGACATGAGCACAAAAAGCCAATAAGTCACTAATAGTTTAAGATCTAAAACCTAAGTTTTTTTCTATTTGAGTCTGGTACTGATATTTTGGCCAAAATCCAATATATACCAAGGTATGGCCAAAATGACCCGGTACAAATCGCCATTTTAACCGGAATGAAACATACCCATTTCTATACTAACTTAGTCACTGGTACAAAAAATTATAACCGGTACGGAGTGGAATTAACTCCCTTGAGTTAAAAGCCTGTGTGTTGCACATGTTTATCATAAATTTATAGAATATATATTTTATCAAATAAAAAATAATGAAATAAATAATTATTACTAGCCTCATTGCATGCACAGAGAGCATGCATGAGGCTTTTTTTTTTTTTTTTTTTTTGGTATAGTGTCATAATTTTCTATTCATCTCAATTTGAAGTTTAAGTGTATATTTGATCATATTATACATTTGAGAAATATGACCAAATATACACTTAAACCTCAAATTGAGTTGAATAGAAAATTATGGCCCTAAACCCATAAAAAAGCCTCATGCACGCATGGAGCATGTGCGATGAGGCTAATTTTTATAAACGACATTCTACCATTTTCCATTTGAGATTTTGATTTATACAAAAAATAACCTCTTATTAACATTTACTTCTATTTATGTCTATTTTGATTTAGTGAACATTTTAGAAAGTTTTTATGGGAAAATTCTAAAAAAGTAAGTAGTTTTTTGACAAGTTTTTCTATTTCCCATAAAAGTCATTTTAAAATTTTCTTAATATATAGAGATATCAAAGGATCTAATGTATTTTCATAGTATATTAATCTACTAAGAATGCTTCTAGTGACCAAAAATATGTTTGTAGGACTCAAAAAAAAAAAAATGATAATACCTATATATAAAAAAATTATATTGTAACATATCAATTGTGCTCTAATGAGAATTTTGTATCTTTGGGAGATTGTTGAATACTTCTTTGTATACTATATTTTTAGTGTATCCTTATTCTTTTTTGTCATTGTTCTTTATTAGAAAATTTAATGATTGATAAAAATCATATCAAACCATATTTAATGATTGATAATATTAATATATATATATATATATATATATATATATATAAAGACTAAATGGATAGACTGCGTTCTTTTATAGGTCAAAGTGTATAACTCTAATAGTTAGCCAATGCTATTTCAATAAAAATAAATAAATAAATAAATTGTTATGAAAAATTTATCATTAAATTTATATCAAGACATGCTTAATAATAAGCTAAAAAGAAAATTTTTCTCTAAATCAAAATTGAGAGGATGAAAGCAATATATCACCATTGGAACCCATGTTATAAAACACAAAATAATTTAAAAAATCATGTCTAAGCATATTTAATGATTGATTCTCAAACCATGATCATATAAATTGGATAAAACTTTAGCAAATTAGGTTAAACAAAAGACAAAAAACTAAACAAAACCTATTCAATTAATGGGGAAAAAAATTAGAGTAAACAAATACATACTGCAAGGTTATAGGTAGAAGAAGAAAAGAATAGAGAAAAAAAAAACCATATGATAGATATTCATTATGAATTATATGATATATATACACTCCACATTAAAGCAGTTGATATGAACAAAAATTCTAATGTTATTTATCTACTTAGAAATTATATGAGCAGAAGAAGATAAGAACAAAACAATTTATATCTTTTTTTTTTTTTTTAATTTACAAAATTTTCTACAATATGGTGAAGTTTCATTTTATTTTTATGCTAGAATCTCATTTGATATAATAATATAGTTTATTACCTCTTTCCTTGGGTTTTCTAGACCTATTTACTTTATTTTTACCTCTTATTATCTCATGGGTTAACTAGCTGTCATCCCTGCTATGTTGGTTTATTGTGCTTGTTACCTCTTTCTACTTCCTTTCCCTTTCATCTTTTCTTATTATTGGACTTCTTCTGCTATTGGGCCTTTGTAAAAAATGGACCTCAATAGTATGCAGCAAAACATTTCTCTTTTACTTTTTTTTTTTCTCTTAATTTAATAATGGTTGCTCTTTAACATCATGCCATAATATATTTAGTGTTGATGAGATTTGAACTCAACTTCTTTATTGAAGACAACAAATTCTATAATTGAGCTAATTGGTTTGGAAACCCACAGCGTTAGGAACAAATCAAAACAAAACTTGTACTCGGACACTGAAAAAATAGAAAGAACGGAAATTTTCAAACGTGTCCAGCGTTAGCAATGATGTTCCAGTAAACAGACCATTGACATCCGTAGCCGTAGGTGATATACTTTGAGAACTTTACGGGCAAAAAGGAAAAAGGAATGTAGAATTTATAGGGATAGTGGGGCACATTATAAATTTAGAAATTACATTAGCAATAAAACTATAAAAGAGATTCTGAGATCCATCTCAAACCCTAACTACAGCTAAAAAAAAAAAAAAGTTATTTTTACTATTAAAATTTAAAATAAAAAAGTTATTTTTTCTATTAAAATTAAAAAAAAAAAAAAAAAAAAAAAAAAAAAAAAAAACTGAAAAATAAAGGTTTTATCATTCAAGCCCATGGCCCAGCACCTTAAATTCTACCCGAAACACAAAACTAATTCAAAACTTGACCAACCCTGGTCCAATACAAACCAATTCTAACAAAACGCAATCCATGTCAAGCCCAAGGCGGAGCTCAAACAACTTCCTCAGATTGGGCCTTTTTTGTCAAATACTAATCTATGTTATAAAATTAGTTACTAAAATAGCAATGAAATAAGCTTTTTTTCAACTTGTCTCTCCAAAATAAGAGTTCTACATTAATTTGAGTATGATAATACTCGCTTTTGAAAAAAAAATAAGTTTCACTATTTTAAAGAAAACTTGACTAAAAACATGAAAATCATGCCATATTAATTAATGCTAGCATAAAATATGTGAGACTTGTTTTGTTGAAAAATTTTGTGTAAAAATAGTTTTTTTTTTTTTTTTAATATTTGGTAACATAAAAAAATGAGTTAAATGGAAATTATGTTTAGTCAACATAATATGACTTATTTTGTAGAAATTGTTTTCTTCTAAATTTCAAATGGCTCACAAATTATTATATGCTTATTTCCATAGTTTTTATAGTTTTTTTCTTACATAATATTTTTGTTTAAAAAGGTATAGTTTCCCAAATCATTTTTTTAATATAAATACCAAACTTTAAAAATAAAAATAAAAAAATTATTAGATCTACCTGAAATTTAAAATTCGTTTCTCAATTCTTTGTTTTTGATCCCCAAAAATAAAATCCTAACCTTAGCCCTAATTTCCATTTTTTCACTCCAATCAGTATTTGCAGAGATTCTCAAAGGCACTGAAGATGGTGTTGGCACAGTTGGGTACGAGCATATCACATGCTCTTTAACAAATAAGCATTGCAACGATAATCGACAAGAATGCTATCAACGAATGCCTTAACAAGGTCACTCGCACTCTCTTACAATCTGCTGTGCAATTCAAGCTCATCCGCAACATGTAGACCAATATCAATAAGAAAAATATAAATTAAATACAATCTGCTGTGCAATTGAAGTAAAAAATAATTAAATAATATAAATTAAAAAAAAAAAAAAAAACTGCCTTGAAGGAAAATATAGAGCTGAATAGCATTGTTACGTGCATGCAATATCTTACAGGGCATAAAGTTTGACTCTATATAAGAAATAGTAACTATTCTATTTGTTAGTTTAGACCCCTGTATGGCGTACGCTTAGATTCATTTAATCTAATTAATAAACCAAATAGTTGCTTAGATTGATTTTTCAGATATAGGTTAAACTCATACAATCATATTACTTAGTGCGGAAATGTAAAGAAGATAGTAATATGATGACCCAGGAAAACCAATAAAACCAACAATTTCAAGGTAAAAAATATCTGGGGAAGAATTAATCTAACTATCCTCAAGATAAACAAATTTACTATGATAGAATGGAAGTTTGCAATAGATTTTTCCCTAAATCTAAAGTTACCTCATGTAGTACTTACTTACACGACTACGTGCAACTTTGAATCCACTGACTCTTCTATCTGAATTTGCTATGCATAAACAACCCACATTTATGACTTTGATCATCAGCAATTGTTGATCATGTATGCAACAAATTCTACAACATTGGATCTTAAGTTTCTTCAAGGAATATTGCCAATAGAAGATTTAAGAGAGAGCTCTGGGTATAAAAACCTTAGATCTATAATAGAAGACACAAGAAGCACTCTTCTCTCTCTAAAAACCACAGCTAGGGTTAGCTTATAATGTTCTTTAAATATTGTAGCAAGCAGATCACGATTTAGGCTTCAAACAAACAAGTTTAGGCTAAGAGGCCGAACTTAAAATTTTGTAGAATCACATCTCGATCGTTTAAAGCTCAGACTCGATCGATCGAACTCTTTAGAATTTGAATTTTTCTTTTTGCAGCTTGAATGTTCTTGTGTTCTGTCTTGTAACACCTTGAGCAATTTCTAATAAATCCTATAAATTCTAAGATCTATATCTAGACAAATTTGTGTTCACAGTTTACCAATTGTTCTAAACTTTAGAACCCAACATACTCAATAATTAAAAAGCTTTAGATTGTACACAACACAAACAAAATACAACCTATGAACAAACATTGAAGAGTACATATCTGGTATCACTCCTGAAAATAAGAAAAACCTGCTAAACATGACAACTCTTGAAAGCAATGTTTGATCTTATGATGCAAAATGCAAAATGTTCCTCTAGAGCTCTTACATGATCGACATAAACCACTAGATCTGGATGGGTCAGATGGCCATTTCTACTTCAACCATTTTTCATTGTTGAGAGTCCAGTGGTTTTTGATAATTCTTTATAATAGATGAAAAATCAATGAAAAGGAATAAAAGTTGGTATATTTTCTTCCCCCCCCCCCCCCCCCCCCCCGGACAAAACAGCCTCACCCCTAATAACAACTTCTGTCCTCACCCCTAATTAATAACAACTTCAAAACAGAAGGGACAACAACCTAACTCAAAAGACTGCAGTTTATTAGGTAATCCTAAAATGGCTGGTGTTGGAGGTATTTTGCGAAATAGTTCAGGATTATGGGTTTCTAGTTTCTCATTGAACTTGGGCATAACTTCTAATAATATGGCTAAGTTATGGGCTATTCGTTATGGTCTCTTGTTAGCATGGAATTTGAGTTTTAAATTTATTTATCTAGAGATTGATTCCACTGGATGTTGTTCCTTTAATCTCTGACTATAGGAATCTTATGACGTAAGTATGAACCATCCCTCTACTTCACATATATCATGATGCCAACGGATGTGCGGATGCGCTAATTAAAAGGAGTCGTCAACAACAAAGCTTTTTGGAAGTTTATGATATATGATCATCTTTTGTATATCCAACATTTGTGTGGAATATGAAGCAACTTGGGACTTGTACAATGTGTGCTTTGGGGGCTTTTAAGCCTTTTGTTGTATAAACTCTTTATTATATATATAATACTCCTCCTTAAAAAAAAATTTAAAAAATAATAATAAAAAAAGTCAAATAAGTTACAATGAAGAGACAATTAAATAGTATAATAATGATATACTTACCTGGGCAGATTGTACAATACGATATATATATATATATATATATATATATATATATATAACTAAGAGAAAATCCAACTAAATTTTAATTTGGAATTCAATTAGAGTCTAATTTTGCATCATGTGTATCATCTAATCTAAGTTTTTAAATTTTTGTACTAAGTTAGTTATTTCAGTGTAAAAATTGGAATTCAATTAGAGTTTAATTTTATGCCACATGTCTCATCTAATGTAAGTTTTTTTAATTTTGTACTAAGTGGGTTAATTCAATGTAGAAAATGAAGAGTTCAATATAAATAAATCATAAAAAACCAAATTGTATACATACATATATATATATATATATAACCAATGCTTAGGAAAAATTTAATTAAATTCAAAATTGAATTTTGTTTTTATTAGCTTACCATACAAATTAAATTTTTTAGATTTTTGCTGTTATTTTTTTTTTTTTTTTGGAACTAATGAGCATATTTTTTATACTATTTTTATTTATATATTTTGTATACCAGGATCTTGAATGTAGCAAATTGTAATTGAATGAATGATTCCATGCACCTATCCTCATTCAATTTAGAAGATACTATTGGACCAATTTTTTTTTTTTTTTTTTTTTGTGTTATATTTAGTAGAATTTCACGGATAGTGATTGTGAATTAATATTGTATATGTACGTAGTATCCAATAGTGATTTTCAAAATTATATACATAATAGCGGTGTAATAAGAAACTTGGCATAACCAATATCATGAAAATTACAAGAAAAAACTATTTTAATACCTTCAAATGTCTTGGTCGAACTAATATTCTATATATTTTATAACCTATGCTAACATCAATAGCACTATTACAATTTATTATTACCATGCGTAAGCACGAGTTACATACTAGTAATATAATAATGATAACTGCATTGTTTGTATAATGTAGAGAATATATGTTGGCTGAAATTTGGAATGAATTGGATGGTTAAACTAATTTTGTTTTTCAAATGGAAGAAATTTCAATTTGGCTTTACGTGAATTGTAAAAGTAGTTGAAATTGAATGTGTGATTTACTGGTATTTTGTCATGTACCGTCCCCAAATAAGGCCAAAATGCAAGAGCAAACAATGTAGAATTACAATCTGCAACTTGCATCTATTATATGTGCTAATCTAATTTCTTAGTTTTGTAATTAGAGATGTATATTTGGATATTATGTGCTACCACGTGTATACAAGGGCAGTACAAATCATGAAATACTTGATCATTAAGACAATGGGTCAATGAAGAAAATTATTATTGTATTAGATTTTAAAGCAGTTGTCATTTTTTGTAATCCTCCAACATGAAGACAAAAAGTGAAAATTTCATTTATAGAAGCCTCTTTCATCACTTGCCAAAAGAAAGCGATTTTTTTCTTTTTTAAAAAAAGAAAGAAATAAATAAGAGGTCGCTTTCTTGCCCTTTTTTTTTTTTAAGTAACTCTCGGGACTCGGGGGAGATAATAGATTGAAGCCTAATTAATCTAAAGCAGTGAAATAGATTGAAGCCTTATTAATCTGAGGCTTCAATCTATTTCACACATCAAACAAACCAAAAAACAAAGAACTAACACTTAAACTAATTCAATCAAGACCAATGCATTATAAATTTATTAAACAGAACTAACAACAAAGAATTTGAAACAAAACTGAAATAAATTAGATTAAATCAAGTAATTAACAAGATTACAACCAAGAACTAACCAGCATGAACGCTTTACAAAAACCTTATGGACTAGAAGAAAATCTAATAAGGAACTAAATTACAAGGTCTCTTGAGAGTAATTTAGTTCTACTTGTCAAAAGTGGTGTACACGAAGGTCGTCAAAATTTCAGAGAATACTTGTTTTGAAGGCCATCAAGATTTCATTTTTTAAGGTGTAAATTTTGAAGGTTATCAAGGTTCGGTTAGACTTTTAAATAATTTTTCTCAAAGTTTTTTAATACCTTTTTCAAGGATTTTGACCCTTGAGAAAAGCCAACTTGTTGTAGTGTGTATTCTCTTTAGAATGGGTCCTTTATTTTATTCTTAAGGTTCCATAATTGCTAAAACTTGTTCCTTCCTCATGTCTCTTTTTCTTTGGTTTGAATGAAAACTTGTCACAATGTTGGGTGCTACTTAATTTGTGACTTCTTAAATCTGCTATGCAACTTAAAACTGTAGCAAATCTATAGATGTTTCACTCAATTGATTTATTTTTAATTAGCTTTCAAAATTAGTTCTTTGAGAACCTCGGAGTTGAAGTATAGTGTTGTTTAGAACTAGGAAGCACAGACAAAGCAAATTGCTTGTCATACTCGTGTCATATGCATACACGACACGGCGTATGCCTGGGGCGTAGCTGCACACGTGTCACAACCGTTTTTTTTTTTTAAAAAAAAAAAATGGGACATGATCAGGATGCGGCACCCGAGAAGTTTAAAGAAAATGACTAAAAATCAAAACTTAAAAACAGCGTGTTTTGAGAGCAGAACTTAATAACAAAAAACCTAAACCTAAATCCCAAAATTTCATAATCTCTCTCTCTCTCTCTCTCTCTCTCTCTCTCTCTCTCTCTCTCTCTCTCCAACGACGGAAGTAGCAAAGTTCAACGGCATGGTTATTGGCAAAAGCAAACCCCAAAATACACTCACATTAGTTCATATATCATTGTACAAAAATATATTTTTGCTATAATAATTATATAAATTTGTAAAAATACATAGATTGATGTGGGTATATTTTTCACATGACATATGTGTGAATCTGACACGTATTCTTGTGTTGACTTGAGTTGCGCAAGTTGTGCAATAAAACAAAAAAGAATGAACTCTAGCACCTGCATTACATTTGTTTGTGTTGGGCCGTTGGCCATATGCTATTGGTCTACTTCTTTTATGCTATCATTTTCATACAAACTGTCAGGATTGAGTTCGGAATCTTTGTCTTCTAGAATAAAATATTAAAAAAAAAAAAAAAGAGCATCTTTGATTCTTTGAGCATGTTTTCATGACTCGATTATTTTTTACACATTTTCTAAAGTTTCTCGAATGGTCCAGTAGTTTGCATTGCAATAATTTTATTAAACAATCAAATCACCAAAAATGGTACGATTTTTATAATTAATTTGATGCAATTGGGTTGAAAACGTGGGATTAGGTTGGAGTTGACTTGTGAATCATTAAAGGGGAATAAGATTTAGAGAGAATTATAGGAATCTTGTAATATTGTTGTAAGCTTACCACAGATAGAGGTAAGTAACATAGACTTTCAATTCTTACACACTTAAACACTTTATATATATATATATATATATATATATATATATAAACCCCACTAGATCACTTATTTTTTGCAATTTGTACCGAAGAAATTACCTTTCACTGTAATTCTAATCTTTTGAAACCAAGAGTAACGTTACAAACACAAACACACACAAAAAACGCAAATTGAACCAAATTATGAAAAAGAAGGGAAGCTAGCCAAGGACGCAAGTATTGGGATAGGTGATTTTCATGCCTGGCCCTTACAGCAAAAGTCAGAATATTATTATTTTTTATATAGTCCTACACAAATTATGAGAGAGAGAGAGAGAGAGAGAGAGAGAGAGAATCTCACGCAGTTGTCTTTAAATTCATGAACCAATAACCGATTCTTCTTCATTGGCAAAGAAGCTAGAAACCGTGAGCCATCTCTTCTTTGTTTTCTTTCTATATTTCATCTTGTAATACTGTTTAAAATCATTAAAAAAAAAAATTTTGAGGGAATCATTTTAAATATTATAAATGTGAAAAAATTTAAGAGTATTAATGGCGTTTTTCAAACAGTAATATATGAAAAGATTAAAATAACAGTGTTGTCAAAGTTTTTGTTTTTTTCTTTTATAGAAAAGATAATGTTGTCAAAGTTAGTAAACTAAAATAAAAAAATTTAAACTTTTTTAAAAAATTAAATGACAAAAAATGACAATTCATTAAATTTAATAAATATAAGTTGTAATTTTTTTTCCCTAAAAGAGTTAACGTGGTTTTGGATCATGAAAAATCAAGTCACAACATCATGAAAAGTCATGAGACCTATAGGATCAATTGTTTAAATAAGAATCATTTATTGAATAATTGGCTTAAATAGTTGAATAAAATCCAATTATTTTAGTTAAACTCAAAAAAATGACCCAATACAAAATAAAACCAGTTGAATTGGTCACATTAGTCATGATCAAACTTCATCTCAACAAGATATGAGTTCTTCTCTAGTATTATTGTCTATATATCTATATATTTATATAATAATAAGCGAACTTGAAAGAAACTCAAATTAGAATTGTAATTTTGTGTCATATGCATGTCCAATTATTGTGTAGCACGTGTTTGGATGAAAAACAAACTTTTGTGAAAGTTTAAGAATGAAAATGATATTTTACCCTAAAATAAATTATACCAGCAATATGATGGGTTGAAAATCTAAATATTGTTTAATCATTTAAATCAAAATACGAGAAACGTTGTAGAATGTTTAGTGTTTGACCTAATGGAAATCCACCAGATCAGAGAGGGATTTTCGAGGTTTTTCTTTATACCTAACATGCCATATATATACATATAATCTGCATATTCTCTACCATTTAAAAATGAACAGGGCTCAAGATGCAAAATCATCTTAGTCACGCATGCATGCGTGATTTATGCCTTCTTAATCATGCATGCATGTGCGTGGTATGTGTAGGGGATGGCCCCTCAAAATTTTGAAAAAAAAAAAAATCCTTATTATATATAAAACTATTTTAATATTTTGAAATTTTAACTTACAAAAATAAGAGGTGGCCTCTCAAAATATTTGAGTTAGTCCAAAGATGCTCTTAAATATTAAAGTAATTAGTCTAATTGTTATAAAGATAATACTTTATTTTTCTCAATTTCATTTTTTTATTGTAAAATGTGCTCTTATTTATTTTATTTTTTTTATCAAGTTTGGCATCAAACATGTCTGAATCTATCTTTTTCAACTCATTATGTGGCCAATGGCAGCTCCAGGAATTTTTTATAGAGTGGTCATTAAGAAACTTAAATTATACAAAATTTAATAAAAAGAGAACTTAATATATTGATAAATAAATAAAAAAGCAAATACATAAAATCTTACAATTTCCTTCTAATAATTTTTTTTTCTATTTTGAAATCATTGCATGATAGTCTCATGATCAATGCTGCAAACTACATCTCTTTCAAAATTTTAGTTAAATAAAATTTTTCTTGGGTCTTTTCTTTTTGTTTGTAAAGACCTAATATATTGTTAAGGGGGTGAAAGTTTTAGGATAAAATTTGGCTACAAACTTAGTTGTAATCTAAGGTTATAACTCTCACTAAACAAATTAACATGGCTACATATTTATGCAAATAGGTGCCCCTTTGGCTGCCCCTTTTATTCCATTACTGATTACTTCTACTGGGGGATTGAAAATCTAACCATTGAATTGAATGTTTTTATGTTATTAAAACACATGTCAAATTTCATGTCAATCAGATATTATTTATTATTTGATCCATAAATATTTTAAAAAAATATATAATTTGAGACTACAAATACTCGAAATTCAAATATTTAATTGATAACATAACTATTTATTTTTTATTTTTTTGAAATTTTGTAAGTATGTATAATATAAGAAAAAGAATGTAATCCAATAGTAGATTTTTCAAAATTCACATCCAATAAAAAAAATATATATTGAGCAGAGTTATAACTTTGGTCTACAAGATTACAATCAAGTTTTTTGTCAAATTTTGTCCAAAGCTTAATTATATTGAGCCTAAAAAATATTTAGGGTAGTCACAAATTTTTTTTAAAGTATAAAAAAATTATAAAATTTTTAAAATTAATATATAATAATTATTTTTTTCCCAAGTCATGGACCACCCTAGACACAATGTGGAGCTGCCACTGTATGTGGTAATTAAACAAGTCATTGACTCATCAAAAAAATACAGTGACTAAAGCTATACATTAAATGCTTCTTTAGTTACCACATAATATGTTAGAGCAAAGTAGCTCCAAACATGTTTGGAGTCAAACTTGTGCCTCCTAATTTTTTAAAATTTCATTAGTTCAATTGAAATATTCTTACACACTTTGGTATAAAATTTGATACAAACAGTCTTGTTATCAATGCTGCAGGCTTCATCTCTTTTAAAATTTTAGTTCAATAGAATAATTCTTGAGTTTTTTTTTTTTTTTGTAAGGACTTAATATATTGTTAAGTGGACCCAAAATTTAATAACAAAATTTGGTTACAAATTTAGGTGTAGCATAAGGCTACAACTGTCACTAAGTAAATTAACATGGTTATATACTTTAAAAATCTAATTGTTGAATTACATGTTTTTTATATTCTTAAAATAAATGTCAAATTAACATGGTTATATACTTTAAAAATCTAATTGTTGAATTACATGTTTTTTATATTCTTAAAATAAATGTCAAATTAACATGGTTATATACTTTAAAAATCGAACTGTTGAATTGCATATTCTTTATGTTCTTAAAATACATATCATTTTTTTAAATATAAATACCAAACTTAAAAAAAAAAAAAATTAAAAAATAATTATTAGATATAACCACCTCTACCTGAAATTTAAAATTCGTTTCTCAATTCTTTGTTTTTAATCCCCCCAAAAAAAAAAAAAAAAAACCCTAGCCTTAGCCCTAATTTCCATTTTTTCACTCCAATCAGTATTTGCAGAGGTTCTCAAAGGCACTGAAGATGGTGTTATTGGCACAGTTAGGTACGAGCATATCACATGCTCTTCAACAAATAAGCATTGCAACGATAATCGACAAGAATGTTATCAACGAATAACTTAACAAGGTCACTCGCACTCTCTTACAATCTGATGCGCAATTCAACCTCGATGAACTTGCCGCTGGTCACAAGTGCAAAATCATCCAACAAATACAAAGTTTTCTCTCTTTTATTTTTTATTTTTTATAAGTTTGTGATAGATTCTATTTATTGTTATTGTTTGTGATTGTTATGATAGAATAATTTACATGAGACTAAAAGTTTGGGCAAAACGGGGTAAAGGATGTGTATACTTAACGGCATAAGGCATTAGCCATTACTCATAAATGACAAAACAATGTCTTTTCTCAATTTCTCCCCTTGAAGTAAAAAATAATTAAATAATATAAAAAATAAAAAATAAACTGCCTTTTAGTAAAATATAGAGCTTAATAGCATTTTTACATGCACGCAATATCTTGCAGGGCATAAAGTTTGACTCTATATAAGAAATAGCAACTATTCTATTTGTTTGTTTAGACTCTTGTATACTTAGATTCGCTTTATCTAATTAGTTAACCAAGTAGTTGCTTAGGTTGATTTTTCATATTTAAGTTAAACTCATGCAATCATATTACTTAGTGCGGAAAAGTAAAAAAAACAGTAATATGATAACCCAAGAAAACCAATGAAACCAACAATTTCAAGGTAAAAAAATCTTAAGGAGGATTTAACCTAACTATTCTTAAGATAAACAAATTCACTATGATAGAATGAAAGTTTACAATAGATTTTTCCCTAAATTTAAAGCTACCTCTTGTAGTACTTACTCATACGACCACGTGCAGCTCTGAATCCACAGACTCTTCTATTTGAATTTGCTGTGCACAAACACCCACGTTTATGACTTTGATCATCAGCAATTGTTGATCTTGTATGCAGCAACTTCTACATCACTAGACCTTAAATTTCTTCAAGAAATATTGCCAGTAGGAGATTTAAGAGAGAACTTTGGGTACAAAAACCTTAGATCTACAATAGGAGACACATTAGTCATGATTAAACTTCATCTCAACAAGATATGAGTTCTTCTCTAGTATTATTGTCTATATATCTATATATTTATATAATAATAAGCGAACTTGAAAGAAACTCAAATTAGAATTCCAAATTAGAATTGTAATTTTGCGCCATATGCATGTCCAATTATTGTGTGGCACGTGTTTGGATGAAAAACAAACTTTTGTGAAAGTGTAAGAATGAAAATGATATTTTACCCTAAAATAAATTATACCAGCAATATGATGGGTAGAAAATCTAAATATTGTTTAATCATTTAAATCAAAATACGAGAAACGTTGTAGAATGTTTAGTGTTTGACCTAATGGAAATCCATCAGATCAGAGAGGGATTTTCGAGGTTTTTCTTTATACCTAACATGCCATATATATACATATAATCTGCATATTCTACCATTTAAAAATGAACAGGGCTCAAGATGCAAAATCATCTTAGTCACGCATGCATGCGTGATTTATGCCTTCTTAATCATGCATGCATGTGCGTGGTATGTGTAGGGGATGGCCCCTCAAAATTTTGAAAAAAAAAAAAATCCTTATTATATATAAAACTATTTTAATATTTTGAAATTTTAACTTACAAAAATAAGAGGTGGCCTCTCAAAATATTTTGAGTTAGTCCAAAGATGCTCTTAAATATTAAAGTAATTAGTCTAATTGTTATAAAGATAATACTTTATTTTTTTCAATTTCATTTTTTTATTGTAAAATGTGCTCTTATTTATTTATTTTTTTTATCAAGTTTGGCATCAAACATGTCTGAATCTATCTTTTTCAACTCATTATGTGGCCAGTGGCGGCTCCAGGAATTTTTTATAGAGTGGTCGTTAAGAAACTTAAATTATCCAAAATCTAATAAAAAGAGAACTTAATATATTGATAAATAAATAAAAAAGCAAATACATAAAATCTTACAATTTCCTTCTAATAATTTTTTTTCTATTTTGAAATCATTGCATGATAGTCTCATGATCAATGCTGCAAACTACATCTCTTTCAAAATTTTAGTTAAATAAAATTTTTCTTGGGTCTTTTTTTTTGTTTGTAAAGACCTAATATATTGTTAAGGGGGTGAAAGTTTAAGGATAAAATTTGGCTACAAACTTAGTTGTAATCTAAGGTTATAACTCTCACTAAAAAAATTAACATGGCTACATATTTATGCAAATAGGTGCCCCTTTGGCTGCTCCTTTTATTCCATTACTGATTACTTCTACCGGGGGATTGAAAATCTAACCATTGAATTGAATGTTTTTATGTTATTAAAACACATGTCAAATTTCATGTCAATCAGATATTATTTATTATTTGATCCATAAATATTTTTAAAAAAATATATAATTTGAGACTACAAATACTCGAAATTCAAATATTTGATTGATAACATAACTATTTATTTTTTATTTTCTTGAAATTTTGCAAGTATGTATAATATAAGAAAAAGAATGTAATCCAATAGTAGATTTTTCAAAATTCACATCCAATAAAAAAAATATTGAGCAGAGTTATAACTTTGGTCTACAAGATTACAATCAAGTTTTTTGTCAAATTTTGTCCAAAGCTTAATTATGTTGAGCCTAAAAAATATTTAGGGTAGTCACAAATTTTTTTTAAAGTATAAAAAGATAATAAAATTTTTAAAATTAATATATAATAATTATTTTTTTCCCAAGTCATGGACCACCCTAGACACAATGTGGAGCTGCCACTGTATGTGGTGATTAAACAAGTCATTGACTCATCAAAAAAATACTATGACTAAAGCTATACATAAAATGCTTCTTTAGTTACCACATAATATGTTAGAGCAAAGTAGCTCCAAACATGTTTGGAGTCAAACTTGTGCCTCCTAATTTTTTAAAATTTCATTAGTTCAATTGAAATATTCTTACACACTTTGGTATAAAATTTGATACAAACAGTCTTGTTATCAATGCTGCAAGCTTCATCTCTTTTAAAATTTTAGTTCAATAGAATAATTCTTGAGTTTTTTTTTTTTTTTGTAAGGACTTAATATATTGTTAAGTGGACCCAAAATTTAATAACAAAATTTGGTTACAAATTTAGGTGTAGCATAAGGCTACAACTGTCACTAAGTAAATTAACATGGTTATATACTTTAAAAATCTAATTGTTGAATTACATGTTTTTTATATTCTTAAAATAAATGTCAAATTAACATGGTTATATACTTTAAAAATCTAATTGTTGAATTACATGTTTTTTATATTCTTAAAATAAATGTCAAATTAACATGGTTATATACTTTAAAAATCTAACTGTTGAATTGCATATTCTTTATGTTCTTAAAATACATGTCATTTCTTTAAATATAAGTACCAAACTTAAAAAAAATAAAAAATAATTATTAGATATAACCACCTCTACCTGAAATTTAAAATTCGTTTCTCAATTCTTTGTTTTTAATCCCCTAAAAAAAAAAAAAAAAAAACCCTAGCCTTAGCCCTAATTTCCATTTTTTCACTCCAATCAGTATTTGCAGAGGTTCTCAAAGGCACAGAAGATGGTGTTATTGGCACAGTTAGGTACGAGCATATCACATGCTCTTCAACAAATAAGCATTGCAACGATAATCGACAAGAATGTTATCAACGAATGACTTAACAAGGTCACTCGCACTCTCTTACAACCTGATGCGCAATTCAACCTCGATGAACTTGCCGCTGGTCACAAGTGCAAAATCATCCAACAAATACAAAGTTTTCTCTCTTTTATTTTTTATTTTTTATAAGTTTGTGATAGATTCTATTTATTGTTATTGTTTGTGATTGTTATGATAGAATAATTTACATGAGACTAAAAGTTTGGGCAAAACGGGGTAAAGGATGTGTATACTTAACGGCATAAGGCATTAGCCATTACTCATAAATGACAAAACAATGTCTTTTCTCAATTTCTCCCCTTGAAGTAAAAAATAATTAAATAATATAAAAAATAAAAAATAAACTGCCTTTTAGTAAAATATAGAGCTTAATAGCATTTTTACATGCACGCAATTTATCTAATTAGTTAACCAAGTAGTTGCTTAGGTTGATTTTTCATATTTAAGTTAAACTCATGCAATCATATTACTTAGTGCGGAAAAGTAAAAAAAACAGTAATATGATAACCTAAGAAAACCAATGAAACCAACAATTTCAAGGTAAAAAAATCTTAAGGAGGATTTAACCTAACTATTCTTAAGATAAACAAATTCACTATGATAGAATGAAAGTTTACAATAGATTTTTCCCTAAATTTAAAGCTACCTCTTATAGTACTTACTCATACGACCATGTGCAGCTCTGAATCCACAGACTCTTCTATTTGAATTTGCTGTGCACAGACACCCACGTTTATGACTTTGATCATCAGCAATTGTTGATCTTGTATGTAGCAACTTCTACATCACTAGATCTTAAATTTCTTCAAGAAATATTGCCAGTAGAAGATTTAAGAGAGAACTCTGGGTACAAAAACCTTAGATCTACAATAGGAGACACAAGAAGCACTCTTCTCTTTCTAAAAACCACAACTAGGGTTAGCTTATAATGTCCTTTAAATATTGTAGCTAGCAGATCACTATTTAAGTTTCAAACGAACAAGTTTAGGCTAATGGGCCGAACTTAAAATTCTACAGAATCGCATCTCGATTGGTCGAACTCTTCCGAATTTGAATTTTTCTTTTTGCAACTTGAATGTTCTTGTGTTCTAACTTTTAGCACCTTGAGCAATGTCTAATAAATCCTATAAACTCTAAGATCTATACCTAGACAAGTTTGTGTTCACGGTTTGCCAATTGTTCTAAATTTTAGAACCTAACGCACTCATTAATTAAAAAGCTTCAGATTGTACACAACACAACCAAAATACAACCTACGAACAAACATTGGAGAGTACATATCTGATATCACTCCTGAAAATAAGAAAAACCTGCTAAACATCACAACTCTTGAAAGGAATGTTTGATCTTATGATGCAAAATGCAATATTACTTGTGCATGTTCCTCTAGAGCTCTCACATGATCGACATAAACCGCTAGATATGGATGGGTCAGATGGCCATTTCTACTTCAACCATTTTTCATTGTTGAAAGTCCAGTGGTTTTTGATAATTCTTCATAATAGATGAAAAATCGAAAAAGAATAAAAGTTGGTATATTTTCTTCCCTTTTTTTTTTTTTTTTTTTTTTTTTAATGAACTACAAAGACAAAACAGCCTCACCCCTAATAACAACTTCAAAACAGAAGGGACAACAACCTAACTCAAAAGACTACAGTTTATTAGGTAATCCTAAGATGGTTGGTGTTGGAGGTATTTTGTGAAATAGTTCAGGATTGTGGGTTTCTAGTTTCTCATTAAACTTGGGCATAGCTTCTAATAATATGCCTAAGTTATGGGCTATTCGTTAGGGTCTTTTGTTAGCATGGAATTTGAGTTTTAAATTATTTATCTAGAGACTGATTCCACTACTGTTATTTCTTGGCTAATTATTGATGGTGTTCCATCACCGGATGTTGTTCCTTTAATCTCTGGCTACAAGAATCTTATGATGTAAGTATGAACCATCCATCTACTTCACATATATCATGAGGCCAACGGATGTGCAGATGCGCTAATTAAATGGAGTCGTCAACAACAAAGCTTTTTGGAAGTTTATGATATATGCCCATCTTTTGTATATCCAACTTTTGGGTGGAATATGAAGCAACTCGGGACTTCTAGAATGTGTCCTTTGGAGGCTTTTAAGCCTTTTGTTGTATAAACTCTTTATTATATAAATAATACTCTTTTGTTGTATAAACTTTTTTTTTTCTTTTAAGAGAAGAAGAAACATATGAAAAATAACTTTAAGGCTAAGGAAATGATCAAATAGACCTAGAAATGTACAAAGTACTACCTGTTTTCTTTTTCTTTTTTTCTTTTTTCTAAACTAAAAAGTGGGTCTACCTTTAATAGACCGCACAACAAATATATCTTACTTGAAAATGCTTTGTTTTTTCTCTTTTTTTTTATTATTTTTTTATTTTTTATAATTTAATAGTTGAGTCTTTTTTTTTTAAGACAAAAAATAGTTGAACCTAGATGTTATAAAAACATCGAGAGATATCAACCAATTAAACTATAAGACTTTTGGCTAAAGAGGCTCATATGATCATCTTTATTGATTAATAAATTTTATATTTCAAATGAAATTTTACAAATTTAAAAATGTATTCAATATTATATCCTTTAAAATAATAAGACTATACAATGAAAAACAAGAAATAAAATCTTAACCTTGAAATGAATATATTGTATGCCCCTTCCATATTTTGAAACATCGATCTCAACTCCTCACAGATGTAAGTGACGTTGTTGCAACCTCGTGCAGCAATATGGATTTTAACAAAAAAGTCAACAATGTTTAGGTTTTATATTATATTATATTATATTATATATATATATATATATATATATAGAATCATAGATTGATAAGTATAGGCTGTTATAACTAACAGTTCTGGGTCAAGAGAGGTGGACCAAGTAAAGCGAAGGACAAAATTTGCTAAATAAAAACATCTTTTAATACCAAGCTGTTATTGAATAAGAAAAGAAGGACAAGAAGTGAAATATTCATGTGGGAATTGCAGTTACATGCTTTCCTATTCTTTTATTCTATTCTTGTCTTTGCTTCTTCTTTTTTTCCCTCTCAAACTAAAATTAAATTCATGAATCAACAAGATGATCACACCAAGTCAACAGTAAAAGCTATAAATATATGAACCCATCAGGATGACATGAGTAGTTAAAATCCCTCTGAGATATGCAGTTAGCTTTAGAATCCCAAAATTTTGTTTAAAATTTTTTATATTATTATTTTCACGGTAGTATAACCAAAACCAATATAAAAAATAAAAATTATAAGTTGCTTTAACAAAAACAAGTCCATGAAACAATATGCAAAAATGAAATATAATAAGAATTAAGAGAATCTTAAAATTCGTGAATAGTGTGTGTGTATATATATAAACAGTTATGTGCAAGATCATTGACGTTGAAATAAAATTTAAAAAAAAGATGATGACAATTATCCAAACAGATCACGACAATGAGTTCATAGTACTTAGACCATATCGTGTAGAAGTTGAAGCCATGTCTGATGTCTCAGTCTCTACCTTCAATATTTGGACAAATTTTCGAAGTTGGTGTTAGATTCTTTTTAGTTTGAGTAAAGTTGTGTGAAGTTGTGATTTACAATTATTTTGTGTTGACTTTAATCTCATGCCAAATTTAATTGTAATTTTGTTCAATCTTATGTACCCTATATTTTATGTAGGATTTCTTTGTAAGGGTTGTGTGTGAGAGAGAGTGTGAAGACTCAAGGCAAATTGAAGAGCAAAGAGTTTTCGCGGGTAACTCGCGAGAAGCCTTCCTGCGAAGTGAAACATGTGTTCTGCACATGACTGAAATGTGAAGAGTCATGACAGATGGTGATAGCTGGATTTCGCGAATGTCTCGTGGGTAAGGCCTTCCCGCGAGATACCTGCGAAATATTCTGTTTTGCCTATTTGTCATATCTGATGCACCAGGTCTTTACCCACACTATATATGCCCACATTACCCACATATGTTGAGAAGTGCTTTCATATAGAAAACCCTAGCCACAAACCTTTGAGATTGAGAGATTGTCATACCCACAATTCTCTACACAATCCATTGTAGTTTTCCTGAACTCTTACCTCTCCATTTTCAAATCCTTGAGAAGTTGATAGCCTAAACACTTACTACACCCATTCTAAGTGTAAAGTGAGGTTTTGGTGTTGCTGGAAAGTATTGGAAGAAGCCATTTGTTTGGTGGATGCAATTGAGCTGAATTGCGTGATCCGAAGAGCTAGAGAAGACAAGGCTTGGAGAAGTCAATTGGTAGCAAGAACTTGGAGGGCTCGAGTACATGAGGTAGACTAAGCTTAGAGGGTCTTTTGTTATTCGTGTACTCCAACTTATTCTCTAGTGGATCGATTTACAGCTTGGAGGGGGGCGGAGAGGTTTTTCGCCAAGTATTTCAGTTTCCTCTTCGATAACACATTGGCATGTTATCTTGTGTTTGCATTCTTCTTCCCTACTCTTTTAGCTTTCATTTTACTGCTATGTTTTGATGAATATGGCTTAGAGTAGTTATGTTGTTTATCCACTTGCATTTACTTTATTCCGTACTTAGTTTAAGTTAGAGTAAAATTAACTGAGCCATAATTTTAATTTGGAAGTCTAACAGCTCTTGTATTTTCACACATTTTTGAGTTTTCAATTGGTATCAGAGCAAGTACATTTGCTGTGGTTTCATTACCTAAGTGTGATTCTAGACCCTTTTTGAGATGGATCAATCTCAATCGCTCAATGCTCCTCTATACTTTGATGGAAGCAATTATGCTTTTTGGAAAGTCCGTATGAGGGCATTTCTATGTTCTATTATTGATAGTGTTTGGGACATTATCGAGATAGGATGGACTAGGCCAAAGGCCGCCAAATCCACATGGGATAAGGTAGCCCTTGTAGTAGCTAATGCTAATAGTAAGGCTTTAAATGCTATTTTCTGTGGTGTTTCCCTTGACGAATTTCACAGATCTCTCATGTTACAGTTGCTAAGGAGGCGTGGCAAATCTTGGAGACGACCTATGAAGGCACCAAGAAGGTGAAGGACACCAAGTTGCAAATGCTTACCACACGCTTCGAAGAGCTGAAGATGAGTCATTCGACTCATTTTATGGGAAGCTAAATGAAGTTGTGATTGAGAAATTCAACTTGGGGGAAAAGACGGAGGACTCCAAGATTGTAAGGAAAATTCTACGATCATTGCCGGAAAGCTTCCGTACAAAGGTTACTGCCATCGAAGAGAGCAAAGACCTTGATGATATTAAAGTACAAGAACTCATCGGTTCTCTTCAAACCTATAAGCTCTCTCTGCCATCTCAAAGAAGAGCAAATATCTTGCTCTCAAGACAATCAATGAGAGATTGGAAGCTCAAGACTCCTTGGATGAGGATGAGGTTGAAAAGGATGTGGCATACCTTGCAAAGAACTTTTGCAAGTTCTTAAAGTTCAAGAAAGATGGAAAGTCTTTTGAGAAGGGCAAATTCTCAAAGTTCAAGAAGGACAAGAAAAACTTCAAGAAGAAGGATTCAAGAGATTCCTCACCGTCTGAAATGGTCATGTGTTTTGAGTGCAAAGGATAAGGGCATGTGAAGAAAGAATGCCCCACGTATTTGAAAGCAAAGGGTAAACTCTTTACAACTACCTTTAGTGACTCAAATGGTTCAAATTCTAACTCAGAAGAAAGCTGTGACAGAGAAGGAAATTACTCCGCATTTATGGCCATTACACCTGTGGACTCATTGGAAGATTTGAACCTTCTAGTGGAAGAACTTGGTGAGTACACCAAAGAAGAGTCTATGGGAATTGGGGAAGAATCTGATGAAGAAGATGAAGGAATCAAGGGATTACAAGAATCCTATAACTCTTTTCTTGAGAAGACCGGAGAGTATGCTAGAATGGCTAAAGCAGCCATCAGGAAAATGAAGAGAGCTAAGCAAGACTACAAGAGCATACTTATAAAGTACAAAGAAACGAAGTGTGAAGTTGAGGCACTGAATGGAGAACTAACCAAAGCTTACTCTAAGATCAAGTTTCTGGAGCTTGAAGTGATTCAAGCTAATGCAAAAGTGGAGTGAGTTGCCTCCAAGAAACTTGACAAAGTGCTTGCACACCAAAAGCCATTTTCGGACAAAAGTGGCTTCAGATATGCCGGAGAGAGTAGTTCAAGCGCCAATATGTCCAAGGAGATGAAATTTATTAAAACTAAGGAACCAATGGTAGCGACTCCAAGTGTTGAGAATGTAAAGGTGGAGAAAAAGCCAAATGGAACTGCTCAAAAGGTTTTGACAAAACCTCAAACTCCATTTGTGGCCAAACCCAAGGCTAAAGGGAAGTCTCTTCCAAAGTCTCAAAGAGGTCCTTAAGTTCAATACTTCTACCACCATTGTGGAGTTCGGGGACACACAAGACATAACTGTTATAAACTTCACGCATGGAAGAAAGCAGATTCTCAAAGGCCAAGAGGACAAGGAAAGGGGAATTGGAACAACAAGCAGTCAAAAGGGCGAGAAGCTGATTCCGGTTTTGGTGATGTGATAAAGATAATTGATACCATCACTTCTTGTTTGGAAAGCTTCAGCCAAAGGTTTGAGAATCACAGCTCTAGTACCCAATCTTCTAGGGATATCACCCCAAACGCACGTGCCATGTGGGTGAAGAATGGTACACATGCATAAGCATTAGACCATGTCCATGCATCAATTCTTCCTATATGTTGTGACTTTGGTTGGTTGTGTGCTTATGTATTTCATTTTAGCATGTTTCTTTTCAAGTTTTTTGTGTACTTGATGTTTTTGTTGATCTTACTTTACATGTTCTGTTTTTTAGTGTGTTGAAAAATTCAAAAACCCATAAAAATTGAAATATCTCTAAAAAGTTTGATCTCTTTTGTTGTGTATATCACATGTGAGTTTGGCCTAGTACCTTCATACTAATGGCATAGTGCATTTACGAGATTAGCTTGTTTTGTATGCACATCTATCTTTATGAGAAAAATCTTGAAATCTATGTGTGACTGTTGTAAATCGATCTTTAAGTTTGTCATGAATGATTGGTCAATAGTCTTGATGGTTTTGATACATGCATAGATTTGTGTTTATATATTTTCCTACACTTTTTATGTTTTTGCTTTATAGCTCAACAAATATCAAATCTCAAAAAAAGATAATGAGCTACAAAAACTGTCGCACATACTAGTATTTGACTAGGAAAAAGGGAAAACGACTTGTATTGAAATGTATGATGTCTAAAATGACAATGGCTTACTCTTAGAATTGAAATATCAAAAATTTCAGGTATCGATCTCAAAATGAGATGTATTCTTCAAAAATGATCAAATGTTATGAATTGTAAAGAAGCCAAATGAAAAACTTCAAATATATGTAATCATTTTCTTGTGGGAGGTTATATATGCTCATTTCTATAATTGAGATAGACCACTTGATTTAGTACTAGTTGTGTATGACTTGATTGAATTAATCATTGAAACTTCACTCTAGACTAAGGGCTATATTCCACATTTGATACTCACACACAATACACAAGACTTTGTTCAATGAATACCTATTTCATTTATGTGATTGTACATGTTCAAATATGATGTGTATGCTCAATTGCTTGTCAATCAAACCTAAAAAGATTTTTGAGTGTTTTATATGTTTTTGAAAGTGATTTTATGCTTTCATGTTTTGAGTTTTTGTTCAAACTGCATTTTTCATGTTTTTCATCAAAAACTCATTCAGAGGCATTTTTGCAGAAGCTCGCGACTAAGCTCTTCTCGCGAAAATGGGTTAGGCAAAGAATGAAAACACAAAAATTCAAACAAAAATTTTCACAACTGTCTCGCAACTATCTCACGAGTAAGTCTTACTCGCGAAATGTTTTGTGCTTCAGAGGCATTTTTCGAGAGTAACTTCACGAGAAACTAACCTGCGAAAAATGCATGTTTTCAATTTTAAAGGGCTGATGTAGACAGTTTTTCAAACTTACTTGTTTTCCCTCACTTCATCTCCCTTAAGCCTTTCTCAACCCTAAATCAATTGTCTCTCAAAAACCCAACTAAATCTCTAGAGTAATCATCCTCAAATCATCTCTAAGGTATGTTTACTTGATCTTTTCTCTTTATTTCATAAGATTATGCCTTAGATTAGAGATTTTGCATGAGTTGGGAATTTTTTTTTTTTTAATAATGTTGGGAACTTTAAAGTTTGTGAAATTTTTTCCAATTTCTTGATTGGGCTTTGTCCCATTTGGTCTATTTGTGTTTGTGTTTGTGTTGGCCCCTTGTGGAAATTTTAACATGTATTTAGGCAAGATTTACTCATGTTCATGCATTACTCACATGTTAGTTCTATAGGTGCATACCAAGTGTTTGATAAAATGCCTAAATGGCATTTTGGTATTGTTTTGGACTCCAATGAGTTCCAAACTTTGGGAATTACAATGATTGGACTTGTTTATCATGTTTTGATCATTGGTTGTGTGTTTTATACACTTTGACCCAAATGTGCTTAGTCATGCCTTACATATACATCACATATGCACACCACATGCACACTTGATGCACCCACTTGTTCACTTATCATGCTTTTGCATTTCAATCATGCTAGATTTATGTTATTACATGTTTGTGTGACATTGTTTTGTTCCTTTTTAGGACATTGTGCTTATTTTTATGAACTAACTTGGCAACTAATCAAGTTTGTGTTCTTGTTTTGTGTTTTTGCACTTGTTGCTTTGTGCATTGTGATTGTTCTTTTGTAGATATCTCCATTTAAGAAATTAGCTGTAAAAGGAAGTAAAAGCAAAGGAAAAGAACTCGTGATTGATATTGATAACCTCTCCTCGAAGTCAAAGAAGACTAGATCATCGACAAGTTTTTATGATCCTGACAGGTTCAGATCATATGCTGCATTTCAAGCTTATGAGAGTTATTTCAAAGATGGTCCTCAGTTGGTTGAAAGGGTTGTTGACCAAGCATCTCCAAATGGTTTGACATCAAGGATTGGAACTACCTTCTTACCAATCTTGATGATACATATGAGAAAATGGTGAAAGAGTTCTATGCAAATGCCATTTCTGAAGGGGGAGAGCTAAAATTTTGGGTTAGAGGAAAGAGTTTCATAGTGACACCTACCTACCTTGCTGACATCTTGCACATCAACCGGCTGATGTTTCCAAAGCCACTGGTATATGATGACTTGAGTCCGGATGAGGAAATACTTTGAGAGACTTTATGAGACACCTTGGAATTTTCTTTAAACGGGAAATCAGTAAGTGTTGCATCTCTATCTCCTGAATTGAGGCTACTCACAACGATCATGTTTCATAACCTCTATCCTCTATCAGTATCGGGTACATGAATCTTGGTCGGGCTTTGTTCCTTCATGATTTGAACAATGATGAAGAGATTGATGTCTGCTCTCATATCTTCCACATATTAAGCAAAATAGTTGAGAGAACTGCTTCAAGAAATTGCCTTCCTTTCTGTCGCCTTATCTCAAAAATTTTGAAGCTCAAAGGCATGCATCCTTCGGAAGATGAGTACCTATACCCCCAACCAAGTCCAATCAACATTCGCACTCTCAATGCTAGAATCGGTCACACACGAAAGAGAGTCATGCTTCTCATGGTAGTTCAAGCTCTAGCTCACATCCCTATGATGAGAAGTTAGAAAATATTATGTCATCTATCCAAGAAATCAACACCAAGCTGTTCGAACTTGCATCTATCATGCACACTCAACACACCCATTTTGACACAAAGTTCATGTCTCTCTAAATTCAATTGGATCAAATTGAAAGGAAGCTAGAAGAAGATAAAGGCTAGCTATTTCATGACAAAAAGGGGGAGATGGTTCATGATAGGGGGAGTGTAATGATAGGGGGAGAAAGAGCTAGATTGAAGAGTGAGCATTGGAGAAGAAGAACAAGAGCAAGAAAAGCCCACTTTTTATATTGCATTCTATTTACATTGGTTTCTTTTAAAGTTTTAAGTACTTTGGTTTAAAACTTTCAGTTTAATATCAGTACTTTATTTTATTTATATCCTTACTTTGTAGCATTTTTTAGTACTTTTAGATTTAGTTGCATAATCTTGAGTACTTCACACTTGTGCCCATGTTGGATCTTGTATCCTTGATACAAATACTTCTTGTATTTCGCATTGGTTGTGTTAGACATGCAATTAATTTGCGTTGGTCTTTATTGCATTGCATGTCTAGATGATCATCTACTAGTTAAATGATTATTGTAGTCATTCTTTAATGACTATTCTTGTCTAATCAACATATGCTTAACTGTTTATATAGTGTTTATTACCTTGATCGCATTTTACTTACTCATATACGTATCATGTATTCAACTTGTCATAAGCTTAATGAAAGTTTTGTTTATGTGTGTTTCAAGTTACAAGTATATCCATGCAAGTACTTCACGGCTTCTAGATTAGGTGTGAGTGAGTTTTACCATTGTTCCTAAACTCACATTTAAGTCTAAAGTCTATTTTAGGGGTTTTGTCATGGGATAGCTAAAGGGGGAGATTGTAAAGTTGTGATTTACAACTATTTTGTGTTGACTTTAATTTTGTGCCAAATTTGATTGTAATTTTGTTCAATCTTATGTACTCTGTATTTTATGTGGGATTTCTTTGTAAGGGTTGTGTGTGAGAGAGAGTGTGAAGACTTAAGGCAAATTGAAAAGCAAAGAGTTTTCGCGAGTAGCTCGCAAGAAGCCTTCCCATGAAGTGAAGCATGTGTTCTACACATGACTAGAATGCGAAGAGTCATGAAAAATGATGACAACTGGTTTTCGCAAGTGTCTCGTGGGTAAAGCTTTCTCGCGAGATACTCGTGAAATATTCTGTTTTGCCTATTTGTCATATCTGATATACCACGTCTCTACCCACACTATATATACCCACATTACTCACATATGTTGAGAAGTGCTTTCAGAGAGAAAACCCTAGCCACAAACCTTTGAGAGTGAGAGATTGTCATACCCACAATTCTCTATATAATCCATTGTGGTTTTCCTCAACTCCTACCTCTCCATTTTCAAATCCTTAAGAGGTTAATAGCCCAAACACTTACCACACTCATTCTGAGTGTAAATTGAGATTTTGGTGTTCCTGGGAAGTATTGGAAGAAGTCATTTGTTTGGTGGTTGCAATCAGGTTGAATTGCGTGATCTGGAGAGCTAGAGAAGACAAGGCTTGGCGAAGTCTGGTAGCAGGAGCTTGGAGGGCTCGAGTACATGGGATAGATTAGACTTGGAGGGTCTTTTGTTATTCTTGTACTCCAACTTATTCTCTAGTGGATCGATTTACCGCTTAGAGGGTGGCGGAGAGTTTTTTTGCTGAGTACTTCGGTTTCCTCTTCGATAACACATCGGCATGTTATCTTGTATTTACATTCCTCTTCCCCACTCTTTTAGCTTTCATTTACTGCTATGTTTTGATGAATATGGCTTAAAGTAGTTATATTGTTTATCCGCTCACATTTATTCTATACCGCACTTAGTTTAAGTTAGAGTAAAATTAACCGAGCCGTAATTTTAATTTGGAGGTCTAAACAGCTCTTGCGTTTTCACATATTTTTGAGCTTTCAATTTGGATTTGTACTTTTTCCCCTATTCTAAGTGAGCACACCTTTAAAAATTAATATTTATAATAATAAAAAATCAATTCAACTTTTTCTATTTTATTATTTAGTTAATATGGGATCAACTATTATATTTTTTGTCATCTAAATTTGTAGACTTTTTATGACATTTGACTTTGAGTAAGCTTTTAATTTTCTATTGGACTAATTATCGCCCATTTACAATGTACTTTTGATGATGGTTAACCTTAGATGTAATCATGCATGTAAATCTTATTTTGAATTAGACTTTTTTGTGCATTAATAATTATATTTTAACCATATATCTATATGGTCTCCTTACCTTTTCAAATTAAATTGTGTAGGTTAGGTTGCTCAAAAAAAAAAAAAACATTGTGCAGGTTAGAAGTTAGTACGTAGTTGATTATGTGTAATTTGCATATAGTGTATTGAGTAATTCACAAATGAGTCTTATTTGGATTAAATGTGTTTTAGTAATAGCTTGCAATGATTTTGAAAAGTTTCTTCTTTAAATTTGTTATCTATTGATTTTTCTAGATCATTGATAGATTTACATGATGCAAAAATCGACCCTTTAACATCTTGTGTAAGTTTACAAATTATCTTTTAAAAAAAATACTTAATATAATAATTTATATACTAAAATAATAAAGGAAAACTGATACCCTTATGTCCCTTTCTTCTTGTAAAAATAAAATAAAAAATAAAAAATCTCCACCCTAATTGAATAATTGCAAAGAACACCCATGTAAAGTTTAACACTATATATAAGAAATAGCAATCATTCAATAATTAAAAGGCTTTAAATTGTACATAACACAACCATAAAACAACCTGCAAAACCTTGAAGAGTACACAACCCTTATCACTGATCCTGAAAATAGGAAAAACCTGCTATATATATACATCACAATACTACTATTCCCAACAAATATTGAGACTTTATTCTAGCTTATAGAAATGTTTGAAAAGCATCTTATTATTACTTGCAGGTGCAGAAGTAGATACCATTACTATTAGCCTCTAATAATCTCCAAGCAAGATGCTAATTATGACAATTATGTGGACGAAGTACGCCATGACAACGGCAAGCGAAATTATTAGAACGATCAGTTGTGCATGTTCCCCCAGAGTTCTCACATGATTGACATAAAGCACTGGATGGGCTAGATGGCCATTTCAACTTCAACCCATTTTTCATTATTGAAACTTCAGCTGCTGCTTCTGTAATTATTGGGATGTTCGCAACAAATTTGCCATCAAACTCTGAGATCTCTCCCACTCCCACCTCTTTCATGAATGAAAGTTTATCACCGTTCTAAACACATTTTATAAAACCATTAATTTTTTTTTATTCAATAAAATTAACCAGTATTATTATTTATAAGAAGAAGCATAACATTTTTTTTTTTGGATAAAAATAAAAAAAGAATGTTAATATTAGAGCGTGCATAAGTTTGGTTGGATTAGATTTAAGATATTTTTCAACCCAATTTGATTCCTTAGAATTGAAAAAGCCCTAATAAACTCGACCCCTATTAATCCTAGAAAACAACTCATAAATACCAAGTTAGGATGAGTTGAGGTAATCTTGTTAAAAGTGTAATAAAAAAAATACTCAACAAAAGAAATGAGTTTTTATTCAACTAACTAAACTTATTTTTAGATAAATGATGAAATTTACACAAATAAATATAATATATATATTCTAACTCTATCAAAATTAAATTAAAAATATTAAAATAAATCAAAATAACAAATTGACACTAAATCTCTAAATTCAAAGATAAATAAGTAGATTTTAAATAAATAATTTTACAACTATTAATGGTGTGGGTTAGAATGAATTACTTATCCAAAAAAATTCAAGGTTTTCCATTTTATAAATCCAATCCAACCCATCAATTCATGAAAAAGACAATTTGTTAAGTCAAATAATATTACTTAATGATATCAAGAATGACAGTATAATCAGTGTAGTTGATGGATTCTTACCCGGTGATTAAAATGATGGAGGGTTCGGTTTCCATACCGGACGAAAAAGTCAGACTCTCCAGTCCAATGCTCAAGCTGTTGATTTTGCTGCCTAAATGGGTGGTCGATAATGAAAACGTAGCCCCAGGCGAAAGTAGGAGAATAAGTGGCGTTGCTTGGTATTACAGAAATGGCATCACCATAGGTGAAGGAGAGGCTCATAGTCATAATTAATAAAACAGAAGAAAGGAGGAGAGTCATATTCTTCGACATGTCTCTGGGTCCTATTGAATGTGACCGATTCAACTGTAAGAGAAGAAATCAAATAAGCTTTAACTCTTATATATCCACGCATGTCACGTTTCAAACCAAGCATAAATTATATATACATACGCATGAAGTAACTGCAGTGATACTCATATACTTAATTAATTGGTTAATTCCAGAAATAGCACAAATATATATGTGTGTAATATATATTCGATAAATATTCAACAGTACTGGTGGTAGGTACCGAATCTTAGCGCTACAAACATATTTTAGAGCTAAAAAATCATCAAATATTATTTATAATTATACCAAAATTTTTAATTAGGACTTAGGACACAACCCAATTATCAGTTCATCACTTAAAAGGTTTTTGGGCATTTGCGTCTGTGAATTAAAGTTTGGAAGCCATGGCCCCCTGTTACTATATATGGTGGCTCTGCCACTGAGGCTTTGCTCAAACCGCCGGGACTAAATCGGGCAGAATACCAATTAAGTCACCGTCAACCAGATTTAGGCCAACCCAACTCCAACGTGTCCCAGCTGATTCCAACTGTTCTAATCACTCACTCGTCGTGTGCTGTGTAAGGTGCCCTGTATGGCCAACCTGTCACTCATTCAGGCCGGCTGGGTGGTAGAGCAATAGATGCGGTCACCTAAGACCTCATGTAAAAAAAAATGCCTCCAAATTCTAACCAATAGAATTATTTATAATCAATAATAAAATATTTTTTTTTATCAAATGAAAAAAAATGCTAAGTTCACAATATTTTTCACAACACTTTTACAACAAATGTCCTGTTATTAATAACAAAAAAATAATTATAGTGGTGTTTTCAACTAGAAAACAAGAAGCAACTTAAAACTTAGAATTTGTTGTGAAAAATATTATGAATATTGCACTTCTAAAAAATAAAATAATAATAAAAGTTGAGTTAGTAAACTTATACAACTTTTCATTCAGGTCTACTATTAATACCACTCTTTTATTTACCATTATCAATCTGTCACATTAACAAATGTGAAAAATTTTGTCAAATTTTTTGTGCCTATAAAATTTCTAAAAAAAAAAAAAGAATTTTACGTAGTTTATGTTAATTAGTAATAATTTTGTATTTAAAACAAGATAATCAATTTTTGCCTTAAGCTTCTAAATGCATCAAACCACCCCTGCACTCATTTAATGCTATTTCTCTATTAATCAAATTCCACACTCAGAACTAAGCAACTAAAATCCCATTCATGCACTCAAAAAATAAGCAACCGAGTTGCACCACTATTATATCTCTTTTCATACTGTTGAAGTATGAAAGTGGCCTAAGTGTTCTGATCAACAGTTTAACTCCATCAAAAATCACAATCAAAACACGAAAACACAAAGTAATACATATAGATTGGAAACTGAAAATCTCAGACCTATATAAGAATAAGAGCTACGATGATCTGAGAAGTCGACAAAAATTAGAAACATAAACGAAAATGGCATCTCTGATTAACACACAACTTTATTTTCTAAAGAGAAATAAAGAAAGAAAACAAAGAAGAGATGGCTCACCGTTTCTGCTTTGCCGATGAAGAAGAATCGCTTATAGGTTAAGAAAGAGAGAGAGATGTATATAAATGTGAAGCTGACATAAATTTAAAGGCCATAGCGTGTGATGCTCTCCCTCTGACAATCTGTATAGGACTATCAAAAATAATAATATTCTGACTTTTGTTCTAATTAAGGACCGGAAGGGCATGCAAGGAAGCCTGAAAGCCACCTCCCCCAGTACAAAACAAAAAATATTTGAGTGTTGGGTTGGATTGGATTCATTGAGATGATGAGTTGTTGTGTTCTTCACAAAGGTTTATACAAAACTTCAACTATAAGTTTCAAATTTAAATTACCAATTATTATTATTATTATTTTTGAGTAAAAGTACTATTACAAACAAACAAGAGTACTAGCTATCATGCATTCTCGGCATGATATATAAGCACGGTGTTAGGAAAAAAAAAAATACAATTTACATCCTATAGGTCTCATGACTTCTCATGATGTTGTGACCGGATTTTTCATTTAATAAATTTAATGAATTGTCATTTTTCGTCCATTAAGTTTATATATATATATATATATATATATATATATATTATAAGATATATTTAGTTATTTTAGTTTATTAACTTTGACAACACTATCTTAAAAAAATAAAATAAAATAAAACTTTTTTTTTATTTTTTATTTTTATACAAAATAGAATTTTTACTATAGTATAATTTAAGTGTATATATGTGTGAAACTTCCTTCTAAATATTTGAATTCTGACCCTTACCCCTCACGCCCCACAAGCATTTAACTTTGACAACACTATTATTTTAATCTTTTATATATTGCTTTTTGAAAAATATAGTTTAATTTATTCTCTTAATTTTTTTTTCACATTTATAATATTTAAAAATGATTTTAAGTATTTACGAGATTAATAGAATGATAGTGCTGTAACTATTGTCAAATTCAATGGACTAAAACAACAACATTTAAATTTGTTAGACTAAAATAAAAATTCATCTTTTTTTTTTCTTTTTTTGATAAGGAAAGAGCAATTCGTTTAACTTATCGAATGCATTTTTTTTTTTTTTTTTTGCCTTAATTTTAATTAGTCCTTGACTCATTTTAACTAATGCTGTAATCAACGTGGACGGCCGGCCTACTCTTGTTTCAATTTCACCCATATTATAAATATATATATATATATATATATATGTATGTATGTGTGTGTATTTATATATAATTTTTTGGGCAAGGGCTAAACTGAAGACGAGCCTTTCCTTATTAGCTGAGTATCAAATATATATAATATATGCTTCTGTTGACTGATTAAAAGATAACAAACTTTGCAATTAAAAAGAAAATATTATTCCAGCATGAAAATTTTGGCCATTCTAATCTACACCGGCCTTATTGGATGACAATCGAATTTAGAGTTGAACTAATTACAACCTACACTATTACCGATAAATCAAAACAAATCTCTTACCCACTAATTAAAAGATGAAAAGAACAGAAATTTTCAAATGTTTTTGCATTGTGGCCAATAACAAATGAAGAGGAGCCCTTCCTTATTACCTAAGAAATATTTTAAAAAATATTAAAAATATATGCTACCGTTGACTGATTAAAAGATAACAAACTACACAATTTTTATAAAGAAAAAAATTATTCCGGCCAGCATGAAACTTTTGTCCACTCTAATGTACAATGGCCTTATCGGATGATAATAGAATCTAGAGTTGAACTAATTAGAACCTATAATGTTATCAATAACTCAAAACAAATCTTTTACCCACTCAAATTTCGAGACGGAAATTCTAGTAAAATACACTTAAAAAAAAAAAACAATAATAGTATAATAATGATATATTTTTTTTATATACAAGATAGAAATTTACTCTAACATAATCTAAGTGTATATATATGTGAAACTCTCTCTTGAAAATTTAAACCCCGACCTTTGATCCTTACACCCCATAAACACTTATCATTGTAAAGTGATCATCACACTAAGGGTGTGCAATAATAATGATATCCTTACTTGGACCAATTATATAATAATAGTATAATAATGATAACTACATTGTTTTTATAATGTAGAGAGTATTTGTTGGCTGAAATTTGGAATGAGTTGGATGGTTAAACTAATTTTGTTTTTCAAACGGAAGAAATTTCAATTTGGCTTTACGTGAATGGCCAAAAGTAGTTGAAACTGATTTTGTGATTTACTAGTGTCTTGTCCTGTACCGTCCCCAAATAAGGCCAAAATGCAATAGCAAACAAAGTAGAATTACAACATGCAACATGCAACTTGCATCTATTATATAATTAAAAATAATTACAATTATATAGTTCAAATTATACATTTTTTTTAAGAAGAGATTTAAATTATACATGATATTTGCTTACACTTTTTTTAAACCATATATTTCTAAAATATGTAATAGTTTCATATAAATATATATATATATATATATATATAATTTATAATCTAATTGGATCTAGACACTTCGGTTTTTACATCTAATAATTCACTTGTCAAAAAAAATTTTAAAAATTAGATGGGACACAAAGTGCAAAATTGAATTCCAATGAAAATTCAATTTAGAATCTAATTAAATTTAGAGTCTTTGATATTTGTACCTAATAATTCACTTGATACACAAATTTAAAAATTAGATGAGACACGTGGCGCAAAATTAGACTTCAATTTAGAATTTAATTTGATTTGATTTTCTCTCTACTTTACCTATTAATATATATATATATATATATATATATATATATAGATTGTGGCCAATAACAAATGAAGAGGAGCCCTTCCTTAGCACCTAAGAAATATCAAATATATATGCTACCGTTGACGGATAAAATGATAACAAACTATACAATTAAAAAGAAAAAATTTATTCCAGCAAGAAAATTTTGGCCACTCTAATCCATAGTGGCCTTATTGGATGATAATAGAAATTAAAGTAGAACTAATTAGAACCTATAATATTACCAATAAATCAAAACAAATCTTTTACCCACTCATTAAAAGAATGAAAATTTTCAAATGTTTTTGCATTGTGACCAATAACAAATAATCATGAATGTCTTTCATGGAAGCATTTTCAAATCCAAGATTGATGTTGAACAACAGAGGAAGTTGCTTAATGCCTGCTCAAAGCTGCAGGTTGAGATGGTACGAAAGTAAACAATAAACTACCCAATTAAATTACTAGTTCACGTTAATTTTCGAAACCCTTTGTTTAAGGAACATTTTAGTAAAATACACTTTAAAAAAAATACAATAATAGTATAATAATGATATCTTTATATATATACATATAAATATATAAATATATATATATATATATATATATATATATATACAAGATAGAAATTCTACTCTAACTCAATCTAAATATATATGTGTGTGAAGCTTTCCTCCTGAAGATTTGAACCCCAGGCTTTGACCCCTATACCCTACAAGGACTTATACTTGTAGAGTAACTATCGCACCAATGATGTGTGATAATAATGATATCCTTACTTAAACAAATTATACAATAATAGTATAATAATGATAACTGCATTTTTTTTTTTATAATTTAGAGAGTATTTGTTGGTTGAAATTTGAAATGAGTTGGATGGGTAAACTAATTTTGTTTTTCAAATGGAAGAAATTTCAATTTGGCTTTACGTGAATGGCCAAAATTAGTTGAAATTGATTATGTGATTTACTAGTGTTTTGTCCTATACCCTCCCCAAATATGGCCAAAATGCAATAGCAAACAAAGTTGAATTACGAATTTACAATATGCAACTGAATCTATTATATGTAACTAGTCTGTAGTCCCGTGCATACGCACGGATACAATTAAAAATAATCACAATTATACAATTCAAATTATACATTTTTTTAGAAGAAATTTAAATTATATATGATATTAGTTTACATTTTTTCTAAACCATACATTTCTAAAATATGTAATAGTTTCTCATATATATATATATATATATATATATATGTATGTATATATAATTTAGAATCTAATTAGATCTAGACACTTCGGTTTTTGCATCCAATAATTCATTGGTCAAAAAAATTAGATGGGACACATGGCGCAAAATTGAACTCTAATTAAAATTCAATTTAGAATCTAATTAAATTTAGATTCTTTGATTTTTGCACTTAATAATTCACTTGATACACAAATTTAAAAATTAGATGAGACAAATGGTGCAAAATTAGACTTCAATTTAGAATTTAATTTGATTTTCTCTCTATTTTGCCTCTATATATAAATATATATGGATCAGAGATGTATTTTTAAATTCTATGTGCTACCATGTGTATACAAGGGTAGTACAAATCATGAAATACTTGATCAATGAAGAAAATTATTAGTAATAAATTCTAAAGTAGTTGTTATTGTTGGGTTTTGTGGAGCCTAGTTTTGCGTGTATGCTTATTCGTGTGATTGTTTTTTCTTTGATATGTGTTTTTCTCTATTTTTGTTTCTCACAGGTTAGGAATTCGGGTTAATTCCCTACAACTAGTATCAGACCCTAGGGTTAGGTTTGAGTGGGAGCAATGACAGAGGAAGCAGGAAAAGCGTCTGGAATAAAAAATTTTAATGGCACAGACTTCGCGTATTGGAGGATGCAAATTGAAGATTATCTTTATGGGAGGAAATTGCATCTGCCTCTTTTGGAAACAAAACCTAAGACTATGAAGGCTGAGGAATGGGCTCTTCTTGATAGACAAGTACTAAGAGTTATCAAGTTAATTTTGTCTAGGTTTGTTGCACACAATATTGTAAAGGAGAAGACCACAGCAGATCTGATGAAAACTTTGTCTGGTATGTATGAAAAACCATCAGCAAACAACAACATGCATTTGATGAAGAAACTGTTCAATCTGAAGATGGCAAAGAACGCATTAGTAGCATAACATCTGAATGAATTTAACACTATCACAAATCAATTGTCGTCTGTAGAAATTGATTTTGATGATGAGATTCGTGCTCTAATTGTCTTGGGTTCTTTGCCAAACAATTGGGAGGCAATGAGGATGGCAGTAAGCAATTCTACATGAAAGGAAAAGTTCAAGTACAATGATATACGAGATTTAATTATGGCTGAGGAGATTCGTAGAAGAGATGCAGGCGAAGCCTCAAGATTTGGTTTTGCCCTAAACCTTGAAACAAGAGGTAGAGGTAATGACAGAAATTCAAATCGGGACAAATCAAAATCTAGAAATTTTAATCAAAACAGAAGTAAATCTAAATCAGGCCAACAAGTATAGTGCTAGAACTATGGGAAAACTAGTCACTTTAGGCGGCAATGCAAAAGTCCTAAGAAGAAGAATGAAGATGATTCTACAAATACTGTAACAGAAGAGGTACAGGATGCGTTACTTCTTGTAGTAGACAGTCCACTTGATGATTAGGTTTTGGACTCAGGAGTTTCGTTTCATACCACTCTACACCGAGAAATCATACTGAATTATGTTGTAGGTGATTTTGGTAAGGTGTATTTGGTTGATGGTTTAGCCTTGGATGTTGTAGGTATGGGAGACGTTCGGATATTGTTGCCTAATGGATCTGTTTGGTTACTAGAGAAGGTTCGACATACTCCTAGCCTAAGGAGGAATTTGATTTCTGTTAGACAACTTGATGATGAAAGACATGCAATATTATTTGTTGGTGGTACTTGGAAGGTTACAAAGGGAGCTAGGGTATTGGGTTGTGGAAAAAAGACTGGTACTCTATATATGACCTCAAGTCCAAGAGACACAATTGCAGTTGCTAATGCAAATACTGATACAAGCCTATGGCACTGTAAACTTGGTCACATTAGTGAGAAAGGGATGAAGATGTTGCTATCAAAAGGAAAACTACCAGAATTGAAGTCCATTGATTTTGACATATATGAAAGCTGCATCTTAGGAAAGCAGAAAAATGTGAGCTTCTTGAAAATTGGCAAGACACTGTAGGCTGAAAAATTGGAGTTAGTACACACTGATTTGTAAGGACCTTCTCCGATTGCATCCTTTGGAGGTTCAAAGTACTACATCACTTTTATTGATGACTCAAGCAAAAAGGTATGGGTTTATTTTTTGAAAAATAAATCTGATGTATTTAAAACTTTTAAGAAGTGGAAGGCCATGGTTGAGACAGAAACAAGTTTGAAAGTAAAATGTTTGAGGTCAAATAATGGAGGAGAGTATATAGATGGAGGGTTCAATGAGTATTGTGCTGCACAGGAAATTAGGATGGAGAAAACCATTCCTAGGATACCACAGTAGAATGGTATGGTTGAGCGCATGAACAGAAATCTCAATGAGCGTGCTAAGAGTATAAGGTTGCATGTTGGATTACCAAAAACTTTCTAGGCTGATGCTGTTAGCACTACAGTTTACATGATAAACTGAGGACCATCAGTTCCCATGGAGTTCAGACTTCCTGAGGAGATTTGGAGCGGTAAAGAGGTAAAGTTTTCACATTTAAAAGTTTTTGGTTGTATTTCTTATGTTCATATTGATTCTGATGCTTATAGTAAATTTGATGCAAAGTCTTAAATATGTTTTTTCATTGGCTATGGTGATGAGAAATTTGGCTATAGATTTTAAGATAAACAAAACAGGAAAATCATCAAAAATAGAAATGTGATATTTAATGAACAGGTTATGTACAAAGACAGGTCAATTGTAGTGTAAGATGTTACAGAGATAGATCAAAAGAAATCTAAGTTTGTTAACTTAGATGAATTGACTGAAAGTACTGTCTAGAAAATAGGTGAAGAAGATAAGGAGAATGTAAATTCACAGGTAAATCTGAGTACACCTGTAGCTAAAGTTCGAAAATCTTCCAGGAACATTAGACCTCCACAGCGTTATTCATTTGTTTTAAATTATCTCCTGTTGACTGATGGTGGTGAGTTAGAGTGTTATGATGAAGCCTTGCAAGATGAGAATTCAAGCAGGTGGGAGTTAGCCATAAAGGATGAAATGGATTCCTTGTTGGGGAATCAGACATAGGAATTGACTGAATTGCCAATAAGAAAGAAGGCTTTACATAACAAGTGGGTATATAGAATAAAGAATGAGCATGATGGTAGCAAACGTTACAAGGCCAGATTAGTTGTTAAAGGGTTCCAGCAGAAGGAAGGCATTGACTACACAGAGATATTTTCTCCAGTTGTGAAGATGTCAACAATTAGACTGGTACTAGGAATGGTGGCTACAGAAAAATTACATATTGAGTAGTTAGATGTGAAGATGGCATTCTTTCATGGTGACTTGGAAGAAGACCTTTACATGATTCAGCCAGAAGGGTTCATTATTCAGGAACAAGAGAATCTAATCTACAAACTGAGAAAGAGCTTGTATGGCCTAAAACAAGGTCCTAGACAGTAGTACAAGAAATTTGATAGTTTTATGCATAGAATTGGGTTCAAGAGATGTGAAACTGATCAATGTTTCTATGTAAAGTTTTTTGACAATCTTACATCATATTACTGTTATATGTGAATGATATGCTTATTGCAGAGTCTAGTATTGAGAAGATTAATAATCTAAAGAAGTAGTTGTTCAAACAGTTTGCAATGAAGGATTTGGGAGTTACAAAGCAAATCCTTGGTATGAGAATCATTAGAGACAAGGCTAATGATACATTGAAGCTTTCACAGTCAAAGTATGTGAAGAAAGTTCTCAGCAGATTCAACATGAATGAAGCTAAACTAGTGAGCACACTCTTGGGTAGTCATTTCAAACTAAGCAAAGAACAGTCACCGAAGACAGAAGAAGAAAGAGACCATATGAGCAAGGTGTCCTATGCCTTAGCTATTGGCAGCTTGATGTATTCTATGGTGTGTACAAGGCCAGATATTGCACATGCAGTGAGAGTTGTGAGCAAATTCATGAGTAAGCCTGGAAAGCAACATTGGAAGGCAGTCAAGTGGATTCTGAGATATCTAAAGGGTTTATTAGATACATGTTTTTGCTTCACAGGTGCAAGTTTGAAACTGCAGGGTTATGTAGATGCTGATTTTGCTGGTGATATTGATAGTAGAAAGAGTACTACTGGATTTGTTTTTACTCTGGGTGGTACAGTTATATTATGGGCTTCAAATCTATAGAAGATTATTACTTTGTCTACTATAGAAGTTGAGAATGTTGCAGCAACTGAAGCTGGAAAGGAGATTGTTAGATTTTAAAGACTTATGTATTTAGAACTCTAATGTGTATTATTATTGGTAAATCATGATCAAAACAAAGTGTTTAGTCGTGCTTAGACTTACTCAAAGTTGGTTCATTTATGTAAAGTTGGATTTAAGTTGATGCAGATTTAATAAAGCATTTTGGCCTAGTTTGATCGATCGAAGCTTAGGCTCAATCGATCGAAGCTTAGGCTCGATCAATCGAAATTCGGGCAAAATGCGTTTTCTGCAGAATTCCAACTCAGCCTTAGTTTATTTAAAAAGTTTAGGGTTTTGTGTTTTTGCCCTAGGTATATAAGGCAAACCCTAGCCACGTTTTAGTGTTGCTCATATTGCTGTTTATGTAAATCTCTTGTGAGATCTGAAAGGAGCTTTCCTTTACACAAGTTTGGGATTATCAAGAAGGAGATTTCTTCAAGAGTTTGATGATCATTCAGTTGCTGCCATAAGAACTTAAAGAAAAATAAGCGAGTGTTCTTGTACTTGCTAGAGAATCCAAGAAAGAAGAAGTCTGTGGTTTCGGAGCTTGCACGTGGTCGTATCAGTAAGTTTCTACTGGTGGGTAGCAATAGGATGTTAGTGGTTAAAGTCCCGTTGAACAACTTCGATTCTTTCATAGTAGATTCAAGTTTATCTTGAGGATAGCTAGATTAAATCCTCCCCAGGTTTTTACCAGTTTGGTTTCCTAGGTGATCATATCATTGTATTATTTATCTTTCCGCTGCTTTGCATGATATGATTGTTTGATTGTGATAACCTAGATCTGGAATTTGAACTAAGTAATAACTTGGCTAATTAACTAGGTTAATCCAATTGTGTTTTAAGGGGTCTAAAAACTAACAAGTGGTATCAGAGCGGGTTGTTCCCTTATTGTTGATCTTTTGATCATTGAGTTGATTCTTGACCCCTGTTGTCATGGAACATGGACATTCTCTTGTTATTCTTCCTCACTTTGATGGGAATAACTATACTTATTGGAAAGTAAGGATGAAAGCATTCCTGAAATCAATTGATGAGAGAGTCTGGAACTCCATCAAATACGAATGGGAGAAGCCCACTACTCCTGTTAGTGAGTGGCAAACTTCTCAAAAAGAAGCAATCGCGTTCAATAGCAAAGCTATAAATGCTATCTTTAACGCTGTTTCTATGGAGGAATTTAAGAGAATCTCTAATGTTGAGGTTGCTCATAGTGCTTGGAATATCCTCTAGACTGTTCATAAAGGCACAAAGGCTGTCAAAATCAACAAATTGCAGCAGTTAACTTCTAAATTTGAAAGCATTAGGATATCTAATGATGAATCTTTCGATGAATTCTATGCTAAACTTAATGATATTGTTAATTCTGCAGATAACTTGGGTGAAATCTATGATCAACCTAAAATTGTTAGGAAGATTCTTAGATCTTTGACTGAAAATTTTAGACCCAAGGTGACTACCATCACTGAGAGAAAGGATGTGGACTCCATCTCTATTGATGAACTTGTAGGAGCTCTTCAATCCTATGAGTTGGACCTACCTAAGACTAGCAAATCCAAATCAATGGCTCTCAAGTCAGTTGATGATGTTGATGTTGGTGGATTTGATGATGAGCTATCTGCTACAGAGATTGCTTACCTTGCCAAAAACTTTAGGAATTTCCTCAGAAACAACAACAGAAGGGCAAGAGATAAGAACACTGCTGAACCTAGAAACTTTAAGAAGAATGATCCCATTAAGGTTAACAACACTGATAAACTTAGAGAAAAAGTAGGTCAATCTTCTAATAATTCTATGGGTCCTCAGTGTTTTGCATGTCAAGAGTATGGTCACATGAAATCTGAATGTCCTACTTATTTGAAATCTAAGGGTAAGGCTATGACTATAACCTTTAGTGATGGTGAAATTTCTGATGATGAGTCTGATTGTGATGAGGGTGGAAACTTCATTGCCTTTACTGCTACTATTGTAGTCAATGAAAGCATATTTGCTGAAGAGAACCCTTCTGATGGGAAACTCTCTGAGGATGCAGATCTTCAAGAAACCTGCAATAAACTTTGCAAAGTTGCTGCAAAAGATGCTATGAATGTTGAATTAAGCTTGAAGGAAATTGCTTCTCTTGAGCTTGATAAGAAAAACTTGCTTGTTAAACTATTCGATGCTACTGAACTTTTAATAATGTAAAGACTGAGAACATGCTTTTACTTGATAAAGTTAAGAATTTGGAACATGAGCTTTCTGTAGCTAGAGAACAATCTAATAGGTCTGCTAGTTCCAAACTTGATCATATGCTTAGTGTTCAAAAGTCTCCTTCTGACAAAACTAGGTTAGGTATTGTAGAAAGCATCAATGTGTCTGCACCCAATTCCACTATCTTTGTTCCTTCATCTTCTTTTGAACCCCCTGTGAGTGAGGTTGTCAAACCCTTAGAAGTTACACCTCCTAGGAAGACTAGGGTTGAACTAAAAGAGTCTAAATCTAAGCAGCCCACCCTTTCTAAGGACAAGTCACATGATAAGCCTACATGGGTTTGTCATTTTTGTGAAAAGACTGGACACATTCGTCCAAACTGTTACAAGCTGCTAAGAGAGTAGACAAACCAAAAGTACCTGTGCCTCAAGTACAAGATCCCATGGTACTCATTGGTGAATTGATAAAGGCTCTAAATCTTTATTCCAATCTTGGAATTGGTAATCATTCTCATATGAATAAGAACTCCAATGCTCGTGGTGCATCTAAAAAGTTTTAGATGCAAAAGGCTCAATTGAATTGAGTCTTTCTGACATGATCCTTATGCTTTATTGCTATTCTTTGTGACCATTGTTTTTTGGTTTTTGTTTTCTCTATTTCTAGAATGTGCATTGCATAACATTCATGCATTTCATTCTTGGTTGTTTTTGTTTATCTTTTTCAAATAAATAAAAAAAAAAAGGAAGAAAAAGGAAGCAAATTGTGTTTTGCACTATTTTCTTGGTTTTTGAAAACAAGGTTGGTCAATTTATTTTCACATAACATGTATTTTGTACCTTGTTAGCTTTGATGAGCTTACTTATTGCACTTTACTAATTAAAGCTTTGTAGTGCATTTCATGTGAGAAAGATGTTTATGGTTTTGATCACTTTGTCTTGATCTTGAAGTTACATGCCTTTGACTGTCGGACTTAAACCTTTTAAGAAATGCATAAATAAATAACCACCTTACCATTATTCACTAGCCAATCATGAACACCTTAGTGCATATCGTAAGATTTTGTGCTCGAGAAAGTGTAGCACATGCACAAAAAGATCATAAGGTGTAGCCTCGGTTTAAATGCTAAAATTGGTGTGTACATTATTGGACTTAAAGCTAAATCAAATAATTGCTAAAATTGGTGTGTACATTATCCTGGCTATCTTAATAAGTTTCTGAATAATTAAAATTTGTGTGTACAATATGAGGAAAAATCAAGAAACTTACATGATTGCAAGCTTATAATCTTGGAGATGTGGGAGTCATATGATGTAACTCTTTTGGTAATAGTCTCTTTTGAATTCTTATGATGAATTTTGTAGACTCTGTGTTTAATTACTACACTCATATCACCTCACATGTATCTCAAGTTTTTGCTAATTGCACACACTACACAAGTTACTCTTTGCTAAACATTGTACATGTTATTGTGTGTGTCTTTGGTCTGACCAACCAAGTTTGCAAATACTTTGAGTTTTTATGCAAAACAATTTTGATCCTTGAAAATCTTATGGAAAATGCTTGAAAATCTTAATTTTAGGAAAACTGGGCTTAAAACTTTATTTTTGAAAAACATTACATCACATACTCATGCATTTTGTTCATCAATTTTAATACTTTGAGGTGTTTCTAAAATGTGTCTTTGTTATTTTCAAAAACTGTGTTTTTTCTCAAAAATTTTGTGAGCCTCTGTCTAATTTGATTGATCCAATCTGTTTTTCAATCAATCGAAATTGTTTTAAAAGTCTTAAGGAAGCCTCTGTCTGCTTCGATTGATCCAATCTATTTTTTGATCAATCCTACGATGCACAAACGTAGCAGCTTCTTCAAGAGAAAGATGAACTAGGGAAAATTTCTTTCAGTCACAATATGCATGTAACAACTAGTGCAACAACCTTTGACGGCCCTTAAAATAATCTTTATATATATCTAGGATTGTGAGAAAAGAAACCTTACATAAATAGCATGGATTTGCGTGAAAAACATATATGAAAATCTAAATTTCATAATTCTCGATAGATATAGCTGTCGAGCTATCTGTCGAGCTTTAATGAACAGTACTTCTTCACTTGATTCATGGACAAATTTGCATGGCTTCAATACTTGAACTTGGACTTGAACTCTTGTTCCTTGAAGTATTAAACACATCCTATATTTACCAAATTACAAGTAAAGTGCGTTTTGTCAAAGGATTCGCCAATTATATATGACATATGTTCATAACAAGTTCCACATATGTCCTCACATGTAAATAGCCTGAGCAAAATGTTAGACATTCATCTGCTAAATACTTTTCTACAATTGACCATTCTGCATGTGCCTCATTACAAGCATAACTCTTAAGCTTGTGCAAATACCTATATTTGAAGGCATAATATGAAATTTTATATAAAAAAATAAAACACTAAGTGTGCAATTTTAATTTAGATCATAATGAAATTTTGTACACTTTACCACTCAACTGGATGGATACATCCATCTGTATTGCACTAGACTTGCAACTTTAGCTTCCTAAGATAGGTGAGTGGCCAAGTGAACCATTACATCAATAAAAGAAGGTGGAAATTTTTTCCCTAATTTACAGAGGGTTATTGTAATTTGGGTTTCAAGACAATCAAAATCATCCACTCATAACACTTTGGAGCACAATTTTTTGAAAAAGTTACTAAACTCAGTCAAAGCATCAGATAGATTTTTAGGTACAAAATCATGCATTGCAAGTGGGAGTAATCTTTTTAGGAAAATATGACAATCATGAGTCTTCATATGAGAAATTTTTCTCTCCTTAATATTCACACATTGAGATAAATTTGCAAAGTAGCTATTCGGAAATTCAAGATTTTTTTACCCATAGGCATAGGGCCCTTTTCTCATCAATTAGGAGTAGCTCTATCTTCCCATTAACCTCTATGGGGTGGAGCAAATTTCGTATGCCCATTTCTTCTAGATCAAGACTAGTGTTTAAAGAATCCTTCAATATACCTTCAATATTCATAATTGTCCTAATAACATTGTCAAATATATTTTTTCCAACATGCATCACATCCAAATGGTGACATAACAAAATTGTTCTCCAATATGGCAATTAAAAAAAAAATGTTATGCTTCTTGCAATTATGAAACATCCCATGCCCTTCTAGCCCTCACTTTTTTCCACTTTTTCCAAATATTATTCACTCTAATGGAAGAATTTGTTTTAACACATGATCATTACCAGATAACCATTTAGGTGTTGTCTTCCTTTCTTTTTTACCATTAAATTGTGACTTCTAATTACACCATTTGTGGTCTAAGGCCAAAAAATGACAATGTCCCATATAGCATATCTTAGATCCATTTCGTAACCCACAATAAGTAGTCTCACTATGACAACACAGACAAGCCAAATTTCTCTTTGTATTCCAACCCAACAAAACAACATATGCAAGAAAGTCATTGATAGCCCACAAGATTGCTTCTCTCATCTTAAAGTTCTCATTGGTTGAAGCATCATATGTACACACCCCATCTTCCCACAATTTTTTAGCTCAACAATTAATGCCCTCAAGAATACATCAATGTCATTCCTAAGATCCTTTAGGCCTGGTATAAGTGATGGCACAAACGAGTAAGGTTCCATCACGCACATCCAAAAGGGAAGATTATATGGAAATAAGATAATAGGCCGGGTACTATATGAAATATTCATATTTCAAAATGGGTTGAACACATATATAACTAATCCAAGCCTAACATTATGTTGATTCATTGCAAATGACTCATGAATTTGGTCAAATTTTTTCCAAGCTTCACAGTCCATTGAATGTTGTAACATTCCATCATTAATGTGGGCATAAACACCCGTGACAGGGTTTTAGGTTTCCCCAAATCTGTGGGGAGTATGACTAGGCCTAGGGTGGAACATGGCGGAAGGTGTAAATGAATTTGCCACCTAGATTCAGTCTATGAATCATAAATATAACGCCTTTGTGGAAGAACTGATCTTTACCAAAGCACGTGCTCAAAGTTTAGGTATGGGGATAGGAAGCTGTTAGGCACCCAACCCCACCCAACCCATAGGTCAGCCTCCACTCATTGTATTTCAAATCCTAATCTCATCAAAGGGTCCTCTAATATGTTATTCTAAACTCACACACTAACATGCATCTAACATCCAAACATGGCAAATGTCTCACACTCAACCATAACCTAAAAGCCCTACCATTCATCTAGTAATATATATCCAAGGGCAGTAACCATATCCAAGGTAGTACATCAACAAAACATTTAATCAAGCATATTTAATCATTCAAACCTAGCATCATGGTATTTATCAATCAAGGAGATCAATCATCATATTCAAAGATGCCTGTTCATATTCTTATGCATGACTTACCTTCACTTATCTCGTTGCACCATAACACTTCAGTACCTATGTATCAATGCATGTTCAAGTTCTTATGAACATTCATACGGTTTAACCAAGACATAAACCCTAATTACCAATTCAACAATCAAAGCATGTGAAACATGTTATTCTACTAATCCTAGACCTAAACATGTGAAAGCTAGACTTAACAAGACCTAAACAGGTCTTAAAACTAAACAAAATTGCAAGAACCCTAAATTTGGGATTTTGGGCACGAGTATGCATACGCATACATGAAGTATGTGTACGCATACCTAGAGTTTGCGTACACATAAATAAAGCATGCGCACGCATACGCACCCAGAAACACAATTTTGAAGCACAAACAAACAACAATCAAACAAAACCTAGCATGCTTCTAATATTTAATCCAACTCTTCATTCAAAACATGGCGAGGCACAACAAAGAAAAAACAAATAAATCAAATCACATTTCTAAACATGTATAACAAATAGATCAAATCACATTTCTAAACATGTATAACAAATAAATCAAATTAATAACAACAAGAAAAAGTTATAAAAATCCAAATTAAGGAAGAGCCATGAAGAGAGAGTCACCTTACTTATAGAACACAACTTGGTTGACATTTTACTGGCCCTTTAGTGTCTATGCAACAAGATCAAATGATAATCAAAGGAATCAAAGTATTCAAAAGTTCATGGATAATCACAACTCAAAATAAAAAGATGTTCGTGAAAAGATTATTTGGAAAAGTTTTTTTGATTTGGATTAGAAAGTAGTTTCTGCCTTAAGACCTCTAGAGAGAGATTTTGAAGAACCAAAAAAACGTTCATAATGTTGTGAGTGTAGAAAGTTCAAAGTTAGAAAAGATTTTTGAAAGAGTTTAGGTGAAAAATCAACTCTCTCTAGCTAGGGTTTGAGTTTGGAGACATAAGGTTTTATTTATATGTTAAAACTAGGGGTTTGGGGGCTTTTTAGACGTCTTTGGAAATTCCCAAGGGTCTAGGGGCCAGCCCACATCAAGAAATAATATTTTGGGCCCTAAAACTAAAGTTCTAGAACCTAGAAAATTGGCCTGCATATTCATGGTCGAGGAATGCATACGAATGCAAGATTCGTGCGTATTCATACTCCCTAAAAACTAATTTCGACTACTTTGATGGCCCAATTTCAAACAGTCATACCTTATTCAGTATAAGTCCAAATTAGGTAAAATTTGTATCCAAATTGAAGCCCAGGATATCGACTTTCTAATGAAATAAACCTCATTCAAAAATTCATTATGAATAAAAAGTTATGATCAAAACAGTGAACAAATGTCATTTTTTAGCACCGGTTTCAAAGCAATTTGAGCACTTTTGAGTTGTGATTATTTTCAAACTATCAAAATAACTTCAATTACCTTTTGTAGACATGTAAAGCTCATCATTAGGACTGGGAACTAAAGTTTATTAATAGGGTACAAAATGAGGTGTCTACAATTAACACATTTTTCATCGTGCTACTTCATAGCTACAACAATCTCTGTTGACATACCGCAAAACCTTCCATGGTACCTTTTTATTTTCTCCTTTACCACCCTTATTTGGCTGCATCTTGAAAGTTTACAAACTGGACAATGAGTCACTTCTGAATACTCCTTATAATAAAATGCACAATCTTTATTGCAATGGGCGTAAACACCCTTGACCGCAGTTAGATGAGTACACATTTTCCTAGGGTAGACCATGGTGGAGGATGTAAATGGAGTCGTCACCTAGTTTAGGTTTAGGAATCATAAATATAGCACCTATTTATGGAAGGACTGATATTTACCAAAGCATGTGTCTTGAGTTTAGGTATGGGGATGGAAAGATGTTGGCACCCAACCTGTGGGTCGACCTCCACTTATTGTGTTCCAAATCTTAATCTTGTTAAAGGAATATTTAACATGTTATTCTGACTCTCACACACTCTAACATCCATCTAAGGGAAAACAACATGGCATAATCATCCCCAACCTAGCATTCATCTATCATGGCATTAAGCATACATTACCAAGGGAAGAAACATCACAAGGCAGATCTGGATAAACACATCTAAACATTTAAGTCATCAAAACTCATGGTATTCAACCAAGCATATTAAACAACTTATATATTCAAAGCTAGAATGCATGTTCATGTGATCTATGCATGACTTATCTCACTGCATCAATAAATCAATGCATGTTCATATTCATATGCATGTTCATGGTATTCGAACAATCTAAAACCCTAATAAGCATCAAAGAGATAAAACAAAAAAAAAAACAAAAAAACAGAGAGATATATACTTAAGGATATGAAAATTAGGTTAAACAGAAGCTAAACATGTAAAAGAAAACAAGGAAAGAACAAACATAATTGAATTAGGGCTTCCAAGCACAAGTGTACCTGCGCATTCCAACTGTATGCATATGCATGCATGAAGCATGCACAACATACATGCCCAAAACTCTAACCTAGAAACTCAGAACAAAAAAAACAAAGAAAAAAAAATCTAACAACTTAGCATGCTTCTAACATAAACACTACGTAAACCTAAACTAAACATATATGTTAAAACATTAAAACATATATACAAACAACAAAAAACAAAGAAAAGTGAAGAGCCAAAGTTAGAACCTTTACCTCAACACTGGAACTCTTTAGAGCTTAATTTTGACTGTTCCCCTCGATCAATCTATTCACAACCAAATCAAAATAGGTTAGCAAACTTTAGAACTCGAAGATCAAGACCAAGGTGAAGACTAGAATGGTTCTCAATCAAGTAAGATTTGACTTGAAGATGTTTTATGAAAAACTCCCTCTTTGGTTCATTATTTTCTAGTGAATCTTGTGTGTTTTGCCACCATTTTTTGTCCCCCTTTGAAAAAGTGCCTTTTTTTGGCTTTAAATGGTCGAAAAATAAGGGTGTAGGGTGGCTCCTAAACGATGTGGGATCCATTCCAAAGCAAAATTAAGTGTAAAAAGCTTTTATTACATAGCTTTTGGAACCCTAGTTGCATGCACATGCCCATGCATGCATGCGTATGCCATAAGCATGCATACACATGGCTTAAGTGAGCGTATGCATACATGTGTATGCATGCGCACACTTCAGGGTTTCTAGCAGCCTTTCTTTTCCAAAAATAGTTTTATTCTTCCAAAAATAAGTTATATTTTTCATAAATACATTCCTCAAGTCAATTTTAGTCTGATTGGCCCCTAAGCTAACCTTAGGCTTTAGAGTACTATCATCATTGGGGAATGGGGGCCCAAGTCATAAGGGGTACAAAATGCAATGTCTACAATTGCATGCATGTATCTTCTCATAATGGAGGCTTAGATCGTTGACAATCTTTTTTTCCTCAAAGTTCAAGCTAGGTAGTCTCTTACACATAGGAAATGCATCTTGCAATAGCTCCATCAACATACTAAAGAACTTGTTGCTCCATGATGATATCACTTGATATGCAATAACTTGACTATGAAGGACAAACTTGAATGCTTTTCACAATCTGGATACAAAGGCTATTTAACCTCTTCTGAAAATCTATAAAATTTCTTTGCATCTCCATTTGGTCTTGTAATTCATTTCCACTTGATTCCCTGTCACTCACCATATGTGGATAAGCATCCTTGATCGTATCAAAAATATCACCATATTGCATACCATCCTCATCATCAACTTCTACTTCACTATCACCTTCCCCATGAAGGTACCAAGTAGTATAATCTATCCTTACACCCCTAAATAAAAGATGATACTAGACCTCATCCGAAGTCCTTCGATACCTATTGTTACAATCAATACACTGACAATAGATTTTCATATCTTCATCTATTGAATGTTTAAATGCATACTCAAGAAAGTTTTCAACTCCATTGCACGATCTAGTAGAAAGATGCATTCAAGATTTATCAACTATCATTTTATCTACACCATTTAAAGCGTTGTATTAATCATAACTAATATTGATGGTGCAGACAATAAATCTTCAAAAGACAATTATACATGAGCTAAGTTTCATACCAGATTGTAACAAAAAACAGAATCTATTTCTTCAATAGAGCTTCTGTAAACAATATCAAGGCCTGCAAAGTGCAAAGGGTATCAATGCTATATTTCAACCATCATGTAAGAAGCAACACCAATCCTTTTACATTTTAAAAAAAAAAAAAAATTAAAAGTACAAGTTTGAATATTGGAACACAATACAAGTTTGAAATTGCCCTTAATGAGGAAAAAAATATCATCCCAAATTAATATGGACTTTTAAAAGGGTACTTAACTTTATGCATGAAGGAATTTGATAAAGGTAAAAGAATTCAAGGTAAATCAACTGCTGAAACTTTCAAATGTATTCAGCTGAGAAAGAGATTATATGATTATTTTAGTACTTACTAATTCACAATAATCTTGAAAGATGTATCTCTTAAGTTGCGAAATTTGACTTGATGGAACTGGCTTTACTGTAATTAAAAAAAAAAAAAAAAACAATGAACACTTTAATAAGAAGATGACGTTATAAAGAAGGTATCTCACAAATATCAAAACTGGCTTTTAGCAAAGCATGTCTCGCAAATTAAAGATTTTTTTTTCCGTTAGTTATTGTTGCACACTCAATTATATACTATCATACACATAAAAACTAAAGTTATACATTACCATACACATAACAGCTGAAATTGTGTTGAGTTATAATTGAAAAACACAATTTTAGATTTTTAACTGAAATCGTATTTTTAGAACATAATTTTAGCTTTTCTTTTTGTGTTTACTATCACCAATTTTTTTTTTGAACATGTACTCTCTCCATGTGGGGAGAGATTGTACTTAAAGAGAGGCGGATGTAACACTTCAGCCAAGAGGCTATGTATGAACTAATAGCAAACATGTTGCAAAACCGAATTTTATCAACTCCTATTTTTACACTGAGGAGGAGGGTAATTAGAAACATAAATATATTATGAATGCACAATGACAAGCACAGACGAGACAAAAACTTACATTAAGTAGTAATATACCTTAGTCAAGAGATGTTTACTTTTCATATACTTTGCTGGTAATGTGGTTGCAAACATTAAGTAACAAGAACAAGGTCAGTCGAGGGAAACAAAAGGAGATAGCAACATCTGGGGCTCAAAGTTTTGCACAAATTTCTCATGACATGGTAAGAAATTCATTACAAGTCTACTGTATTCGTGTATCACATTAGCTGATTTTATGCTTTTGAATCACCGTAAATGTTGAAAATACAATGTAACTTTCTTGTTAGTGGTAGATATAAACTTAGAATTCATGAACACCTTAGTCAATGCAAATGATAAACAATATGACAAATCTGAAAGCAATTGTGTTTATTGTATGAAATTTTGTTCATCATGTAGGCAAAAGATAAAGGGGCTGCGGTTGAGCGCGCTGATGTGTATCTAAAAATATACCGTAAGAGAGATGGGACTGGTGTTACTCCTCATGCGCAGGAGAACATAGTAAGCACAATTTGAATCGAATTTTATTGTATTTCGTGTTTGTATTGTTTATGGTGTGTAATATGCTATTTGCTTATTGTGGGAAAACTTATAAACTAGGATGGAAGAACTTCTACGCCGAGAAGGCGTGCGACTACAAGGAGAGCCTAGTAGTGGAATTCTCTGGTCCACGAACGATGTATATGCTCAGGTGTTTGGTCCAGAGTGCTCTGGACGTGTACGTAGGGTGGGACTTGGAATCACCCCATCGGGAAGAAGTGCAACAAATGCTTCACAGCTCACTTCGACTCCATCGTTGCCAAGCAGAACAACCCAAAGAATTTTGGAGTTGGAGAGCAACTCTGCTAGATTGACTGAGCAACTAGCCCAAGTACATGAACAACTTGCCCAATCAGAAACAAGGCAGCGAGAATCAAAAGCAAGGCAACAACAAATGGCTGAAGTGATTGCGCGCATGGATAGTATGTTCGCCCAACTTGCTGGCAGTAGTGTACCTAATTCGTCAATGTCTCAGGTATGAAATTGAAGGTGTATTTAGCAAAACATTACTCAAACATGTATTATTATGTGATATTAATACAATACCTTTAATATATTTAGGGTGGCAGTGCTTGATGGGGACTCTCCATGGGAATGAAACTGAATCCTCTGGTAAAACAAATACAACTATTCTTTATAACATATACAACTATATTGGAAAAAAATTAAAAACAAAAAATCAAATTATGAAATGTCAATCATGCCTTTTTACATTTGCTAAATGTCAACCACGTACTCCATTATTAATTTAATTGTTTTAAAGGAAGGATAATAATAACAATGTGGTTAATTAGTAAATGGTATACTCGACATGGAGTATTGTTCGCATTTTATTGTTGAATATGGAGTATGTATATATATATATATATATATATATGAATTTGAAGAGAGTAGAATCTATGGTATTGTATGGAGTATGGAAAGATTTAAACTTTCCAAAGTGGAATCTATGTCTTACTCTTAGTCTTGTTTTAAGATGCTATGGTTTTAAATGAATTTACATCAAAAAGACTCCAAACATTTAAGGGATGTTGACCTTGTTAAAGTGTAGCTAGCAAAATACTTGGTTTTGTTTAGAGTCTGTTTGTTTGGGCTTAAAATGTTAGCTTATTTCCGGTGTTCTCATTGTCACAGGTAATTGGCTGTACCATGACGCTTTCTAGAAGTTCGTTAAGGGATGTTTTTATTTTGTGATGTAAAAACCAAAGTTTGTTGGGAACTTTTATTTTATATGTAATTATTTGGATATGTAATTAATCTTTTGGCAACGAACTTGATTGTTTTGTTTATGTAAAATTATGGTTTATGTAATTAATATTTTGGTAATGATTTGATACTATATAGTATCAAATATGCAATTTGTTTTGCTGATATTTTGGTAATTAATGATTTCATATATGCAATTTGTTTTGTTGGTTCAGTATTGTTGCATTTGAGTGTTGGCAGGAATGTGTATGTGGAATTACAGGTTTTGTTTTGGACAGTAATTTGCTTAGGAAGAAAAAAAATATTAAAAAAAAAAAATTATAGCTGCGTTTTGGGCCCCTATAGCCGCGTTTCCACTCAGCGTATAGGTGCGGGACCTATAGCTGCGTTTCAAACGCGGCTCTAACATAATGTATAGATGCGCTTTATATATAAAACGCAACTCAAGACCACCTATAGCCGCGTTTTCTACGAAAACGCAACTATAGGTCCCGAACAATCCACTGTGAAGAACCCGGCTATAGCTGCGTTGTAAATGCAGCTCTATGTTCCATCTATAGCCGCGTTTTAATAGAAAACGCGGCTATAGGTCCCTCATTGGAAGCATAAAAAACGCGGCTCTAGGACAACACAAACGCAACTATATGATTCACCTATAGCCGCGTTTTTATAAAAAATGCGGCTATAGGTCCCTCACCTGGGAGCATAAAAAACACGGCTCTAGGACAACAGAAACGCGGCTATAGTTGCCTTTTGGGCTGCGTTTAAAACGCAGCTCTATGTTACATATAGCTGCGTTTTCATAGGAAACGCGGCTATAGATGTCGCATCTAGGAGTGTAAAAAAACGCGGCTCTAGGACAAAATAAACACGGCTATAGATACCTTTGGGTTGCGTTTAAAACGCAGCTCTAAGTTGCTTTTATAGCTGCGTTTTTGTATAAAACGCAGCTATAGGTCCCGCATTTGGGTTTGTAAAAAAACACGGCTCTAGTATCTCTGAAGCGCAGCTACAGATGCCGGTTTGGGCTGCGTTTTTGAAAACGCAGCTCTAGGTCCCCGCAAGGGGCTATAGCCTCGCCGCATAGGCTGTGTTTGGAAACGCAGCCATAAAAACGCAGCTATAGCATATAGCTGCGTTTTTTATATGCTATAGCTGCGTTTTGTGAGTGCGGCTATAGCCTTATTTTTTTGTAGTGACAAGTCATAAAACCCCCGTTAAAAGAATAATAACTCCAAATTTTAGCTCTCTAATTTGCATCACTGTGTGCAAACTTGAAGATTCTCAAAGTCTCCAATATATTAAAACCAGGCCAGGCAAAAAAAAATAAAAAATAAAAATAAGATTGCATAGAACAAGTTCTATGGCTCTCATCAATTACACTAGGTTAAACTTTTTGTAATTGTAAGGTAGTCAAGATAATTACAACCAATATTTATTAGAGATGGTTTGGAGGTGTCCTGTTTTACATGGAATTTGGGATTGACAGATGAACTAAATAGAAGGCAGGAAAAGGGAAGAAGGAGAGACTTGTGGGGTTCCAATTTCAAGGGTGGTGCTAATCTATTTTCTGCTTTCGCTTCTACTGTGCCTGTGCCTGTGCTTGTTGTGCTGCCGCTACCTAGCCCCTCACACTCTCAGGTCTCACATATAAAGTTAGGTTTTCGCAATGAATTTAGATGATCTAATTGTATTTCATTTATATACAAAAATTTGACATATTTAATGTTATGTTTATTGTTATTGTTATTAATATTGATATAATAAAAATCAAAGTAATAATAATAATTTTTAGAACCACAACAACAATTATATTGAAGATGATCATATGCATAATAACAATGTTATACGTGATTGCTATTTTGGTCCCGAAACTTGATATCAACAACTTCACAACATCATAACAATGGTCATAAATGATTCCTTGACTTTGCATTACAGAATTAATAGAAAACATAACAATATGTTTTGTTTACATTCAAAGTAGTTGGGTAGGATGTTAAGTTGCAAGGGTCTGGTCAAGTTCTCAAATTGGAAAGAGATTTGGTCATGAATGCCAAATGTTATAGAAAATAATTCCCCCAAAAAAGCAGAAGAACCAATGCCCCAAAAAATATTAAAAAAAGACAAGCCCAACCCAAGTTTGGTTTCTTACCAAGTCTCATTATGGGTAACTCCAAACCCAACTAGACCCATTCTTTGATGATAGTTGTTGTATAGGATGTTTGTTAATTATCTATACTACTATTGAAGGGGCTTCTCTTGTTTGGATTGGATTTTTTGGTGGTTTAAAAATACCCCTACATCTTAAGTATAAACAGAGACAAAACTAAAGGATAATCTAATAAAAACACATCTCTAACTCTCACCTACAATATTTCCTACAATTAGGACCATTTTCCTGTTGGTTTTCAAACTTAACTTCAAATGTATTCTGTTTCACAATTTTAAATTTTGACAAAGATAGTATCCAAAACATAGGCAAAGAAGCTGCATAAGGCAAGCATGAACCCATTAAAGGTGATGAGGGTACCTTTCAACTTGGATGAACTGGTTTCAAGGAATAGAACATTGAAGCAGCAACTAAATTTGAAACCAACAATGCTCCTATTACTACTCCCAAATAAAAACACCACATTGAAGTATTTAGGAAGCCCTCTTTACTATGAATTTCGAAGTGAGATAAAATTTGAATAATAGACGCATCAAAGGATCCTTTTTCTAACAATAAGACCAATAACCCCAAATATCAAAGTTGTGACAACACTTCCCTTTTGCTCTACCCGATCCCCCCATCATTAATAATAATTGTAATAAAAAAATGACAATATGATTTTTCTACAAATTTATCCAAAACTAGCCTCTAAGCACAAGCTCAAATGTGTGCTTAGAGGCTAGTATGAATTGAAATATTGTTGTAGGCATTTGAATTGACTGAACATCTCCAAATGTTTCTTTTGTCTAGAATGTAAATGTTTTTTATTACTGATATTGCCTACTAGGCAGTAAAAATTCTTATTATAGATGCAAAAAATGCACCAAGATTCTACTATAGAGAATAAGTTCCACATGCTCTATCCACGACATGATCTCCATAGCAAGAATGTTTAGTAAAACATTGAGGTTGTATAAAAAGTAAGAAAAAAATCCATTGAGGTGGGATATCAATAATATTCACACAAAAAAAAAATTTAATAAAAAAAAGGTAAAATTATTACTGAACCAAAAATATTATAATAATAATAATAATATATCAAAATATGGAAAATTTGCATGATGAGTTTTTTTTTTTTTTTTTGAAAAAAAATTACATCAAATTTTTCAATGAGGATATGTAATCTAATTTTATTACTTACATATAATTTTATCTAGTTATTGTTATTGCTTTTGTTATTGTAATTGTTATTGTTATAATAACAATAATAAAGTTTGTGGCAGATTCGAATTTAGGATTGAGGTCAATCTCGATGCCATGGTTAGTTTTCTATATCGTATGTACTTTGCGTATAGTTTATTGTTTATGATGCTTTGTTTACTCACCTATTTAGAGTAATGTTCATGTTACAGACACATCTAAGAATTTGGAAGCCCATTTTGAAGAATGCTAGCACTCTAGCAAAGAAGTTCTCCATGGAAGTCACACAAGATCTATGTTTATATGTACTCCCTCAAATAGCAGCATAATTAGGTAGGATTTCTTACGATTTGTGTTATCATTGTTGCTAGGTTGAAAGTATTCTATGATATATGCAGATAGCTAATTACTGATTAATAAGCCTACAAGTTGCGTGAGAACTTATTTGGAAATACATGGTAATGGTGGAAGCATTTTTTAGATGGAAATTATGGGAAAATTTTGCTAATAATAATAGATAATTTTTCTGGGCGGTGATTGTTTAATGCAAATTGTTGGGATGGGTTTTAGGGCCAAGAAAGTTGAGAGTTATGGACACAAACTTAAGTTATGCAAGGTTACATGTATTGGTAGAATTGGTTGCGTGTTTAAGTTTGGAATAGGTGTGTATCATAGTGTTTACTAATTGAATTTGAGACATTAACATTAACTTGGCATTTGTTTAGAGAAATTAAACAACTATATGAAAGATTATGTGTTTTGTATGTTTGCTTTTGTTTACTGTGTGTTTTAATATGGATGCAGGTGGGATAATAAATTTGTGCTGTCCTACTAGGCAAGAAGCAAAGGCAACCATGAGATTTCAAAGGGTGATTGGAGATGATAATTTAAATGGAAGTTTTAGCTAGATGACATGACTAACAATTCCTATTAAGAAGAGTATTTAGTAAACCGTATATCAATGATATGTTATAAATGACTAAGTTTGGTTATATATATAGCAAAAAATTGTAAAAGAGTCATGAAGGTAAAATTGAAAAGCTACATACTAATGCTTTTGTAATTACTTATTTGAAATTCAAACCGGTTTCAAAAATATAGTTTGTGGTTTAGAGCATTTTCTGTTTTCACTAATTGTGTTTTGCTTCCATGTACCTGTTTTTAAAATACATGTAAATTTGGTCAAATATTAATTTTTATGCCTTACAGGGAGGAGTACATAAATTTGATTTTGGAAGATGTTGGAAAAGTCAATATCAAGAGGGAGAGCAAAAAATTTAGGTGGGTTCATTTTCTTATTTTCCTTTACTTTTAATCTCAGAAATGTGCATACTCTAAATGTGGTACATCTATTTTGTTATTTGTCGATTACATATAAAAAAAAAAAAAAAAATGTACAGGGTAGATTCTTCTTAAGAGATGCAACACAACAGTCACCTTTCTCTCTCTCTCTCTCAATAGTGGAAATAATAATTTCAGAAATTGTGTAAATTGGCATTATGTTGCCTTTTTAATCCCATTGAGGTCTAGCATCTTTGTTTGCTGGCAATGTTAGAATTTAGATACATCTTGGACATTAAGAACGATTAATGTAATTTATGAAAGATATTTGATTGAATGAGTATGGAATTAACTATATTCGTGTAATTAATTGTATTGGAGTGTACTTATATCAGTTATATATTTTCTAAATATGATCTCATGATATCTCATTGTATGTGATAGGTTTTATTACTTTGTAAATGATAGATTTTATTGGTTTGGTATATAATTTATACCATGATATAAATATATATATATATATATATATTTTTTTTTTTTTTTTCATATTAAGTTATTAATAGTTTTCCCGTGCATCGCACGGGTTAGCGACTAGTATTAACAAATACAGAAACTATAATGATTATAATAACTAACGATGATGATTAAAATTTTGGAGTTTTATTTAGAGTCCATAGATTAAATGGCTTGGAAGCCCCTTAAATAATAGTATAAATAATAAATTAGTTCGGTTAATGAGTGCCCTTAGGATATTTGTTAATATACCATTTTGGGAAAGTTTTTATACAACTGTATGGGAAATATAAAAAGCCGTCAAAATATTAGTAATTTTGAAAAATATTTCCAAACTTAGGACATATGTTAAATTTTTTTCATAATAAAGCTATTAATTATTGCTACTAAAATTAATTATTGTTGTTAAGTGAATTCTAATTATTATTGCTTATTAATATAACTTTCCATGATTGTCAAAACCTTGGGGATTTTTTCGTTAGCTTATCGGTAGTCACAAATTGTGATGAAAATATAGTTGAATCAAATATTTTGATGAAGCCCGATTCCTTTCCCTCATTGATGTATCCAGATCTAAAAGACTCTAATATTGTTACAAACCCAAGAAGCATTAGTAGATTTGCTAGATTATGAAAACTTTACATGTACATTCACAAGAATCTTCAAGAAATTCCATGGCTTCCATAGTCTATAAGAAGTGTGGATGCAATAGACTGCATGTTGTTAGATATACCATCATCATGTAGATTATTGAATCAGGTGAGCTCTCTCTCTCTCTCTCTATATATATATATATATACACACACACACACACATACAAGTTAAAGCGAGGGAGTCAATTTCATATAGGAGGCTATTTTAGTCTGACCAAAGGAACGAAATATTTTGATACCAGTTGATAATAGTGTACCGTTTCGGGATTACGACTATTTATATATTTTTAAACACACACACACACATATATACATATATATATATATATATATATAAATATATATATATATATATATTTGTATTATTCATGTAAGTATGAATTTATTAATTTTTATGTTTATCAACATAAAATATAAAATTCACAAATTTTATAAACCTACATATTAGCTTAAGTACATTAACCAATATTTAGATTAAATATATGTAGTTATTTATTTATATGTTCATTAACCAAAGCCCATGAACTTTGTTTTAAAAAAAAAAATTTCCTTTTTCGATAATCTTTGTTGAAAAATATTTAAGATTATAAGCCCATGTCTTTTAATATCCTAATCTCTAACTAAAGTATAAGTAGAATATATAATAGACATATATATTTTGATGATGGTCAATTGTTTTCTTTTTTAAATGTGGCATGCGGTATCATTAAAAAAAAAAAAGCATATGATGGTCATGTTCCCCTGACTTAGTCTCAACCAATACCCCACACACACACACTGCAGGAAACATTTAAAATAGATCATATAGGGACTCATACACACACTATATTTATAGGGGACCCACCTCCAACCTTTATTACTCAATCTTAAATACAAAGGAAACCTTTTACAAGCTTGGAGAAATACATAGAATTTTCTCTAAGGAAAAATACACTTTGTTGTTGTAACCCCCAACAACCTTAGAATCATATACACATAATTAATTACTATGGCAGTTACTGCCTAGTAACTACCCAGGTCTTGGATATTCTGCCACTTGTGATCTAACTTAGGACACCTTTGACTGACGTTGTCTTGGTCTGCTCTCCATGTTTTCAATCCCTACATAGCAAGTTTGATCATCAGGAAAATAAGGCACTACTTGATAACTACTTGTAACTGCCACTGCACATGTTGCACATGCACAACCTATGTCTCAGCAAATCACAAAGCATTTGCCCATCCTCCTTGAGCCCACACAACATGTTCCCCATACGTTGGGAGGCTTGGCCCATGCCCAAGCCCTCCTCCATTAGCAACATGACATGCCCACATGCAGCACTCATCAAGTAACTGTTATCAACCCATTAGCATCTGTCCATGCATCAAGCCAGAACCCTCCAGCCTAATTCTTTGCACATAGGATCTGATTGCACATCATCATAGTAGCTCAGCCCTACCTTGCACACAAGCCACCAAGCCCACACACAAGCAACCAGCCAACAAGCCACCAATGCCATGCACCACCACATAGGGTTGACACCACCTGTTGCCATCCATGATCAAAACTCACCATGGCCCCAATCTGCCATGGCTTTAGGGCATCATGTGGAGTAAGGTGCCTCTACATGCTACCCCCTCACACTACTCATAGATCCAACTCGAGCAAGGAGACTGGGCATGTCCCCCTCAAAGAGCCTTTCTGAGCATTACTAATCTGGCATGAGAAGCCATCAGTGTGTTGAGAAAGCATGCAGCCAAGTAACTGGCCTAATGTTGCCCAAGCACCCCTATTCCTTATGCCATCATTAGCAATAAGCAAAACTCCTAACAAACCACCCCCACCAGAAGAAGTTAACGTCCTCATTGGTAGGGTATCTTCAAATGCCTTCACTTCCTTTTCAAGCTACCACAGAGTTGACGTCTTCTTCCAACTTGTTTCTAATTTAGTTTCCCCTTTCCACTTTACTAAGTAATAAGTTATCATATTTCCTCCCTTTCGATAACTCGTTACCTTCTTGTCAAGAATTCTATCTACTTCTTGGTCAAACTGCACCATGATAGTAGGTGGGGCATGTCTTGCTTCATTCCTTGTAGGATCTTCCTCGTCCCCATGATAAGGCTTTAGAAAACTCACTTGAATTGTTGGTTGAATCTGCAACCTTTCAGCTATCTTCAACTTGTAAGCAACACTACCAACTCTCTTCATAATTTCATAGGGACCATCATACTTTGGAATTAATCCTCGATACACACTCTCACTTCTAAACTTCCTCCAAATCTATGGATTTAGCTTCAACAGAACTTTGTCCCTAAATTGGAACTCAAGAGGCCTCCTCCTTTTATCCACATACTTCTTCATTCTCTGTTATGCTTTCAACAAACTTTATTGTGCTTCTTGCATTAGCCATAGCAAATATGTATGCTAAAGGACATCTACCCCTTGAACGCTATTCTGCAATCTCATGAGGGGTCAAGGGCTGCTACCCCATTGCCGACTCAAATGGACTCATTCCTATTGAAGAAGATTTATGCAAATTGTAAGTAAATTGTGTTGAATCCAACAAGTCCATCCAGTTTTTCTGACTTATAGTCACATAGTGCCTTAAGTAATCTTCTAACGCAGCATTGATCCTCTCAGTCTGACCATTTGTTTGTGGGTGATTAGCAATAGAAAACTTTAGCTGTGAACCCAACAACCCAAACAAAACTGTCCAAAACTGACCAGTGAAACACGAGTCTCTATCACTCACAATATCTTCAAGCAAACCAAAGTACTTTACCACATTTCTGTAAGACAGATCAGCAGCCACCTCTGTTGTATAAGTACTTGGTTCAACAATGAACACTGCATACTTTTAAAATCGATCAAGCACTACAAAAATTGAATCCATCTCCTTCACTTTAGGCAAACCAGTAATGAAATCCAATGAAACAGAAATCCATGGACTCTTCGATATAGGAAGAGGTTGCAACAAACCAACTTCCTTTTGAGTTAATCCTTTATCTTGTTGATAGACAAGACAAGTTTTAACATGCAACTCAATGTCTAACTCCATCTTAGGCTAATAGTAAGAATGGGATAGCAAAGCATACATTCTTTCCTTACCAAGATGTCCTGCCTATTGTGGATCATAAGTCTCTTTCATCAACTCCCTACAGATCTTCCCACTAGGAACATATAGCTTGCCACCCTTTGCATACAGCAACCCATCCTTAAGCCAAAAGTGACACACTAGGCTTACAGTCACTTCTTGCACCAATTTCTAGTAGATAGCATCAAGCTTTGAACTCTCCTTGATCCTTTTCACAAAATCTTACTCAACTCTGGTCAAGGGAGCAACATACTCTTACACTTGTTTACGATTAAGTGCATCTTCACAAGACCTTTACTGACCTTATGCCCTAGGAACATAATCTCTTGCTGGGCAAAAGCACACTTCTTCTTCTTGACATACAATTTATGTTCCCTCAATCTGGACAACAACTTCCTAAAGTGTTCCAAGTGATCCTCCAGGAACTCGCTATATTTTATTATGTCATCTAAGTAAACCACAACAAAATGGTCTAACTCATAGAATACATCATTCATCAAATTGCAGAATGTGGGAGAGGCATTTGTTAAACAAAAAGGCATAACCAGAAATTCATAGGAACCATACTGAGTTACATAAGTCATCTTTGGTTCATCCCCTTCAGCAATCCTCACTTGCCACAAGCCTGACCTTAAGTCCAGTTTGGTGAAGTAAATGGCCTTGCACAATCTATCAGACAGGTCTTGAATCAAAGGGACCAGATACTTGTTCTTTACCGTTACTTTGTTCAAGGCTCTATTATCTACTCACATTCACAATAAGCCATATTTAGATGGTGAATGTAACCTGCATCAAGCAATTCAGTCAATATCTTTCTCGTCTCAACCAGCTCTATAAGGGACATTCTATATGGAGCCTTCAAAGGAGGCTTGGAACCAAGAACCAACTTGATCCTGTGATCAACAAAATACCTTAATGGAAGGGTCTTAGGCAATTCTGGCATCACATCAACAAACTCCTCTAGCAGTCCAGCAACAACATCTAAAACTTTAATGAACTTGTCCGACTTAACCTCGATCATTGCAGCCAAGTAAGTCATCTCCCCTTTCTTCAGCCCATGCTCAACCTGCATGGCTGACACCATTAGTTTTTTCCCCTTGCTAGTCTTACTATTTCTGATCACATGTCTAGCAGGAACATAGCAGGGCTGCTTCTCATCAAAGATCAACATCACCCTAATGAATGGCAACAAGGCTGCCTTTGCAACCACAAATAACTCATCACCCAAAATTACATCAAAATCATCCAATTGCATGATTAGAAAATTCACCTTTCTTGTCCACTCGCCAACCTTAAACTTCACACCAAAAGCAATTCCAAAAATAGGTTTTGCCTTTAAGTTGACTGCCTTGATCTTACTTGGACGCTTACTCACTTTCAAACCCAATTGTTGGACCATGTACTCAACAACAAAATTATGAGTAGCACCAGTATCAAGCATTACTTTAACCCCATTCCCATTCATCTCCACTTGAACATAAGACAGCCCCGTAGAAATACTTCTTGCACTAAATGCATTCGGCAATTGTAAGAGGTTCACATGACTTGGAACTTCTTCATCAGACTACCCCTTACCATCTTTAGCAACCATGACATTAAGTTTCTCATGCTTAGGGCAATCTCTTACTCGATGAGGGTAGAACTTTCCCCTTTACTCTTGTTACCCCAATTCTTCTTCTACTTATCCTTGTTCTTCTTACCATCTTTATTCTGCTTGTCTTTGCCTTTGTCCTTGTACTTACGTTTCTCATCTTCACCACTTGGCTTAGTGTATTTGTAGTCCACTAAGGCATCTACAACAGACATGGTAGTAGGTAGATCACAAGGCTGCAACCCAGACAAGAAATTGAACAACTTGTCCTACTCAGACATGTTCTTGATATCCAACATTAAAGAACTAAATCTCTTAACATACTCTTGCACCATACTAGTGTGTTTCAATTCTTCAAGGAGTCTCTTGCAACCTAGGTAATGTTGATAGGCAAGAACTGGTCCTTCAATTTTTTCTTTAATGCATCCCACGAGTCAATCTTCCCTCTACCAACATTTGCATCACCTTCCACATGGGTTCTCTACCATAACTTGGCATCTCTTGACAGATACATGCTAGTAATTGTCACTTTCTCTTGATCAAGCAGCCTTGAAGTATTGCTCCATGAACCAAAGGAAATTTTCTAAATCTTTGGCACTCTTAGCACCATTAAAGGGTTTTGGTTTCAAGCACCTTCGCTTTTGTGACCACTTCTCCCTCTCAAGGAAGTCCACTAATTGCCCTTTTCAATAAGGCAATCTCAGCCTCAAGTTGGCTTGTTATCTCTCTTATTGCCCATGCAACAGCCAACACTTCAACTCAAATTAACGCAATATCCCTCTATTTAGTAAGTTCCCTCCTTATCACAGAATTTGTTGTAGAAAGCGCATCCAATCTGGAGAAATACACAAAATTCTCTCTAAGGAAAAATACACTTTTGTTGATACTCCCAACGGCCTTAGGGTCGTATACACAGAAATAACTATTATGGCAGTTACTGTCTAATAACTGCCTGAGTCTTGGACATTCTGCCACTTGTGGTTTGACTTAAGGCACCTTGAACTGATGTTGTATTAGTCTGCTTTCCACATTTTTAGCCCCTACCCAGTAAGTTTGATCATCAAGAAAACTAGGCACTGCTTAATGATTGCTTATAACTGCCACTACACACGTTACACATGCACAACCCATGTCTCAGCAAATCATGGGGCCTTTGCCTATCCTCCAACAACCACAACATGTTTCCCCACGTTTTAGGAGGCTTGATCTATGCCCAAGCTCTCCTTCATCAACAACATAGCTCACACAGCATGCCCATATGCAGCACTTATCAAGTAAATGCTATCAGCCCACTAGCATTTGTCCATGCATTTAACCAGAACCCACCAGCCCAATGCTTTGCATATAGAATCTAATTACACATCATCATAGCAGCTCAGCCCTACTTTTCACACAAGCCACCAAGCCCACACACAAGCAACCAGCCAACAAGCCACCAATGTCATACACCATCACACAAGGTCGACACCACCTGTTTTTGCCCATGATCAAAACCAACTCTGCCCACCATGGCCCCTCTTTGCCATGGCTTTGGGGCATCATCTGGAGCAAGATGCCTCAACATGCTGCCCCCTAACACTACTCATCGATCCAACTCGAGTAGGGAGACTGGGCATGTCCCCCTCAAAGAGCCCTTAAGAGCATTACTAATCTGGCATGAGGAGCCATCAGTATGTTGAGAAAGCATGCAACCAAGTAACTGGCCTAATGTTGCCCAAGCACCCCTATTCCTTATACCATCATCAGCAACAAGTAAAGCTCCAAACAACATGTGTGGTTGTGGTTGAAGCACATAAAATAAAAAAGCTAAATGACAAAAAGAAACTAAAGAGGCACATTGAAAAAGAAACATAAGAAATACTATGAAATAAGGGGCACTAGGTGAACGAAGAAAGAAGAAAAAGTAGAGGAACAGATGCACGAATAGGATGAAGAAAAAGAAGAAGAAAGGGCATTTGGTATAGGAAACATGGAAAAAATGTTCTGGCGATAAAGGTAGTGACATGAGCACAAAAAGCTAATAAGTCACTGAGAGTTTCAGTGCTAAAACTTGATTATTTTTTTTTTCTAATTTGGTTCGGTACTAATATTTAGGTTGAAATTTGATATATACTCCAGTATGGCCAAAATGACCCGGTACAAGCCAGCATTTTAACTGGAACGAAACAAATCATTTTCTGTATCGACTTAGCCATCGGTACAAAAAATTTTGACCGTACCGACTGATACAAAATTAATTCGTTGAGTTAAAGGTCCGTGCATTGCACAGTTTTATTATAAATTTATAAAATATATATTTTATAAGATAAACAATAACAAAATAAATAACTATTATAATAACAAAAGACATAAATTGTATTGGTATAATAACTATCAATTATAAAATGATAACACTTATATAAAAATATATATATATATATATATATATATATAAAATTATGTAACATACCAATTGTGCTCTAATGAGAATTTTGTATTTTTGGGAGATTGTTGAATACTTCTTTGTACACTATATTTTAAGTGTATCATTGTTCTTTATTGGAATATTTAATGATTGATAAAAATCATATCAAACCATATTTAATGATTGATAATATATATCTATATATATATATATATATATATATATAACACTTGTAGGGGCAAAGGCCCAAGGCCCAAAATCATACAGTGGGCCTTAGGCCTCATACGGGATGGTCAACCATGTTCGAGGAGAGGGCGTAGATACCGAAAGGGCTCTCGGCCTAGTTTTTGTGGGCCTGAAGATGTTTAGAAGGCAGTCTGAGGAGGAATGTCTCCTCAGACGTAATAAATATGGCTCAAACATGCATTCTACCTACTAGAAGGACCCATCCCTACGGGCATTAGTAACAAGGATGAGTCCCACAGGCCCATAGGAAGGAAGGAAGCATAGGGTGTCCAAGGAGAGACTGCAACTACCACATTAAATGCATTACAGCTACTTTTCTAGCCACATTAATGTAGAGGGGACCTATGAACAGTGCTGCCTTGACTACCACCACTCACAGAAAGATGGGGGGATGTCTGATGGGACAAGCACTCAAGTGAGGGTCCAGATAATCAACAAGTGTAAGGCCATGATGGCTTCAAAAGGACTATATAAGAAAGGTGAGTCCCCATGAAGAAGGGGACAGAGAAAAAAGAAAATTAAAATAGAAGAACAGTGCAAGAACCATAGTCTTTGATCAAGGACCCGTATAATTCCACGCGTCTCCTCGGACTGAGAATCTATGGACATGAAGGGGATTTTCCCACTTTCAATTGTTGTATGGCCCAACTCTAGTTAGAATACACTTTGTTAAGGCCTAGTTCTATAGCCCACTCTCTACGAATTCATTGTTTCTGGGCTCCTTGGACCAGAACCCCATATTTGTTAGGCCTAGGCTCTAAATTGTGACCCTACAACACTAAATGGGCAAACTGCCTTCTTTTATAGGTCAAGTGTACAACTTTGATAATTAGCTATTTCAATTATATAAAAAAAAAAAAAAAAATCAAATTGTTATGAATAATTTATCATTAAATTTATATCAACAACAAATCTTAGGAAATAGTATGGTTAACACTTAGAATTAACCAAATCTTACTCTCTTTTTCCCACAAATGATGCCAACTGATAGTGTTGAAAAATCAATGGGCTAAACGGGCCAAGCTTCAACAGCAATTTTGTGACCTGAAAAGAAAAAAACTATTAAAGGAAACTGGGATGAAACGGGCAAGGACCCTCCAATGGTTAAGTTAGTTCTCTTTTTTGGGAAATAAGTATGGAGAGTGTATAATTGGTTTAACATACCTTAGTTTGTTGAGGGTGGATCCCTTTTATAGAGAACTTGGAGTGGGTCTACTTGTTTGGTTTCACTAATATCACAAAAGATGTGTGGATTTCGTGGAGCATTGCATAAGAGACAAGTGCACTTAGTAGAATGTGGGAGAGAACTTTGAGGAGTTTATCCCACATTTAGGAAACTGAAATCTGGTTACTCATATTGAACAATCAGGATGCTTAATATTTTTCTAAGTTTTTATACTCAAGTATATTCTGCTCTTGAACTACTATCAAGACCCTTTCAATCTCTTTGTGCACTTGCTCCTTGTTATTTCTCTAAATTTTCCTTTAGGGTTCATCCTAGATGTTGTTGGGTTTAGACGATCTTTATGGACGAACTAGACTTTGTATTTTACTATCAGTTGCCCCCTTATCCATAATTTGTCTTACATTTTTATGTTGTTTTCTAATATGTTATTTTACAAGTGGCACTTAATGATTTGTTGACAACTTGTAGATGTGGCATCATAGATGGCGTTGGATTTTTTAGTGGAGCTGATGAAACGTGGCGGAGTATCATTGGCTAAGAAGTCGAGATACTTTGTTCTTCGAGCAATCATGATACGTGGCATTTTTTTATTAGCTTGTGTCACGTTAGTGTCCCACCTGATCACCTGTAAATAGTTCAATACCTCTGATACCCTCTTCACTTCAAATTTTCTCTTCTAACATTTTTGTCTCAACTCATCCTTCGCACTTCATCTAGTTCTCTTTCATCCTTAGTCATTTTTGTCTAACTCTAGGTATCTTTTCCTCCTCATTTGTAGGTTTTTCTTCTTTCCTTTAAAATGGCTGAAATTGAAATTTTATTTTCTAGTGATAGGGATGATAAGAAGATAGACAAGTATTATGATGAGAGCAATAATAGCAATGATAATAGTAGTGATAGTGAGAATAGTATTGGAGATGAGTCATCAGACGAGCAGTATCATTCTGGGGTCCCTATAATTCCTTTAGAGGTATTCCAGGGAGAGATGAGAAAAAGGACGATGTCTAGCTCATCTGCTAGCTCCTCTTCTATTCCTTCTCCTATTTCTTTGTATGTTCCTCAATCCTCTCCTTCTCTTCATCTTTCCATTAACACCATCTCTTCTTATGCTTTAAAAATCTTGCCTACACCAAATTCTGAAAAATTATGCAAAATTAGAGGTAAATACCAAATTCTTGATGATGTACATACCCGTCTTACTATTGAGGGGGAGTGGTGTTGTACCCTCAACTCCTCATGGGTTGGCTTTTATGAAGCCTATTTCCTAGGTAGCCTTAGGCTGCCTTTGAATGCTTCTACTAGGGTGCTTTTGTTTAGATTAGGTGTTGCCCCCAACCAACTTAATCCCAATGGTTGGAGAATAATCACGGCAGTGCAAGTTTTGTGAAGAAAGGTGTTTGAAGGAAATCATCCTCTTACTGTAGTCGAATTCCTTTATTGCTACAAACCCTCTAAAATTAATCAATCCATAGGTTTTTATCAATTCTCCGCTAGGCACAATGACTGTAGAATGATTAGATCCCTTTCCTCATCTGATAGAGAGTGGAAGAAGGAATTCTTTTTAGTTTCTAGTTTCTAGGTTGGTGACCGCATTGAGGTTGGTAGGGATTGGTTTCCCCTTACAATTGGTGCTTTAGGTCGTTTTTGTCCTGAGGGTAGGTAACTTTCTAATGTTTTGTCTTATCTTTCTTTTCCTCATCTAACCTACTGTTTCTTTTCAGCTCTCACTCATCCAAGTTTAAGCAATCACCATTCAAACTGCATTTGACGAGCTCATGCTTTCCTTGATAAGATCTTTCATTCATTAGTCACCCTTAATCGTTTAGCTTCTTGGGGACTCGAAACAGAACCGTCAAAGGAAGCTCGTTCTTACGTGATTAGAATTTATCAAAGTGAGCTCTTTTCTCCCCTCATCTTTCTTTTTAGTTGGTACAAATTTTTCATAGCTTGTTATTCTTATTCATTCATCAATTTTTTTAGGGATGGCAACGATGAATAAAAACAAGGAAAAGGAGATCATTGGTAGGGAGGACGTTACTCGTCTAGAAAAGGCTACCCCTATTGAGACTCGTCTAGCTCGTGTAAGTCTAAAACCTTCAATTCCCAATTCTTTTGGAAAGAGAAAATTTGCAGCCAAGGCTGTAGACAAGTCAAATCTCCCTAGCCATCGTAATCCCAAAAAAACAAAAAATAGATCCATCCAACACAAACAAGGCTCCATTCATCAAACTTAATACTTTAAACCTTGAAGCTCCAGCTATCGATGCTCCTCCTGTTAATCAGGACATTGGACCATCTGCTAAACCTACCATAAAAGAGTCTATGACTCTTCTAAGGAGTGAAACCTTAGCTTGGCACAGATTCAAGCAAATAGTGAAGACTAAGGATGTGTCTATTTGCTATGACATGTTAATGAGGGAATTTGAGCGGTCAACGATTCATGACCTTTCCAAGGTACAAAAATATTCATTCTTATTTTTATTGAATATGTATATGTCAGTTCAAGCCCTAAATGTTTATGTTTCAAGTTATGTCTAAGTTTTTGACTGCATCCATGCAAGCTAAGGATTTGGACAAAGAAAAGAAAAGGTTGGACATTCAAGTTCGTGAACTGGAAGGAGATCTTAGATGAAATTCCAAGAAAACATGAAGCTTAAGCATACGTCTAAGAAGTTGTCAACGAAGGTAAAGGAGTTGAAAGAACTGGTGGAGGAGTTAAAGATTGACATCGTCGAGAAGGAGACTCGTCTTGACCATCTTCAGAGAACAAATGACGATTTGTCCAAAACCAAGGAAGAAATTATAGCTGAGTTCAAAGCGTCCAGCGCTTTTTCAAAGATTACGGATGAACACTATGCAACTAGTTTTAAGGATTTTCACCAAGATACTGAAGACCTTTTCCTCAGGGTTGATTTTAGCCTGATTAAGCTTCATGTAGCTAGTGAAGACTCTATTCTCATCAGTGGGTCAGACGATGTGGATGTGGAAGACGATGCAACTACCAATGACAATGTTGTTCCCTAGTCAGAAACTCTAGTTATCAACAATGATGAAGCCCAGTAGTTTTATTTCTCCTTTCTATTTTTTTTTTTAATTTTATTTAATCGTTCTTGCAAATAGTTTATAGGGTCTGTTGTTTTGGACCATGTTAACTCCATTTAAGTACATTTACTTCATCCAAGGTTTCTATATATTGGCCTTTTTTAGCTTTAACTTATAAGGGTTTTTGGACAATGGTCATCTACCCCTTTTATTTATGAAGTTAATTTCATTTATCATGTATGTTAGGACATATGTGGAACATGTTATGAACATATGTCATTTAGAATTGGCTAATCCTTTGACAAAACGCACTTTACTTGTAATTGGGTAGATTTAGGATGTGTTTAATACTTCAAGGAATAAGAGTTCAAGTCCAAGTATTGAAGCTATGCAAATCTGTCCAAGAATCAAGTGAAGAAGTGTTGTTCATTAAAGCTCCACAAATAGCCCGACAGATGTATCTATCGAGATTTAATTATTCAAAACTCAACAGATAGCTCGACAGATGTATCTATCAAGAATTATGAAATCCAGATTTTCAAATAAGTTTTTCACGCATATCCAAGCTATGTGTTTAGGTTTTTTTTTCTCACAACCCTAAACATATATAAGGATTATTTTAAGGGCCGTCTAAGGGAATAAAAAGGTTGTGGTACTTCTTGTTACATGCAAATTGTGACCGGAGACAATTTGCCCTAATTCATCTTTCTCTTGATGAAGCTGCTGCGTTTGTACGTCGTATAGTTTTGTAACCAATGAGCTTCTTGATCTTCATTGTATGGATGAACTAAAGAACTTTGCAGCCAACATCTTTCTCAAGTTGGTGTGTTAGTCACGTACTTGGATCCGTGCATCGATTGGTTAGTCACATACTTGGAGCCATGCATTGAAAGGAGAGATTATCACTACATTACAAGTCCAATTGTGTATTAAGGTAAGAGTTCAATTGTAGGTTGGTATATGATACTGGGATTCCTTTATTTGTAACTGCTTATTTTAATAATAGTGGATTCTCAGGAGTGATGACCTTAAATTCACACGTTGAGATTTTTGCCTCAGAGATTTTCTCCATTCGTAAACAAATCACCATGTCAAATTTAATTTCCACTGCATTTAGTTATTTGGTGATTTATTTGTGTTACCACGCATATTGCATGTTGAATTAACTTAATTAATTCACTTGGCTAATTAATTGGTTAATTTACCTAAAAGGTTAATACATTCTTGGCCTATCAATGTACATGCTTGTTCGTCCATAATTTGGACAATCGTTCTATCCCTTTGTTTTTTATGTTTTATTCATCCATTATTTGGACTTAAATAATTTAAGGATAATAGATGATTCTTGTTTATATCCATCATCTAGTTATTGCATGCTTATATTCATCTTTAATAGTATTTTGACAAATATATGAGGGAGGTATTTGTTCCTTCCTTTTTGCCTTAAGGTTTTATTTCTAATTTATGATATTGTGCCTTTCTTCATCTAAAGGCGGCTTATGACGAGACATCCCCGCATCCATAGATTTTATTCATCTATGGCTTTTTGCCTTTTAATTGTGGGTTGATTTCACAAAAGATTTATAAAACACTTAATAGAAATCCACACTACTTTATATAAAAGTCAACAACTTTGTACATCACATCGTCCACAATCATGGCACATGCAAACAACCAGTGCCTTCTAGGGAATGAAAATACTTAATACATAAACATGTCCATAGCACATGCTAATAGCTATTGCTTTTTAGGGAATTCAAATACTTAGGAAATAAAATACTTAAAATAAACAACTTTTAAACACATACATTTCATAGAAAATAGGGTGATTCCATGATCCTCCTCATCTATGACCTTCTACTGGTAGTACTTCCTCAAGTGCTCCGCATTCCACGGATGATTAAGCCATCATCCATCTAGGACTTCTAGATAGTAGGTCCTTCATCTCCTTAGTGGAAAGAGAGACCCTTTTCAGAATGAGGTCTTCAATATTGAACTACCTAGGCTTGACCATTACATCGTGGTACTTGTTTATCAGATTCTTATATTGTGCTACCTTCTACTCTGCATCCATTCTTACCTCTTCAATGAGGTCAAGATTTAAATGGAATTGCTTCTCATTCTCCTCATCTTTATAGTTAGCAACCTTGTAGCTTGCCAATCCTACCTCTGCAAGTATCATTGCATCGCTTCCATATGCTAACTTGAAGGGTGTTTCTCCAGTAGGTATTCTCATCGTTGTCCTATATGCCTAAAGGATACTAGGTAACTCGTTAGGCTATATCCCTTTCACCCCCTCAAGTTGAGTCTTGATAATTTTTAATAATGATCAAGTTGCAACTTCTGCTTGCCCATTTGCCTGCAAGTGAGATGGTGAGGAGTAATGATTTCTGATTCCAAGTTATTCACAGATTTCTTAAAAGGAGTATTATCAAATTGTCATCCATTATCTAAAACAAGCACTCTAGGAATCCCAAAACAACAAATAATGTTCTTCTAGATGAATTTCCTTATGTTCTGCTCGATAATCTTAGCCAAGGGTTCAGCTTCCACCCATTTAGTGAAATAATCAATGCCCACCACTAGAAACTTCATTTGCCTAGTTCTTATTAGGAAAGGACCAAGGATATCCAATCCCCATTAGGCAAAAGGCCAAGGAGCTATCATTGGTGTGAGGTACTCCGATGGTCTCTAGGCACTTTGCTAAAATGCTAGCATTTGTCACATGCCTAGACATAAGAATTAGCATCTACTTGCCTTGATGACCAATAGTAGCCTGCACGAATAGCTTTATGGACTAGGGCCCTTTCTCCGGAATGACTTCCACATGCTCCTTCGTGTATATCTGTTAGATCGTAGTTAGACTCGTCTGGAGTTAAACACCTTAGATAGGGTTAAGAGAGAACTCTTTTAATAAAACTTCGTCCATAAGAATGAACTTCGTGGCCTTAATTCTCAATTTTCAAGCTTCTTCTTTATCTTCTGGAGCAATTCATCTCTGAGATAAGACACAATTGTTGTCGTCTAATTGGCCTCTCCATCTACCTGTTGTACTTCAGGAATATCTATGCTTGGGACTTGAATGAACTCTACCTTTGTAAAGGCGGTTATACAATGCTTCACTTTGCTCAGGTACTTCTTCATGCACTCTTCTTTAGCTTCACACATTCTATTCACTTGTCCTACAACTAGCTGCGAATCACTCTGGACAACTATTGACTCAACTCCCAGTGTTTTGGACAAATTTAATCCCATTATGAGAGCTTCATATGTGGCTTCATTACTAGTTGTCTAAAACTGTAGACAAGCTACATACTCCAATCGATCTCCTTCTGGTGATTGCAAGACTACTCTAACTCCTCCTGCATGTTAAGTAGACGATCGATCTAAAGGAAGTTGGAGTAGATGATCCATCTAAAGGAAGTAATGCATTTGACATTCCATATCGTCCAAATGGAATAGTCTGCATTTGGACTACTCCAACTCCTCCTGAGTAGACGATCTAAGGGAAGTAATGCAGGAGGAGTTATATCGTCCAAATGCATTACTTCCTTTGTGCTTTTGACCAACATATCATCCATGTATACTTCGACATTCCATCCTATCTGTGGACAAAACATTTGATTGACCAACCTCTGATAAGTATCTCCTGCATTTTTCAACCCAAAAGACATCACCTTATAGCAAAACAAGCCTTGGCTTGTTACAAAAGATGTTTTCTCTTAATCTAACTCGTCCATCCTGATTTGATTATATCCTAAGAATGTGTCCATAAAGCTAAGTAACTGATGCCCGGTTGTTGAGTCCACTAGTTGATCAATCCGTGGGAGAGGATAACTATCCTTACAACAGGCTTTATTCAACTCAATGAAATCCACACACATCTTCCACTTTCCATTAGCTTTCTTCACTATTACCACATTGGCTAGCCAATCAAGGTAGTAAACTTCCTAAATGAACTTGGCTACTTTTAACTTCTGGACTTTCTCTTTTATGGCATTGTCTTATTTTAGGGTAAACACTCTTTTCTTCTGACGAATAAGGCTTATAGGACAAGGTCACATTCAGACGATGAGTAATCACACTTGGATTAATCCCCGGCATATATTCATGGCTCTAAGCAAACACATCCGTACTCTTCTTGAGAAATTGGATGAGTTTTTACTTCGTCTTCTCCTCCATGCTAGTCCCAATTCTAGTGAACTTCTCTAGATTGGATTCATCTAAAGGAATATCTTCCAATACCTCAATCAGCTCTACAACTGTCCTTTTTTTCTCAAATATTCATCGTCGATATTTGTTCATCCATGTGCAGCATGGCCAAGTAGCATTCTAGGGTTGCATACTGATCCCCTTATACTTCTCCCACACCTTATTCTGTTGGGAACTTAACAGATAAGTGGTAAGTGGATGTGGCAACTCTCCACCTATTCAGGGTTAGTCGTCCTACGATAGCATTATATGAGGATGAGTAGTCGATGACTAGAAAGTTCACTTCTTTGATAATCTGCTAGGGATAGGCACCAACCACAACCGACAAAGAAATGGTGCCTATTGGTAAAACCTTCATTCCTCCAAAACCAATTGAAGGAACAGTAGCTAGTCGAAGCAAATCTTTATCAATTTTCATCTGCTAAAAGGCTAAGTAGTAAAGGATGTCTGTTGAGCTTCCATTATCTACTAGCACCATTCTCGTCGTGTAGTTTGCAATCATCAAAGTAATAACAATCACATCATTATAGGGATGGTGTAATCTCCTTGCATCTTCATCTATGAAAGTGATTGTTGGTTTGTCCATCCTAGAAATTCTAGGTCGATGACCAATATGTTGGACTTTCTGCACTACCTGAAGGTAGATCTTCTTGGATCTTGATGAGTTAGCTACAGAAGTACCTCCCACAATGACCCATACTTCTCCCAGAGGTGGACGAGTAGTTTCTTCCATTTTGCCCTTCATTGGCAATCTCTAGTCCTTATGGTCTCATCCAACAAAGTTCCTCAGCTTCCCCTGCTTAATGAAAACCTCAATTTGCTGCTTCAAAATATAAACACTCATTTATGTTGTGACCATTAGGGGTGTCCAACAAAAACCGAGACCTGACTCACCTGCCCAACCCGTCCGATCCGGCCCAAGAACCGACCGCTCGACGCCAGTGATGGTCAACAGTGGGTCTCTACCTCCAGAACTTGAAAACGATTGGTCGGTTGGCGGGTTTTCTCCCTAAAACCCGAAGAAACCCGACCGAATAGAGATATGACCAAGTCTCAGTCTCATAATCTGCTCTTCGTCGATGTCTAACCTTCGTCGATCCTGCTCGTTGTCGATCTCGGCCTCTCCATCGTCGATCTCTGCCTCTTCATCGTTGATCTGTGCTCTTCATCGTCGACGTTTGCTCTTCGTCGTCGACGTTTCTAGCTTGTCTTCGCCTCCATCTCTCAGATTCATCTTCACCTCCATCTCTCAGATTCATCTTCGCCTCCTTGAAATTTTCATCTCTTAGGTTCAGTTATCTATGAAATTGCTGTCTATTGTTGTTTTTGTTCTCTGGATTTATGGATTTGTTCTTTGGGTTTGTAGATCTTCTCTTTGGGTTTGTAGATCTATTGATTTTGTTCTTCAAGAATCGAAGTTCAATGTTTGATCTTTGTATTTCGATCAAAATCAAAGTCGACCGTCACCCACCCGAGCTCGATCCGACTCGACCCAGTGGCTTTTCGAGGTCGACGGTGGGTCTGGAACTCCTCCACCCATTTAGATCGGGTCGGTTGCGGGTTGGGCACAAACCCAACCCGGACCGACCCATGGATAGCCCTAGTGACCATGGTTTCAGTGAAAACGACAGTATTTGCACTTATTCCACTTACTAGGATCTCCCTTCATCTTATTTGGCCACTTTAAGGATGGGTTGTCCTTAGTTTGCATTAACACCTAATCGAGTGAAGTGTTTAAAGGCATATAATTAGAATATCTCCCTGAGGATGAATCTACCATTTTACCATCTCGGTCTCTTTTATCTCTCGTCTTAGCCTTCTTTGGACAAGGGCCTTGTTCTAGGTGATGTACATACCTAGTTTCTACTCGTCAATCTTCTTCTTCTTTTTTGCAGTGATCGTGTCCTCCACAGTCGCAGTGATCGTGTCCTCCACAGTCATGAAACTCGGGGCTGAATGTATGAGTTCAATCATCGTTTGTAGCTCTTGCTCATATAGTCTATGGATGAAAAAATCCTAGGTAACCCTATTATAAAAGGCTGCCAAAAGAATTTTTTCATCCATCTCATCTACTAGTAAAGACTCCTTGTTAAAATTACTGATGAAATTCTGTAGGCTTTCATTATCTACTTGCTCTATGTTCAATAGTCTAGATGAGGATCGTATGTATTGTTGACCTTTGATGAAGTTGTTGACAAATAATTTGCTCAACTCCTGAAATGAAGCTATAGTATTTGGTGGCAATTTGCCAAACCTAATCCTGGCTGACCCCTTCAAAGTGGTAGGGATGGCCCTACGCATGATCTCATCTGGGCCATCTCGAAGGTGCATGGTTGTCTTAAATGTAGTGATCACAAGGATCTCTCATCCCATCATAAGAATAAAGAGTTGGCATCTTGAATTTTGAGGGCAAAAAGTGACTGGTAATAGACGCTGTAAAAGGAGAATCTATCCTATGGATGAGATCATCCATATGATGAGTTCTTTTCATGGAATCATTCATCTCTTCCATGGCCTTTTCCATTTGGTCCATTTCTTTTTCCAAGTGAGGCACCCTTCTAGTGACAATGCCCCTTAATGGATCTCCTCCTTTAGCGCTATTTTCCACCCTTACTTCTTTTGAGTTTTGTCTTGGTTCGTCTACATGCCTCTGTTGACATTGCCACCTCCTATTGACCTCCCTCGTCAACTCTTGGTTTTGCTATGTTAAGTTTGCCATGGCAGCCGCCATGGATTGCAAGTACTATTCGAGGTTTGTTGGTGATGCTGGTGCATGGTTTGGATGACTAGAAGCATTTCCATCCTCCTAGTGCTCTGGACTTGTAGCCATTGACCTAGTCTAGACCATACAACCCTTTTTTTCTTAGGAAACAATATGGTTAACACTTAGAATTAACCAAATCTTACTCTCTTTTTCCCACAGACGATGCCAATTAATAGTGTTAAAAAATTAGCGAACAACAATTTCGTGACCTATAAAGAAAAGAACAATCAAAGGAGACCGGAATGAACTGGCCAAAGACCTTCTGATGGTTAAGTTAGCTCTCTCTTTTGGGAAATAAGTATGGAGATTGTATAATTGGTTGAAAATACCTTAGTTTGTTGAAGGTGAATCCCTTTTGTAAAAACTTGGAGTGGGTCTACTTGTTTGGTTCCACTAACATCATGGGAGATGTGTGGATTTCATGGAGCATTGCATGAGAGACAAGTGGACTTAGTAGAATGTGGGAGAGAACTTTGAGGAGTTTATCCCTCGTTTAGGAAATTGAAATTTGGTTTCTCATATTGAACAATCAGGATGCTTCATATTTTTCTAAGTGTTTATGCTCATCTACACCTCAAGGTGGTATGGATGAGTATATTCTACTCTTGAACGACTGTTGAGCCCCTTTTAATCTCTTTGTGCACTTGCTCCCTGTTATTTCTCTAATTTTTCCTTTAGGGTTCATTCTAGACATTGTTGGGTTTGGACAAACTAGACTTTGTATTTTACTATCAATATATATTGGTAAAGTCTCATTTTATTTTTATGTTAGAGTCTTATTTGATATAATTATAGAGTTTAAATCTTATTGAAATTATAATTTCTAATCAACTTTTACATAAAAATAAATTAAAAATTAAAAAAAATAAAAACGAAAAGAAAAAGGAAAACGTGATGGATGGCTATAAGGAAATAGGAATATTTTTTTTAAATGTAATCATCAACTTAGAAATTAAAATATAAAACACACAGAGAAGAAGAATTTGTTATCAACATGAAGTGATAAAGTAATAAAATAAAAGTTGATAATAACAAATAAGATTTTATTTTATCTAAAAATTTGCTATAATTTTTTTTTGTTAAAAAAAAATTGCTACAATTTGATACGGTTGCTTAGTACCTTTTATTATAAAGAATAATAATACATGATTTGGTACAACCACTTGGCACAATTATAGCTCTTAAGCCAAACTTTTGTTATATAGTATATGATATAGAATATGATATAATTTGGTAGAGCCACTTGACACAACTACGGCTCCTAAACTCAACTTTTATTATCTATACTACTATTTAAGAGGTTTCTCCTGTTTGGATTGAACTTTTTTTTTTGTTCCAAAATACCCTTATACCCCTAGGTTCAAGTAGAGACAAAACTAAAGGATAGTATAGTAAAAAAAACATGTCTAACTTGCACTAAAACATTACTTACAAAATAGGAACACTCTCCCACTAACTCACTTCTTCAAAACAACTATACATTTTTTTTTTTTTCAAAATAGAAAAATAAGTTAAACAACCCATGTTGCTATTTTTTTTTCCTATAAAAGAAAACCTACGTTTCTAATACTTTATTATTATTCAAAAAAAAAACACCCCTAAGTTTATTTGTGATTGAAAAATATAGTAATCTCAAATTATAATGGATGCAAGTTATTAATTTTTTCTCAAAAAATAAAATAGAAGAGCCTCTGAGCACGCCCTTAAGCGTGCTTAGAGGCTGGTATAATATATGATGATATGATATGATATAATTTGTTAGGCTAGTATTTGGAAACATCATGATATAGTTGCACAAATAAAATATCTCACATATTCAATGTTATTTTGCTTACTCTACATGATTAAGTATTTATTTTATATGAGTTTCAATTAATTCAACTAGTAAATATTTTGATGGTTGTATAAGAGATATAATTTTCAATCATCATCTGCACCAAAATACAATCAGTGTATTGGTTTGATAATAAATAGTACAATCATTATAAATGGACGTCATAAATTGAAACTTTATATATATATATATATATATAAAAAGTATCTGTTTATATTTTTCCACTATATTACCATATTTTATAATATATATAAAAAAAGGTGTATTACCATATCCATAAAAAAAAAATAAAAAAAAAAAAAAGTTTATTACCATAGTTTATTATATATCAGACGAGTGTATTACAACAGTTGATATAGTTTCAAATAAGAAATAATTATTCCAATTAAAAAAATTATCATAATTTGAATAATATATATCTATATAATTAATAACATGATTCTCTTATTTGGGTTTCATCATTTTGCATAATAAAATACCCTCATGCAAACTCTTAAACTCTCTAAAATGCTTCTATATTTTAGTTAAATAATTTTAAATTTAAAATCACAAACACGTTAAAAGAGTAATTTAATTTTTTTTTTTTTAAATTCCTAAATTTTAAGTTTTTTCCTTTCTCTTCTCCAATTTAAATTTTCAAACTTTTATCAACTCTCACGTAGAGAAAGATTCTAATAATTAGGATATTTCTTGCTTTTAAATATTATAACACTAAACCCAAAATAAAAATTAAAAAAAAAATGCCTCATAGTATGCACAAAGCACATGTAATGAGCTAGTTATTTAATAACTTTTTAGAGTTTTTTTTCTTACATAAAATTTATAATTTTTTTTTTTTTGAAAACTAAAATTTTTAAGTTTAAAAAGTGTTAGTTTACCAATTTTTTTTTTTTTTTTAACTCTAAAAAAAATCTTATCTATATATATATAACTGAAACTTCTGAAACTCTCACAATTTTTCACGTTAGCACAATATTTAAATAAAATTATCATTTTATTTAAACAAATTTATTTTTGTTTAGTTTAAACTTAACAAGGAGTGAAACTCTATCTCTTTAACAAGTCCAACTTCAACTCAAACTCAATTTTATTTAAAAATAATTTTGTTTAAAAAGTGATTTTCATCTCCATACAACTATTACCCATTCCCATACCCTGGTTACGCGCCACATTACCATTTGAGATAAGAAGAATTATATAGGTTTCAGCAATATATAAGCCAAATTTGTCATTTACCCTCCCAAAAAAAAAAAAAAAAAGCAATATATAAGCGGATATGCATCAGGTTGCTTACTTTCATGGAGAGTAGTACTTAAGAATAAGTAGGTTTTGAGTCAAATATATCATATGCATGGTTTGGGAATTGTTTGTGATGCCTCAAGCTTCGCAGTGTTGTAATATGCACTCAATAATTAAGCTACGACTTTTTTTTTCTTTTCTAATAATGAAACCTGAAAACCATATATCTTGATGTAATGTAATGTATGCAAAATAAATGAGCGACTGAAATATGTCTTTGACGTTTTAATTTGAATGATATTTGTGAATGTATATGATTTTTTTTTTCATCATTTAAAGTTTAAACCTATTAAAATTTAAAACTTATTGTTTTATGAGTTCGTGTATTTTTTTTCTTATATTTCTCTTTTAAATAGTCATATATTTTTTAAACTATTTCAATAACTTATTCTTTAATTATATATATTTTTTGGCATTTTGGAAGTTTTAACATCTGAATTTGTATTAGTTTTTGCAATATTTGAAATATCTGAATTTTTTATTTATTTTATGGTTGATTCACCACCAATCTCCTCTTTCACAAGTACGTACCTTCTTTTCTCTTTCTTTTTCTCTTTGGAACACTAGCCATTCGGGTTTTTCACTCTCACTCTTTGGATTTTTAGTTTTAGTAGATATATTAGATTCCAATTGCTTCTTAATTTTTCCACTCCTACTTAGAGTTTTGATTATAGGTTTTTGAATTTCTTGAAAACATCTATAACATCTGAAATTGTCTGAAAAAAATTTTGTAAGCCATTATACATTCAAGTAATGGCTTTTTCACTTTCTAAAAATAATAATAATAATAATAATAATAGCTTTTTCATCAAATTATGACACAAATTAAAATTATACAAGAGCAAATCATACAAAATTATATTTTTTTAATCAATTTAAAATTTTATAAAATTAATTTTAGCTTACCTCACAAATATATAACTTCCGTGCTATCTACGAGTTATAAAAAACATTATTATATCTTGTTAACGTATATAGAACCACCAATACCTGAACATAAAATTCGTTTCCTACCTCTCTACCCATTCGTCTTTTCTTCTTCTTCGATCCCCCAAAACCAAAACCCTAACCCTAACCCTAACCTCCCCATTTTGCTCCGATCATTCTTCGCCGGAATTCTCAGACGCAGCGAAGATGGTGTTAGCACAGCTAGGTACGAGCATATCGCGTGCTCTTCAGCAGATGAGCAATGCGACTATAATCGACGAGAAGGTCCTCAACGAATGCCTCAACGAGATCACTCGCGCTCTCTTGCAATCCGATGTGCAATTCAAGCTGGTCCGCGACATGCAGACCAATATCAAGAAGATCGTCAATCTTGACGACCTCGCCGCCGGCCACAACAAGCGCAAAATCATCCAACAAGTACAAATTTCTCTCTTTTCTGATTGATTCTATTATTTTATTTCTGTGAATCTTTTTTTTTTTTTTTTTTGTTTAAATTTTGATGTTTGTGATTATTTTGATGAAATGATTGGCTTTTGCTACCATGAGTTTAGAGTTTAGGGTTTGCTTTGAAAAGCTAGCTAAGCTATCGAAATTCGCACTTGTTAATTGGATTTGTGTGTTATAAACCTGTTTATAGAGTAAAAAAATTAGCTGGTGATGGCATGAGTTTAGAGTTTGAAGTTTAGGTTTTGCTTTGGAAAGCTAGTTAAGCTATCTGATTTGCATGTGAAAATTGGATAAATTTTAGTGTTATTGTTATAGGAAAGTGAAAACCTGTTTATAGGGGGGGAAAATATAAGAGTGCCCAATATGAAAGAGTTGTGAGAGCTTGGTTCTATTGTCACACTAGTTTCTAGCTTATATAGTTTAGTGGATTGAGGTTTTTGTTCTATAATGATACCATGGCCTGGTGGCCCTAGACTTGGGTTATTTGGATTTGGTTTTTGGAATTCTGGAACAATTTTGACAACTTTTGAGTGCTAATAAAGGGCCAATTTAGGTACAATTCCTTAGGTGCTTTGAATTAGGTTCCCCAATTGAAATTAACATCATGGTTGTATTAACCAATGCAACAAAAATAGTGATATCTTTTCTAAGGAAAATTAAATTTTACCATGTGATTTATTGGGTAATGCAATCATATGGATGAATTTAATAGGGGGCACCCAAGCTTTAGCACCTGAGGAGTTGTACTTCAGTTTTCCTTGCTAAAAAGAAACATTGATGTATATTTTTTTTCTGTTTTTAGTTACTTGTATGATGGTATATCTATGCTACGTCAAATAATTCTATCCTTGTGTGACCATGTTGCATTATTGGTAGCAACTAAATTCTGCGACAAAGTTACTTCTTTATGTTGGGGGTTATTTTGTTAAGCCTTAAAAGAAACCCATTGACATGCTCTTTCTAGTAACGTTATGTGTCTAGTGCATTTTCTGCTATGATATGCAACTGCAATCTTCATTATCAAAATAAATACAAAAACAAAAACAAAAAAGGAAAAGGGAAAGTCTTTTTTGTATATTATGTCTTGGTATCTGCTGTGCTCTTAATCTTATTAAAGGGTCCTTTTCATTGTAGGCTATATTTAACGAACTCTGCAAAATGCTGGATCCTGGGAAGCCTTCTTTTACTCCAAAGAAAGCGAAACCAAGTGTTGTTATGTTTGTAGGTTTACAAGGTATGTTTTTTATCAGATCACTTTCATGCTTATTGGATCATTCAGAAATTGTCATATACAATCAATTCTATACAGATTGGGATTGTTTTTGTGAAGTTTCGATGTGAGCTAGCCATCTGGGTGTTGTAGGCTATGATTGATACACCGGTCCAAAAATATTTTTGCACTATTTTCATTTTGGAGTGTACTCTTTCCTTTTATCTATGTGCATCTTATTGTGTGTGCATCTTATTATCTGTGTGTACAACAAATTCAGGGTCAGGAAAAACCACAACGTGTACAAAATATGCATATTATCATCAGAAAAAGGGCTGGAGGCCTTCCCTCGTGTGTGCAGATACATTCAGAGCTGGTGCTTTTGATCAGCTGAAGCAAAATGCCACTAAAGCTAAGATTCCATTTTATGGAAGGTACTTCTTTCACATTCTACTGATTTTCTGTGTTGCAAATTGTGATTTAGAGTGTGATATTAAAGTGTGGCGATAAGATTTTGTGAAGATTTCTTTTAAAAAGAAATGAGGAAGCAAGGAAATGTCAACAGCCACACAAGCTATACTGTTTAAAAATAAAAAATTGTAGAGAAAACAATAATGAGGTGCATAAGGAAGCCATAATTTTTCTTCTACTACACTCTTAGAATGCTAAATGGCTATGCATAGATAATCATAATGAGCTTTGAAATATATTTTCATTCTTGAAATGAAGCGCATTGTATTCTGAGGATGTTATAAATATTTGCTTGTGCTATAATGAAATGGATTTATTTATGGGGGCTTCAATTAATGCTATTATGATATTAATCTGCTGCATCTAAACTTGTAATATCTCGTTACCCTTTGTGGGGGAAATTCCCTTTCTCTCTCTCTTTGGGGGCCTTGCAAATCATATGAATGGCTTTTAACTGTGTTTGATCTCATTGTAATTTACTCATCCTTGGGATGTCTTGATGTGCTCATGTCCCATCTCCTGGTCCTAAACCCTTTCAGTGCAATTGTTTGTTGTTTAGCTCCTTTTTCCACTTTCCCTTTATGGTCTATACAGCCCTTTTTCTTGTATTTTTTTTCTTTCTTATGTGCTCATGTCCCATCTCCTCGTCCTAAACCCTTTCAGTGCAATTGTTTGTTATTTAGCTCCTTTAGACCCTGTTCCGTTTTCCCTTTGTGGTCTATCCAGCCCTTTTTCTTGTGTTTTTTCTTTTTTATTTGTTTCTCTTGCGCCCCCCCCCTCTCTCTTCCCCTCTCTCCTTTTTCCCCTTTCCTCTGAATCCAAAAGAAAATGAAAAGCAAAACAAAACAGGAAAAAAGAAGAAGATGAAAGCATGATGACACAAATAACTAGTTCATCTCTCTCTCTCTCTCTCTCTCCATGAAATAGGGAGGGTTGCGGGTGGGAGTGGGATCAAGTGGGGGGCATCATTCAGTAATAAAAAATTGAACCCCAATCTCTTCTTCATGTAAAAGGTGATGTTATTTCAGTATTTCTTATGAATGGGATGTAAAGAGTGTTTTTCTGATCGGTAAATAAAAACTTTATTGAAAAAATTATTTAAAAAAACAAGAAAATAATCTAATTCCTTGTACACTTGGAAAGCAAAAGACTACCCAAAATTACATAAATCTACAAATCTAAAAGAGAGGGATGTAATAGATGTAGTTTAGTGACTGCTTATATTATGAACGGGATTTTGTCAGCTATGACATGGTGCTCTAGTTGTGCCTCTAGAGCATATAAATATATATATATATATATATATATTTTCCTTTTCTAGAAAGGAGAGAAAGAAGAAACAATTCTTTCAGTTCCATTTTTTGAATCTCTCTTTTTTGATCTCCCTAAATATTCTGTTTGTTTTGTCATTTGTTTACTTTGTTTATTATTGTTACCATTATCACTCTCATTAATAAGGTACAGTCGCCAATTACATTTCATCAAATAATGCATTCTTTTTTATTTATGTAATAATTGAGGTGGTTTTCAATGATACAGCTATACAGAATCAGATCCTGTTAAAATTGCAGTGGAAGGTGTAGAAAGATTCAAAAAAGAAAACTGTGATCTGATCATTGTTGACACCAGCGGGCGTCACAAACAAGAAGCTGCTCTATTTGAAGAAATGCGTCAAGTTTCTGAAGCAACGGTAATTTTCTGGTATTGCTTTGTTCCTACTTCCTAGTAATTTGTAGTTGATTGACTGTGCTAAGATGTTTTCTTTGCCTTCCAGAAACCAGATCTTGTCATATTTGTTATGGATAGCAGTATTGGTCAGGCTGCATTTGATCAAGCTCAAGCTTTCAAGCAAAGTGTTTCAGTTGGAGCTGTAATTGTTACGAAAATGGACGGGCATGCAAAGGGAGGTGGTGCCCTTAGTGCGTAAGTTCTATTGCAACAATTTAAGCCTATTTTCATGTTTCTAGTTGGTTTTAAATCTAATATTAAAGCTTCAATGCATGCATTTTGCTTAAGCTGTGCAGTTGCTACTCAAAAGTGGTGTTTTATACTTTATTTAAAATAGACCCTATATTTCTTTAGTAGTGGACTCATTGTGTGGCAAAGAAAAAAAGGATGGTGAGACACTCATTATGGGAGGGACATAGAGTATCATTTTTGTTATTTTTGGTAAAGAATACCGTTGAGTGGTATGTACTTTCATATGCCATTAAGTTACTCATTTGTCACATGCTATTGTATTGTATGTACATGCATAACTATATGCATGATGATTTGAGGTTTGAGTTAGCAATAAGTTGGCTGCAGCTTTATAGTTTGTTATAAAGAAAGATAAATCATCTAGGGTTGCTTCTTGTTGTTTACATTTTGATTGCTTAATCTAGCACCGTGTACTTGTTAGATGGAATGGTACCTCCCCAAGCCTTACTCTTTGTTTGGGAATTCATAAAGGAATGGAATGGAATGAGTAAATCATAAAAGAATGGGAAAGAGTAGAATGGAATGGATTGTGTTTAAGGAATGGAAAAAAAAAATGGAATGGAATGAAGAAATCTTGTTTGGATGTTTTAAAATAAAGAAATGGAAAGGAATGGAACGTACGTAACCTTATTGGGAGTAGCATAGAGAGAAAGCATTGGAATCATTTTATAACAATATTACTATTAGGCCCTTATTTTATAATAAAGGGTTGAATATATAAGGGTGTTTTGGGAATTTTAGTAAAAATTTCATTAAATTAAATTTCATTCCCTCTGATTCCTCATAGTTTTGGGGGGAATGAAAATTTGAGGTTTTAAGAGAATAGAGAAGAATGAGTATTCCTTCCTATCCATTCCATTCTATATAAACTTCCAAACAAGGAAATGGTCTTTCTATTCCCTCCATTAAAACTCCCAAACAAGGGAATGGAAGGAATATTCCAAAATAATCCATTCCATTCCATTCCTTTCCCTCCTTCCAAATGGAGTGTTAGAGCTTTGGGGTTCTAGGGGGAGTTGGGTGAACGGGTTCGAGTATTAGTGTAGGATTTGTAACCAGTATTAAAAAAAAAAAAAAAAAAGACATAATGCCTCAGTTTTCCTCTTTAAAGTATATAGCCCCATTTCATAGAGGTTTGCAACAGTGGATTTTGTTACCCAGTAGCATTAGGATTTTAGTTTATTGTAATTTTTCCAGCACCCATGGTCTTCAGTTCCTGGCTATAACTAATTCTAAGGTATCTCTTTTCTTCCCTACTTTCCTGGGATTGTTGATATTATTCTTGAAATCATATCACCCTAATTTCTAGACTACTAATGAAATATAAAAGAGTACTTGTGAAAGAAATCGTTTCCTGTGTGCTTCTAGGATTTCTAAACATGTTTGGTGGTGGTCATGGTTAGGTATGTGACTTTGGCACAATGTTTAGCATGCGGAGATTTGAAATTGACATTTCCTGATCCTTTTTTTTTTTTTTTCCCTGTGTTTGTGTATAATATAACAACATCACCTTCACTGTGCTCATTTGAAGGGGAGGATATGTCATTTGAGCTTGAACTCTTTGGCATGATCTTTCTAGTTATTGGAGAATCAGGATATATCAGTTGCGGTCTTGAGTGAGACTAGTGGAAATCTTGTTGTCATAGGTTTGTTGTGCATGCAATGCAGGACTGGGTTGGGAGTTGAACCGTTGATTTCACTTTTTGATTTGTTGAATTGTGTGAAATGTATGGAAGGTTTGGCAACATGATGGAGATTAACAATGAGTTGTTTGTTTGATACTGTCTTACTATTTTGCACCTCAACATGCTCTTGGCTGCTTTTCCTTGTCAGGGTGTCTGGTGAGCTATGGTGTTTTTTTACTCCTCATGCAAAAAAGAGCTATGCTGCCTGCAAAGTCTTTTATTGTTCACAATATAGCTTGGGAGTTCTTATAAACCTTAATCATAATTTCTCCTTTCTGCACGTGTTAAGAGTGGTGAGACAGAAAATTAGCATTAAATATGATGTTGCTAGAGAGCTATTGCATAATTTCTCTTTGTTGCACGTGTTATGAGGATTGACAAGACAGAAAATTACCATTAAATATGATGTTGCTAGAGAGCTATGATAGTTTGTTTTGTGTTAGGAAGTCAGTAGGTGTCCTATGTTGCACGGACACGGACACGGATACGGGGATACGGCAATTTTTGAAAAATAAGGACACGACACGGCGGGGACACGGCGGTTAAATAATTAATTATATTTTATATTTAGGCATATTTTTAAATATTTTTAGACATAAAATATGTTTATGTCTAAAATTTAAATTATGTAAGAATTACAAATAAGTAAACTAACATCCAAAGTAGTACAATAATACACAATATTTAACTTTAATAAATAAATAAAACTATAGCAGGACACATTAAAACAAAAATTACTAAATTTATAATAAATATTATAATTTATAAGACAAAACAAAAGACTGACTAAAATAATACATTAACTGTGATAACTGTGAGGGTGGGATTAATTAAAAAAAAAAAACGCGTTATAAGTTATAACTTATAACTAAGTGAGTACAGTGCTGCGTACACCAAAATTGATATCTGAAAGAGAGAACCAACAAAAAAGAAAAAAAAAAAAACAGAGAGAGGAGGTCGATGTCGTCGGACCTGTTGTCCACGCCGAGAGAGAGAGATCGCTGGAAGGGACAGGGCACGGCGTCACTCGACGTCTATGGAGCTCACCGATCGGCCCAATCTAGTTCCGGCGAGGGACAGAGGGCAGCGGCAAAAAAAAAACAGAGAGAGGAGGTCAGAGTCGTCGGACCTGTTGTCCACGCCGAGAGAGAGAGAGAGATCGCTGGAAGGGACAGGGCACGGCGTCACTCGACGTCTATGGAGCTTGCCGATCGGCCCGATCTAGCTCCGGTGAGGGACAGTGGGCAGCGGCAGAGGTCAGAGGGAGGGTGGGTTGAGAACTTGAGAGGTGGGTTTCTCAAAATGACTTCTCAGACTCAAAATCTGTGATTTTCTTTTTTTTTTTTCTTCCCTGCTGGCGTGTCGGACGCGTCGGTGCCGCGTCGGCGCGTGTCGGAGAAAAAAAAAAAAAAAAAAAAAAAAAAAAAAAAGAGGACACTCGCCGGACACCGGAATCCGGCGAGTCGTACCCGTTCCGGTGTCCGACACCGACACGACGCCAAAAATGGCGTGTCCGTGCAACCTAGTAGGTGTCTTGGCAATGTTTAGAACTCTTTTCCATTGTTGGAATTCTGGTGTTTTTCTACACAATGGAGGGTATTTATTCTAAGCACAGTTCAGCTATGGCTAATGTGTCATGCATTTGGTACATGTCTCTTTTAGCTGGACGTTTGAAAGGTGTTGAGCTTCCATAGTTCCATGGAAAAGACAAGATGATGCTTCTGAGATCACTCTTTGAGTAGAAGTCTATGTTCGGCTTCTGTTCATTCTTTTTTCTAATTTTTGGATTTTTAAGATATTAGAAGTTTGATTCTTCTCTTTTGATGTTCTCATGTATTTCCCATGCCCATTTGCACTATTTGATAAAATAATAATACAAAGAAAAGATAAAATTAAATGCAATGACATGCCTATTTTACATGTTTGAATATTCAACACAAAGGTTGGGTCATTCATATGGTGTGATCTGTAAATAGCATAAATTAATTAACTTTAGGTGGACCTAAGAATATAAAAAACAGTCATTGATACTCTACATCTTCTCTAAATTGCAGTTTCCATAAATTATGAAATTATAAGCTACCTTCAATTTTAGTTCAATTTCTTATGAAATGGAAACTTCTTGCTAATTTTAATAAAAGCAACTTAAAGTTAAAACTGTGTCTCCTATTTTTTGCTTTGAAAACTTAATTCTGTTTCTCTCTATAAATTATGAAATGGAATTATAAGGAATTATAAGCTACCTTCAATTTTAGTTCAATTTCTTATGAAATGGAAACTTCTTGCTAATTTTAATAGAAGCAACTTAAAGTTTAGACCGCGTCTCCTATTTTTTGCTTTGAAAACTTAATTCTGTTGCTCTCTATATGTGTAGTGTTGCAGCAACAAAGAGTCCTGTTATATTTATTGGAACTGGGGAGCATATGGATGAGTTTGAAGTTTTTGATGTTAAACCATTTGTCAGCCGTCTCTTAGGTGAGCACCTCTTTTACTGCTCTGACTCTTGAAATTTGTTAATTCAATTTCTTTGGAATGTTGTTAATATTTGCATGTCAATTATATTTCCATCTAGGCATGGGTGACTGGTCTGGATTTATGGACAAAATTCAAGAAGTTGTTCCTATGGATCAGCAGCCTGAACTTCTGCAAAAGCTTTCAGAAGGGAACTTTACATTAAGGATTATGTATGAGCAATTTCAGAATATAATGAAAATGGGTCCAATTAGCCAGGTTAGTCCCTGACTTATACCATCTCATTGATGCTAAATCAACAACAATGTGCCTTTCACTTTTATTATATATTCTTAGTTGTGTATGGTATGCAAGAAATTATAGGTGACCGCTGTTTTCTTTAGCTAGATTAATATGTGGCCACTTGGTTGCTCTGGAGGTTAATGCCGGATGGGGTTGGGGGTGTTGAGTTTCAGTGGTCATTTTGGAATATTTTACTGAAATGTGCTGTAAATGTTGAACTTCTGATTTGGATCTGGAGAGGCTGCTCCTTAATGCTGATGACTGACTTGGCTGTGTAGGTTTTCTCAATGCTTCCAGGATTTAGTGCTGAGTTAATGCCAAAAGGTCGTGAAAAGGAAAGTTCAGCAAAGATCAAGCGGTACATGACCATGATGGACTCCATGACAAATGAAGGTGAGTCAAGACTCGATGTCATTTTTTATGTGGTTTTGCTCTGCTTGCCACATGGTTGACTTTATACTGATTCAACCCATTATTCTGATTCTAATAGTTGACTAAAATGTTGCAGAGTTGGATAGTTCAAATCCAAAGCTCATGAATGAATCTCGTATGATGCGGATAGCCCGAGGTTGTGGTCGTCAACTTATAGAAGTAATGGAGATGATGGAAGAGTACAAGCGCCTTGCCAAGATATGGAGCAAAATGAAAGGGCTTAAGATTCCTAAGAAGGGTGACATGAGTGCCCTATCACGTAACATGAATGCGCAGAACATGAGCAAAGTCCTCCCCCCACAGATGCTGAAGCAGATTGGTGGCATGGGTGGCTTACAAAACTTGATGAAGCAAATGGGATCTACAAAAGACATGATGGGGATGTTCGGAGGTGGAGACAAGTAGATGTTGCCCACAGATCTATTGATGACTTCGAGCTCACTTCCAACTATGGCTGTAACAACCATATTGCCTTGTTGGACAGAAAGGCACACAGGTCCTATGCAGGTTGATACTGCTGACCATTCTGCTTTGCCAAATCAATATAAATCTAGTGACACAAAAAACTTTCACATCTGCTAATTTGCCCTGTTATGATTGGTACAGAATAAACTGACATCAATGGTTGGCTCATGCGAAAATGATATTACTCCAATCATAACTTGCTACCTTAAGAAGTTATGAAAAATGTTTGTGAAATATTTTGTAGTTTTAACATTACTCTTGCCAAATATATTTATTCTTTAGAGGGCCACATTTGGTTTAATCTCAAGCATAGTGGCATTTTGTTGTAATATGATTATATGAAAAGTGAGGATAGAAATTCTCCTTATTGTATGTATTTACTTTAGAAGGTTTCTTTTTTCTTTGCTAAATATTTATTTTAGAAGGTTAGTCATGAAATAAAAAGAACCAAAATGATTTTGAGGGTATGAGGTAGATAATCTTTCGTTAGCATGAAAAAAAAAATTGTATCATTGCAGTTTTCCACCTTATCTATCCACAACTAGTCGGGAACCGTGCGATGCACAGGAAAACTTTGCTTAAAAGTATGTTGGTCTCAAACTTTGCATAAAAAGTATAATTAAATTATATTGGTGTCAAACTGAAATAATAAATACTACAGGAAGACTTAAAATAAAAATAAATAAATAAATTGGTGTACATCTAACTAAAAGTTTCTATAGTCCTCTATAATTTCTACTGTAGGATACCAAAATTATTTTTGTATCATAGATTTTGTGCCAAATATTTGTGGCTAGAATCCTATAAATTGTTTAGATTTTCAGAAATGCAAATGCTATTATTAGAATCTATTACCGCAGTATCTCAATTGTTTGTCAATATCTAAACTTATGATCATCTTTATGTTTATGATGGACCTATCACTTTCATGCATTTGTTTAAAAAAACCTTGATCCAACTTGCAATTCGAAAGCACACAAATAGTTTGATCCAACTTGTGAATTTCTTAATCGGTTGTAAGTCGTTAACATTAACAAATTGGTTTAGCATATCAAAAGTCATTAACAAATTGGTTTTCATACCTATTATCATAGCATCACAAATGACTCAAAATTTAATGAATATAGTTGAATGCAATATGACTATTAGTGACTATGCCGTATCACATAGCATTTGATTTTTTCTTTAACATGGAAAATTCTTAAGTACTCTTGGAGTATAGTAAAATAAAGTTCTCTTCTCTTACATTCATAATAGACCCCACCATAAATTTAATGAGTGAACCCTACCATAAATGTGAGATAATGGAACACTATTCACCGTGCTTCAGGAGTACTTAAGAAAGAATTTATCCTGTAGCATAGCAAGAGGAGCACTCATTATCTTAATAGACAATCCTTCCAATGTGTAGCTCATTGATAAGATTGACTACTATCTTCAATTTGGGGAATCCTAATATAGCACTTAAAATGAGAGAGAGAGAGAGAGAGAGAGAGAGAGAGAGAGAGAGAGAGAGAGAGAGAGAGAGAGAGAGAGAGAGAGAGAGAGAGAGAGAGAGAGAGAGAGAGAGAGAGAGAGAGAGGGGTTTTGAAAGAGGAAGAGAAAATAGAATGGTGGGACTGTTGAGGTTAGACTGTACATTTCCTTTTTATTTTTATTTTTTTCAAGTGATTGTATATTTTCCTTGACCATACATCTCCATTTGTTTACACAGAAGGGCTAAATTAAGACTTGAAAAATGAGTAGGAACATTGGTTTGGTCAAATGGGATCAATGAATCCGAACTACAAACCGTTGTTTGTAAAAAAGTTGAAAGAGTGTGTGTAGTTTGAAGGGAAGCTTATACGGAGGAAGAGAGCTTCTAAGTGAGTCAGGGTCTTGGTCTTCAAGTTTCATCTATGCATGGGGGAGGAGAAAGAGAGTTTGTAAGTGGGTTAGGGTCTAGGCTTTCATCTATACGTAGGAAAGGGTCATACTTAGGTCATAATATGTATGGAATAAGTGGGCTTGGACTTTTCATAAAGTTTGGTTTAATTGTCAATAACAACCCATCTTTTAGATGATAATGAAAAGAAGTTAACATGATTTTTTTTATAACAGTAAAAACAACTTAACGAAAAGAGGTTAAAAATGCACTCCCGCATGAGGTCTCTACTTTTATATATATATATATATATATATATTGATGCGTCTCTTAATTCTCTAGGTAATACTTAATTTGATCGTCCGAAATTTACACTCAAAAGGTTAGAAACCACACATGTTTAATAAGGATTGCCCTGAATCTTCTTGATTTAAGGGGGAAAAAAAGGATTATTCTAATTTTATTTATAACAGATATATTTTAAAATAACAAACAGTAACATCAACCTAATTAATTCTAAATACAACTAGGTTTTTTTTTTTTTTTTTTTTTTTAATGCCAACAGTATTTAGAATAATATAGGAACAATTTCTTGGATTAACTGGCATCTCTAAGTTGAACGTACTTGCAACACATCGCTTCCGACCACCTTCAAGACAGAGTTATTGTGGATTAGATTAGAGGATTCAAAACATTGAACTCAAGAAAAATAGTCAGATATTTTTACTAATCTATAAACTCGACATTTATTTGAACTTGGTTTCGTACCTGATACTTATATAGAGCCCATGTTAGGGAAACCTCTCTTGAAGATCTATCAAGAGCAGTGATCTGTGCCTTGAGTGCCAATGCAAAAATCTTTATGTCCAATAATCATTTTCAACAATGGAAACTCTATCATAAAGATGAATTTCACAAAATATATGTACTCCATCTTTCTTTTTCTCTCTCAGGAGATCACTTCTTCTATGGTTGAAATGACTGTGAACCTCTACTTTATATAGGCATGCAAAATTAAACGCTTTCATTGCATCATGTAGATTATATAAAACATATTATACGTTGTTATGTGCTATGAGTACCAATACTCGTCCATATGCTCAGAATTTCAAAAGTAATCGTGTTGTTCCTTCTTGTGCAAACCCAACTATGGAAAAACTTTAATGTTCTCATAACTCCCCAAGTTCAACAAAATCGATTTTGCTAAAATTCCTTGATAAAATTATACATCTAGGATTAAAGTTAATATTTAATATTTCATGTTCCTTCCTGTCTTTCCTTTTAAAGCAAAATGCAAGGGACAAGTAATGTAATTGTGGCAGGTTAAGACCATAAGAGGGAAGTAATCATGACTGTAAAATTTGGTAGCATAACTGAGTAGTAATGTTTTTACTTTTTACTCGTACATTCACTGATTCACCTTGCACCAAAAGAGAGAACGAAAGAGGGATAGAGAAAGACAGAAATTTATGGTTCAATAATCAAAAAACTTATTTTTAATATACAATTTTAGATCACAAAAATTTGAAATTTTAACATTTAATTGATCACATAGTAATTAATCTTTGATTTTCTTGAAATTTTGCAAGTATTAAAAATATAATAAAAAAACACAATTCAACGGTTAGATTTTTCAAAATTCACACTCAATATAAAGATATACGATAAGTTTATAGAGTTTCTTTCCAAATAACATAAAGATATATGATAAGTTTATAGAGTTTCTCTCTAAACTAGTTTAGAGAGAAACTTTTTTCTTACTTACAAAGCTCAACTAATATTTTCATTTTTCACTAATATATATATCTCAAGAACACTTGCTAAAAAGTGTGAACTATGTGAAAGTAAATAGAATTTTAGTGAAAAAAAGTGAAATAATTTATGAGAATTTGATTTGTAATATTAGCATTGTAGGGATGAAGGGCCCAAATGAAGATATTAGGCCGTGGGCCGCGCCCGAGGACATATAAGTTCTAGCAAAGATAGATAGATTATTGGGCCAAGGAAGAGGTAAGATCTTAATGAATAGGTGACATTGTCCAAGGAGCGATCCCTCCTCGGCCAATAAGGTGGAGGCCTAAAGTCTGACCACCCATCAAGTACTGGACAGCAGGCAACCATGCTTGGGAGGATAAGCTTTAGCAAAAGATGAGTCAACAAAGACATGAGAAATATCTGGGAAGAAAGCTGTTACCACCACATTGAATGCTCTGCATTTAACCCCCTGGCCACATTAATATGGAAATGATACCTGAACAGTAATTTTCAGCCTTATAGCTACCTATAAAGACTTCAAGAAGGTGCTAATGGGACAAGTATTAAGGAGATTGGCAATCTAATCTACACATAAAAGGGTGAGATGAAAGAAGGGAAGGGAATATAAAAGGAAGAACTCCCTTACAGAGGGGGTGATTAGAAAAATCAGAGAAAAAACCACTGTGTAACCAAGAACTTGAGCACTTGTATAAGTCTAAGAGAAATATATAAGAACAGACCTTCCTTGGACTTGACCAAGGAGCATTTTTTTTTTTTTTCAAATTGTTTGTCTTGTTCATCCTAACTAGCCTATTGTGATCAATCTTCTAACTCATTGAATGTTCAATATTAGGCCCACTCTCTAACAAATTCATTGTTTTGGACTCATTGGGTCATTGCCTAAACCATTTGGGTTATGGACTAAACTGCACCCTTACAAGCATCATCACCCAAAATGACCAGAAATAATTACTTATATAGAAAAATGGACAACCCAGTAATCATTTATCCATCTATCTATATATTACTAAAAGTTGAAGCGTAGCATTTAATGTTACTACGCTCACGTTGAGCCACATCAACAACTACGTCATCATTTTTTGTTTCCAACTTTTTTTATATAAAATAAAGGAAGCTATTAAGGTAGAGAAAGAATGATATTAAGTTAGAAAGTGTTCTTAATATAAAATAAAGGAAGATATTAAGGTTACTTCTCTCTCTCTCTCTCTCTCTCTCTCTCTCTCTCTCTCTCTCAATTTGTTTTTCATTTTTTGTTTGATTTTTTTTATTGCATCAATTCTTTAGGTTAATGAATTTTTGTGTCAATTAGAATTCAACTTTGAGTTGATGCAATTTAGTTTTATGTTTTAAGTTGTTATCTTTTATATTTTCTTTGATTACATATTATCCTACTGCATTATACATATAGTATATAATAATATAATGTTATTATATTACATAGAATGACTTGGATAATTTGATGTTTATTGTTATATATTTTATTTTTACTCTTTTTTCTTCTCATCTTATTTTATTCAACATTTAAATCCAATCACATCCTCCATACTATTAAATTATGTAGCACAAATCAAGAAAATGGCTAGACACAAACCTACCTTCCTTTACCATACATTGGAGGAATCAAAATATTTGTGTGATAAAGGGTCATATAATTTATAATTTAGATAGCACTCTTTGAATATGTCTAGGCCTATAAATTGAGCAATTTGTAGACTTAAAAGGCTATGAGAATGAATTTTTTGAATCAAGACTAAAAAAACATGAACTACTATATATCATTTAGATAAAAACTTTTATCATAGATACATTAATTTTTTTATGCCACAAATTTAAATCACGCAAACTTAATAATTTTATCTTATGTGTTAGCATCATCTCTACTTCTTCTCCTTCTTCTAAAAAATATTATGTATCATCTTTAAAGGATGCCAACAATATTAATCTTAAGGGAAAAGTTACATAAAATATTGAGAGAAAAATGTTTATATTATAACCTACTAAAAATTCTTTTTAAATATTTAAACCTTCCTATTTTTCATATCATTGACATGTTCTACAACTACTATATGTGTTAACTTAAGTCTTAATATTCTTAAGTTGTTTCGGCAAAAAAAAATTTAATTTAAAATTTAAAAAAAAAAAAAAAAAGTTGTCACGAAAGAGGAGTTGATGTAAAGTTTTTTGCAAAATGAAATATCTGTTTTGTAAGGCCACCAAATTTGATAATTTGCAAATGATAGAACCACTCGCAACAATATTTGCATAGTTATATAGTTCCAACTAAAGCAATCAAGTATACTTTTAGTCTTCAAAAAACACATATCTACCAGTGGTTAAACGTTCATCTTGGGTAATTTTAACTTTTCATATAATTTTACCTTAATTTTACCTTTACATATTCATCTATTTTAATTTTTTTTTTCCCAGAAAAAAAAAAAAATCTTTAGTTTAGATATTTATAAGTAAACAATGAAATAATGGTTCATGAATAATAAAAAACAAAAAAATATATTATCTATACATATTTTTCTTGTGCGATTGTAACTTTACATATAATTTTGCATTTATATATTCATCTACTTTAACTTAGATGTTTATAACTTAATAATGAAATCTATAAATAAGGTAATTAAAACAATCATATTTCTACAATTCAAAAAGTCACAATTTTTTTTTCAAAAAAATGCCTATTACATTTCATTGGAATTATTTTTTTTTTTAAAATTTAATAAAAAATTTGACATACTACTAACCTAACCACTTCGTAAATTACAAAAAACTTAAGGCTCATTATTACTTTCGTTAATATATTATGGATTTCTTAATTAATAGAGACCAAACTAGAGAAATGCCTTCCATATTTCCTTGAAAATTCCAAAAAAAAAAAAAAAAAAAACCTTTGACATACCATTAGTGTAACTACATCTATACCTATTTAAGCCATCCGTGATATCTATTTCTTATTGATGACCATAAAATTTACAACTAGCAAGAGAACATACAAAGAAATAAAGAATAATGAAGGAAGAAAAAAAAAATGAAATCAAACGTCAATTAATAACCGTTATTTGGAAAATAAAAAAGGTGGTCAAGAGGAGTAAGAAATAAATAGAGATGGCTATCTAATGGACATTGAAAACTTTATAGTGCAATAAAATTAACCATTACATTCACTTTAATTAAATCAATAATCAACAATTAAATATAATATACAAAATTTAAACTTAAATAATCAAACTCTGAGTAGAGAAATTATATTTCCTATCATAACTAAAAATGAGATGTGCTTCAATAATTTAGATTATATATATATATATATATATATGTATGTATGTATGTATGTAATGTATGTATATATCATAATCTTCATACACCATGACTTTAAAAATCTAATGAATAGTTCTTCCTCTTTTTTGATATCTATGTTATACAAATCATCAACCAATAAATACATGATAATGATAAAAAAAATTTTAAAAAAAAAAAGTTGTAGACATAATTATGGAAAAATATGATAAAACTCTTTATAAAAAAATTTAAAATAAAATCTTTAAAAAAAAAAAAAAAAAACTCTTTATAAAGTCTAGGGACTAAAATAGTTTTTTTACCTAAAAAATTATCACACGCAATACGCGGGTCTACAACTAGTGTTTAATAATTTTGGTCCTCTAAGCAATGCTATCGAAATTGTTTTACATTACAAAACATTGTTGCAACTATCTTGACAATATTTCTCAATCTTCATATATTAACCTTCTCCATTCTAATCAATTTAAGCACTTCTAAAACTTGTAAAAAGATTTATGTAGATAAATATAAGAAAAAGTACAAAAGAAATATGCATTACACTAACTAAACAGTTCAATTATTTTACATTGTTTTAATTTATTTCTTATGTTATTTTTATCATGTTTTTGTATATTTAAGGAGTATCATGGATTGAAGAGCAACATATAGCCAAATTGACCAACAAAACCTAAGTGGACTAAAGTGAACCAAACTGGACTGAATGGACCTAAATGGGTAAGATGGACCGACATGAACCAAAGTAGACCAAAATGATTCTAATCATTTTAGACTCTAATTTGAATTATAATTGGATTTTTTCTCTATTTCAAATTTAAAATGATATATATGATTATCTTTTGAGCAACAACTACTAAAATGTTACTTTAGAAATAATAAATCATAACTTCAATTGAATTGTAAATTATGAAATTAGGGTTAAGAGAAAAGAGGAATAATATATATACATATATATATATATATATAGAGAGAGAGAGAGAGAGAGAGAGTTTAGGTGTTTGTCATGCCCTTAACTTAGCATATATTTATAACAAGGTTTATAGTATGTTTACAAAAATATCCTTATTAATTTGCTAATATAAAAAAATAAAAATTAAAAAATTAAAAAAAAAATAACTAGAAGTAATTTAACACTCTCCCTCATGTTTAAGTTTGAGTATAGAAATCAAATGAGTCTAGCTTGAAAGACAATTACTGAAAGGAGGCATGAGCTAAAGGTTTTATGAAAATATCATCCATCCAAACAAAGGGATTGACAATTTGACACCAAGTTGAATTGTAAACTGAGAGAGAGAGAGAGAGAGAGAGAAGCTCCCACCTTAGCATATATTTATATTCAAGTCTATAGCATGATTACAAAAATACCTTTATTAATATTCTTAGATAAAGAAATGATTAGAAATAACTTTATGACTTCCATGTAAACAAAATAAATCACGAGAAAAAAGGTAAAATCAAAAAATTAATCTAGCAAAGGAAATTTTGTGAGAAACTACATACAAAATTATTTCTAAATATACTATAGTAAAAATGCCTGAATTGAAAGGAAAAAAAAAAAATATATATATATATATATATATATAGATATATATATAAATGATAAATCCATTAACTAGTCATCAAGGGGAAAGTATTTTATAACCCGCACTCTCACCAGGTCAGCATACTGATTTGGTGGGACAAACTAATGGATGGATGACCTAAAAATTGAATTTTGTGAAACAAATACTTACCGTATTGGAGGAGTTGATTTCAGCGTCTCAACCCTCAATGCTTGACATCCTTGGATTTCTTGTAAGTATAGAGCTTACTCTTAATATTTCTAGAAAACGTAGTGCGAGGAGTTTTTACTCATCATGATATCTCTATCTGAGCTGTGAGGCTTGTACTCTTACGGAATTATTGCCATTATTATAATGCCTTTTATGAGAGCTGCTCTCCATATATTTATCAACAAAAATCAATGCCCAAATAATAGTCTCTCTCTGTTGTAGACATGAAGTTTAGTTGGTTAGATTGGTAGATAGTTCTTTTACTTCTAATAGAATCATGTTGTAAATTCAGCTTTACTATGTTTGCACTACCATTGTCATGCCTCAAGCTTAGGACATTAAAATCATGGGTAGGATTATTTACTAAGTCGCATGTCATTCAAATTAAAATTAGAACAATTTCAACTAATTAAATTATGCTGCTTGTTCATGGCATAATGAAATGTGCCTTAGCTTGATCTATAGTGTCCTTGATACTGTAGTGCAAATAATTTCAAAGCAAGCTTCTGTTTGTGAGTTAATCTTTGAACTGTTAATCATCAACAATAAAAATAGCAGATACAACTAATCCCCATGTTCGAATGATTATTAAGATGTCCAAATAATTCTTAGGATGGATCTTGTTTCTTTAATTTTTCTGAACTCAATAGATTGGATTTTCTAGGGTCATGATTCATGATCATGTTTATGTTGCTTTTAGCTTTTTATTTTGCTAGGGGTCACTTTTCCTAGAGAAGGTAGTGGTGCCTTTTTAATGTGGTATTCTCTCTTAAGTTCTCTTTTTGTTACTATAGATCTTAATTTTTTGCATGAGTGTAGTGTATCTAAGGACATTTGCTTTTTATATTTCAGAAGAGGAGGAAGCAAGTAATGATTAGAGGATTGGAGGTGATAATGTTAATGTTGAGTCAAAACATGTGTTGATGCCTATGCAAAAAAAAAAAAAAACCGTGTTGATGTTGATGATAGGTCTTTTTCTGAAATTGGCACATCCATGTATTTATTCCTCAACCTCAAGAAACCCAAGCTTTTGACCTGTGGAAAACTGCTCTGTTAGTCGCGATCACCATTTTCCCTTAAATTAAAATTTTACATCGAAGAGTCAATGGGTTCAGTTCAGTCTGTCAAAATCAAATTTGACCATTCTCTTCTTGACTTCTTCCACTAGGTATTAACCAATATAACAATGGTTTTTCTTTTGGCTTTCGTACAAAAATTGTAATTATCGTAAGGCAAATACGTATGAGAACATATTTGAGCGCAAGTGCTGGCACTACCTTTTGAGTAAAAGTAAATCTTTGCCTACGCTTATGTATATTTCAACTAAACTCTTGGGATTATACATAATACTGATACATTATCATTCTAGAGCTTTTATTTTTTTTTTTTTTCTTTTTCTTTTTCTTTTTTTGGAGCATTCTTGAAATCTCATTAACACCAAAACCGTTTTGCTAAAAGACACGGGCTCCCAGCTTTTCAAATAATACTAAAAGGCCATCAAAAGTCAAAAACAGCCTACCAAATGGGCACTAAGATACACCCATCAACCTAACTCAGAAATTCAGCCAAAACGAGAAGGCGTTGCCTGGACACAATATCAAGCTCTCAAGTAAATAAGGGAAAATTGGAGAAATTGGTTGTAGTATGGATGGCAAAGTCCAAACGTTATGTATTACTGGAATGAGCTCCTCATACATTTTTTTGAATATTTCATATTTATTTTGAAGTCGCATCATGCAATGCCTAAACTCACATTATTATGAAGTCCACTCAAACAATAAAACCGAAAACTATCAAACTTATATCCTACTCTTTTGATCAAACTTCATATAGCAAGTGCTAAAAATTGCAGTGCCATCCAACAGAAGAAAACGTCTGATGGTATTTTTTAATTGAGCGATGCTACCAATGCCATGTGCTCTATAAGGTCCAATACTCGGTTACTGTAAGGAAAAAAAAAACAACAAAAAATATGATCGGTCATACACAATTGCATGAAAATTGTTAGTAAAGGAGTTGCATTTGTCAATATCTTTGTGCGTTGGTGGCTGAGGAAGAGGGAGAAGCTGTACCTGTATCCCCACTCATTGTCGTACCATGAAACAAGCTTCATGAACGAGTTATTGAGCCCAATCCCTGCCTTTGCATCGAATATACTTGACCTGAAATGAAACAAAATCCATTGAAACCAAATGGAGATTGCAAATCTCAACGTCTTTTCAACTATAGTCTGTAAAAGCAAGCAAGGATGAGATTGACAAAGGTGCAGATCCTGGAATCTTGTGAAGTGCAGTGCAATTGCTAGGCACAAAGGTCGAAATATCAAGGAATAGAAGATGATGCATTTTCTAGTACTTTCTTAAAGAACATTATCACAGGAACCAGAAAGCCAATCCAGCACAAAATAGACAATTTTATTTCCACTGATGAATTCAAACAATTTCTATAAAACAAAGGAGGCCTCAAAGAGCTTGAAATTGCCATTTGCCAATATTTTTCACCAACATATAGAAGTAAAAGACCACAAAACAATCAAAGCACAAGAGAGAGATACCTTGAGTCACCAACAAAATCATTGGAGACAACATCCTCATCTGTGTATCCAAGAATGCCTCTCAGTGGCCCCTCTGAGGCATACCTGTATTTGAAAATTCCAAGGTGAATTCAGTCAATCATCAAGTAAAAACATCACATCATGAAAGACCCCAAACAACTGCCAAAAGAAGAGAATACACAAGATCACATAAAAAAAAATAAATAAATAAAAATAATTTTAAAAACAAAAAAACAACATACTTAATAGCTGCCTTGACGTCTTCATAGGAAGCACTCTTCTCAAGTCGACAAGTTAAGTCTACGACAGAAACATTAGGTGTTGGGACGCGGAAGGCCATTCCAGTAAGCTTTCCATTAAGCTGTGGAAGAACTTTCCCAACTGCCTGCAATACCAAAAACATTAAGTTACAATGACACTCACCACCAATATAAAGGGTTGTATCTAATGCAATTGTCCTAAATTATATTTCTTGGAGTAATCACCACACCTTTGCAGCACCAGTTGAACTAGGAATGATGTTTTGTGCAGCTCCACGGCCCCCTCTCCAATCCTTCATTGAAGGACCATCGACAGTTTTTTGAGTGGCTGAAAATAGAACACCATAAATTTGTTACAAAACATGCAACATGGTTTAACAGAGAGAGAGAGACAGAGACAGAGACCTGTAGTTGCATGCACTGTTGTCATTAGACCTTCAATGATACCGAATTCTTCATCAACCACCTGCAAAACAGGAGCGCAAAAAATTAGATAAATATCAAGAGAACAGGTAGACATTTCAAATTCATCTCCTACCAGGTTACTATTAAACATAAAAAGCAAAAGAATTATAAAAAAGATGAATAGAAGTTAATAAGCTTTAAGATGCGCAACCAGACCTTTGCTAAAGGAGCAAGACAATTGGTAGTGCAGCTTGCATTGGAAACAATATCCATGTTTGGCTTGTATGTCTTCTCATTTACTCCTACCACAAACATAGGTGCATCAGCTGATGGAGCTGATATTACAACTTTCTTGGCACCACCCTGCAGAGGCAAATCAAAAAAAGCTCAACTTAAAAATTGTAAATATGAAGAGTAAGTGATTCATAATAAAAGGAAATATATGGAGAGAGAGAGAGAGAGAGAGAGAGCATAATTGATTATCACACCAACCTTCTTGTGTGTCGAAGCCTTCTCAATTGTTGTGAAAACCCCAGAGGATTCGACAACATAGTCTGCTCCAAAATCACCCCAAGGAATCTCTGCTGGGTCCCTGAGAGAATAAGTAGTCATGGAAGTTACTCCTTAGTAGATATAACTTTAGATGTTCCCGCAATTAATACTAAATGCAGACACAAAGATAAGGACGAGATGTTAAGGCCAATACCTTTTACTTACAACTTTAATCTGTTTCCCATTAATTTCCAAAGTGGAGTCATCCAGGACCCGGATGGTTCCCTTGAAAACTCCATGAGTAGAGTCGTACTTAAACATGTATGCCTACAAAAGATGTACAGTAAGTTACTGCCAAACTATCATATCTAGAGAACTCAAACGACTAATTAGATCACTATCCTAATGTAAAAGAAGTTAATAGTCCAACTCTCCCACCTTGTGAGTAATAGAAAAGGGAAAAAAAGAAAACACAGGGATGCAACCAAATGTACACTCATAGAGTAAACCACAAGTTTCAAAACACCATATAATGTGTAGGCACCATAGCAAGCCAAGAGCTATATGGGTCCCTAATATAAGGACAATAGCACTAGCAGTCAGATGCCACTGTTTCAATCAGATCCTCTACAACTAAAAGTGCAAAGACAGCTTTCCGAGGTCCCACGTTAAGGAATAAGTACCCGGCTGCTTGTCGGAGGACCTCTTTATAGGGTTTCACACTTCCGCTCCAATTTATAGTAGCACCTCAAGAGAGTACAGGGCCTTATGTATTTATATTTTTTCTTGTAGATCAAGATCCCATTTCTCCCACTCCACTTGTTCTATTTAATTTCATTTCTAAATGGGTTTAGATCGAGATGCAAATAAAATTATGTTACAAAATTATTATATTTTATTAGATTAATTTTTGGATTTTAAAAGAATTTTTTTAGTTTTTGTTTCTAGGCCATTTAGTTGATGTGGCATATGTAAATGACACAGTATGTTTTCATTGGACCAACTATCACATGTGACATTCTTAGGTAGCATTTAACAGCCATCTAGGCACAGGCATGGACAGAATGGCTCCCAATCAAAACAAACCCTAATGTTAGAGGAGCAGATCAAATTTTTAGAACTTTAGGGAGCAAAATCAAAACTTCCCCAAATTTTAGGAGTGTAATTTGTGATTTAGACTTTAACTAAAACAGAAGGACTAACTAGTAGCAAAACCAAAATTTTTAAATTGGACTTCCATAATAATCACCAAATGTTCATCATCCAGTATCTTCAAATCTGTGATTTACAAGAAAGAAACTGAATGTACATACCATGTACTTAGCATCAATAAAAGGATCATTGACCGATACAACGTCAATACCATCCCTGGAGATTGCAACTCGAAGTACCAACCTTCCAATTCGACCAAAACCTGTGTAAGATGAGGATCATGGATATATCATCATTTGTAGGCAGAATGAAATAACTTCTGAATGATATGAGGCAATAAGAATTTTACTATTTTTAGTAGGTAAGCAAAGAAGTCACCTAGCTCATGCAATTGACATTTTAAGCGGTACATCATTTTGGCCACAAAAGACAGAGAATGGCACAAGCAACCACTAAGCCAAACTTAGTAGAACTGATAATCTAGAAACTTGAAGCCAAAATCAAGTTGACCAATAAGACTAAATAAATTTTTTCTTTATAGGAGAAACCAAGTTATACATTGTCTAGATAACAGACCATGCAAACAATCCATACAAGGTCCTACATGTATCAAACCAAAGTGCCACCTATAACGCAGGCCACCTAAATGACAAATGAATTCCCTAGTCCAATACTCATAAGTTACATTAAATAACTTGAACCAAATTTTAAGAGATCCTTCTAGAAAGGGTTGAAATCAGCAAGCACAAGGTAATGCATTTAATCTTAAAATCATCAAACCAAAGCATGAGAGAATTAATCACCATGATCCCACTAAAATTCAAACAAAAGCATCACAAAGTCTCTAATTACATTATTTTTATGGCCACAAAGAACAGAAGCTCCCATCCAACCCTAAAATGCAACCCACCAAATACCCCTTTTGTTGGCCCAGCACTCCGACCTACATCAGAAGCAACGCCCAAAGAAAATCCTGAGTGCTTACCATATTCAGAGGACATAACAGCAGATTGGACCCTATCCGAGTAATTTACCACATTGGGCATAACAAACAGAGTTTATATTCCATAACCAAGATAGATGGGACAGCTGTTATCATGTACTGAACTCTTTAAACTACTTAATAATAGACCCATAAGCAAACAATGAAAAAACCACAGAATTCTAGTAAAACTGTAAAATATCTCAACACTTAAACAATGTGCAAACCCATAAACCCCTTTATAAGTAGTTTCCTCTTTGGCATCCCAAGCCTTACTTTTCACCCGCTATTAACTAACATCAATAGTAAAAACCATAAAAGCAAAAACAATACACATAAATCACAATAATCTACTGCTATAAATCCTCACATTAACATCCAATCTTCAAGTCAACTATAAATATTCATTTAATTAATGCATAACCCTACAACTACAAACAAAAAAACAAACAAAAACAGTTTCAAACATGCTTTAACATACATTATCAACCTGCAAACCACTGTATTTCTAAAAACCAAAACAGAACACAACAACAGTACTCATAGGAAAACATACCGTTGATTCCAATCCTTGTTTTCCCACCAGTCCTTGATCCTAAACAAATAAACATAAAAGTGAGCATCACCAACAAGCACAAAATCACTAATACATCACAAAGAAATTTAAAATACAAATAATTTGTGTAATTTGCATTCATACTTGGAACTGTAGGAGGTACTTCAGTAGCAGTAGCCTTAACGGGCTGGACGCTCCTCACACTACATGTCCTGACAATTGATTCAATAATTCCAATTTCAATCACATCAAGAGAACAAGGAATTTTCATAACATATACATACACATACTGCATATACACAAACAGAGATACATACGTACATAATGTATAAAAATTAAAATTGTTGGATTACTCAACTGTAAGGAAGATGAGCCACTGGGAACAGAGGTACCGAAAAGGCTAGATTGGTGCTTCGACATGTTGAGGTTGCGACTGAAACTGATGCTTGAAACCTGAGAATTTTGAGAAGATTAGCAGAAAATTCATTAACTAATAACAATTATATTATTTTAATGTGTGTGTGATTCTTTCTGTAAATGCAGAGTAAAGAAATCAAGTTCCAATCGATATAGACATACATGATCTTATAAATAAAAAATTCAAATTCAAGCTAACTTGGACAAAATTGCAGTGATTTTAATTTTTTTTTTTATAGTAATAAAGTTTATTTTTAATAATGATTTCCTTCATTTTGCAACATTTTCTCACCAACCAAACGCCTCAGCAAAACAAATTTAAAAAATAAAATAAAATAAAATAAAACTAGTTAAAAGAAAAGTAATGAAATCAACTCTGAAATATATATATATATATATATATGATCTAAAAATCTAATCAAACTCATTAGAAAATCAGCCAAATTGAACTGGTTTTTACACTCCTCGTGGTGCTTGAGTGATGAAGTTGCTAATAACCAAAAAAAAAAAAAAAGATTTCTTTCATTTCGGAAAATTTTCTCGGCAACCAAATGCCTAAACAAAATTACATTTCCGTTTAGAAAAACAACAAAACCGAACCAAAAAAAAAATCAACAAAAGCCGAATCGAAAAAAACAAAAACTCATCAAAGTTTATCGAAATGGATTCAGTGAAGTAATAAAGAATAACAACCTTGGAAAACCGATCGGACGGTGAAGAAGAGGCCTCGATGAAAGAAGCCGTAGGTGTAGCCGCAGATCTGAGCATGGTAGAAGCAGCCATTTTTCAACAGACAAATTGCAAAGCTTTCTCTCTCACAGAGTCTCACACTCACAAAATAATATCTCTGTGAGAGAAAACCCTAAAAACGAAGCAAAGAGAGAGAAGGCTTTTTATGAAGTGTGCGGCTGAGGCCAATATATATATATATATATATATATATATATAAACAGATATCAATGTGTTATGATTTGTTTTTTGATATTTTTAATTTTTATATTTATAAATGTGAAAAATCGAGCGGAGGTTCTTAGGCAAATAGAGAAATGGAACTGAATTTTTTTTTTTTTTGTCTGTCTGTCTGACTTGCTTTGTAATTTGCCTGCGATTCGCTCTTTTTTTCTCTCTCTTTCTTTCTGTACTGCTTGCTTACTGTGTTTTAAAAAAAAAAAAAGCGCAGGTTGGCGGTGTATTCGAGGTCTTATCGTCTGGATTTATGTGTAAACCTGTAAGAATGGTGCACCGTTGGTTTTTGCCGGCCTAGGAATGGATGGTTGTGATATGTTGCTTTTCCAAACGTTGCTATGGTGGCCTGCGAGGGTTCTGTTTTTGGAAAGAAAACAGAGTTTTTTAAAAAATAATAAAATTGTCATAAAATTTTGGATGTTTTGTCTTAATAGGAAAATGAAAATTAAAAAAAAAAAAAAAAAAGTTATACAAGTTGTTATTGGTAAGATAATAAAATAATTTCAATGGTAAGTTTAAATTAGAATAAGTCGATAACAACTAATCACTTATAATTTGTTGTGAAAATGTTATAGATATAATACTTTTCTAAAAATTTAGGTCCAATATTTTATGCTCTAATGTTCTTAACCAATACAATAGAGGCGTGGACAAAAAAATATATGTTATATGCAAGGACGGAGGTATTGTTGGACCTGGAGGGCACCCCCCCGGGCGATTTAAAAAAAAAAATAGTATATAACTCTATATATATAATATATTATTTTTAACAATTTGTTTTAATAAAATTGCATTTTGCCCCCTTAACAATATTATTGATATTTTTAAATGCTATAAACAAAATATTAGCCCAACAACAAAAATTAAGTCCAAACAACACCCCAAAACAAATACAAAAAAAAAAAAATCAAAGCCGATTCTAATCTACCTAGCCTAGGAGTAGGAAACACTCAACCTACCTCACAAATATAATAAAAGGGAAAAAAGAAGGGGATTTCTAAGCCATTCAAAAAACAAAAAACAAAAAAACAAAAAAAAAAACAAAAAACAAAAACAGAAAAAGAAGAAGAAGAAAAACCTAACTAACTTACGGCTGAATACAAAGGAGAGGAATTCAGCAGCTAGCAGCAAAAGCAAAGGTATCCTCTCATAGGATAAAGCACCTAAGCAAGAGTAGGGAGTCAGAGACGCTGGGAGCCTAGGACGGAGATACTCAAAGCAAAATAAATTAGAGTAAAAAGAAATAGTTAAATAGAGGTAAAAATCTGACTCACCCATCTTTGTCTTTAGCCCATAATTTATATTCTTTTATAAATGAAAAAGTTGTCATCTGATAAACACAATACCACACGCAACAATCAACTCTTATTGCCATTGATGTTTTGTAAATTTTTTTTTTTTTTTTTTTGGGTAGTTTTGTCTATAGTGTTTTTGTCTATTAGTTAGTGTCTAATAGACCTCACACATACAATATATTAAGACAATGAGTTTCATTTTCATAAATAATTGCATTATAATATCTTAAAAAACAATAATTTTGTGTATTTTTCTTTATTGATAGTTTATTAAATGAATATTTATTTAGAGTTTCAAATTTTTTTTCTTTTTGTTTATACTTCTACCCCCTTAACTCCAAGTTTTAGCTTTGTCCCTTGTCTTTCTCGTATCGTGTCTTATGCATTAAAACACTCAGAATCTTGGAAGTTGGAACTAAGGTAGAATTTACCCAATAAACTATTGGTTTATGTCAAAATTCTGTCGTTCTATAGTTTCCCACGCCCACCTCCTCATTGCATCTAGGCACATCATACCATACTCCTCAAGCCTTCACTTCAAAAATGGTAATCTATTTTTGATGGTATATTTTTCATAAATATAAAATTCAAAAATTAAAAGAAAATATTTATTTTAGTATTGTACTTTTTTTTATTTGTTTCAATAATAATTTATTCAATCAAAAAATGAGTTAAACTTATTACACACAAATAGTTTTACACACACTCTCAAGAGCTATTGTGTGTAATAAACACTATTCGCAAAAAAAAAAATATTGTAACAAATTTGTAAACTATTTGTTATAAAAAAAATTTTTATAAAAAAACTATAAAAGACTTTTTTATGATATTTCTTTTCTAAATAGATATAAAGAAAAAAAAAATATCATTAAGGTGTTTTCTAACAACAAATTATATTTTTAAGATGTTTTTTATAAAAATAAATAATTAGAGCCAAACAACCTTAAACCCTCTCTTAATCTGAGCCAACAACTCAGGCTGATCTTCACCGTTGATCTACGTGAGTCTTAATAGAAAATGGACGGTCTAGATGCATGGGAGTATAAAAATACAATGAGATTGGAAGTAGAGGAAAGGGGTTGGTATGAAAAATGCGTAGGTGAGTCTGTCGTGACTCAAGACGCCCTCCTCGAAGGCCACGTAGGACACAGTCTGGGCCTCCTTTGGGCTTTTCCTATTTTTTAGATTTTAAGTCGGTCCTACTGGTCGGCTGGGTACAGTTTTGGCTTTGGGTACGGTTAACCCTGTTAAAGGTTAGGTTAGTGAGAATTTGAGCTAACCGATGAGTTGAATTTTGAGCAAAACAACTTAGAAGCCATACCTGGTTTTATTATTAATTAGAATTAGGTTAACTTGCACAGTTTGGGATCATTTTAATTTTATCTCCAAACAAAAATGTTTCAAGATTTGCATCCATAATCCTAACTTTAAGTATTGTTTAGATTTAAGTCATTACATTAATCTGTCATGATAATGAGTTTGTTAAGTGCTAACTAATCTAAAAATGTCTTCTTCATTTTTTTTCATTTTTTTTTTCATTCAAAACTTTGTCGTTTTTGAATCTTATTAGAGTCGTGTTAGATATTATTTTGACTAAAATTACAATTTACAACATTAAAGTTAGGGATTTGATTTTGCCTCCAAAATTTTCAAATTTTGGATTTATAAAATTTCATCCTTTTGAGTTAAGATGACATTTAAGGAACATCTCATCAAGGCGCATGAACGAAAGGGTTTAAATCCAAATGATAAGTAACGTTAGGGATATGGATCTAAATTTTAAAACTTTAAAGGAAAAAATCAAAATCACCTCAAATTTTAAGGGTATGAATTGCAATTTTGTCTTGAAAAAATATTCATGAATCATGAGGCACATTATTTTTTTGGAAAGTTCTTTAAACCCATTACAATGACAATCATAAAATAATCATATTAATAGTAATTTTGAAGTGTTTTAAACTCCATCATAACAACCGCTTGTGATTATGTGATGATAATCATATATTCATTTTAATAATGTATTTTCAAGTGTTTTAATTTATATATTTTCTTCATAAATATAAATAAAATATTAAGATTAAAACATTTGAAATGAACGGTTCTAACTGTAGAGGGTATCATATTCCAAGTGTACCATAGAAGAACCCACTATTTATTGGTCACATAATGGAGTGAAAATATTTAATGTAGTTGGACTGGAGGAAAACTATGTTCATGTATAGAATATTTTATCTCAAACAACCTAACTAAAGATGGTCTTGACAATAAAAGAATCGGTTAATTTTTATGCTCCCTATTAAGTTACAGTCCAAATTACCCCTTAAATAAGTGTAGGCAAATAATATGAAAACCCTAATTTAAATAGAAGATATAGAATAGATAGATTCAATCAAAAAAAAAAAAAAAAAAAAAAAAAAAAAAAAAAGAGAGAGAGAAAAGTTTAGGATCAATAATATAAAATATCATGGTCAATTGCTAGTAATTCAAAATACTTCAACTAATAAAATTGCTATATTTTAATTATTTAATGACGATTATTGCAAATATGATATAATTTGATATTGTTTGTCAAAAAAATCTGATGAGACTAGCCTGATATGGTAAGGAAATCTAACACTATTAGCTAGCTATATTTGAAAACGGCATTTATTATATACAAATGATGTTTATTTGTCATTGACAAGAAAGTTCATTGTTTCTGTAGTGGCTAATAAAAGTATGTTAGTTTTTCATTATCACTACTAATTATGAAAAATTGGCATATTCATTGTTAAGTGACATCTTATGAGGTCTTAGGGTTTCACTTTGCGGAACAAGGACAGCAACCTTTTCATGCCAACTGTGCAAAAGAAGAAACATTGAAAGCAAATGGCATTAAAATAAGAAAAAGAAAGTGTGGGGGGAAAAAAAGTCAAAGAAGAACAATTAACTAAAAATATTATAATTTCTAGTTGAAGAAGAGAGTGGATCACCTCTTCGAAGAAACGAATGGTCCAGTTTGTATTGAAACTCAAACTTACTCTAATGTCTCTAATTTTTAAACAATGATAGATTAACCAAATCATCTTTGGCTGCACCAAAACATTATAAACAATTATAAAACTATTGAAGCCATAAAAAATTGTGAGGTAGCTTTCAATAAATGAGTTTAACAATGACTAAACAAGCTTTAGTAGAAGTTGGGTACGGTTCAAATATTAACTTATTAAGTGTGCGTTTGTTTCAGCTTCTAACTAAACAAGTTTTAGTAAAAGTTGGGTACAGTTCAAATATTTACTTATTAAGCGTGCGTTTGTTTCAATTTCTAAAAATTGAAACGCACTTTTTGAAACCAAAAAAATAAAATGTGCGTTTAGTAAGGTTTTAAAAGTTATTTCTTCTAAAAAACTACATTTTGAAATGTGAATAAGAGTACTTTAACAATGGACAGCTCTCAGATACTTTTGCAAAAACCAATGCATGTTTCATAAATATTACCATTGGAGGCAGTATTCAATTATCAAATTGCCCAAATATTTTATTGAAAACCCAATTTTATCCTTTGATAAATCAAAGAATAACACCTCTCTGGAGCACACCTCTCTGGAGCTCACCTCACGCTAGATTCCTCTCTCCCAAATATGTTTATATATATATATATATATTTTACTCAATATTTACAACAACTAACAACAAAATCATTTCAGATATTTTCTCTCTCAAACATCTCTAAACTCAATCTCAATCAAAATACAAACTCAAAATCATAATTTCAAAATTAATCAAACCAGGGAAAAAAAAAAAAAGACAAAGCAAATTGACCCATCTAAGCCGCGGTGGGGAGGAGGACAAGTGGTGGTGGGGAAGAGTACAGGCATGCATGAACATCTGCCGGCAATCTCTGTGTGTGTAACTGTGTGAGAGTGAGAGAGAGAGAAAGCTTTTGGTACTAATATGTTCTAAAGTGGACAGTGGTAAAAAAGAAAAAGCAAAAGTAAAAGTGAAGATAGAGAGTTATGTGTGTGGAGGAAAAAAAAAGAGGAAAAATAAATAAATAAAAGAAACGTGTGAATGAAAAAACAATTAAAGAGATATGGAAAAATAAAATAAAGAATAAGAAATTAAAATTGAGAAATACTACTTCAATATTTTCACAATATTTTTACAATAAATCTTAAATGATGGATTGTTACTAGTTAATATTGATGAGAAAAAATTAATTTAAGTGGTGTGTTAAAATTAAAATCCCTTATATACTTAATCAAAAACTGATTTTTGAGTAAGTATATAAAGTAGTTGATTTAAGTATGAAATAAACTCCCTTATATATATATATATATATTTTTTTTTTTTCCTTTTTAATAATTTACCTCTCAAACTGCCACTTTTATAAGTGCTAGCCAAATATATTGCTTTTTCAAAAAGTATTTTTTAACAGTTTTTACCAAATACTCAACTTTTACAAAAAACTTAGTTTCATATCGCACTTTTTAAAACCCCCACTTTTTCAAAAAGTACAATAACAGAAAGTTGAACCAAATTCACCCTAAGTAATGATCATACGTTTAGAACTCAAAATATATAATTGAGTATAAAATTTATTTTCCTCTTGAATAACAATTGTAAACTATAAAGAATTAATAAAATAAATCAACAACATGTATCACAATTTAAAATTCTAGACTTAAATAAGATTATACTTAAAAAAAAAAAAAGGTTTTAGGCCACTTTTTTGATGCATTGAGAGATGCAACTAAAATTTCAAACTCACTCAATCGTGAGTAAAAATAACTATGTATGTTACAAGAAATTTTTGCTGCATCCAATTAGTGACAATGATTGTAACACTATAATTTTAATTTTAATGTTACAATTGTAATGTCATCTTATAATCGATTATATAATTTTTCTGTTATATCTCTCTTTGTTCTTTAATCTACCCCTATTAAAGTATATAAATATTTTACTATTTTGTATTTTCTATGTTTGAATCATTTCCCCATATAAATATTCATATTAAGTGTGTAATTTAAATCCAATATTGTATAATCAAGTGCAGACAATGTCTTTTCGACTTTGGGATGGAGCAACAAAGGCTCGTTGCTGACTTGCTATCAATCTAAAGATTTGAAAATTTGCCCAACAATTAGCTATTAAGGAAAAACCTGCAATTTTTTAGCAAATATATTGCAAATCTTCAAACCAAGACATTAATCATTTTTTGATGTAGGCAGGGATTAAACCCCAGATCTCTTATTCAACTATTAAAGACTTTACTAGCTAGTTGAACTAACTAGAACCCACATATTTTATACCTAATAATATTCTTACAAAACTTTTTAAAGAGTTAATAAAATATAAGAATGACTATCAATAATATTTAAATTATATATATGAATGATACTTTGCATCTTAGTATATCTTATAATCTAGTACATATTAATAGGCAAAGTTTAAAGAAAGTTTAATTAGAATTCAATTATGCTTTTCTCAACAAAAAAAAGAATTCAATTTTGCACCATGTGTCTAAATTTATATAGGGACCATACCATAATTATCCACTTAAGTTTGTACCATGTGTCCACTTAAATTTTTTAATCTTTGTGCCAAGTGAGTTAATGAGTGCAAAATACTAAAAATCTAATATTAATAAACTATTCTCATAAAAAAATATTAATGAAATATAATAAAAAAAATCTCATATACTTAATAAAAATCATTATACGTTCTATCTTATTAAAAATTAGAAAAAAAAATGATCATAAGTAGTATTAAATTTAGGTAAGAATTTTAATATTTGACTAATTACATTTACTTTAAAAAAAATAATAATTTGACTAATTATTTATATTTTATAATAAAAATTGTGTTTAATTTTAAATTTATCTATACGTATGCATTAATGTGTGTTATATGCTATTTTTTCTTAATAATTTGACTAATTATTTATATTTTTATAATAAAAATTGTGTTTAATTTTAAATGCATCCATGCGTTTGCAAGGGTTACATGCTAGTAATTTATAATCTCCAAAGCCATCCTACTAACCTTTTTTTTTCAAAAAAATATATATACTAGATTTTTTTTTTAATATAATTTGATAGTTATGAGAGTAAAGATTTAAACTATGGATGCCTTCATTAGCAATTAATTGAGTTAAAAGGCTCTTGGCTACTAGAAATTGAAACTACAACATCTACTACACATAACATATACACATGATAGGAGTTGAAATAATGGTGATAATTTTTTTACCATTAGGTTCAAACATAAAGATTCTTTTTTAGTGCAAATGGAATTGGATCTTAAATTTCTTATTGGACAATAAAAGAGTTTATAAATTCAGTGAGCTATAAGGCTATAACCCAGAAAATATGCTCTTAACTTGATTATTATATACATTTCAAAAGCTATCAAAAATTTACTCTCTTTATTTTTTTTACCTCAATATAAAGATTACTTGATGGCATTGGAAATAAAAAGGCCTAGAGCCACAAAAAATTGAGATTTGTTAATGTGACAGGTTGTTAATGATAAGTAAAAAAGTGATGTTATTGTTGAGTCTAAATGAAAACCAACGAAAACTTACCAACTTAATAAAAAAAATATATTGTAAAATTTTTTTGCTTGTGTAACATTACTCATTGGAAATTTGAAAAATCTCGTGACCCAAAGTGAATTGAATTTTAAGAAATGTTATATTCACAATATTTTCATAATAAATCTTAAATAACATGATATTGCCTGTGAGAAAAAAGTATTAGAAATGTTATTTTCACAATAAAGTGTCCGTTTGTTTCCACGTTTTGAGCCCAAAAAGGGCTTTTTGAAAAAAGCCAGGCCTAAAATTGCGTTTGGTTAAGCCCAAAATGCAACTTTTTGATAAAAGTTGCGTTTTGAGCATAGTGAAAAAACACGGACTAAACGTGGAAATTTTATGGACCTCTGAGGGTCCATAAATGAAAACGCACATTGCGCGTTTTGATGGGTTACCGTTGCTATCGATGGAATTACGGAAATACCCCAAATATATTAGTTCTCTCAACGCTAATCTCACGCCCCTCATCTCATCTCTCTGCTCTACCCTCTCCGTGAGAAATCAACCCAAAGAATAGAGAAATCATAACCAACCCATACTCATGAGAAATCAACCCAAAAAACACATAGAAAAATCATTACCCAAAACACAAACCACAATCCAAAACTACAGAAATCAAATAGCACAAACCCACGGCCAAACAACTATAAACACACAGAAAGACAGAAAGAAAGAAGAAGAAGAGGAAGACGAAGAAAGACCGAACCCACAGTGTTCAGTTCAGGTCGTGAGGCTTCTCAATGTTCAATTCAGGTCCGCGAGCAATTTGCTTCATATAAGTCAAGAAGCGGAAGTGTATAGCGTCAGCAGTGGTTTGTGGAGAGCTTCTGGAAATCAAGTGGAAAAAAAAATAAAAAATAAAAAGAGAGAGAAGAAATTGAGAGAGCCAGAGAGCTTTGGAATCATCAAGTGGAAGTAAAGGAAAAATAAAAGAGGAAAGAATGAAAGAATGAAAGAATGAGGAGCTTCTGGAAAGTGGAGGTGTGGAAGTAAAGAAAAAGGAGAGGATGTGGACAAAATAATGTATACGTGTGTGGTGGACAAAATACAAGAGAAAAAAAAAAAAAGAAGGAAAAGGAAACGTATGGAGGAAAAAAAAGGCAAAGTATTAGAAATCACAATTTAAAAATATTACCACAATATTTTCACAATAAATTTTAAGTAATTAGCTAATATTGATGAGTAAAAATATAATTTCAGTAATGGGTTCAAATTAGAACTAGTAACAACTTTTCATATAAGATTTTGTTATGATTCTTGTGAAAGTATTGCAAAAAATATTGTGGATGTAACACTTTTTGTTGAAAAATATAATTGTTGAGAATAAATAGAAAAAGAAAAAATAAATATTAAAAAAGAATAAATTTGATTACAAAATAAAAATTAAAAAAGTGGATAGGTAAAAGATAAATGTCACTGTTGATTGTCCAAACAACACAAAAATTTGTCTAACCTGCTAGAGATGCTCTTATATATATATTGTCATTTTTGGTAATTTATCCTTCAAACTGCCACTTTTATAAGTGCTAGCCAAATACTCAGTTTTTTCAAAAAGCACTTTTTAACAGATTTTACCAAACACTCAGTTTTTTGAAAATGCACTTTTTCAATTATGCACTTTTTGAAAACTCCACTTTTTCATTACGCACTTTTACAAAAAACTAAACCAAACTCACGCAAATTAGAAGTGACATGTTATTGCCAGTTGTTATTGATAAACAAAAATGTAATTTCAGTTGTAGATTTAAATTAAAACCAATAAAAATTTATCACCTATGATTTGCTGTTAAAATATTGTAGATATATAACTTTTCATTAAATAATTTTAGTAACAAATTCAAATTAGAATTAATAAAACTTACTGCTTTAAATTTTTTGGAAAAAATTTGTGGACATAGAAATCTTAATGAGTTTTTGGTCGATCGGTTCCAAGTGGGGACGGTGAGTTCTAAGAATAAGGTATAAATCACGCGTAGAAACAACAAAAGTCCCCCACCCAAACGTAAAGCCAACGCATATAAGGTTAGGCTTTGGGGGGCGTCCTTTTCCATGTGGATTTTGATGGGGACTTGTTGATGAGAAACGTGACATACATTGTTTGTGTTTTGGGGTAGCTGAGAAGCTGCACGTGGTGCTTAATGGGAAGGAGACCTAAAAAGGTAAAAATCTCTCTACACCTTTTAGTTTCGTGTGAGTATCAAGCAAAAGCATGGCAGATTTATGCAAAGGCATATGCTTTTTAACATGAGTTTGGTGGCTGACTCTGGCCTTCCTCTCAATAATTGAGAAAATGACATCAACCTATATTTCCAATACTTTTGGAAATGTTGAAATTAAAGGAGAAATAGAAAATAATAATGAGAATTGTAGAGAAGGAGAAACATAAAAGAGAAATAACACAAAGAAATTACATGGTTTGACTTGAAGATTTATGAAAGCATAATAGAGCATCTCTCACATTTTTTATGTGAGTTATGCATGTTAACGGATGTTTTTAAGTTAATTGTTAATTTATTAGAAAAATTTTAATATCATTTTTATAAGAAATATAAAAATATAAAAATAAATTATTTTATCGTTTTTTTTCCATAAAACATTTCTAAAAGTAGTTTATAAACCAACACCTTTAGAGTTTCTGCTAATTTTTCCTCTCTTTTTTTTTTAAATATTTATATATATGCATTGTGTTGTACAATGAACCTCCTAATATGGTATAAAATTGATATAAACTTTATATCTCTTTAATAGGAAACAAAAGTTTTGGTACCCAACTTTGGGAAATTATTGTGTACTTTCGGAATATGATAAATGCGTATTTTCTTTTCTCACATGAATGGTGGGTCTCACTAATTAAATTCATAATGGAACCCACCATTTATGTAAAGGGGAGAGTACGCATTTATAATATTCGGGAGTACCTAATAATTTTCCCCAAACTTTTCACTTCTTCTATTTTGAGTTGTTACACAGGCACAATAAAGTGTCATAACATTTTTATAACAATTAAGATGGGGACATGGGGTTTGGCTTACCTCAGTACTTTTTTTTTAACTAGAATCTCCTTTTATTTTAATGAGAAACTGCCACATCACCCACTAACTAAACAAAATGTGGAGATTAAAACTTACCACCACTTACTATTGTGTATTTAAAACAAAATGACACATTTAGTTAAAAAAGTACTAGAGGTGAGCCAAACCCATTAAGGTGTCAGCCTATCATAGGTCAAAATATAACTAAATAAAATATTATGTTAAAATTCTAGATCTACCACAATTAAAAATAAAGGTATTGTAAAAATTTTGTTAGGTTCCTAGATTTTCTCTTCTTTTATAGTTAACATGGTCGATTGTGATTAGTGCATAATAAAATTGTATTAATAATTAGATTGTGTGACAATAATATTACTCAAATCACAATTTTTCATATATCAACAAGTTGTATCTCTAATATTGTTATTTTAGAAATACAAAATTAGCATTGTTTTATTATAAAATAGTTTTTTTTTTTTTTTTTTTAAGAATAATTATACTTTTATAAAATAAACTCATTCAATGACCAACAACAACAATAGTCTTAAGGGCTTTGGTTTTATCTATCCATATATGCACAGTACAGCAGCACAAGACAAAGATTAGATGTGTTTAGCAAAAAAAAAAAAGACAAAGATTAGATGTCTCCACAGGTGCTTAATTAAATTCTATATGGCAACTCCAGTTTGACTATTGCAGATAGGACATGAAACATTATTCTTTGCTCGTCAATAATGAGATTTGAGAAAGGTTGCAGGTTAATTAGTAACTTCGTACGTACTATGAACTTTAGCTCAATTAATAAATAAAGTGAAATATCAAAAAAGAAAAGAAAAGAAAATTCATGTAGAAATGTGTTGAGGTACCATTTTTCTCCCATGCCACGTGTCCTCATTTTATTTGCCCGCTCATTAAAAATACCCACACAAACCCCACAAATTATTTTGGGTTTTCAAATATGCAAATATTTGAAAATATTTCCCCAATTATTACCAAAATTGGGCCCACACAAATACTTTCCATATTATTACTAAAATTTGGCCCACACAAATATTTCTCATATTATTACCAAAATTGAACTACAAAATTATACCAATCCATACCCATTTATCTTGTCAGCAAAACCCAAAAGGCCCAACCAATTTATTACAAAGCTCATTGCTACACAACACCCATTATAAAGCTTGTTGTTACACGGTACCTAGGGATATTCACCAAACTGCACAAACCGCAAAAATCACACCAAAACCACCCGCAAAATGGCATAACCACACAGCAAGTAATAGAGCACCACATCACATGATGTAGTGCGGTTTGCGGTTTTATAATATGAAAACCGCACCCTTTATATATATAAAAAATAAGGACAAAAGATCAATACATTAATAATTTAATACCCTAGTCCCTAGCCGTATCTCATTGTTATGTAACTTCTGTTAGTAAAAAAATAAAAATAAAAAAATTAAAATCTTATCACTCTCTCAGTCCTCAGAAGTCAGACCCTAGTTGCCACACTTCCACCAAGACTACTCATTGTCGTTGCACCAGTTGCTTCTACTATTGAGGTATTCATGTGTTCAATTCAAGTTTTTCTTTGTTAAAGTTAATCTATTGGCCTATTATACTATTCACTCAGGACAAGTTGATAAAGTTAATCTATTGTTAAAGTCTTTTTTTGTTCAATTAATTGCTGTTGCACCAGTTGTTAATTATTTTATTTTATTTTTTTGTTGATTGTTGTGTTGCCATTAGTATACTGGCACTTGGAACTTCCCATATTAGATATTTAAGTTAGATATTATTTGTTTATTGATGGGTCCTATGTTAGATATTTAAGTTTAATTTTTTTGGGTTTTCTTTGTTTTTGTTTGATATTGAATCTGGGTAAATAGATATATATATATATATATATATATATATATATAAACTTTGTTTTTTTCTTAGAATGAAGGAGAGGAAAAGGCAGATTGGGAAGTTAGCAATGATAGAATGTGATATTCTATTTCAATTTATTCCGCACCACACCACACATGTAACTGCAAAAATAAGGCGTGATGCGGTTATGGTTTTGACTAAATTATACACCGCATCGCACCACAAATGTGATCACAAAAATGAGATGCGGTGCAGTTATAGTTTTAGCTAAACTGCACCGCAAAGTGCGCTGCTAAAAATTGCCTAAAACACATCGCAAACACCCCGTCGCCACCTATTACAAAGCCCAGGAGAAATACCTGGCAATATTTGTAAAAGCCCAAATCCGCCCTTGGCAATATTTTACAAAATCCCAAAATATTATTAAAAGCCCAAATACTACTTTTGGCAATATCTTATCAAAAACCTAAATATTATTTTGGCAGCATTTTACAAAAAGCCCATTACTACTTTGACGACATTTTATCAAAAACCAAACACTATGGACAAACAATTATTCCATGAAAGCCCAAATATTATTTGACAAATATATTTGAAAGCTCAATAGTAAAACTATTATAGCTTGTTTAGACCCCAAATTTTAAAATTACGGCTTGATTGCTTTTAATCTACTAAACTAAGTGCGGAATAAGAGAGACAAAGCGCAATTAACTAGGACTACTACCTAGTGCATGGCATACATAATTAACAATTAAATGTAAAGTATAAGGAGTAAGAGAAGAGAGATGCAAATACAAGATAACATGGCAACGAGTTATCAGTGAGGAAAATTGAAGAACTCGGTGTAAAAATCTCTCCATGGCCCTCCAAGCCAAATCAATCCATTAGTGAATAAATTGGAGTATAAGAATTACAATATAGATTCTCAAAACCTAGACTACCCTCTGTACTTACTCTCCATGTCACAACTACCAACAGGCTTCATTGAGCCTTGCCTTTATTAGCTTTCTAGATCCCGCAATTAGCTTCAATTGCATCCACCAGAGAATGGCTTCATCTAATGCTTCCCATGAACACCAAGACAACACACAACACTCAAAATAGATGAGATATGTGTTTGGGCTAAGAACCTCTCATAGGATGTGTAATTAGAGAGGTACAAGTAGAGGAAAACTAAGAGAAATGTGTAGAGGATTGTGAGTGTGTAATCTCTAACTCTTAAATAGATTTTTAAGATTTTCTCTTTAAAATTATCTTTACAATTTCGTGGGTAATGTGAGCTTATATAGTGTGGGAAAAACACACAAACATGCTCGTAGTTCATCTCGCACTAACCCATTACATTGAATCCCATAAACATACAGGGAAATGATTGATGAAATACAATCAAATTCAACACGGAATTAAAGTCAACAATAACAAAATTGAAAATCACAACTTTACAATATTATATTATGCTCAAAGCCCAAAGTTAATAATCTTTGGCAACAACATATTTTGACATACTAAATTCCCTAGCAAATATGCTAACTCATGGGAAACATAAATTATTTATGACATATTACTTTTCTCATAAAGCTATTTATTCTACAAAATTTATGGGAATTATACTTATTTTACCCATAAGAAATTACAATTACCTTACATCAATAAAAGCCCATGTACATTACTGTAAGGTTGAATTTAATCAACCATCTTGTTGGTTTTATTTCATGCCAAATTTGCTTGTAATTTAACAATTAGTAACCACATGTTTAAGTGGGAATCATGTAAGGGTAGTGTGTGAGAGAGTGTGAAGAAATGCTCAAGACTGTACAGTGAAGTAGGGACTCAAAGCTGGATTTTGCGGGTGGCTTGTGGCTTGCATGCCGCTAGAAGATGCACATGAGTGAAGCACGTAGAGAAGCTGAACCGGCATGCCACCTATAGCACTACAGGACAAAAAGTTCAGACTAGCCATTCAGTTAGCTCGCAGCTTAGACTTGCGACTCAGTCAAGTCGTGAGGCCAAGTCGCCAATCCACTCTGTTATGGAAAAACTGACTCTTCACATTCCTTTCTCACTCCAGTATAAATATCCCTTATACCCACGAAATATTGAAAGCTTCCAGAGAGAATTTTAATAGAGAAACTCTAGAGAAAAATAAGATTGACTCATCCACAATCTTCACATAGAGACTCTTCAAATTCCTTAACTCTCACCCTCTCCATTGTTACATCCTTAAGAGGTTCTTTAACCAAATTCTTTTCTTACCATACCCATATCTATGAGAAGGCTATTTGGTGCTTTGGAAAGCAGTTCGAAATGAACCAATTCATATTGGTTGATGCTATGGGTTATAGCGAAATCCGATAAGTTAAAGAAGAAATAGGTTCGGTATAAACTCGTTGGAGTAGGAGTTTAGAGGGCCTAGGTACACTGGGTAGATTAGGCTTGGAGGCTCTTCTGCTGTTCATGTATCCCAACTACATTCTTTAGTGGATTATTCACCGCTTAGAGGGCGGTGGAGAGGTTTTACGCTGAGAGCTTCGGTTTCCTCTTCGATAACACATCGTTGTGTTGTCCTTGTGTTTGCATCTCTCTTCCCTTAATCTTTGCCGTTTAATTTCTGCTGTGGATGTGTTTTTATTTGGTTTAGATTGTTTATCAATTTTGTTATATGCTTATGTTCATATTCTGCACATTAATTGTTTGATAATTTGGAAATTAGGGGTCTAAACATTCATAGTGTTTTATACACATATTGAACATTCAGTTACAAACCCATGACAAAACTACTTACTTTGTAGGGACATGCAAGCCCAAGAGCTTAATGACAAGGCTCAACCAAAATAGTCTAGCCCATATGCCAAATCTCAGCAATTGAAACTCATGTGAGTAACTAAAATGGTTAGGTCAGTTACAATTTAATTTCAGCACAACTAGACTGATAGTTGGGACCCATTACAATCACTTTTAGCTTGTCAAATTAGGTCAGAGGGGGACACTTGTTAAGTTGAGATTAAACCCTTCCTTGGCAAGTTGATTTCTAATTATTTTGACAAGACATAAAGGCTGGGCTGATGTGTGAAGGCTGAAGTCAGCCATTCTCTCACTCTCTCTTCTCCAACAAATTCGGTCAAAAAGCTAAGGGAAGCCATAACTAGACCTTAGAAGCTTCTAGAATTTCTACTAAATGGCTCTTTACCTTACTGAAAATATGTATTATTTGGTTCATGAACCAAATACATGAATCCTAATGGGAAAACTTAGGGAAATGTGGTTTAAAGGGTACCAAAGAGATCTCTAGTAGAGTTTCTAACAAGGAGCACCAAGATTGACACCTAGCTTGGGATGACACAATCTACCCTAGGAACTCTGATACTTGCAAGAGATAACCAATATCACTAGCCCTAATACATGCTCTAATCTTATTGGCTGAGGACAATCTAGCATTTAATGCTTAGTCAAAACCTCTAGATGATATTACTTAAAACAACAAATACTTCTTAAAGTTGAACATACCATTCTTGGTCAAATCCTAGGATGAATCTTCTGAAGATTTATTGCTAATTATGATAGATTTTAGTTTAGATTCTTTGTTAAATACCCCCTTAAACTCAGCTATAAATAAAGGCCTTCATCAACACACCAAGACACATCACAAGAGAATGACTAATCTCTCATAACTTCTCTACTTACTCTCTTGCTCTAATTATCATTTTAGCTCTTTAATGAAGTTTTGAGGTTCTAAGTTCTAAGTTCTTAGTTCTCAAGTTGGTAATTGAGCTCTTCAGTTCTTAGCTCAAAAATACCCTTCACACTACTACTCATAAATACTTATCCATCCTCCAATAGAAAATCCTAGCAATATAGCTAAATAGTCTCTCACTACTCATTCATGCTACCAAAATGACTTCTACTACTTACTACACATACAACTATTATGAGCATACCTTTGGCATAAAAGTGACCTTGCTGCACTAGTAGGAATCTCTTTCTCCCTTCATCTCATACTAAGCTTTCTCCATCATTTGTCATAATGGATTTCATAGTATTTTTCTATTGTTTTACAATTGAAGGCTATAATGTATTTGTGACTAAAATTTTCCCCTCATGTTATTATATGGAAGACCCTCTCTCAATGGGCCCCTCCAATAATAATTTAGGAGATGTAGACACTCTGCTCAATTTATGAAATCACTAATAGCTAGAGGTTTATATAGTTATGTTTTATTTTACTGCTAGAAGCATAGCCCAAGGGCTAACGATAAAACTTTTGAGAGATTCCATTTTTTATACTTTTCGCCTAGGTTAGTCCTAGCAAGGATTATGGAAAGGCCCGAAACATTTCCTATAACAAACAAATTAGCACAAATCAAAATGCCCACTACAACGAAGAAACATCACAGCAGTAAAATATTCCAACAATAAAATTTTCTAGGAGTAAAATAAAATAAAATTGAATAAACTTTCAGCCATTAGTGATTTCATCAATTAAGCAGAGTTTCTACATCTCCAAAGTCATTTTCTGAGGGTCCCATTGAGAGAGAGTTCTCCATTATAATAACATGAGGGAAAAATTCTGTAGTCACAAATACATTAGAGCTTTCAATTGTAAAGCAATAGACAAATACTATGGGATCCATTATAACAAATGAGAGAGAGAGAGAGAGAGAGAGAGAGAGAGAGAGAGAGATTTCAATTAGCGTAGCAAGATCACTTTTATGCTAGGGCAGGCTCATAATAATTGCATATGTAGTGAGTAGTGGGGTTATTTTGGTAGTATGAATGAGAAGTGAGAGAGTATTTAGCTATGCTGCTGGGATTTTCTGTTGGAAGATAGATAAGTATTTATGAGTAGTAGTGTGATGGGTATTTATGAGCTAAGAGCTGAAGGGCTTAATTACTAACTTTAGAACTAAGAACTCATAAGTTTAGAACCTTATTAAAGAGTTGAGAAGATAATTAGAGTAAAAGAGTAAGTAGAGAAGTTATGAGAGATTAGTCACGCTCTTTTGGTGTGTTGATGAGGGACTTTATTTATAGCTGAGTTTAAGGGAGTATTTAGCAAAGAATCTCAGTTAAAATCTTCAAAAAATCCATCTTAAGATTTGGCCAAGAATGGTATGTCTAACATTAAAAAGTATTTGCTATTTCAGATAATATTAGCTAAAGGTTCTGACTTAGCATTAAATGCTGGATTGTCCTTAACTAATGTGACTAGAGCATGTATTATGGCTAGTGATCTTGGTCATCTATTGCTAGTATCAGAGTTCCTAGGGCAGATTGTGTCACCCCAAGCCAAGTGTCAATCTTGGAGCCCCTTGTTGGAAATTCTGCAAGAGATCTCCTTGGTACCATCCAAACCATATTTCCCTAAGTTTCCCTATTAGGGTTCTTGTGCTTGGTTCATGAACCAAATAATACATATTTTTAGTAAGGCAATAAGTTGTTTAGTGGTAGTTCTAGAAACTTCTAATGTCTAGTTATAGCTTCCTTTAGCCTCTTGATCGAATTTGTTGGAGAAGAGAGAGATGGTGGCTAACTTCAACCTTCATGCATTAGCATAACCATTATGTCTTGTCAAAATGATTAGCAATCAGCTTGCCAAGGAAGGGTTTGATCTCAGCTTGACAAGTGTCCCCCTCTAATCTGAGTTGACAAGTTGAAAGTGATTGTAGTGGGTCTTAGCTGTTAGTTTAGTTATGCTAAAACTGAATTGTAATTGGCCTAACCATTTTAGTCACCCACATGAGTTTCAGTTGTTGAGATTTTGCACACGGGCTGGATTATTTTGGTTGGGCCTTGTTATTGAGCTCTTGGGCTTGCATGTCCTTACAAAATAAGTAGTCGTGCCATGAGTTTGTAATATACATGGGCTTTAATTGATGTAATGCAATTGCAATTTCTTATGGGTAAAATAAGTATAGTTTCCATAAATTTTGTAGAATAAATATGTTGTAAATAATTTATGTTTCCCATGAGTTTGCATATTTGCTAGGGAATTTAATATGTCAAAATATGTTGTGCCAAAGATTATTAACTTTGGGCTTTGAGCATAATATAATATTTTTGCCAAATAATATTTGGGCTTTGATAGAATAATTGTTTGCCCAAAAATTAATAGTTTTGGGTTTTTGATGAAATGTTGCCAAAGTAGTATTGTGTTTTTTTGTAAAATGTTGCCAAAATAATATTTGGGGCTTTTGATAATATTTTGGGATTTTATAAAATATTGCCATGTGCAGACATGGGCTTCGATAAATATTGCCAGGTGTTTCTTTTGGGCTTTGTAAGGTGTCGTGTACCAATAGGTTTTGTAAAGGGTGTTGTGTAGCAACAAGCTTTGTAAAGCATGCCGTGTTACAATGAGGCTTTGTAATGGGTGCCGTGTAGCAACGAGCTTTGTAAAGGATGCTGTGTAGCAACAGGCTTTGTAATGGGTGTCGTGTAGTAACAAATTTTGTAAAGGTGCCGTATGGCAATGAGTTTTGTAATGAGTGTCATGTTGTTGTAATAAAATTGTTGGGCTTTTTGGGTTTTGCCCATAGGATAAATGAGTATGGTCATTCATAGAGATGGTATAATTTTGTGGCCCAATCTTGGTAATGATATGTGTCATGTTGTTGTAATAAATTTGTTGGGATTTTTGGGTTTTGCCCATAAGAGAAATGAGTATGGTTTTTCATATTGATGGTATAATTTTGTGGCCCAATCTTGGTAATGATATGAGAAATATTTGTGTGGGCCTAATTTTGGTAATTATATGGGAAGTATTTGTTTGGGCCCAATTTTGGTAATAGTATGGGAAATATTTGTGAGAGTCCAAAATAATTTTTGGAGTTTATATGAGTATTTTTTGGTGAGTGGGCAAATGAAATTGAGACATGTGGCATGTGAGAAAAATTGTACCTCAACAGCCCCACCCAATTACCACACATTTGTGAGAATATCTAATATAAAATTCCAATAATAACATTAATTTAGAGTAAAAAATTCCCAAATTACTTTTCCATTCATCAATTTCACTTAATAATAATGTATTCGAAATCACCCTCCCCTCCCTCTTCTCATTTCATTCCCCTATATTCTTTGTTTGCCATGGATTTTACGTGGATCGTTTAGTTTAATTATTTGAGCAGAAAATGATCTCTGTCTATTAGACCACGATATCCTATAAACAACACAGAGATACAACGATTCATAGTTTTATTTTATTTTATTTTCTCATATAGGTGAATATATATATATATATATATATATTTTTTTTTTGATACATTGATAGTTAGAGGGTGGGGCAATTTAAATCTAAGTGTCTCAGAAATATTAGGAGTTTCCAACTAATAGAGTTATAACTTATAAGGTTCTTGGCCATATAGGTAGCTTTGGTGAGATGAAAGGTCTACAAAGTACATCCATGCATTTCATAATTTATTTATTTATTTATTTGGTGAGAATGAAGCTACAATTTCCATTAAAAAGGAGGCCTATCAGCTTGAATTCAATTATAGCATTGAGGTGTGGTGGATCTTCCATTCACACTGAAAAACTTCTGATATTTTTAGCATATCTAACCTAATAAACCCGAAGGATTCTACAACCCAATATATATATATATATATATATATATATATATATATAGTCCCACTCATATGCAACCCAATCATGCCTCGAAATCATACAATCTCCTTGACATGTTTTAGTAATTCATATAAAATTGCAAAAAATATTACAATGAAAATCAAATATTTAAAAAAGTGTAGAAATTCAACTTGTTATATTTGTGCAATCCAAGATAAACATGTTATGCTGAAAATGCCATTTACAATTTAAAGTGATTGACCTTTTATTTAGTACCCAAAGGTAATTAATCTTTGTTCCACTACCTTCTCGGCCTAATTGTGTTAATATATATATATATATAAAATTCTTTAAGTCCAAAATTTTGAAAGAAAAGTGAAAGAAATAATTTTTATTTTTTTTTAAGATTTAGGAAAAAAATTGATTTTGTACCAATCACTCTTCTATCGGTATTGAAATTCGAAGTGGGGCAATAAAAATGGATTCGAATCTATTACAATAATTATTACACCATGCAAAAGTAAAATAATAACTGAGATTGAAGGATAAAAAGTCACTTTTAATCTTAGCCCGTTAATTAGAAAATTTTTTAACTTTTTTTTTTCACCTTTCTATGTCTTACATTTAAAAAATCCATAATAATTGCATAGGATCTAAATCCAATAAAAATGATATATATATATATATATATGTTAATAATTATAATAAAGAGGAGAAATTTGAATATTAAATGTTTTGAAATGATCAGAAAGTATTAACTAGTTGAAATACAAGACTTTTAATATAGTTTAAATCTCTTTGCCAGCATGAATATGTTCAAATAAGATTTGACATTGGATAGTGAGTAAAATAAATTCAATGATTCTCACAAAAAATTAAATTATCAAATAAATTTCCATTATTGAGATACATTAAATTATGAGCATAATGATGTGTGTGTGCACACACGAATGTGTAATATAAAATTAGAGACAACGTAATAGATCAAAAGAATCCATTTGACTTTAAGGAATACAAATTGTAAAATTAACAAAAGTTAAAATTGCTCATATAGGTGCCACATAGAAGAGAAAATGATTGATTTCCCATCAAAGTGAAAAAAGGGAAGAAAAAAAAAATTTTTAATTGCTATTTTTTTTTTTTGAAAATACTAAGTATTTTTTAATACATATACGGGGAGAAAGGAAAAGGGTTTTTTTAAAGAAATTTACAATGGTGTATATCAAAAATTAAATTGCTTAATCAAGATTAAAGTGACTATTTGAACATGGAAAATCAGGATTTATAGGCTTTGTGAGGCATTCAAAAACCATTAAGCAAGTCATTTTTATATGTAAAAAGCCCTTGAAATGCTTTACTCCAAGAAAATTCAAAACAAGAAATATTACTTCGAATCGAGGATGAGTAGAGACCACCCTGCTAATTAAGGATTTAAACAGCTCGCAATTGAGGAAGAACTTCCTAATCAGTAATAGATTATTATTAGTACTAGTATTATTATTGTTGTTGTTGTTGTTTATTGTTATTAGTATTTTTGTAAATATTTTCATCTTCTTCTTACCAAATTTTTTTTCTTGAGATTACTGGAATCTATGAATTGAATAATTTATATATCCTTAAAGTTGGAAACTATATAGTAAAATAATTAAGTTAATGTCTTATAAATTTTATGTTTTTTATAAATTTTTTTTTAGAAAGTTTCAACCTATGTCGCCCACTCCTAATAATAACTCTTTATCATCAGACCAAAATATCAATCGGTTTTTGATGTAGGCGGGGAGTGAACCTTAGATCTCTTATTTAACCATTAGAGATTTTACTAGTTGAGTTAATTAGAATCACGCAATGTTTTTAATACTTAGATAGAAGAACTTGCCTTTGATGAATTAATGCTCTTGTTAGATATAAGCCCACCCCCCCAAAAAAAAAAAAAATCAAGAGGTTGGTTAATAAAAAATCAAGGGGTTAAGTATATGTATTAACAAAAATAAACTTAGAAGAAAGAGGGAAAAAAGGTTATATACTTGTTTTCTTTATAATTTGAATGAAAATGAAAATAAAATAAAATTGTACAGCAAATTTGGTTTCGATTTTGTAATTTCGAGTTAGGAATTATGTTTCAATCAAAAAATAAATAAAGAGTAAGGCTTTATGTTGACTTGTTCTCTTTCGTAAGGATGAAATATGAAATGGTAAATGTTTCTAATTGGTAGCTAATACTGTAACATTTGAGAAGTTCCCTATTAACTTCTTTGAGACTAGATTCTCAAAGAAAAAAAAAAAAACTTCTTTGAGACTACAAGTCTATTTTTTTGCTAAAATTTTAGACTACAAGTCTATAGCATATCAGAAAGACACCTTTTATTATTATTGTTATTATTTTTAGCTTATCATCTTTGTTTCTTAGATTTTAAGTCTACATTCAGTAAGATGATTTAGAAAGTAGTACATGTTGTCAGGGTCTACTTTTTATGAATTATTATGATTTCAATATAATTAGTTAGCTTAAATGATGGTAAAGATAAGAACATGATTAATTCCAATTACTAAAACCTTAGCCAAGAAGCTAAGAATTTTGTGCTTCAGTAACATCGCTTAATTCTTCTAACTGTAAATAGTTTAGACTTGAATGTTTCTTTGTCACTTTTTATAACTAAAAAAACAAACAAACAAACAAACTTGACTAGGAAAAATTCCTAAAAACACGTTTTGTAATCTTCCCTATTGTTCAGCTGTATTGAATAATATTGCAATACAGATCAACACAGAAAATGCGATTAATGTTTTAATTTAATGATAAATAGTGATCTTCATGGGGTGGTAAGAATCTATTTTATCATATCTAAAAAATACAATAGCAGAATTTTTAGGAGTCTTGTGTTCAAAACTTTGTGTAGAAACATTATAGGCGATTGGTCAAAATTGTTGATCTGTATGTTGACTTAATTGAGGCCTCAAATATCTGATTTGAAATATATATATATATATATATATTTTTTTTTTTTTTGAGATGATGATTTGAAATATATTTAATTTAACAAAATTGACTATTTGTATATATTTTAAAAGTCTTTGACCATATGTAACTAACTCAATTTTCTTGAATTCGAGCCTCATCTATCACCACTATCAATTATATTATTAGTTTGCAATCATATGCATCACACCATATATTTGGATGGCCCAAATATGAGATTTTAGGGTATTTTATAGGCAAGTAGTAATTTCAATCGCTTATAAATTTATTCTCTCTTCCATTCAACTTTTTACTAAAATATTAATTTCTCACTTAAACTCAATTACCACTTGAAATTCTCACTTCTTCACATGTAATTTACCAATTTATTATTGAATTAAGTCCTTCTATAGTCACAACAAAAATTCATCACAATTTCACAATACTTTCAAATTTGACTACCACCTCATACATGATGCCTTAAAATAAAAAATTGAAATTGCTGATTGTTCCCAGTCCAGGTGGTGAGGTTGTATGCAAATTGAAGGATGTTTCGAAATTTTTGTGAATTTTTGTTGTGATCCTAATTTTGTTGTATTTGATTAATTCATTTATTTTTTAGGAACATTTAAATTATTTATAATATTTAAATACTCCAACATTTAAAATATCAAAAAATTTATTTTAAAAAAGAAAAAGAAGAAGAAGATTGAATCACTGTCCAAATTTGCCTACCACCATACAAACAATCCTCTTAAAAAAATATATTAAAATTATATTTTTTTTTTTTTGTGTGTTCATAATTTTATTGTATTTAATTAATTCATTTAATTTTTTTTAGGAACATTCTCGAACATTATGTATCAACAAATTTATTTTAAAAAAAGAAAAAAAAAAAAAAACCATCAATGTCCAAATTTGCCTTACATTCTATCTTTCATCTAAAAAAAAAAAAAAATTGCCTTACAATCTAAGACTGGACAGCATGGCGAGCCAAGTGTCACACTCTGACAACCTCTGCAACTAACGGTCCTTTTTCACCAACATTCCCGGCAAGCAACAACAATGGTCCACCATCAACCTCAAGTGCCCCATCCACAAAATACCCATTTTTTTCATTTCTCTTCATTCTTTTCTTAGTCATTGTTGTTTTTCATTCTCATTGTCGTTTTCTTCATAACCAAGCTGCTTAGGAGGAAAACCTTTTCCTCCTACCCATTGTAGTCCCTTCCGGTAATCCCCCTCTTCCTCTTTTCTCCTCCATTTCTTTGTGTTTGTGTATCTGGGATGTTAATGTTATTGCTTTTTTTTTTTTTTTTTTTTTTTTTTTTTGGGTTTCAAAGTTTTTGGTATTAACATAATGGGATGCAACCATGTTGTACACTTTTGGGGTTTGTTTTATCTGTGTCTTTTGTGTGAGCCAATGGGGTTGCTTCGTTTGGTATTTTGTGTAAAATGTTTGTTTTCTTGATTGCATATGAAAATATGTTGTATTTACTTTGGGTGTGATTTATTTTTGACATTGTGTCATTTGCATGAGGCTGGGCCTTGATGTGATGACAAGTGCCTTCCATCCAAAGCAACATGTTGTGGGTTCGAATCTCGGAATCTCCAAAAAATTGAGGATAAGGTTGCCTACCACTGCCTTTCCCAAACCACATAGAGGTGGGAGTTTTGTGCATTGGGTATGACGTTTTGTGTCATTTGCAATGATAAAGGTTATGGGAGGGGAGATCAATAGGGGGAGGTGTTTGATTTGGCTTTCAGAATTTAGTGTTAGGGATGAGCGGATTGAACAAATGGAGGCATGGCATGAATGTGTATGGGAAATGGGTTTAATTTGGACTGGATTTTGTGGAACCTGAAATTCATGATTTATTGGTTGTGGAGTTTGGGTGTTTGGAATTTAGAGAGAATTTCAAATATGTTGGTACAACAATGCAAATAGATTTGGATTTGGGGCCTCTGCTACCAGGAGAGGTGAACTAATAATAATGGTTCTTCTTGAATAATTTCTCATTTTTGAATGGCATTTTCTCTGTTGGAGAGATTTTCAAAGAAGTTGACACCAACACGCATATGCTAAAAAAGGAGGAATTTCATTTATCAATATTGGTTCCCAGAAAATTATATGGAAAACAGAAATTTCATTAAATAATTTAGAGTTCAAAGTTATGATTTCAGCTTGCAGTATATCTAAATGCAGCTCCTGCTCTCTGTCTAGTAGAAGGTCTGCTTGTGGGTAATGATTTGCTTATTTGGGATTTGTCTCCTCATTACTATGCCTGTATTGTGCTCTCAATCCTAAAGAAAGTGTGTTGTTTATACATCTTTCTTCTAAGTGGTCATCTGGCTTTGTCAATTTAATTTTAGGATCCTTTTGTTACATGACAAGTCCTGATTGCTTTATGTTTATCTGTATTCAATTTTCTTCTTAGTGTTTTTGCTCTTAAAAGAATATGGTAGAAGAAGGAGAAATTTGAAAATGGATTTATCTTTTTATGCAAAAATTTCCCTTTCTTTCTTCTTTCCTAGAACTAAATAAGGGTCAAGGTAATTTAATGAACGTTCATGAATTTGGAGCTGGTATGAGCTTCCACATCCGTGGAAATTTGGAGGTACTTAACAACCTAATGGCAGAATTACACATTCTATCCAACCTTTTTAATGTTGTTAAAAGTTATCTTAGAGCATTTTTTGGTGGTCCATTGATAGCAAATAATTTTAAGGGCCACTTACAAATAACTACCTAATGGGAAGCTTCAGACTTATGTTAGTAATTATTAACCTGTATTTTTAGAGGTGTGGATTTGAAGGAATTATGGTTTATTTTTTATTTTTTATTTATTTTCTTGCACATATGTCTTTCACCTTCGTTTATGTAATGCACACATACAAACACATATTATACATTTTGTTAATACTTTGTGCATTACTGCACACTGAATTGCTCTTGTTTTCATTGTCATATGTTTTAGGAAAAATTCCATAGTATTGCTATGATGGCTGTCAGCTTCAAATATTGGGATGATTGCATTGACCCTTCCGACATGGAAGCAATGTGGAATATTCCTGAAGTAAGCAATGAATGGTTAGATGCTGGAGAGTCTAGAGACCAGAAAGTTCACCTATCACGTGATCCAGACGGACAACCTTTTTTGACACAGATCGAGATGAAGGTTAACCAAATTTCTTTCTTTTATGGAGAAAATCATAGTAACTGTTAGTCATCTTTTAAAGTAACATATGTTCTATAATTATATTATTCTTACTTTTGGATTTGACTTGGTTCAAAATTATATTTTGGTTTTCTGAAAGCTTAATTTCATCTTGAAATGATAACCCTCCAATATTTCAGGAAAAAAAGGTCATGCGATAAGTTTAAGTTGATATTTCTTGATCTTCATTGTGATATGTTTAGATGCAACATTAATATTTGTTATCTAATTTTAATTTGTTATGATATTTTTCTAGGCTGTGGCTGAGATTATTACCTCCAGGCATTTCAATTCACAGATAGATCTGGTACATCTTCTTTTCAAAAATGTCACCCTACTCAAAGAGTTACTTCTGTTTAAATGCTAAATCATCAGTTGGACTTGAATATATATCTGAATGTGTGTGTGTGTGCGCGTGTGTGCATGTGCATTTAAATGTTTAAAATCATTGTTTGGATCTTTAAATTGGCATCTATTCTCATTTGTTCAAAAGAAAAGTGCAGTGTTTTACAGAAAACACCGTGGGAGATGGTTTCAGGATTATAGAAACTAAACAGATTATGAAGCCATAAATAATGGTCAACTGATTAAGCAGGGGAACTTTTTGTCTAAAAGCTTAGTATTTGCTGCAAACTATTCATAGTGTGGATTTAATGTCTGCAAATGATCTCTCTTCTTTTCAGTTTCTACTTTCCTGCCCTTAAGATTGGTTGATGCATTACTAAAGTGCTTTAATGGTATTCATTTGTGATATGTGTTTGGCCTTAGGATGAATGGTTGATTGGTTGGTATCTGTTATCACTTGCATCATAATATTTTTGACAGTTTAATAGTTGGGGGAGGGGGAATTTGGAACTTAAAAATCTCTATTGGAAACTTTAGGAAGTGTTAGTTAAACTACAAGATTCTTGGCACCATTTGCATCATTATGAAAATGAATTACTACCAAATGCACCTATATTTTCTTAGATTTTTGTAGATGATCAGAAAACAGGATTATATTCTTCTTTTATGTTCTTTCGATATCTTGTCATCACTTAAGTTGTGACAAGTGAACTTTTACTAAACTTGTTTATGTCCTATTGGGCTTCCCTTGTTTTCAGTCTCTTATTTTTCATTTGTTTACTTATTTCTGTTAGCTTTATAATTATAATTCACCTTTGGCCAATATCAATGACAATTTACTTTTGTCACATATCTAAGTCTATGCGATATATCCATGTATAGTCTCTTTTTCTTCTCTCACGGTCATTTCCATAACCTATTCTTATTTTGTCCCTCTTGACTAAGCATATGTATAAATATATCATCTTCGAAGTTCTTGACATCTGATTGGGGAAAAATAGCTGTCTTTAACAAATTTATGTTAGGTAATTACTCATCTTAAAATGCCTTTGCTATCACCATGGCGAAGATCGAACAGTGCTAGTCTAGCATACTTCCAGGAATTATGATGAAACTATGTTTTTAAAGTTCTAAGTTAACTGCTCTCCTGGCTTGGCTTGTGGATCAAAGTTCTCTGCATTCCTTTTGTTCCATTATCACTGGTCACCTACTTGTGTGTAATTATCCATAATTTTGTTTTGGGAGGTTTGAAGTTGACAGAATTAGCAACATGAATCAACTTTATTTCTAAAGCCTTTGCCTTTTAGAATCTATGTCATGGCTGTCTTAGTGAAGAAGAATCAAATTTGAGAATGATTTATGGTATCTTTATTGAATGCTTCATCAAAGACCTGCTTAAGTAAGAGAATGTTGATGGAGAATATAATTTTGATGGTTTAGTCCCGTAAAGAAGATACAAATGACTAATAAAATACTCATCATTACCAGACATTGGTGATCAAATTTTCATCCTCAAATTGAAATGAAAATAAGGATTCTAATACTTGAACTTTGCGAAATTTGAGGTTGGAGCCAATCTAATGCATCTTTCACATAAAGCAAATATAAATGAGAGTGCAAACATGTATTCAGCAGAAGTGCATTTGGGCCTCTTCCTGGTCCTTTTGGAAGTAATTTTTGGCTAAGTTTATTGAAAGCAAAGCATAGACACATGCTTGCACACACACGTGTAGCTGGTAAGATTCTATGTTAGTTGGAGTTAGGTATTCGTACCTTCCTACAATATGCATGCCTAACACCTGTGCATGCCCATGTCATATGTGGCTAACACAGGTTGTTCATAACTTTGAGCTGATTATGTGACAAAAGTGAGAATGTATGTTCCAGTTAAAGCACCAATCAGCTTGACCACACTTGGGCCCAATGATGTCCATCTAGTCTTCCAAGGAACTTTTCTTTGACTTCCTTTTTTACAGAAACATATAATTCAAATTGAATCATTGACTTCTATTGTAATGTTAGTAATGACTCTAATTTTCTGATATATATACTATAGTTGAGAACAATGAAAGAATCTTGAGTACATAAGTTTGTGCTCCTTTTCACTTAATGCCATATTTCTAACCATGATTATCAAGGCTTATTTTGGATTTCCTCTTAAATGTCATTAGTGAGAAGTGGAAAAGCTTAAACACTATGTAATTCAAAAGCAGGCAGTGCAATTCAAAAACTTAAAAATTTGCTTTTGATTCCATCTATGGCTTTGAAGTAGAGTGTAACTTTTGCGTGAATTGACAAATGAAGCAATTTTTTTTTTCAAAATTACCGAGTAAGTGTTAGTTGCAATTCGATTTGAGTTTTCCATGTTTGACTATCCTTTCCTTGTTACAGGACATGATATGTGCTATTGCTGAACTTGAAAGCGACAGACAGCCTCTTGCTGTTCGGTCTGACAAAAAGAATAAGGAGCCTACCATAGGGATCATGCAACTTTCAATAGAATCTGCAAAGTGGCTGTTCAAGTACTAACTGCATGTCCTGATCCTCTTTCAAATGTGTAAAGGTTGACAATATTTGTTTATGCACTTTTAATATTATTTTGGTTGGGTGAAACTGCAACTTGCTTGCAGTGAGTTGGGTTACAGGTCGTATGAAGTGGTAAGGAATCCAGAGCTTCTGTACTGGCCTTTTGTAAGCGTATATCTTGGTGCTGCCTACATGAAATGGCTATCAAATTATGACCAAAAGTAAGTTACCAAATATTGGTCTGGTTGATCCATCTTCCTTTCATGTTTGTGGCTCCTAATATATCCGTTTGTGTGCAAATGACATTTAATAGCAATAGTTGACTTGATTACCATATTGAGTTTCTTGAGTGATAAGATATTAATGCTTCCTATCTGCAGAGAGAGAACTGAAGAGTTCATAATTAGGGCATATAAAGGTGGTACGAAAAAGGCAACTCATAAGTCAACTTTGCCATATTGGAAACGGTATCTTTGTGTCAAAGAAAGTCTTCCATCCAGGTGGTTGTTTGCTCTTCATTATGATGATTTGTATTTATGACAAGCCTATCATTTTGAAAAATATTTAGATCACCGATAAGAGGACCAGTGGAAATATGTTGTGTGCATCACCAGGATGTGGGTATGTGGTATGTTTGATGAATAAGTAATGAAAATTTTCTGGATATGATTGAACATTTCCTATCTTTCCTTTCTCTCAATGAGTGGGTAAAAGCTTTGTTTTGTCTTCATTTATTTATTCATAACACTAATATCTAGTTATTGCGGAAAAAATGTGAGTTAGCATGTGGCATGGTGCTAAGGAATGTCATGCTCAATATTTATAATTGCTACACATGTAACTGCATTACTGCAAAGTAGAATACTTTTATGAAAAATCAGTGTCTTGTAAGATCACTTTAATAAACTCTGAGTTATCTGAAACTGATTGCTTTTTTATCATATCTTTTTTCAGAAAATTTTTTGAAGATGGTCGAGATGTTTCTGCTTCTGCTTCTGCTGCTCCTACACCTCCACCTGGTTCTGCTACTGCTTCACCTCCATATGCTTCTTCCCCTCCACCCAATTCAAAGCCCACAGGTTGTCCTTTATCCAGTTACTTTATTTTTCATGCACGGCTTTTGTATAGTTATCTATGAGCTGAAACTGTCAACATGCATTGTTTGAGTGGTATCATATGAGCTGAAACTGTCAACGTGCATTGTTTGAGTGGTATCAGACATCTCTCCATTCTATGAATACAATACCAAATTACTTCTTTTATAAGGAGTAGACTTTCCTTCCACTTAAAGAAAATCAAAATAGGAATTTGAGGCAATTTTCTTTCAAATTGCTTATTTGATCATGTTATGATCATTGAGTTCTTAACATTTTACTCTATTTTTGTAATTTTTTATATATATATATATATATATATATATATTAAGATGGGTCATAATTCAAAAGAACTACGGAGATGGTGAAGCAAAGTGCTGTCGCTTTTTTCTTATGGTTGGTAATTTACAGAAAAATGAAATGGATCAAGAAACCATGATCTTGTGTTGTACCCCATTCTTATTGGGGAGGAATTGCTGTTTGCGCTAAAGCTCATTGTCTGCCATTCCTTGTCTTGTCATTAGTAACAACATAATCAATATTTTGCAGAGTTCTTAACATTTGAATCTACCTATCACTGTTTAAACCTTATACTTCTATATCAATAAAGTTAGCATTTTTACTTCCTTTGTAATTTTATAAACTTCCCAATTTACTGCTTTTAATGGGAATACATAAAGATAAAAAAGGAGGTTTCTATAATTTTTAGAGTAAAGTAAATCAAGAAGCATTAATACGATGCTAGCTGACTTGTTCTAGTGTGCGTATTTATTATTCTTTGATCAGTGATGCAGTGCAAATAAAGTAAAAGATGCTATTTACAAAACAGAACATGCTAGATGACTGCTAAAGATCAAATTATACTAATACTTCTTTGGTACAAATTATGCTCATACGGATTAGAATTTTTCATTGTAAAAACAAAATTATCTCTGAAATCATAACAAATACAAATGACCTGGATGACCAATGCACCCTTTAAAAAATATTTAGTGTGTTCTAACGTTTAATCATTAATGCTTCTTTAGTTGTCCTTACATTTTTTCAACTTCAAATCATGCAGATTTTGTCATTAACTTCCTAGTCTTGCTAGGATTCCTCTATATTTGGATTTTTTTTTTTTCATTTATACTTTCATTTTTATTTTTGTTACTAAAATGGACAATCTCCTTTGTGTCTCTGATGAGGAAGCAGGTGTATACTCATATTGGGACACCAAAGCTTCTCCAGAAGACATGGAAGAATTGTGGAGCCATCCTGAGGTCCTGAAAGAGTGGACTAAATCGGGAGAGATACGGGGAAAAGTGCGCTTTTCCCATGATAACAAAAAGAGACCCTATCTTTCACGGGTGGAACTAAAGGTAAGAATCCATTAGAGTGAACATTCCTAAAGTTTGTTAATTATTAGGTCAATAATGCATATTTGTTAAGAATTTCTTCATACTTAACCTACCACATTCTGATTTTGTTTGCTAAATTGCTTAATAATTATAAGTAAACACATTTATATTCTACTTTTCATGAAATAGATGGGATGGATTTGATGAATGACTTTATATATAAAGTTCGTAACTGAGTGGGGCATTAAAGTATTGAATTTATCAAAAATATAAAGTTCATTTGATCTTAATATAGTTATTATGTATTGCTAAAACGTGGGAAGTTATACTGATTTGCATTTTAATTTTAATTTTAAGATAAGATGTAGATAATGATAATGGCTCAGTTTAATATCTTAATCATACCCGTAATTCTTATATTGCTGTTCCACAATCAAAACTTATATGAATGTAACATGTCACCCTCAGTGATATTGAAATTTTCTTGCAGGCAGTTGCAGAAATCACTTTGACCAAACACTTCCTCACAAAACATATGAAACCTGTAAGTATGCACTTACTAGAAAAATTCTGTGGATCTTGTAAGAGATGGTGTTATGTGACTTTATAATCACGATCATTGTAGTACCTTTTTTTTTCATTACTATAATTTGTTTATATTTTTGCTTTTCTTAATTGAAAATTCTCCTTGATACATATATATATATATATATATTAGTCTTCACTTATTCTGCCCTATATTCAGAGAATGGCTGTTTCAGATACATGTAAGATACTGCAGCATTTTTTTTTTTTTCTTTTTTTGGTTGAGAAAAGTTTAGAAACAGCTGCATATTTAACATAGATGAGAGTGTCCAGCATGAAAAAGAAAAAGAAAATCCTAATTTGAGGAATGACGCAGTGCCTCACTGTGGTATACAGAGGGAACTTTTATACACGAGATGCAGACACATACCTAACATACTCAAAATGTGTATGACATAATGTAGAAAATTTAGTTTTACCAGTAGTAGTGGTGTTCTTATTGATGAGAGTTCTTGACAATATATTTTAGTTTGAGAGTGTTCCAAAACAAGATTGTAGGGGCAAAAACTCCAATATAGTTTTTTTAATTTTTTTTTTTTTTTGTAATATGCATAAAATGTGCATATGCAGACCATCATGCACACACTCTAGAATGCTGTGTCTAAGTTATTTCCGTGATCTTTTTCTTTCTCTTAATTATTTTAGTTTTAGCCTGTTAGAGATATTTCAAGTCCTTGTGAATTGTGATGTGGGGTGGTGTGTGATGTTTCAATTTGTTCTTGTTACAAACAAGTCTCTTTAGTTTTTCATTACATTGCAACTTATAAGTTAGGTTCATGCCCCCCTCACCTTAAAGGGATTTTTGTTGTTGGCATGTCGGGTCATGGCAGTTTTTTTATTTATTTTATTTTTGAGAATAGGTATGTTACGGTCATGTCTAGCCCTTATCATGTGTGACATTGTGCAATGTAGGTTCATCAAATTGTTGGCTTGTTGCATACCATAAACTATAGAGTTTAAGATAATATGCCAAATAAACATTTTCATTTCTTTTTGGATAATTTAATAATTTGTATTCATGTTTTTCATGAAATTCTTCATTTACTGTAAAATTGAAAATGCACTTTCCCTTTCAAGCTCTCACTTCAAGTTTTCTGTTTGTATATTGTGCAAGCATATAATATTTCCTTATTTCTTATAAATCAAGCATCAATCTTCCCATTCACTGTATCCTGTGGTGATTTTTTAATTGCATTCTACTATATTGCTAGAGTATTTTTTGAAGGATTTTTCTTGACAATGGTAAATCTTGAAGTGTTACTCTATATCGGCAGTAGGATGGGGCAAGAAAAAAAAACTGTAAATTTATACTGTATTAGTTTTCCCCAACCAATGCTGCATGTTGCAAAGTCATCTGTTGGATCTGTGATCTTTCAGGCTTGACCTAGCAGTTTCCAAGTTGAGGTCATTGATTTTTCTGGGTTTCTATGATGTGGAGAACTTTAATATTAATATTCCTTTCTTTAAACAAAATTTGGAGATTCCCTGGAGCTAGGGAACCAAGAACATAATTAAGCTATCTGGCATTTTGGTTTGGTGTATCAGTTTCCTGGATATATATATTTTAAATTTTTATCCCAACTTTTTATGTCTTCCGTACCATTCTTCTGCTTATTGTACATTTTTTTTTTTTTTTGGTAATTCGTTTTTTCCTGAAACTTAACTTTCTGTACAGACATGTCTTTGTGCTCTTGCGGAAGTTGTTAGCCTGCGTTTTGTAAATGGAGTTGGACCACGTACTGGAATAATGGGAATTGACTATTCGACAGCTTTCTGGCTTTACATGTATGTGACATAAACATACTTAGCATCTGATTTACTTTCACCTTTTGGCCAATCTTAACAAGAAATTTGATTACTTTGGCTCCTTTTGGGGGTGTTGGGACATCTTATCAATATGAATTAATTTGATTTTAACCTTGTTTAGCGTCTGTATTGACTAAGTTCATCCATGCAAGTGGAGTGTTTACTAGATTGATATTGACTAATCAATGCAATTAGGCCATGTAATTTGAACCTAGTATGCCTGCATTTCAAATGACTGTCAAAGATAGACTTAAAAAAAAAAAAAAAATCTTGTGATTGTCAGAAGAAACAAAGCCGTTTGTGATATATATATTTTAAACAAATGTCTGCATTTCTTGAACTTCTTCTTGTGTATAGGGAATTGGGCTACAGGGCTTATAGAGTTGATTCAGCTGATGATCTAACCAAGCCGTTCGTGTCTATGTACTTTGGTGCAGCCTATTTGGTTTGGTTATCAGAATATGAAGGGAGGTAAGCCTTCTGACTACAAAAAGTTTCATTTAGCTGTGTGAGATTTGTTGTCTGCAATAATATTTCCTAAGCAACTAGCAACTCATTTCTCATTCAATGGTTGTAAATAGGGAAAGGACTCCACAGTTTGTTGTTCAGGCTTACATTTCAGGGCCAAAGAATGTGAATCTTCAGGAAACAGGTCCACTTTGGCTTAAATTCATGCAAGCATTGGGCAATTATGAGGACATAAAGAAGTATGCATCTTCTCACTTCTAAATTGAAATCAGAGAATTTTCAGTTCTTATGACACATGAATTTTTCTTTTTCTCAGTAGAGATCAAGGGAACTGCTCCATTCTGTAAGAGATGATCATCTGTGGTCTGTCCTTGTACAAAAACCAAACAAGAGTGAACATCATTATAGATGAATGATTGGTTTTATAGAAACAATTTAGTGACATATCTCTCAGCAATTTTATTTCTGCAAAAAGCACAGGGGAAGACAAATAAAGAATCCTCTTTTGATTGGATGGATTTTAGTTCTAATCAATTTATTGGACGCTCTTTGATCCAATTCTTGTAATATAGATTATATATTACTTAAATGTGAAACAGGATTGTCAATGACTTAATGGATCCAGTTTGGATAAAATTTTCCAAAATAGAAAGAATCTAAATAAAGGCACATACTCTGGGATAAGATGCCCTATTCTCAAATATGATGGTTCCAAGTTTTCATATATTGTTTCACACTTTCAAATTCAAGGCCAAGTAATGGAGATGGAGATATTGGAGAATGCCATTGTATCAACTAACAATATTAATGTCTTAGAAATTGATTGGGGTTTTGGACTGATGATAATGAGCACAATTATAAAAAACGGACGCCATAGGTTAAAACTTTATTTAAAATAAAAAAAAAATAAAAAATAACAATATTAATGGCCCACAATAAGTTGTTGGACATGAGACATGTTGTTAGCAAAAAGAATATTTTCAATAGAAATGTATATGATTCAAGTCTTCCATTGTTGTAACTATTGTAACTATCAAAATATCCAAAAAAATAAAAAGTATCAGGCTATGGTATTCATACCTATTTAGAACATACACGTTCAAAATTTGTTGTAATGTTCCTACACACTTTAATATTGTATTTCAAGTCGATTTTGCTCCTTTAATAGAAATCACAGCTTTATTCTCCCCAAAAAAAAAAAAAAAAAAAAACTATTTAACTCTATTTCAAATTTTCAACCTACAAAAAGTGGACTTGTGGTTAAATTAAAATTAAACGCTTACATACTTGGGACCAGTAATACGAAACTATATTAAGCTTCAAATCTCATTTCGACCTAGTCTAGAATATATATTTACACTCGTGCCAGCGAATCCTCTCCTTTTAAGTTTCTCCATCTCTCTCTCTCCAAGTAAAAAGATGCATGTTTGCTAGGTTATTTGACCATGGGCCATTCTTGCAGCAGAAAAAGAAAATTTTCAAGCCTGTACTGAGGCTCAAATTTGATTCAAATAAATGCCACATTTGGAAACATATTTTTATGAATAGTCTTATCTACTTTTAGGCTTATGTTAATGAGTGAGGAATTTATTTTCCGTTTGCCTTTAACTTATTCATTTAGTTTTTAGCTTTTATGTACAACAAAGCATTCAAACAGTCATATTGGTAATAAAAATATTGATTTCAATAATTGTTTGTTGCATATAATAACCAAGTTTTATAGTTATTTTATTTGATAACTCAACTCAACTTTGACAACTATTGTTATTTGTAATTGCGCTAAGAAAATTTTCGTTGTGTTAACATTTGATTTTGTCTTTACTCAATAACTCCCCTGAATACAGAGAAGGGTAGGCTTTTAAACCTTCAAGAACTGTTTTCCTTTGAGATCCTGTGCACTACTTCCATCTAATTCCTACAAATAGAGAAGTTTTGTTCCACTTTCACCAATGCTAGTAGTCAAGTTAATCAGCAAAATAAGCATCTATAGTTAGTCAATTCTAGTTTAGTAGGATGCTTGATACTGTATGAAAAAAAGACTACGAATGTAAGTTTGATGGTAGTTCAAGGTTGTTTTTGTAGAAATTTGAATATCTTGCCAAAATTCATGTTGCTCTACTCTGACATCCAACAAGAAGATATTGAACACTTTCTGGTTTTACTTTGTTTCTCGATTGCTTTACAAGATAACTTTTCACCATCAATTTAAGAAAAAAAGGAATCTAATGCTGCAATATTGCAAGGCAAAGCTCAGAATCATACACAATCCGATTTCAATTCTTATTACATACCAGCTTTAATTAGACATTTCATCATACTTGCCTTATATATCATTTTAAGACAATCTCCATCATGCTACCAAGATATATCTTTCAACCCCAAATGCAAATGTATGTTAAAATTTCTTTATGCCAATCAATTGAACTACTCTGTATGTGACATAATGAAATTAACAGCTAACAGATTCTTATCCTATCTGATATGCCATTTTCCAAAGAAACATTGCTAGACAAAAACGTGTTCACCCAAAAGAGGTTGAAGTCAGAATATTTGAAGCTGCAAAACTGAGTGATCATAGCAGCAGTGCACATATCATGGTACAATGGCATGTATCCCAAAAGAGAGTCTACACCATTATCACGGATCCCACATTCAAAGTAATACTAAAAAGAAGAGGGAAAATTATGCAGAGCAAAGGGCCAAAATATCAGCCACAATTTAATACATGGACTACTAAGAAATAACATTGTCATAAATGACGAAACAAGAAAGTTAATAATTTCAAGATACTAATATTAAGAAGAATTATTGGCATTTTTCCTGGTGAGAGTCTAAGAATTTCTTTGCCAAAAGACAACTAGAATAGACCTGGTCACTAGAAACCTTTACCAACCATAAGCAAAGTTACTAGTAACAATTCGTCTTCCCCATAATAGAAAAGTGAAAAAGTAGAATTTAAGGATGATAATAAACTTCTGTAATAAACTGCAAACTTGTTATAAGAATTGACACAGTGAGCTACAATTTAAAAAAAAAAAAAAAAAAGCTACTCTTTTCTAGATTATAGGTGGTGCTATGCATATGGGTGGGGTATCAACAGAAACTGTAGAGAGCCTAAAGTAGTGGTATGTTCATCATTTGGAGGGACACAACTTAATAGTCAAATAAAGGAAGTGATTGTAGGCTTTGTAGTTCTACTCTAAAAAAATCATACTACCTCCGTTCTAGTTTGTTTGTTCTCTATTCTATTTTGGGATGTCCCAAAATATTGTCATGTTTCTAAAAATAAAAATTATTAGTTTACTAATATTCCTATTATACCGCTACTTTATTTTCAAAACTATTTGAAAAGAAAACTAACTAATATTTAAAAAAATCAATTTAATTGGGGCATCTTTTTAGTTGCCTCATTAAGAATAACTATTTTTAAAAAGCTGATAAATTTATTTAAGGGTAGTTTTGTAAACTTATACATTATTATAAGGCATACAAGACAATAAATGATGTTTTCTTTAAAAGTTTGACTTTTCAAAAAGGACAAATAAATTAGGACGGAGGGAGTATTATATTTTAGGGTAAATTTCACTAACTAGCCTTGAGGTTTGGGGTAATGCCAGGTTCGCAACTTCTCAAAATTAACCAATTTGGTTCCAAGCACAACTTAGGATTTTTTTTTTTTTTTTTCATTTAACCTTATTATTAGAAGAATTTTGTTAGTTGACAAGTTGTGAAAGAAAGTGGAAAACTAGCATCTCGAGTTTTTAAAACTTGAGTTCAATAGCAAATCAAGTTTTAAAAACTCGAGTTCCAGAGTTCTGAGACAGCTGATGTGAATAAAAATTCCACGTGAAATCTAGGTGGAACTCGAGTCTCTAGACTCGAGTTCAAGTCAACCCCAAAAACCTACTTGACTTTAGAAAGAAGAAGCTCCAATCAAGAACCAACCCTACCAATCTCCAGCAAATGTTCAACCCTTCAAAACCCAAAAAGCAACAAGACCCTTTTCAATACAAACCAAGACAACAAAAAGCAAGCAATGCCCTCATAGGCATTAGACCAGCTGAGGTAGTTTTGGTTGAAAAATCAACAAAAAGTCTCAATCTTGTTCATCTCTCTTCCATAGCTTTTTCTTTCAAATCATTCACATCTTTAAGAGTTGTGTGTAATTTATTCAGATCTTTTGCTCGGTGATGGAGGTCATGAACTGTACCATAGATCAACGATTGGGAAGTGCTTGATGGAGACTGGATTTGTGTGTGTCGTGGGTCTTCTTCTTTGTTGTGGATCTTCTTCTTCTTTCCTTCTTTCTTATGGGTTTCTTTCTTTCTTTCTTCTACTTCCTTTCCTTTTTTTTTTTTTTTTTTTTTTTTTTGTTTGAATTTTTTTTTTTAATCTATTTGAAATCGAGTGTAAAAAATTCGAGATTTATGTGGCATAAACCTGTCCAACTTAGCAAACTCAACAAGCAAGAAGCGAGTCTTTAAGCCTCGAGATTTAAATGGAACTCGAGTTTGTAAAACTTGAGATGCTAGTTTCCAATAATCTTTCAAACCTGTATTAACTTACTATATTCTATCCCTTCACAATGTTAGTATGCAAATATCCCCACAACTTAGTCCCTAAATAGCGTTAGTTAGGTAGATATTCTGTGACTCTTTCTTCTCTCTCTCACTCTATCTCAAATCTCTTTTTCCTCTCAAACAACCATAATGACTACCAATACTCAGATGGCAAGACACCTAACCACCAAAGCATAACACACCAAAGGTCCACAATCCACAGACATCGCAATTCATGACACAACCCACAAGTCCGAACTCAAATCACACCCAAAAAAAACCACCACAACCCACAAATCTGCTCGTTGAGACCACAACCATTGCCTCACCACCATCGTTACAAAGCCCACCACCACAAACTAAAACCATAAACCGTAGACCCACGGTCACAGCTACCCAAATCAAACTACTTCAAAAACCCACGGCCAAACCAAACCAATTTCAGCCACCCAAACCACTAAACCCACGTACCACCACCGTTGAAACCAAATCTGTAATTATCGATGCCATGAGATGGCCCCACCACTAGATCAGTGTCATTGTCCCTTGAAGAATGCTTGCCCAAATCTAAGAAGTATCCAAACAAAGGAGAGATTGGGTTTGAATTCTTACCCACAAACCACAATTCACATACATAGAAAATAGACAACACTCAAACAACTCAAGGTTCACAAACCCACCCCAGAAACACCAGAAAATTCAACAAAACCTATCTCTTCTTAAACCCAAATCCATCATCAACGAGACCCATAAACAGAAAACCACCACCACCAATTCAAAAAAAAAAAAAAAAAAAAAATCCAACCGACATAGAAAATACCAAATCAAACCTACTCCAAGCCAAACCTCAAATACAGTAGTGCAGAAACCAAGATTCACTGCCGATCGGTAGCTGTTGGTTTCACCGATTATGTATCGTTGGTTAGAGTGAGAAGAGAGAAGAGAGGTTTGGGTCAGAGAGGAGAAGAGAGACAAGGGAAAGTTAAAAAATTAGGCCCGTTTGATAGAGTTGTTTAACGATTCATTTTCAGTTTTTAAACAATATTATACATTTTCACACATTTTTTTCACTCACACGTATTTAAAAAAAATACAAACAACATTACTCAAACTCCTCTACCGTATGTTTAGAGACTAAATTATGATTGAAACCAAATTGGTTAGTTTTGAAAAGTTGTGGATTTGATTGGAATTATCCCAAAACATGTTTGTGGACTTGATTGGACAAAGTTTGGCTCTAGAACATGCTTGGAGCATTAGGCTCCAACCACTGATAGGAAGATAACAAGAAACATATTATTTTCTTATTTATGGTTGAAGTCCAAGGCTCCAAACATGTTTAGAGCCAAACCTTTTCCTATATAACCAAGCCACAATGTACATGCCTATAGTTGAAACAAAGATTCAGCTTGCAGTATCAATTAGATACCGAAATGAAGATTCAACTTAATGCTTTCTTCTCTTTCCACTTTAGGATATAGTTTTGCTTAAACACTAACCAAAACACAACAATTTATATAAGCAAATACATTAAATACTGATACAGACCACTAACATGACAAGCCATGCAACATTAGCCCCAGAAATCCAATACTAAACAAGAGCATAGAAAATCAAAACCCAAAACAATCAAGTAGGAAACAATGAAATTAGCATAACCAAACAAATGCAAGAAATAAATGAATAAAAACACTAATCATTTATAAACCTGAATCAACTAGTGCAGGCAAGGAGCAGAGAAATTAGAGGGACAAATGGGTGAGAAAGACTCTGTGTCATGCCCCGAACCCAACTATAAAGACAGGTATGTGACAACCGCCACACACACGCTTATAAAGTAAGCACCCTATAAGTGTGCAAGGCCTTCTTAGCATCTAAAATTTATCCTCAAAAATTAAATCAAATAAATCCAAAATACCTCAACAATTTCATAATGAATAGATCTCTAATAATTTAAAAGGAACAAAATTCAAACCTCATGTACATAATGCCAATTGGCCAATAAATATAAAACTATTAGAAGACCATCCAGTCCCAAAATTACTAAGCTTCTTTCCTGCTCACAACACAACATCAAAACTCCCAAAACTTGCTATTCTCCACAATCTGAAATTGGAGGGAAAAAAAGGGGGTGAGTTGACTACTCAATAAGTAACCAAAATCCAAATAAGTTCTATCAAGCAGTAGATTTGTAAAGTAATAAGATGTAATATGAGTCTTCAAAAGTTACAATATACTATGGATTTTTAAAAATAACTAAGGAGTTTCATAGTCTTAAAATAATAGGTTGCAAATAGATTACATACTTTAATCTGACAAATATATCATAGATGGTTTAGAAAGTAGTCAGTTTTCCATATATCAAAGCTATAACTTACAATATGTTCCAAAAAAATACATAAGCAGTTTTAATGACTCAAAATAGTTCAAACACTCAAACATTTCCAAAATCACGTATGTAGTTTTAAGGACTCAAAATAGTTCAAATATTCAAATGTAATTCATATTCTTAACAATCTTATAACTATGGTCACGCTATATCCCCGTGATTGGACATCAGAGTACTAATGAATAACCCCCATTGGCTGGGTATTAGAATAAATTCATAGTCAAATTGTTCATAATCATATATATGAAATCATAGTTTCTAACAAAATATGTCTTATTTAAATATATATAATCATATATTCAATATTCAAATCTATTTGTGATATTTCTATAATTCTTTACTTTAAATCAATATAGCTAAAAAAAAAAAAAAACAATAAAATAAAATAAATCTTATAATCAATGCTTATATTTATTGGTGGAAATTCTTTATTCTTTACTTTGAATCAGTATAGCTAAAAACAATTAAATAAAATACATCATATATTCAGTAATCAGATATATTTGTGATAATTCTTTACTTGAAATCAGTAATACAATAGAAATAAATTGTAACAACTGTAAACAATTTTCAGTAGTTAAAATATACAAAGATAAAATCAATTAGGATAAGGTTACTTACCTCCAAAAGCCATGCCAAAAAGAACTTCTCCCTAACACTTCTTCTAAAATCCTTAGATCCCACCTCAATTCCAAGTTAATTCAAAATCCTTGTAGTTTTCCAGGACCAATCAAATGCAAACCCTTTTAGCAAACTAAAAAAAGAATTTATTCCAAACAAGTTTGTCACTTAGATCCTTGGACCTCAAATCTCAATGCCATCCAACACCACAGTGACAACAAGGCAAAGATGCTTTACACGTGAAAAGACTAAGTCCTTGGAAATCTTCATATAATTGGTATTGGCTTTATCTTTTATCCATCAATAAGGAACCTTACAGGACAAATCAGTAATGCCCATAATGGCCCACAAGCATCTAGTTACACTGCCCTCAATAAGAATCATGGGATAAAGTGTTGTTCTTTTAGTGATGAAATTTTTGCTAACTGGATGCATACAGGTTGGCTTCTTAGAAAGGAGAAAGGGAGAGAGGAAGGAGGGGGAGGGGGGTGGATGTCAACTCCACTTAGAAATCTTAGGCGTGAAAAGGTGGCTAGGGTTTTCATGATACAATTAGGGTATAAATATTACTAACTTCAATACTGGAAATTACTAAGTTACCCCTAAAAATAAAACTCCTTTTTATTTATTTGTTTATTTTGGAACAGGGTATTACAATCTCCCCCACTTATAAGAATTCAGTCCTTTGAATTCATCACAAATTGAACCAATTTATCACGCTTCTACTGCGCTACTCTAATGCCACAATTGTATCGATCTATACAAATTTATCACTCATCACCATAGTTCAAAACTATTTCACAACATATGCGTAGGCTTTTCCTCCCTCAAAATTTGTAAAATAAAAAAATTTCCAAAGCAAATAGAGCCATGATGCTTCCGCCGCATAATCTCTTACTCAATTACCCATAGTTTAAGAACAACCATATTACGAAAAAAATATATAAGATTCTTTAAAGATATACATATCTCTAGTCTAAATAGCTCTATAAGTTCCTTCCAATATGAGTAAAAGTTCCAAGGCCCATTCGTATAGATTAACCACAATAACTGATTTTCCATCAATTATTAATTTCAACAAAATTCCAAGGCCTAAGTATTCTCCAAAAATTACAAGAAGGGAAATCCACAATTTTGAGATTCACCATAGACCATTGAATGCTAGCATCCATTTAATTCTATACCTCAAAATTAAGCAGTGCATCCAAAGTTCCAATCCTTCCTAAGTTCAAAACTAATTTACAACATATGCGTATATCACTATATCTTCTCTTCTTCAAGTTTTGTAAGAAAAGAAATTCCAAAATCACCACAATAATCAATTGAGCATTGATATAAGGTCTTTCATAGAACCTCTATCTTAACCATAATTTATCTTCTCAAATAAGTAACATTTATTCACCTTAAATCTCCAAATGATACTTGGGCTGGAACTCATTAAAGAGCTGGGTTCCTTATAGTTACATTGCCTATTATGAAAACAAATCTCTAAGTATAAATCAGCTAGAAGGGAATAGTCCCTAAAGTATCTCAATCCCTTTTTTTATTTATTTTTTTAACCTTACAAATAATAGTCCTAGCAATCTAGAACTTAAGAGTACATTGCAAATTATAATCACTAACCATCTGTCAATATAAAACAAAAGGTACAACAATTGACTATAATTCAAATTGTAATAGCCTTTCAAAATAAACTCTCTTGCCATCCCAACTCCTTCAATATCCAATCAAAAATATGGTTCACTAGTCCAATTAAGTACTACCACATACTTGTGTTTTATCCACTTCATTTTCTATTGAGCCAATCCATTAACTGTTATCAGTTAAGTTCAAAGAATTACATTTCTGGCATCAAAACTTATTTCCCCAGGATATTAAACAATGCTCCAAGTCCATAGAAAGAAATTGAGGACCTCAAACTTCTAAGTAATAGAACATGTCTCAAAAACAATTAGGGACTACCTCACACATAAATTAGGCTATGGTAATCCATGTAGGTCAACCCTAACAAGAACAATGATCCAAAAGAAGGTCGGTCCTTAACATTAGAATCCAAGGAAGTCGACTAATATATTACTGAATTCTTTACACACCCTCAGAATTTATATAATAACATATAATATAATGTGAACTACAATAACCACAAATTAACTTTTCCTTCATACTACGAACTTTCCATTAATTTCCTTACTCCATATAAACTAAAATCAAGGAATCATATCTCTAACATCAAACCTTAACCCCTAAATAAAGTTTTACAATAGTCAATTCCCTAATAATGATCAAGCACTCCAAATTCTGAATAGGGCATATAGTAAACTATCATTCAATAATTAAACCTCTGAGAATCTCCTACAGATCAAACTAACCTTAGGTAGGTCGACTATATTAGGCAAAACTATCAAATGAGTTTTCAAAAGATCAGTCACAAAACAACAGGAAGATTTCCTTTGCTTCATCTTTTCTCACTCTCTTTTCCTTTTAATGGGAAGAAGAAGTTTTAATAACCAATTTGATCAATTACAAAATTTTCAAGAATAAAATACACCCACTCAATACTAGTATAAGATCATAGAAGTATATCAATTAAAATCCTCCCTTTTGTATTTATAAGTCACGTATGCATAACCACATAGACATAAATATCAAATCCTTCAAATATGACCTGACAAATCATCATATGATGGAACCTCACTTACACTTCTCATCAATTCATCAAAAGAACACTATCTATGACCTAATAACCTTCACAAACAATAACTGGAATTGTAATACCTAGGGCGCAGATTTCATTCTAAATCAAAACCTAGCATAAAGTCTACAAGATCATAACCTAAGCTCTGATACTATTAAAATTGTCACGCCCCAAACCCAACTATAAAGATAGGTACGTGACAACCGCCACACGCACACTTATAAAGTAAGCACCCTATAAGTATGCAAGGCCTTCTTAGCATCTAAAATTTATCCTCAAAAATTAAATCAAATAAATCCAAAATTCCTCAATAATTTCATTATGAATAGATCTCCAATAATTTAAAAGGAACAAAATTCAAACCTCATGTACATAATGCCAATTGGCCAATAAATATAAAACTATTAGAAGACCATCCAATCCCAAAATCACTAAGCTTCTTTCCTGCTCACAACACAACATCAAAAACTCCCAAAACTTGCTATTTTTCACAATCTGAAACTAGAGGGGAAAAAAGGGGGGTGAGTTGACTACTCAATAAGTAACCAAAGTCCTAATAAGTTCTATCAAGCAGTAGATCTGTAAAGTAATAAGATGTAATATGATGTAATATGAGTCTTCAAAAGTTACAATATACTATGGATTTTCAAAAATAACTAAGGAGTTTCATAGTCTTAAAATAATAAGTTGCAAATAGATCACATACTTTAATCTGACAAATATATCATAGATGGTTTAGAAAGTAGTCAGTTTTCCATATATCAAAGCTATAACTTACAATATGTTCCAAAAAAATACATAAGCAGTTTTAATGACTCAAAATAGTTCAAACACTCAAACATTTTCAAAATCACGTATGTAGTTTTAAGGACTCAAAGTAGTTCAAATATTCAAATGTAATTCATATTCTTAACAATCTTATGACTATGGTCACGCTATATGCTCGTGATTGGGTATTAGAGTACCAATGAATAACCCTCATTGGCTGGGTATCAGACTACCAATGAATAACCTCCATTGGTTTGGGTATCAAAGTACCAATGAATAACCCCCATTGGCTGGGTATTAGAATACCAATGAATAACCCCCATTGGTTTGGGTATCAGAGTACCAATGAATAACCCCCATTGGTTTGGGTATCAGAATACGAATGAATAACCCCCATTGGTTGTGTATCCGAATAAATTTATAGTCGAATTGTTCATAATTATATATATGAAATCATAGTTTCTAACAAAATATGTCTTATTCAAATATATATATATATATATATATATATATAATCGTATATTCAATATTCAAATTTATTTGTGATATTTCTATAATTCTTTACTTTAAATCAATATAGCTAAAAAAAAAACAATAAAATAAAATAAATCTTATAATCAATGCTAATATTTATTGGTGGAAATTCTTTATTCTTTACTTTGAATTAGTATAGCTAAAAAAAATTAAATAAAATACATCATATATTCAGTAATCAGATATATTTGTGCTAATTCTTTACTTGAAATCAGTAATATAATAGAAATAAATTGTAACAACTATAAACAATTTTCAGTAGTTAAAATACGCAAAGATAAAATCAATTAGGATAAGGTTACTTACCTCCAAAAGCCATGCCAAAAAGAAATTCTCCCTAACACTTCTTCTAAAATCCTTAGATCCCACCTCAATTCCAAGTTAATTCAAAATCCTTGTAGTTTTCCAGGACCAATCAAATGCAAACCCTTTTAGCAAACTAAAAAAAGAATTTATTCCAAACAAGTTTGTCACTTAGATCCTTGGACCTCAAATCTCAATGCCATCCAACACCACAGTGACAACAAGGCAAAGATGCTTTACATGTGAAAAGACTAGGTCCTTGGAAATCTTCATATAATTGGTATTGACTTCATCTTTTATCCATCAATAAGGAACCTTACAGGACAAATCAGTAATGCCCATAATGGCCCACAAGCATCTAGTTACACTGCCCTCAATAAGAATCATGGGATAAAGTGTTGTTCTTTTAGTGATGAAATTTTTGCTAACTAGATGCATACGGGTTGGCTTCTTAGAAAGGAGAAAGGGCGAGGGGAAGGAGGGGGAGGGGGGTGGACGTCAACTCCACTTAGAAATCTTAGGCATGAAAAGCAAAATCCTTAGGGTGGCTAGGGTTTACATAGGGTTTACATGATACAATTAGGGTATAAATATTACTAACTTTAATACCAGAAATTACTAAGTTACCCCTAAAAGTAAATCTCCTTTTTATTTATTTGTTTATTTTGGAACATTTATTTGTTTATTTTGGAACAGGGTATTACACTTTGAGAGTAAGTATAAGAGAGAACATAAGGACTGTGTGTGTAAGTTTTTATTAGGAACTAAGAATTTCACAGCAATGTCACTTTTGAACTTGGTGGCTGTATATGTCATAAACCATTAATCCATTCGCTTTTGATTTACTTTGGTAACTAGTATTCAATCCTCAGAGTCACAACATTGTAGAAAAAAAAAGAATTATTTTTGAGTAATTGTCATAATACATTTATTCATTCCTAAACGAAAATTACATAACACCTAACATTATAACAGCTCTAGTCAAACTCAAAAACTTACAAATAAAGTTGTAATGAATCTACACCTAAGTTTCACCAACGTCTAATGAATTCAACAGTTTTTCTAATCCATTTTGTAACTCTCTTCTCTCTCAAGAAACATAATTTGTTGAGCACCTCTTCAGCTGTTTGATGGTGGCTTCCTATTGCCGTCAAACTTAGGGCTAGCTTGGTGATTCTCTTTGCTTCAAGCTGATTGCAACCGCTAGTTATCAAAGTCTGATGAAGTACATGTCCACTTTCTTTGAACTCCTCCTCCGCTATTGTACTCACATGTTTGTAATCTGGTCCAATGAAATTAGCCCTCTTTGTGATTAACTGTATTGTAATCACTCCAAGGGCATAGATGTCATTATATGGCATTGATATCCCTGTCAAGACCAATTATAGAAATTCATTTAAAAAATTTATCGAATACATAAAAGAAAAAAGAAAAAAAGGGCAAGGAAAAGCATAAATATGGCAAGTAGATACAAAATAAGAATTTAGGATCATCTATTAGAGTATATTACACACAGCTTTGACATAATAACTCTATCCGTAAATTAAAATTCTCAAAAGCAATCTTAAGATGCACATTCTTAACAAATAACTCAATAAGCTCTACCATAACAAACAAACAAAAAAAGGCAAATCATTTAATATGCTAGTTAGGAAGTAACTAATTACAAGCCCTACCAACTAGCTGTAGCACACGTGCCTAATTATTTAATCATGTGTAATAATTTGTAGACTTCCTACCATGGCTAATATCTTAGCGCAAGTGCTCTTGTTAGTCAACCTGGTTGCACAACTTTAATACAAGACAGGCAGCCATGTGTTGGTCATCTCTAGATGCTTCATAATTTTCAAGGTCTTGTCTTTGTGAAGAAGAGATGAAATGAGTATCATAAGCATTAACTAAACAACAATTAACTTTGATTCAAGCACAAACCAAGGATTATGCCAAATATTACTCAAATATCTATTTAAGATCTTAGAATGGACTTTCCAGCTTAAAACAAGCTCATACAGAATATGTGCCTGTACACACAATTTTCGTAAAAGATAAATCACATGATCACGAAATAGTGTAACAAATAATCAAATCCTCTGTATGAATCTTTACAATGAAAGAGTACAATAAATTCCTCTGATTTGATCTCCAAGAAACATTACAATCCGAAGGGGTTATGAAGCTTGATCTTGAATCGTGTTTTGATGTCTCCAAGTTGAATGAATAGTTGAACATGCTTGATTTGATGTGAGGGCTATTGACTTGATCTCGAACTAGGTTAAAGGAAAATCCCAACTTTGATTTGAAGAAGTAGGAATAAGCCTTGATGAACAATGGAATTCTTGTGAACTTTAGAGATGACTCTCTATTTTGGCAAAGTGTTGGTAGTATTTTCTCTTTTAGTGTTCTCCCCTTCCTCATATGAGAAGCCTCTATTTATAGGCAACTCTATAGTCTTTAATTTGGAATTTTCTCTTAGCATTTATTGAGAGTTGAATTATGAATTTAATTTGGTATTTTATTTAATAAGAACTTTCCATATAGGTCTTTTCTTCTGACGTTGCCATATGGCTTTCTTCATTTGATGTTTTCACGTGGCTTGATTTCATTCGCTGATCGTCCACGTCATCATTTGGAGATTAATTTGATCCCAAATATTTTAACACGAACAATTGGATGGTTGTGAATACATCATAAAATTTTGATGTCTACTGATCTGTATTGGTAATAGCTTAATTTTGCATATTTATATCATTATTAGAAAGCATTATTATACTTATTTTGAGGTAATTCATGCATTTCATATTTGGTTTTGGAATAATGTCGAATAATCAGTTTTGTACTTAATTAAATCTTATTGTGTGAATTTGTCTTTTGTAAGAGAATGGAATTAAACAAGTGGATTTGTGCAAAGAAGAAAACTAATGGACTTTACTTTTACAAGGGTCATGATGAAGTTAAAGAAGACCAACTCAATTAAATTTAAGTCCAATTGGAGCAAGGAATCAAAGGAAATTTGCACCAAATCCAAGTCCAATTTGGATTAGGATTCTAGACTACACATCAGTTAGTATTTTTGGCAAACTACAAAGTTGTAGCCCTTTAAGTTAACGTTCTAGCCCAACTTGAATCATCTCAATTGGACTTCTGAGCCGAAAGTTATGCCGAAAATACTAACTGATGTGCAGTTTGGAATCCTAATCCAAATTGGACTTGGATTTGGTGCAAATTTCCTTTGATTCCTTGCTTCAATTGGACTTAAATTTAATTAAGTTGATTTTCTTTAACTTTATCATGGCCCTTGTAAAAGTAAAGTCCATTAGTTTTCTTCTTTGCACAAATCCACTTGTTTAATTCCATTCTCCTACAAAAGACAAATTCACGCAATAAGATTCAATTAAGCACAAAATTGATTATTCAACATTATTCCAAAACCAAATATGAAATGCATGAATTACTTCAAAATAAGTATGATAATACTTTCTAATAATGATATAAAAATGCAAAATTAAGTTATTATCAATGCACATCATCTACAGTGCCATTTGCATAAAATTGACAATTAAATAAGACCGTTGATTTTGTTTTTAATGGACATTGAGTAACAAGAGAAGCGGATATATAGTGGAGTGCAAGATGGATTCAATGCCAATCAAGTTTAGGAGAAATTAAGTGAATGCAGTAGAAGAATACAGGGGAAATGGTTATGGGCAGGAGATTTTAACTAGATATTAGCAGCGGAAAATAAACTTTCTATTAAGGTTATAGAGTTAAAAGAAACAAGAGAACTCCACAATCTACTGGATCAAACAGGGATGATTCCTATCAAATCAGGAGGGGGACACTTTACATGGGCTAACAAGGGGCAGGGGGAACAAGAATCATGGAACATATAGACAGTCTTCCTTAATTCAGAATGGTGTTAGCAAGTTTCCCTCATACCGCAGCCTTGACCATGCCAATTGTTGTCTCGGATCATGAACCTTTTGATATTAAATACATATAAAAGACCCCCTTTGTGACAAGACCTTACAGATTTTAGAACAGCGAGGTCATAAAATGAGAATGGGCAAACGAAGTACAAGGCTCACTGGGCAACAAGCTGGTAACAACACTCAAAAGGCTGTCAAGGCACTTAAAGCACTAGAACAAGATTGTCTTTGGCAATCCTTAATAGGAAATCAAAAAAACTTCATGCAAACTTCAAAAATTGCATACAAATTTTGACAAGCTTGGTGGAAGTTAAAGGAAGGCAGAACCGAGCAACAGCTAGAAAAACTAATAAACAGAGAAGCAATATGAGCAAAAAGGCAGAGCTGACTAGATTATCAAAGGAAAACAGAATACATAGTATTTTCATAATTTAGGTCAGATGAGAAGAAGTAACAATAGAATCTAAACTTTTAAGAGATCCACAAGATGGGCGGATAGAAGACATAGCCCAAATCCAGTCTTTTCTACTGATTGACTTCATTGATAGTGATATATACACCACTCTAGAGGAATGGGCAATACAATAGCTAGAACAAAAATTGATAAAGCTTTCATTGCCAGCACTTACAAAATTTACAACAGGATTGCTGTCAAAAAGATTCACTGTGGAAGTACTGTCGGTCATTTAACAAATGTCACCTCTCAATGTCCCTAGACCAGATGGAACTCCGGCTATCTTTTACAAACAAACATGAGAAATGCCGAGTAACTCTCTAATCTCATCAACTCTATCCTCTTATACACAGGGTTCCTTCTGAAACAGCTAAACAACACTCACATTGTCTTGATAGCCAAAAGGGAGTTGCCAAGAAACCTCTAAGACTTTCGTCCAATTGGCATGCGTAATGTAGCTTATAAGTTAGCCATGAAAGTGCTTGTTAATTGACTCAAGCCGATCATGCAGAAATCATTTTGCAGTACCAAAATGCCTTTGTTCAAGATAGAGCCATAACTGACAAATTTTCCTTCTGGCCAATGAACACCTAAACTACACATGGAAGAAGAAATCTGGTATGAAGGGTTGGGCTGCTATAGAAGTAGACATTCCCAAAGCCTAAAATAGGATAAGTTGGAATATTATTCTTGTAACCATGAAATGTGTGGGGGTTCTCTTCACAATGGCAACAACTCATAACTCAATGCGAAACAATGCTAACCAAAACTCTTGGGCAAGCAGGCCCATAGGGCATATGCAAACAAAGACAAAATTATTTGCAACTTTTGGAGGGCAAAAAATGAAGAAGCAGAAAAATAACATATTGACATCTTAGGAAACATTATGTAAGCCAAAATAACAAGGGGATTGGGTTTTAGAAAAACTGAAACAGTCAACATATGTTTGCTGGCAAAGAAGTACTGGAGATTGATAAATTACCACAGCTCAGAGATTCAAAAGGCACGTAACCTATAGACATGCGTCGACATGCACCATTGCCCTCATTAGCACAACCAAAATCTATTATTTTTGGAACTCCCTCCTGCATGAATAGAAAATTTACTTCAGCATAAAAAATAAAATAAAAACCTAACTTAAGAAAAAATATTATTAATATTTTATTCAAACAGATATATAGCATTTTCAAGGTTCACTTCCTCACTAACCACAGTTAAGACAACATTTTCAGGCTTAAGGTCGCCATGGATGATGGGAAAATGATGCATATAAGCCAAACCTGAAGCCAGACCTTTTAATATCTCTATGGTCTCCAGACAAGTCAATCCTGTAAATTCTCGTAAGTCAAATCCATTCCAAATCAAAACTATAATTTATCCGAGTTCTATGTTCTTTACACTATGTACCAACACAAGACAAACTGATCTCGCCGCAAAAACAGTTGGGAAATTAAACAGTGGGCAAAGCTTACTTCGTTTTACATGCACAATTATCTTTACTAGACGCTGACCCGCGCAATGCGCAGGGAAAAAAAACTATTTACTGTAGTGAAAAATACTATTTCTCTTTTAAGAACTCAAATAATAAAGCTAAAAGCTAATGATTAATTAAACCAATATAATTTTTTCCTATCAAGGGTCTTAAATTTAAGTATGAATTTCAAATTTGTGTGTTTTCTATAACAAGAAGTCTCAAACAGTAGGATGATTAAATAAAGATGGATTGAGTATAATATTATTAACAGAAATAGTTTTTTTTTAAAAAAACCAATAAAATGGACCAAAAATGCAATTGTAATTAAAAGTTAAAAGTGAAATTTCAAGTTCTATTACAATCTCTCACAGCATATTTGGTTCACAAACTACAATCATTGTTACTCATACGGAGTTTGGATTATGCACCTATACTTGCAGTTTAGAATTTTGACATTGAAATTGATAGATGGTAAATTCTCTTTAGAATCATGCATATCCTTTGAGACCTCAACTACTTCAAATACTTTGTTTTATCCACATGACTCCTGGAATCAAAACTCAAATTGAAATAATAAGGTCATCACCATAAAATATAAATGCCTCTAATTTGACAATAAGATCTGACAAACTAATCACTCACCAAATACAATTATTCCTACCAATCATAACTATTTGAGCCAAATATCAAAACTAAAAATCATTTAGATGGAGACAGAGAAATAAAAAATGAAACAAAATTCCTACAGAATGCAATATAGAAAGAGAGGCAGAGACAAACCAACTCTTAGGAACAAAAGTGCAAGAGCGTGTCAGCAAAGAATTAAGACTTGAAGAGACGCCCAAAGAACCAAAAGAGAAGACCATGGTGCTTGATTAAACTTAGGTTCACTTACAACATTACAAACCACTTAGCTGCCAAGTGCCAATACTCAACTTTCAACAAACACCTGCTGCCCACCAAATTGATACCAAGTGAAGGCCTAAGGCCCTGACACAGCAACTTTGAAAAGTATTATAGGTCCTAATAGTTTATGTTTCAACAGTTTGTACCAATTTAAAAATATGCCAAGCAGAGTACAACAAACATCTATGAGACAAAATAAATACCTTACATGAAACCTAAAGTCCAATATATATATATATATATATTTATATATATATATATATATAGAATAAAAAATAAAGAAGCTTGTTCTACAAATTCTCTCATGACTTTGATAGGGAGAACCCTCAAAGATAACAATATAGCAGTAGTCTTCCTATGCACTTTTCAACTTTGACAGCCCATGAACATATTGGAACTTTTTCAAATTCTTACACTAAAATGAAACACCAATCCATTTGCCTTTCTTAGACTTTGAAGCTTCCGTGAGGATCATGATTTGCCTGAGAATAGGAAAATTTTTCATCTATTTCAATGTTGTTGCAGACTTTGTTTCTTAGCATTTCTCTCCTTCCAAAAGCACTACATAAAGACAACATTCTATTAGACATCTTCTCTATTAAAATATGATCAATAAAAAAAAAAATGTTTGCTTCTCCTTCCAAAGGCAACAACAGAGAGGTACACCCCAATAAGAAATTGAATGATTAATAAAATCTCTTAGTTTCCGTTTAGTTAGCTGTGCCCATACTTATTGAATTATTGTTTAAATCTATTGCCGGAGAAAAGAAGAAGCAACTATTAGACAATATTGTATAAAAATAAAAATGCTATATTTTTTCATCTTAACGATTCGACATACAGCATTGTTTCTTTTGCACAGATGATAAGTCCTTGACCCTAATTGCACAAAGATTAAACTCACATTGAATAAAGTTAAGTAAGACCCACATTCTTTTTTGCTAAATAATCAAGTGAGAGTGGCCCTTAAACACACTTCAATCATTGAATTTTTAATTCCATTTTAAAGAACAAACCACTTGAAAGATAAATATTCACATAAAAAATAGGCAGGGAAGGGAGGAATTTAGTTTAAATTGTTAATTTTTTTGGATAATTGGTCGTCTCTCTTGATGGTTTTTTTGTGTAAGTTATTCTGTCCTACTAATGATCTTCACACATTTCAAGTCATAGTGAGAGTATAGAAATTTGACAGAAAGTCTCAAACCCATTAATCTTTCTAAGCTTCACAGTGAAGTCTGAAGGGTATCAATAAGATCAAAATTAATTTAATCCTATAAAAGATTAAAAAAAAATGTATAACCACGTCACTTCAAAAACATTTAAGGAGCAACATAATTGGCAATTCAAATATCAAATATAAATTAGAAGAAGAAAGATTTATATTAAGTAATGAAGCACACTTGCAGCCCATGCCTCAATTCCAATATGGCAACAAACAGAAGCCAAATTCTCAGCCTCAATGCTTAAATCAAGGAGCTAATTTACCACAGATAAAGCATGACAGATTGCCCCCTAATATCATGCCCAATGTCTGACTTTGTTCTTTGCAATTACCTTAGGAATATATTATGCATTTACTTTATAACTTTTCCTTGTACAAATTACTTTCTATACATGATGTAAATAGAATTTCTAATAAACATATTTCAAGCCTGAATCACTATCTATGATTCCAACAGTATTAAGAGCATGTAATATTTTCAAATTGATCATACCCTTTCTGGCAGAAACAATGGTGTATTTTGTATTGCATGAACATGGCAGTGATCACTTGGACTTCTTCTTTCTAGAGCTGCTAGGTACTGATTCGTCAGATGGAGCCAATGACGCCAAAGCTAATTTGTTATATCAGCATAGTTGATTCCTGTTGTAAAAAGCATTGAATGTTTCTTCAAAGTTTTAAGTAAAAATTTATTTAAAATTGAAAGTGAATAAGAAAAACCTAAACAATGAGAGATGTGGATAAGAGATTCACCATCATTGTCTAGTTTAAGATTTTAATGGTGACCCAATCATCAAACCTGATAATGTTCATCATTGCTGTATCTTCATCATCAACTTGCGCAGCCTCAGAAGCATGAATACTCCAAAATCCCTATACTTAAAATAAAAATAAAATACACCTAAATATATTAATTGATTTTACAATCTTTAGAAGTATGCACACAATCATAGCACAACTTAAAAATGCTTGCACAGTGACTTAAGTTTCACGAATCTGATAAAAGAAATTCACACATTCTTAAAATTGAAACCATGAATATCAAACCATGTCTAAACCAAAGACCATGATAAACACAATTATGCAGAAAATTCAAACACCAGGAAAACAATTTTCTTTGATTCTAAAACCCAATCAATATATTATACAATCATACAAAACAAACAGTGGAAGCAAACACCACAACACTACAGTAATAAATCAGAGTCGCACTAAGTCGTTGGAATCGCACAGGATAAGACCCAGCAATCAAAAATTCAACACACTAAGAAAAATGATTTATACAGTAATTAAATTCAACATAACAATCATCCACACCACAGCATGAAAGACGCAATAAAAAGGGAAAATAAAATCATGCAAAAGAATAGAGCACAAAAGAAACTTGGATTTAGAGATACCTCAACTGAATCGTCTAGCTGCTATCAGTATTTATATATTGTAAGGAGAGGAAGACAGGAAGAAAGGAAAACAGAGAGGTTGCCGTTAGAAGGGAGAGAGGCTGGCGATGATTAAATGTGAAACCGTAGGAAACCGTAGAACAGAGAAGGTGGGGAAGGGTAAAGAACTAAAACGTGGGAGACAAGAAATTACAACCGTGTGCAACAAAAGGAAAGGAAAAACAAAAAGTTGCAACCGTGAAAGCATAGGGTTTGAAAAGGCTTTGGGTTTGGGCTTTATGTGATATTAAATTTGTAAGAAGTGGGCTTTATGGTGAAGATAGGGATGAAAATTATTTTATAATTATCTGTATTTAAAATTGATAAAAATTATTTTAAAATTGTAGGATAAATTTAGAAAAAAAGATAGAAATGACATGGCTGCTGATGTGGCTCAATGTGAGAGTAGCAACATTAAATACTACGTCTCAACTTTTAGTAATATATTGATTGATTAAATTTGTAAGAAGTGGGCTTTATAGTGAAGATAGGGATGAAAATTATTTTATAATTATCTGTATTTAAAATTGATAAAAATTATTTTAAAATTGTAGGATAAATTTAGAAAAGAAGATAGAAATGACATGGCTGTTGATGTGGCTTAATGTGAGAGTAGCAACATTAAATGCTACGTCTCAACTTTTAGTAATATATTGATTGATTGATTGGAAATTAAACAGTGGGCAAAGCTTACTTTGTTTTACGTGCACAATTATCTTTACCATAAAGACATCAAGGTCCAAATGCAAATTATTGAACGGATTTGTTCAGATAACTAATAGTCTAAGTAATTTCTGTGCAAAGGAAATAGAAACAATAAACAACAAAGATGATTTATATTCATATAACAAAAAACCATATATATATATATATATATATATGAAACTTACTAGGAATGGCCGCTTTCAAAGTTTCACCCTCCAAAAGCTCATAAACAAGAAACGGATTGTGCTGGCTTTCAGAAAATCCAATCAGTAAGACCACGTTTGGATGGTGAAGCATTCCCAAATACAAATTTTCAGCCTGACATTAAAAGCAAAACAGAGCAAGTAAAAAAACATAAATGTGAAACTTGAAGAAAACAAAGAAAATGAAAGCCAATGGTAAAATGTAGGTAGCTCCTTTTTTGCTACCTTATATTGTTGGACGTCTTCAATGTTCTTAAAGTGTGACCTCTTCACAGCCACATAGTGCCCAGGCAGATTATGTGGGTTATTCTCTAGAATCATCCCACGAAAAGTGCTTCCAAAGCCCCCACTCTGACCAAGTTGATTTGCAAAATTATTAGTGTATTGGGTGAGTTCTTCAACACAAAAATGGACGAGCTCGGCATTTTGATTCACCATGTTCTGATTACCATGTTCTGTGTAGACTATGAAATTTAACGACTATAGAAGAAGATAGAAGATTTAATCCTTTGCGGACTCCTTCCAATTTTATATCGTGCAACCACCGAATTGTATTAGTTCTATATTTGTTACTTGAACAGAATAGTCATTTTAACCCTTGTTAATTACAATCATGTGTATACAACTCATAGTCCACACTCCTCGATCTTTAGACCTATTCACATACTATCATTCAAAGAAAGTCATATTTTATCTAGCTCATTTCTAGATCTTTAGACCTATTCACATACTATCATTCAAAGAAAGTCATATTTTATCTAGCTCATTTCTAGCTCAATTTTCACATGTTAGTAAGACAAGACAATTTGCAAAATTATTAGCGTATTGGGTGAGTTCTTCAACACGGAAATGGACGAGCTCGGCATTTTGATTCACCATGTTCTGATTACCATGTTTTGTGTAGACTATGAAATTTAACGACTATAGAAGAAGATAGAAGATTTAATCCTCTGCGGACTTCTACCAATTTTATATCATGCAACCACCGAATTGTATTAGTTCTATATTTGTTACTTCAACAGAATAGTCATTTTAACCATTGTTAATTACAATCATGTGTATACAACTCATAGTCCACACTCATCGATCTTTAGACCTATTCACATGCTATCATTCAAAGAAAGTCATATTTTATCTAGCTAGAAAATCTAGCTCATTTCTAGCTCAATTTTCACATGTTAGTAAGACAAGACAGAAGATTTAAAATGAAATTTAATGACTATAGAAGAAGATAAAAGATTTAAGGATTCAGATCTTCTAGAGTTCCTAGGGTACTCTACCAGGTAAATTTCTTTAAATCCTCACCTCTCATTTAAAATTAATGGTTTAAGATGCTGCCACATCATCATTCCACTAACTTACTCTTTTAGAAACATAAAAAAAATGAATAACTTTAGGAAGCAGCCATGATTTTTAACGTTAGCAAACGGATCCAACGTTTTTTCTTTTTCTTTTAACGTTAGCAAACGAATCCAACGTTTTTTTTTTTTTTTTTGGTTCTTCTTTTTGGATGGAACAAATCTCAAACCCAGGAATTTCATCATCCCACAAATTACTCTTGCCATTTTTCCATCTGAATCCAAAAGACACTCCTGGGCAAGAAGAAACCAGACTTTCTTTTACATCTGAAGCCGTGATCTCCTACAGCCTTGAAATTTTCAGTTCTTTCAATCACAAATGATGGATCCACCCAGCTCAATCCCTTCAAACCGTCCATGGATGACCATTGAAAGCCCAATGGAGGCCAGGTATATTAGCTATCTTACTCTCTCTCTATCCTCTGTTCTCTGTCTATTGTCTACTGAGGATTAGTTTCTTCCTTTCTCTTTCTTTTTTTTTTTGTTTCTTTATTCCATACCTGCGGTTGATATTAGATTTTGATTGTTTTGCAATTTCACTACTACAAAACTGTTTAATGATTGGTCATGAAGGGCTGTGTTTTTTTGGGGCTATATCCTCTGCCTGCAAGGTGTTTGATAAATGTTCAAAATAAGTTTTGACAATTGGGACCCCTTTACGTATTGTTGAGTTTTGGGCTCCATGGTGTGGACCATTCCATGTGAAAGATTTAGAGGGAACTATTCTACAATTTTTGTCAATGTGGTGACTTGAAAATTGCATTTCAACCTTAGACTCGGGTTAAATATATTGTTCTTTGTTAAATATATTGTTGATATTGATACCAAGTTTACTATGCCATTCCATTAATTTGTAGCTTCTGATACAAGGAGTCAAAGATTGAAAGTGATGGTGATAGGTATTATTATACTTCTTTAATTAAAATTTTTGTTGATTTTAATATATCCATGTGTTTGCTTGGGCGGTATATCCTATAGAATTCAAATGATTCTATATGGAAGTGGTCATGTGTCTTCAATATAGACTCATGAGCCCTTTTTTTACCCTTCTTATGGTGTGTTGTCTAATTATCAAATTATTAGAGTATTATTCATGCAATGATATAAGGTTCTGTAGCTTCTGCTATCAGTTTTGGTAACTCCATTTACTCTATTTTTTATTTATTTTTAATTATCATCCTATATAATGTACGGAATCCATTGATACAGTAACTAAATTATTATAGTTCATATTTTTTCTTCATGGCTCCCTATCTCATGTGAATCAAAGCCTCACTCCCTTGAACTGCTTTAAGGTACAGGAAGCCAAGTCATCCTTAGCATGTTCTTCTCTATTGTTAGTCTCATGTCACCACAAGAAAATGCAATTTTATTGAGGCTCAAGACATTATCAATAGATAGTTTAAGTTACTCTCATGTCACCATATAACATTTTTATTCTTTGATTACAACCATTTTGTTTGCTGGAATTGGAGTTTTGTTGGTTATAATCTGTTGCTTCTGGAGAAAGTTCTCATTACTTAAGAGTATTAATTTTGGAAGAAGGAATACTGGTTCTTCACGTGGAAAAAGCTTGGTTCTTGAAAACTAGAACTTTAATTTTTTGGAAATAGCCTAAATCTAGAACTTTTGAATTGATTGGTTCTTCACATGGATTCAATGAAATTTGTATGATGAAATTTGTTGATTAGTGCTTATTACCCTTTATTTTCACTCAAATGATAATTTTGAGTCTTCTTTGACACTTTGACACTTATTTGATCTTTACGGTCCAACTTTGACACTTTTTTGTTTTTTTTTTTTTTTTTTCCAGATTCTAATTTCAGGTTCACTTGAAAGCTTGGATGTTGATGAACTATGATTGCACACTAATTATGGGGGTGGCTATCACTGAGTAGCATCCACAGTGGCTTTTAGGATTTAGTTATTTGGAAAAAAGACAGTAGTAAAGATCACAATATTTAAGAAGAATATATATTTATCCCAAAAAAAAAAAAAAATTTAAGAAGAATATGTACCAATAGTGGCTAAAATACTTCATGTATTATCAATGTTTCAATAGTTATAGATATGTAATGAATAGTTTTTTTTTTTTTTTTTTTTAATTTTAAGAAAGCGATATGTAATGAATAGTTATTGGCAATAATATCAATTTTATCAATTTTATCTTACTTTGTTATTTCATAGATGCTTGTAAACTATACATGTAATATAATGTAATTTATTGCTAGACATTCAAATTGCCAATAATATTGATTTAAAATCTAGAAGTTTGAACTTTGCACAAGGTACAATTGTTTTAAAGAAGGGAAAATGCTACATATCAAAGGCCTATCCCCTATTCTACAATGGGACAATCTTAACAAAAGAAAATGTAACATTGGCAGCATTAACAATGGTCTATCCCCTCCTCTCTTTTACAACAGAGACAATCTTAACAAAAGAAAAATGTAACATTGGCAGCATTAACAATGGCCTATCCCCTCTTCTCTTTTACAACAAGGACAATCTTAACAAAAGAAAAATGTAACATTGGCGGCATTAACAAAGGCCTATCTCCTCTTCAACATCCATAGCATTGGCAACATCAAAATCACACACCTATACATATTTCAAAAACCCAAGGTTATCTTTTGATAACTTAGTAAAGGCAAAAAAGAAAAAAAAAAGCTTTCCATCATTTGTTAATCATTTACCAAGAAAATTCATGTGAGCATCATAATTATTTGTTGTGTCACGCAAAGGAACTTGTGCTTGATCAAACCCAACATCCATTCCCTGCAAGAAATTATAATGATTTTGTGTCATCTATGTCATTGCATTAAAGAACATGCCACTTGTTTATAACTTAAAAAAGCTGAATGAACAAGTTCACCGTTAATGATTTAATGAAATTGTTTTGGCATCTGTTTCCTTGGAGACCTTCATATGTCATCCATGCCATTGAATTAGGTGCCTGATCAGTTTCCTATATCACAAATCACAAATAGTTCTCATTAAAACTTTCAGATTTTTAGCAATAAAAATTCTTTAAAATTGCTTACCTACAAACTCACAAGATTGCTCACCTTATGTGAATAGCATTGCACAGGTGAGATAGAGTTATTGTAATTTATGAGAGAAGAGTTATTGTTTTCCTGTATGGTAAGATATAAGGAATTAGTTTAACCAAGAATAAAAAAATAAACTGTTTGTACACAATGCATGTAAATTTGTCAATATTTTTTTCATCAAGAGCATACCTTGGATAATTGTTGTCTAACAGTATCTTTTGTTGAAGTTTTTTTCTTTCTCCTTGATTGTTGTTCAACCCAACTTTTACAGCTTTTTCGACCCTTACAACCTTCTTTCTTTTTGAGGCCTTTAACCTTTTCAACTAAATTCTTTATAGGTTCTCCATGATCCACAATTTCACTACCACCCAATGACATTTGATCTTTAGAATTATCAAGACTCACACTTGAAAATTTCATGGCAATATCTTCAACTTGCTTTTCTAATTCCTTTGTAACACTCTCTACCAAAGCATATGCTTCTTCAATTTCAGCAGCTCGTGAGGCTAATCTAACTAACCTGGGACATAATCTTCTATACCGTTGTGTAACTTTTAAGTTAACATCCCCATTGACATCCTTCCCAATACTATCTATGACATACCCATTTTTTTGCTTCTCTTGTCCATCTCTTCAAAATGTAAGCATCAAGAATTATCTTTATATCAGGTATGTCGAAAACCTTCAAAGCATGACAACACAAAATCCCAAATGTTTCAAACTTCCTACAACTACATGAGATTGTCCTACTAATAGGACTACACAATACTTTATATTCTCCAACTTTCTCAAGAAGCACAACAGTATATTCATGCACTGGCTAGCTACAATTCCGATCTTTTATTATTGCAGCTGATGCATAGTCATACTCATTTTGGAACACTTTAAATATTGTAGGGGTATACACTTGTGATGCTTGCTTCAATAAAGGTGAATTCTTCAAGCACAAAGGAGGCAATTTTTCCCTAGCATTATACTCAGCCTCTAACTCTTTATCCTGCTTCTGCCCTACTACCATCTCAAAATGCTCAAAAAAATCATCCATATTCAAATTTGATTTCAAGTAATCTCTCAAATCCCCATTCAAACTTTCACTAAGTTGAGTACTTCGCATTCCCAAAGTAACTGCCCTCTTCATGTAACAGTTAGCCCATTTTTCCTTCAATTTGTATATACCATTTAACCAACTAAGATCCTTAATTGTATAGGTCTGAATCATTTTATTCCAAGTTTCTTCAAATTCACTCTCATTCTCATACTTATACATGTAGTCCTTAAAGTCTCGGAGGAACAATGAGCCATCCTTCATCAAATTTCCCAATTTCTTGATTCCATTTTGCATTATGTGCCAAGTACATAATCCATGCCATGTCTCCGGTATCACCTCAGCTAATGCCTTTGCAATAGCAAAATCTTGATCAGTAAAGATAGATTTAGGCTTTCTACCACCATGTGCTTTTAAAAAACTCTCAAAAAGCCATTTGAATGATTCGGTTGTCTCATCGTATAAAAGTACAGCCCCAAAAATCACCATCTCTCTATGGTGATTGAAACCAATAAACACAACTAAAGGTCTAAATTCTTTGTTTGTGCCAAATGTAGTGTCAAAACTAAAAACATCACCAAAATGGGCTTAATCAATTATCATTTTAGCATCAGCCCAAAATATATTAGTTATTTGCTCCTCGATATCCAACTGTATAGCATAATGGAACGATGGATTATGAATCAATTGTTGTTGAAAATACCTTAATAAACTACCGGCTTCACCATATATCAAGCTTCGTTGTCGTCTAGTTCGAAGATAGTTTTTTTGATCAATTCCAGTGTAGCCAAGATTAGCCCTTCCACTAGCCTCCCTACTCATTAACTCATGTATCTCCTTAGGCTTAATTCCAGAAGCATAAGCTAAATCAATAGCAAAAGCTTGGACATCAGACATCTTTCGTTCTGATCGCATCATGAAAGTAGTTGCTGCAAGATGAAGAACATGGTTATGCTCTGATACAACATCGTACACCTTGTACTTTCCAGTCTCACGAACTAATGAAACACCCAATCATACTGGACAATTAGTCCTTGTTTCTTGTCGAGGTTGATTGGTTAAATGTTCTCGTTTATCAGGCTTACGAGTACCCTCTTTTGAACACAAAAATCTTCTCGATGTTATTTCTCCATCTATCTTACTTTTATTTGTATAATGCTTTCGAACACTACACCCCATTTGTTTTCCATAATTTTTCCAAAACATCCAAGCTGCCTCTAACGTATCAAACTCCATACCAACCTTTGGGGTACAATCATTTATGGTATCCTTGTTTTGACAAGAAATGTCCATCATCCTATAAAAATAGAACCCAAAAAAAAAAAAAAAAATAAAACTCAATTCCAATTAACTGAAACTGAATAATTCAAATATTACTAATATACCAAGGTCCCATTACTAATATACTCAAAATAAATAGACAAGTTTGAAACAATCATGGCAATAGCTAAACCCAATAACATGAAAAGAAAAGCACCAAAGCAGATTTCCAAATCCAATAGCTTGCAAATCATTAGAAAAACTAGCAAAAACACAGAGCAAATTGGTTACACCAGTAGATATATATTGGCTTCTAAAAGACAATAAAAACAACAAAAAGTAAAATAAAAATGAATGGAGTTCAAGTTTTCTGTGGTGCACACGCAACATTGCTTACAAGCAGAAGAAGAGTGCAAAAATACTCATGGCCCTTTTTTTTAATCTATACGTAAACAATAAAGTTTTATGTAGCAGTATATGACTGATAAATGAGAAGATTTTGTAAGATGGTGGATTTTTAGTTGCCAGTCAAGTTTTATTATATCAAAACTTAATTCATTTGCAGATGACCAAGAAATTGGGCTCTATAACTAAAACAAGCGGCTGTGGGCTTTTTTAAACAATTCTTTAACTCTCTCTCTTGTTACAGGGTTTATAGTTTGTATTTGATTGGGGTGACTTATTTATCATTTTTTGGGGGGGTTTTGTGCAGCTTTTCCACTTTGATGTGCATGAGGTCGTGCAAACAATTGCCGATGCAACAATAGAAAATGATGAGGTACATTTCATTCCTGCCTTATCATTATCTATCTCCTATATTTTGTAAATTTAACATTGCCAGAATTGAATATTGAAACACATGCACAACCAAGCCTGAAATATGGCTTCGATGATGTTAACATGGTGGTTAGGGCCATTTAGGAAATTCCCAATGCTGTGTGTGTGTGGGCCCTGACAGTATAGTATGTAAAGGGGTCCCAATTGTCAAAACTTATCTTGAACATTTATCAAACACCTTGCAGGCAGAGGATATAGCCCTAAAAAAACACAGCCCTTCATGAGCAATCATTAAACAGTTTTGCAGTAGTGAAATTGCAAAACAATAAAAATCTAATATCAACCGCAGGTATGAAATAAAGAAACAAAAAAAACGAAAAAAAAAAAAAAAGAAAAAGAAAGAGAAAGGAAGAAACTAATCCTCAGTAGACAATAGACAGAGAACAGAGGATAGAGAGAGAGTAAGATAGCTAATATACCTGGCCTCCATTGGGCTTTCAATGGTCATCCATGGACGGTTTGAAAGGATTGAGTTGGGTGGATCCATCATTTGCGATTGAAAGACTAAAAATTTCAAGGCTGTAGGAGATCACGGCTTCAGATGTAAAAGAAAGTCTGGTTTCTTCTTGCCTAGGAGTGTCTTTTGGATTCAGATGGGAAAATGGCGGGAGTAATTTTTGGGATGATGAATTTCCTGGGTTTGAGATTTGTTCCATCCAAAAAAGAAAAAAAAAAAGAAAAAAAAAGCTGGATCCGTTTCCATCCAAAGAGGGGAAAAAAAAAATGTTGGAACCGTTTGCTAACGTTAAAAGATCACGGCTGCTTCTTAAAGTTATTCCCTTTTTTGTGTTTTTAAAAGAGTAAGTTAGTGGAATGTTGATGTGGCAGCATCTTAAACCATTAATTTTAAATGAGAGGTGAGGATTTAAAGAAATTTACCTGGTAGAGTACCCTAGGAACTCTAGAAGATCTGAATCCAAGATTTAATCCTCTTCGGACTCCTACCAATTTTATATCTTGCAACCACTGAATTGTATTAGTTCTATATTTGTTACTTGAACAGAATAGTCATTTTAACCATTGTTAATTACAATCATGTGTATACAACTCATAGTCCACGTACACTCTTCGATCTTTAGACCTATTCACATACTATCATTCAAGGAAAGTCATATTTTATCTAGCTAGAAAATCTAGCTCATTTCTAGCTCAATTTTCACATGTTAGTAAGACAAGACAGAAGATTTAAAATTAATCCTCTACGGACAGAATAGTCATTTTACGACTAGTTAAATCATTTGTATACAACTTGTATTAGATTTTTTTTTTCTTCTTTAATTATTTTTAATTCTTCCTTGCTCTATATATATAACTGTGGGAGGAATACTACACATGATTGATACACCCTTCTTTAGGCTCAATGCTTATAAGGCAAGGGTGAGAGGTGTCTCTCCCTGATGTGGGACTAAGCAAATCTGTGAGGGTGGCATCGGCTCTATCACCCATTCCCAAAGCGGACAATTCCTTCTTGGGGAAAGGCTAAGTTTCCTCCCACAATAACAATAATCCACCTTTCAAAATCTAATACTTCAAAGTTCTTTCTCAAAAAATAATACTTCGAAGTTAATCTAAAAGACTAAAAAATAAAAATATAATGCAATCTCTTTAAAAATATATAGGAAATGTGAGTTACTATGATTAATAATTTTGTATGTGAACATATTGTTTGAATGAACTAAAAATATTTAATCATTTTTACTGATTTAGTCACATAATTATGTTGTATATTTTTTATAGCATGTATGCTTACATGTGATTTTATGTTTTGCTAGTTTTGTTTCTTGTTGTTAAAGCAACTAAACTTGAACAATAATATCATATTCCAAATCAGGTTTGTGAAAGAAAACTATGTAATTGTTATAAAAATAACCATAGGAATTATCAATATCCTAGTGTCTAGGTGGCATCACCTAAAACAGCCCAAATTTAAATACTCCCTCCTAACATATTGTAAGAAAAACAAGGGGAGGAAAGACCCATATAATTCACCTTTTTTATAGTGATAATTAGTGCACCACCTATTAAAAAAAATACTTAAAAATATATATGTACATGGCAATAAATTATATTGTTGTGATTTTAAATAAAATAAAGCATTGGTTCTTTTTTTCTTAATAGAAAAAAAAAATACTAAAATAATCAAAACAAATAATTAAAAAACGTTTGTTAAAGTGGAAGAATAAATAAAGAGTATTCTAATTTTTTTTTTTAAAGACATTATATTCTATTTTCTTCATATCAAATGTGTTACATGAAAAACTTTAGACTAATACAATTTGTAACAAAATTATTAGCTAGTAACTTATGATACTAGATTGCTTCTCTCTCCTTTTGTAATTTTTAAACGATGCTTAATATTTTATTCCTTTTCTCTCCTTTCTCTTCTCCTCTAACAATGTTAGCATACGTGCTTAGCATTTATGCAGTTACAACAGTGGTGGAGCCACTAAGGGGTAATTGCCCCCTCAAAGCCCATGAATATGTTTTAAAAATTTAGGTTTATTTTGAATTTTTTAATATATATACTAGGTGGCCAATTCAAAATTAATTTATGTGTATATAAAGATAATTTTTATTGTTAAAATTCACGGTCTCTTAAATTGTATTATTAAACTTTCTTTTGTAATGGTTTATAACCAACAATTCAACCTTTTACCACTGTGCACTCTTAGTGCGATAGTCACTCCATAAGTATAAGTACTTGTGGAATGTGAGTCACTCCATAAGTATAAGTGCTTGTAGAATGTGAGGGGGACAAGGGTTAGGATGCAATTCTCCAAGAGAGAGATTCACACACATATACACTTAGATTAGACTAGAGTAGAATTCTATCTTGTATAAAAAAAAAAAAAAAAAAAAATTAAACTTTTTAACTTTCCAATCTTATACACATATATATATACACACACTAATTCTTTGAACCTTAGACATTGAAATAAATGCATCTGCCATTTATTTATATTTTGACATAAATGCTTAACTTCGATGAGATTGAATCTTAAATAAGAATAATGTAAATTTAACTATCATAAATAGGGTCATTCTACGGTACCCACTGTCATGACCCAAACCTGTATTTCAGAGTTTAGAGCATGACCGGCATGTTAATATCAAGTTTACCTCAATATTAACACGAACCAACCTAACTGAAGGTACATATCAAGAATTGTTTGTTCAATTCCTGCTTATTGTCTTGCATAAAAGCCAATATATACAAAAATGATGGCAACCCTGACATTTCATTTCCTTCAAACTTGGAAACAAATACCACCTGTCTGAAACTTAAGGTATTCAAGTAAAAATTTACATAGCTAAACGTTTAGCAAAACTCTTATTACAAACCTAACCCCAAAGACATACAACTGGGGTTCAAAACAGCTACAGTACCGAATTACATATGTGCTCAAAGGATCAAGTACATCTTGATTCCTTCTATACATCAAAAGAGCTAACTACTATACAACAAAACTCTACATTCTAATAAAACGAGAAAACACAGAATCCTTGCCACCTCTCATACTCTCGCTGCTTCCAGGAAGAACCTGTGCACTGAAATATAATAGGGTGAGCTGCGAAGCCCAGTAAGGTTTTAAAGCTCCATGGGCCTTTAATAAGAATGCATGTAAAACAAATAGTTTATGGATATGCCAACTTTGATCAAATAGCCTTCATACTATTCATATTGCTCTTAAATAACTTATGAACTTTTCAAATAAAAATATTTCATTTTCCTTTCATATAAAAAAAAATAAAAGGACATAATAAGGAACATACGTATAATTTCGTAACCTTATCTTTATAACAAAGACTATAAAATGTTTCATCATAAACTTCTTTTCATGAGAGCTTTTAATTTTCATAATGCATTTTAACAAAATCATTCTCTCATGCTCAATAACATAATGTAGCTATTCATAACATATTAGTTAGTCCACTTTTGATAAGTCTGTACAGAGAAGGCCTCATCACATTTGGGTAACCTCGTGTGCATGATATTGTCCTCTTTGAGAGGCCTGATGGCACATCTCCTCAAGGTTTTATTCCTCCCCGCCGTCCGTACACATTGGGGAGAAGGCCTTATTCAGATTAGAGTTACGGGCAACCCCATTTCCTCTACTTTAAATGGCCTAGAGTTACGGGCAACCCCATTTCCTCTACTTTAAATGGCCAAACAGATAACATCTTTCCATGGAAAGCCAATAATTAACCCCTATTGGCTGAGTTCAGACCATAACAGTGGAATAACCCAAACGCTATATTATTCTGATAGCTTTACTTTTACATAATTATTTCATAATAGTAGCATATCCACTTCATTCTAAAATATTATGTTCGTGACATAGGTACTAGCATTAATATGCAAAATTATCATATACATAAGGTTGAACAACTCACGAACATATACTTTACTTAAATCATGCTTATATGTAATATCTCAAATCGACAAGTTTTAATGCATATTAGTTTTCGAAATAAACTTTATACTTATTAAAAGCACACGTCACAAGTCCCTTACCTGAAAACAGAAGGCGCGAGAGATTGTACGCGAGGAGCTCAAGTATCCGTGTTCTCGTTCTCGCCACCTAAACGAAAAGAACCAAAACTTATTATGGACAAACTCTTCCTAATACATAAACTTATACCTAAATCACCACCTAACTCTCAAACTCAAGGAAAACCTAATTCCCATCACATAAAGTTCCCAAAACATATGATACAATCATCAAACATATTTGCAGCCAAACCATAGAGAAATCAATCCATAAAATTTATATATGCTTCAAACATACCAAAGGATGAGTGTATAAAATTATAACTCAAAACATACAACCTAACTTGAGAATTAAATCCACAAAGTTAGGTGTAGTATATATTGCTCACTGCTCATTACAGCCACGTATGCTCCATTTGTAAAATACAAACGGGCTGTCCACAGACCTCCAATTGTCATGAAATTTTACAGAACTACTCCCCTGTATGTCCAGTATAAACCATAAAAATTTCGGAGTCAAAGCATTAATCCATGATTTACTAAAAATCACACAATGCAGTATACTCAAAACTGTCCTGACAGAATTTCTTGCAACTTACAAATTAAACCACTAATTTTATGTTCATCCAAATGCTGTGAGACCACTTCTATAACAACCATATGTGTCTTAGAATTAATAAAAACTACTCCTTGCATCCTAATTCACAAAATACAATTTAATACAGAATTTTCTTGTAGTACACATCAACTCTGTCACAGAGACAGCTTCAGTACATATTCTTACAAAATCATCAACAAATAGCAATAGGTCTTAATTTCATTTGGGTATTTTTATACCTATAGTATACATATTAAAATACCCTAATAAGCATTCAATTGATCAAAATATCATCAAACTTCAAGTAACTAAAACAGAATCACCAATTCAACTTCCAGAAACAGAGTAGAGAACAAAGAGGGAAAATAAACAAACAAATTTTACTATCCAAAATACACAAAATCAGAAACTTACTTACCCACACACTTTGAAGATAAAATCTTAGGGTTAATTGTCTAATTTCTTCTTCAAAGAAACTAGAATTTTTGGTGAGAAAGGGAGGGAGAGATGTTGCCGTGTAAGGATGGAAGAAGAAAGAAGAACAAAGAAAGGGGAAATAGAGAAAGAAGAAAAGCAGCTGCTGGACTTCAGAAGCAGCCAAGAAAATCAGAAAAGTAAGAAGACTTTTGGGGCTTGGGTACGTGTATGGCTAGGGAGAAACAAATATCACAAACACCTTTTCCAATTTTTCTTGTATTCACACACACACATATAAATATATATATATATATATATATATATATATATAAACTTTGCATTCACACTTACCTACAAAGAATAAATAACACATTACCCACACACATATATATATCCTTAATTTTATAAAGTTATAACTAACACATTAAAATGACATATATGTTCTATAATATAACAAAATCAAAGTTTCATGCACTTAAAAGTAATTAAAATAATGACATGCATATAAACCCATAAATTAATTAGGTAATTAGGTTGGGGTGCTACACCCACTATTTTTTTAGTGGGTACCGTACCACTTTAAATCTTGACCATATATTTTATATGTCTTAATCCTGACCATTTATTTATTTTTAATGAAAACTAGTTACCGAATAAGCAGGTAATGTATAAAAGCAAAAACACATCGAAAAACAAACAACAGAGTCTTTTCTTTCTCGCGTTCTTCTCTCCCAAACTGAAAACCTAACAAGAGTTCTTCTTCTTCCACCGCTGACCCAAGAGAGAGGAGTCAGCATTCTCTCCTTCAAGAACTCTTTCAAACCTAACGACCCAGATTCTGTCTCCACTGTCAAGTGGATCTCTGTCACTGACCTGTGACTGTGAGCTTTCTTCAATTCTTTTTACTTTTAGGTTTTTTAAGTCTTATGATCTTATCAATTTGTGTTTGATATTGGGTCCTTCTTCTTTTCTTTTTTTAATCCTAAAATTCCTAATCTCTACATGTTTGATGGTCCTTGGATATTCAAATCCTTGCAAAATCTTGGGTCTTTTACTTATAAAATTTCAATCTCGTCACCTCTGTTTCAAAATCCTCTTATCCACAGCTTAGTTCCAATTCGATGTTGAACTAACCAAAGTCAGATAAAGTTGAACTTAACTCCTGAAGAGCAAGCAGAGGTAGAGCAAATAGCATTTGCTTCAACCTTGGCAGCAGGGAAAGAGGCTACAGTGATTGAGTTCTGCTCACCAAAATGCAGGCTTTGCAATTCGTTAGTTGATTTTGTTTTAGAGGTGGAGGGTATAAACTTAGATTGGCTCAACATTGTCATGGCAAATGCGGAAAATGAAATGATCTTATATATAAAGACATACAAATTTTGTGGCTGGTTTTAGCTTGGTCGTTGTATACAATTATCTAGCATTTAATCAACAAAACCACGGGGTTTCTTGTTATATTATTTTAAGCATATTGTCTATTTCTTGTTTAAGGCTCTTATATTGTGCTAGTGCTATTCTGTTTTTGTGGTGTTATTACTGGTAGTCATGAGAATGCATTACCAAGTTGTTTGTCTTGCCGAGTTTGACACTACGCAATTTTGAACTTCAACAATTAATGAAGTTATTAATAATTAGGAGGCACCAAGGATATACCTCTTGGAGAATCCATGTTGTCTGTCAACTTAGACTTTTGCAGATGATTAAGTATTGAGAGAAAATATCTGGGATCATTCATGTGTTTCACTTATTTGTTTGTTTGTTTTTATTCATTTATTTATTTATTTTAATCTCTTGCAATTGCCTGAGAGACCCTTGATCATTTATGATATTTTTTCAGTATTTCAATTCTCTATCTTGACCTTAAGACCTATTTAGAATAGGCTTAACATATGACCACAGCATTTGTGGATTTTACTCAAGTAAATCTTATTTTGCTCGGTTGTATCATATGGTTTATGATGGAGAGCATATACCAGGTTTAAAGTCCAGCTGGTTCTAGGATCTTGCTCTTTGATAACAAAAGGCTGGTATGACTATGTCACTATGTCTTGTCTATTTTTCAGATGATGAAAGTGTTGAAATTATGAGATTTTTATTAAATATTTGGCAAATTTTGGAACCAGATTCACACATCTGATTTGTTGGGAATAACATTTTTGTCACAATGAGTATGATTATTGCTCTCATATTGAAGGATTCCTGAAGTAACTCAGTATTAACATCCCAACCATTTTTATCGTTAGGGCTTTGTCCTTGATGATATTGGCTCCATTCTTGAGGGTGGAAAAGTTATAACAACCAAATGATATTGTCCTTGAGCTTCACTTGGTTGTTTATTTTCCTTTTTTTTTGGTGATCTCCTTGGGGCTTTGCATAAGCATAAGTTCATAAGTTTGTCCTCAAGATCCCTCCCCCAGTACTTGTGTTTTGCAGTTTCTCTTAAATAGAAAAGTAAATAAGATCTGCCCTGCCTATATTTTGGAGAGGTTTGTCTCTAAATTTTTCAACTGAGTCTTTTTCATTTGGAATTTCAACTGTTTGGCCCTTCACAAAGGAAATTGAATCTCTCTATTCATTATACAATCTTAATTGCATTACCTATGAAGTTGATTATGACACCCTTATAAAGAATTTCAGAGTAAATAATTTTTAATTGTATGTGTTTTGTGTGTGGCAGGGCACAAGTTGTGGGATGGTCAACAATTTGTTCCGAGTAAATATTGTAACACACTTTCACACTCCTTTATGTGATAAAATTGCAGGTTGCTGTGAGAAAATTGCAGAGAATGCTATTAACCTTCCCTAAAGTACTCTTGGTTGCAAGTAGAGCTGCCACTGCTGTTAGAGTTACTATTGTCAAAGCTATTCATAACCAGATGGATAGGAAATATTGCAATACAAATGTCTAAGAGATTGCCTTTGTTTGAAAGTGTAATTTTTAGTATTTTAATGATGTCACCCCAATGAGCAAAAGCTCATTGGAGAGAGAGAGAGAGAGAGATTAGGTTAGAGGTTTTGTCAAACACAATATAACTTGTTATTATCTTTGTTCCTCTTTATTTTCCCCACATTATCAATTTTCTCTACAGTTAATGATTTCTTGTGGGGTACTTGATGCATGAAGCTCTTTTATCATGTTTTCACTATAATAATGAATCGTAGGCACGATACCGGCCTTCTCTAGCATACGATCAAGCACAACAACACTAGAGCTTTATCTAAAAGTTTAGGGCCTAAAGTTGCATCTTTGAATTGATCCAAAAAGGGGGTGGGGGGGGGGGGGGGAAGTTGATATGCCTAGACCAGAAAGTGTAACATAGGACAGAAAACCATATTTTAACTTTACTATTTGTAATTCTTGTGGTTGGGCTAATTTTTTGGGATGTTTATATTGTTTTAGATTTTAGATCTAAATTTTTGTTAATAGCTTTTAAAATGAGGAAAAAGCTAAAGCAACAAATTTTTTTTTTTTAAAATTGCTATTGTGATAAGCGATTATTAATAAGTAAAAAAGTGACTTTAGTGGTAGGCCCAAATATAAAAGTACAATCAGATGTGATACTGGTACTGCCCTATGTGACGATAGAATTGTCAACTGTGAGAGAAAAAATAGGTTACCACCGAATCTGACAAAGGTACGGTCAGAAGTGATGTTGGTACTGCCTAATGTAATAATGAAACTATTAAATGTGACAAAAAAATAAGATACCACTAAATGTGGCAAAGTACAGTCAAATGTGATGTTCGTACTGCCTAATGTGATATGGAACCATAAAATGTGAAAAAAAAACTAAAGGAACCACTGAATGTGACAAAAGTAAAGTCACATGTGATGTTAGTATTGCACAATGTGAGGACATAACTGTTAAATGTGAAAAAAAAAAAAAGGGAACCACTAAATTTGAAAAAAATACTGTCAAATGTGATGTTAGTACTATCGAATGTGATAATGGAACTATCAAATGTGAGAAAAAAAAGAAGAAGGAACTACCAAATGTGACAAAAGAACATTCACATGTGATGTTGGAATCGCATAATGTGAGGATGGAACTGTCAAATGTGAGAAAAAAAAAGAATCACCAAATGTGACAAAAGTACTGTCAAATGTGATGTTGGAACTGCACCATATGAGAATGGAACCTTCAAATGTGAGAATGGCTTAGTCTCAAATCCTAGTAAATAGGTCTTACTTACATTGTGTTTAATTGTTTTTAGCTTTTCTATTGGTAATTTTTGTTATTGTGGAAAATTTTTGGGATGTTTATTTTGTTTTAGATGGGTCTAAATGTAATAATAATTTTATGAAACAAAATTGCATAGACACTTTAGTTAGGGTGATTATACCTATGCCGGACATAGTTATTTGACACTTCTGCACACGTCGATCTAATGAAAATGCCTAAAAAATATAAAACCTAGTGTAGTAGCCTTGATTGATGACTATTTCATACTGGATCTATAGTTTCAATTCAAGTGTTTACTGAAAATTTTAAAATTGTCAACAATCTTTGTATTGGATTTTTTGCATAACTTGCTAATTGTATAATCATCCTATTTCCAACCTTAGACACCACAATAAACACACAATTGTGATTAAGTTGCAGATGTTACATAAGAACAATTAGAGAGCACATAAGGTTATACATCTTTGGTTTTATAGTATATATAAATAATAAAAATATAAACATCAAAAAAGTGACATCAACTATGTTATTTTATAGGGAGGTATGCTCCTAAATGTGATGGAAGCTGCCAAGCGAGATACATAGGAAGTTAATTGGTATATTCAAATATTTGTGCAAGAAACCAAGATAATTCCAGCTTTTTTTTTGTTTTTTTGTTTTTTTGTGAACAAGAGTAATTACTGCGGTATTAGACTAATTTCTTGGGATTGGTTTTAGATTTTAGATCTAAATTTTTTAATAACTTAAAAAAAAATTACTATTGTGATGAACGGTTATTAGTAAGTAAAAAAGTGACTTCAGTGATGAGTCCAAATGTAAAATTATGGTCATATGTGATATTGGTACTGCTTATTGTGACGATTAAACTGTCAATTGTAAGGAAAAAAATAGAGTACCACCGAATGTGACAAAAGTACGGTCATAAGTAATGTTGATACTGCCCAATATAATAATGGAACTGTCAAATTTGAGAATAAAAAAAGGGTACCACTGAATATGACAAAAATAGAGTGAGATGAGATGTTCGTATTGCTTAATGTGATAATGGAACCATCAAATTTGAGAAAAAAAATAAAAGGAACCACTATATGTGACAAAAGAAATGTCATATTTGATATTGGAATTGCACAATGTGATAATGGAACCATCAAATTTGAGAAACAAATAAAGGAACCACTAAATGTAACAAAATAACTGTCAAATGTGATGTTGAAACTGCACAATGTGAGAATGAAACCGTCAAATATGAGAAACAAATAAGAAAACCACCGAATGTAACAAAAGAACTGTCAAATGTGATTGTGGAACTGCACAGTGTGAGGATGAAATTGTCAAATGTGAGAAAAAAAAATCACCAAATATGACAAAAGTACAGCCACTTGTGTTGCTGGAACTGCACAATATGAGAATGAAACCATCAAATGTGAGAAAAAAATAAGGGAACCACCAAATGTGAAAAAAGAACTGTCACATGTGATGTTGGAACTGTAGAATGTAAGGATGAAATTGTCAAATGTGAGAAATAAAATAAGGGAATCACCCAATGTGATAAAAGAACTATCACATGTGATATTGAAATTGCACAATGTGAGGATGTAACACCTCGAATGTGAGAAAAAAATAAGGGAACCATCGAATGTGACAAAAGAACTGTCACATGTGATGTTAGAATTGAACAATGTGAGGATAAAACCGTCAAATGTGAGAAAAAAAATAAAGGAAGCACTAAATGTGACAAAAGTACAGTCATATATGATGTTGGAACTGCACAATGTGAGGATAGAATCGTCAAATGTGAAAGAAGAACTGTCACATATGATGTTAGAACTGCAAAATGTGAGAATGGAAACGTCAAATGTGAGAAATAAAATAAGGGAACCACCAAATGTGACAAAAGAACTGTCACATGTGATGTTGGAACTACATAATGTGAAGGTGAAACTGTCAAATGTGAGAAAAAAAGTAAGGGAACCATCGAATGTGACAAAAGAACTATCACATATGATGTTGGAACTACACAATGTGAGAATGGAACTGTCAAATGTGAGAAAAAAGTAAGAGAACTACCGAATGTGACAAAAAAACTATTATATATGATGTTAGAACTGCACAATGTGAGGATGAAACCGTCAAATGTGAGAAAAAGGTAACCTGTTATACCAGGCTACCTACTAGTGGGTACCGTACCCCTTTTTTTAAGGGGGTACGGTAGAATTACTCTCATAAATAATTACTTTTAAACTTTTACTTTTCTTCAATTTGCAACTTTTGGAAAATGTAAATTCATATACAACTTTCAAAGAAGAGAAATACGTGCATATACCTCAATTGCCACTTAGGAACTGTTAGTGAAAATGGAAATTTTTGGATACTCTACCTAATTAAATATTTATCTATAGGTGACACTTTCTTGCTTATAAAATGATTTATTTTTCATTTTTATAATCTCTCAAAAAAAATAATAAACAAAAAAAAATTATAGTAGCAGTCTAAGATCTTAATTAATTGGTGTTTTGACTTAATAATAAAATGTTATTGATTTGAAATACTATCATATCTATGGAAGTCTAAGATCTTAATTAGTAGTCCTCAAAATTTTGGAAAACTTCCAATTCTCATTCCCATAACAAGAAATTGTTTAAATTTATTATTGTAATCTAGGCGAAACATATATGATATCTATTTTTTTTTTTTTTTTACCGAAAATGTTGTGCAAAATAAGCAAATAGCCACCTTTCTATGGTTAGACAAAACAAATGATTGAACTCTTGTTTTGCATGCAGGTCTGTCAAAAATCGACGCCCTGACCTTAACCATTTCTCGACGTAATAGATCCAACTTAACGAGAAAGAATCTCTAATGAAGCACCCCTCTTGTGTTTAGTATACCCAACAGAACTTAACAGCTATTGTCATGTTGCCAAAAAGATGACCACAAAACCAATTAGTTTAGAAGTAGACTTTCATAAGGCGTAATATCAATAAATCCAACAGGGCGACCAAAATACAAATCAACTATCTTGGAACATAGAACCTAAGCATATATCTTCCTTTAAATTTCAACATAGCCTACCAACTGCATTCGCTGCAAAGTTCATTAACAGAATGGAAGAAAAACTAGGAAACATAATTCAGTTATGTTTATCCACAATCGGTGTCCAGAGAGAAACATAACATTTGATTCAAACCCGCATAAAAGAAAACTTTACAGCTTTTGGGTTGTCAAGAAAGAAAAATCCCAATTGGGTCTACCAGTGTTTCGTTTGATGCACTAATATTTTCTTTTTCTCCCATTTAGATAGTCTTCATGATAAACCCCGGCAAAAGACCTCCTTTCATTCTCTGCATTACTGTTTTTTTCTTCCTAGCAGTTTCTTCTGTACATTGTGTGTCCCATTCATCTATTAAATCTCCCCGCAGTATAGCATCACCAAAATTCCCAGAGAGAAGAGGTATACCCTGCAGATAATTAACAATTTGTGTCATTGTAGGGCATTTCCTTTCATCTAAGTCCACACAGTGCACTGCCAGCTTTGTAATTGCCACTCCATCTCGAACATCAAAATCTGGTGCACCGTCAAAGCTCTTATGAACAAGTAAACAGCCAACTGGTTGTGAGCTAGAATTCAACTTCTGCTAGTACTGTCTCTATGCCCATCCTGCAGGAAATTCACTAGCAGCTCGGCACTTGAATTGATCAAAGACAAATTTAGTAATGAGCCCTAAAAGTACAATACCAAATGAAAAGACATCAGCTCTCTTCACCCAAAAACCTATTATAGAAAAAGTTTGTAAGAACAACCGATCAGGAAAAAGAGAAGGAAAAGAAAAATTTTGTATGGAATAACCATAGGGAAAAAAAGTGTGAAGTAAAACTGCAATTACAAAAGACTCTTACATCCAAGCAACTCCGCTACAGTAAACACAGAAATGTTAACATTGCAAGCATTGACCCAAAAATTACAGTGACCATGAGTAACACGAACATTAGCACAACTAAGAGATGCAATGCCTATAAATTCACTAAAATATCACCACAAGCATTCACAATAGTATTTTTTCACACATTTATCAATAGCTTCAAGAGGAATGGAAAAATTTAAAGCAATACCTGAATAAGGGCAGCTACTTGAAACAGATAACACTTGTTTATTGTAAAACAATTATAGCTTAGACTAGAGAAACAGAACAAAAAGCCTTAGGTAAATTTTTTACAACTTTGCAACTCACTGCCTATGGCCTACCACTTATGATGTCGGTTGACTCTCTCCCAAAATTGTTTCCTTTACCCACTTATTAGACAAATAGCCCTTCCCACAAAAGTGACAATTAGGGACTTCTGCCAAAGCACTTTTAAGGGGCCAATTTTCTACTCCATGCATAAAAACACAGATAATCATATTGCCAATCAGTTCAGCATATAGCTTGTCTTCACGGTAGTCAAGCAGTTCACAGTGCATATAATAACGTCAGTATTATGTCCAGTAATTATGCAGACGCGCAAAACTTAAACAAGTTCAAAACATTAAAATATGAATTAAAAAATAAAACATAAAGGGATATACTATCAAGATCAAGGCAAACACTTAGAGCAGAGCAAGCAATTAGAGCAGAAGAAGCAAGGCTCAACACGTATAGCAGAGGTTCAAGAAGCCATATCTGAAGCTCTTGTAGCTTAGTAGCTGTGTTTGTTTCATTAGCAATATACGACTTGTAGTTTTAGTGTTATTTTCTTTCATTAGTGATCACACGTGAGTAGGTTGGTTGTTTACACGTGAGAGAGGTTGTTAGTTCTTTATTCTGATCTGTTAGCTTAGCTCAGTGCTTTGTTTCTCGTTCCTAGCTGGACTTGATGATGTATATAAAGACACAAGCACAAATTAATTAATTCAATTCAGATTTTCCCAATTCTTTCTTTTCTCATATGGTATTAGAGCTCCTAGAAAGCTTGAAATTCTAGGGTTTTACAGATTTGCGAATCTCTTTCATCGTCCACCATTGTTGCTCTTCTCCAAGCTTTCTCAAGCTTTCTTAAAATCTTCTCAAGTTTTTTTTCTTTGCCTTAATGGCTGACACAACAGCTAATACATCTACCACTGAATCTTCATCTTCTTCGCAAGACTCATATAATCTCAATGATCCCCTGTTCTTACATCTAGGAGAAAATCCAGGGGCTGTTCTCACTTCTCATGCTCTGGTTGGAGAAGAAAATTATTCTGCTTAGGCAAGATCAGTGAGAAAATCTTTGATTGGTAAAAATAAGCTTGTTTTTATAGATGGTTCTATAACCATTTCTTCTCCACTCGTGAATTCACCAACGACTGTTCAAGCATGGATTCGTGCTGATAATATAGTTGGTACTTGGATCATCAACTCAGTATCACCAAAACTTCAGGGTAGTATCATTTATAGAGATACTGCTTTTGAGATTTGGACTAAGCTTCGAGACACATTCAGTCAAGGAAATGGAACCAAGGTTTTCAACATCCAGAAGCAAATTGCTGAGATTCATCAGGGAGAACAATCACTCACTGATTATTTCACTCAGCTTAAGGTCTTGTGGGATCAGCTCCAGAATCTTAGTCCATTTCCCCAATGCACCTGTGGCAAGTGCGTGTGCAATGTTAATCAGAGGTTCAAGGATCTTCAAATCAAAGAAGCCACAATGAAGTTTCTTATGGGAGTCAATGATGTGTTTTCTCAAGTCAGAACACAAATTTTGCTCATGGCTCCACTGCCTTCTGTTAATAAGGCTCATTCTTTGTTTATCCAAGAAGAAATGCAAAGATCAGTTACCAATTATGTTAGAGTTGAATCTACGGTTTTGGCTGCCAAGAGCTCAAGCACAAATCCAAAAGGAAAAGAAAGGCCATTATGCACTCACTGTGGAAAGTTGGGGCACACTGTGGAAAAATGTTATAAACTCTATGGTTTTCCACCTGGTTACAAATTTAAGAATAGGAATATGATGGCTCATCAAGTTTCAGCTGTTGCAAATTAGTTCCAGGGCCATAATCAGTTCCAAGGCCATTACTTGGCTTCAAACACTGATCATAATCCTACTACAAATCAGTTTCAAGGGCATTGCTTGGCTCCAAATACTGAGTATAATCATGTTGTCACTGCTCAAGCACCTGCATTTACTCCTGATCAGTATCACCAGCTTCTGTCATTGATTGGAGCTCACCAAACTTCAACAGTTCAAGAGCCTCACAAGGTTAATGCCGTTTCCTTGCCATCCAATGCAGTTGCAGGTACTGTTTTTTGTTCACCACATTCAGTCTTTTCTGCTAAGGTTGTGAATAGAAAGGCTTTTGGTGTTGAAACTTGGGTTATAGATACTGGTGCTACAGATCACATAGTTTGTTCAATGCATTTATTGACTTCCTTTACTGCAATTTCACATTCTGTGGTTGAATTACCTAATGGGGAGGCTGCACTTGTGACTCATGTTGGTACAATTAAGCTTTCCTCTCATATTACCCTAACAAATGTCCTTTGTGTGCCTTCATTTTCTTTTAACTTGATATCTATTAGTGCCTTGACTCATTCTCAACCCCTTTGTCTTGTATTTCTGTCCAATTATTGTTTTATACAGGCCCTTACCTGTTGGAACACGATTGGAATGGGCAGAATGCATGATGGACTCTATCTGTTACAAGAATCTAGCATTTCTCAAGCTTCCAAGTCTCTTGATGATTTTCTTCTCAAGAATAAGTCTAGTTCTTTCACTGCTTTTTCTTCTTCTGTTTCTCATGCCAGCTTGTATTCTCTATGGCACTCTAGGTTAGGACATCCATCTGATATGAAAATTCATGCTTTAGGACATCTTTTTCCTTTCTTGCAAACTTGTTGTACCAAAGACTGCATTGTATGCCCTTTGGCGAAGCAAAAGAGACTACCCTTTCATTTTGAAAATAAAAGAGCTATTCATTCATTTGATCTTGTTCACATGGATGTTTGGGGGCCATTTTCCATTCCTACTACTACTGGGCATAAATATTTTCTTACAATTGTAGATGATGCATCAAGAGCTACTTGGGTTTTCCTCATGAAAGCTAAAACTGAAGTTAGGCCTTTGATTGTTTCATTTTACAATATGGTACATACTCAATTTCAAAACCCAATTAAGTCCATTAGAACTGATAATGCTTTAGAGTTTAACATGCTTGATTTTTACACCTCTAAGGCATTATTCATCAACAAAGCTGTGTCTACACTCCACAACAGAATTCAGTTGTGGAGAGGAAACATCAGCACATTCTTGCAACAGCTAGGGCCTTGCAAATTCAGTCCAACATTCCTCTTGTTTTCTGGGGTGATTGCATCCTCACAACTGTCTATTTGATCAATAGACTTCCTACCCCTTTTTTGCAGAATAAGTCTCCTTATGAGGTGCTTTTCAATTAAATTCCCTCTTATTCTCACCTCAGGACCTTTGGCTGCCTTTGCTTTGCTACTAATGTCAATCCACATAAGCACAAGTTCACCCCTAGAGCTAGGAAGTCAGTTTTCTTAGGATGCCCGTTCAATATCAAGGGTTACAAGCTGCTTGATCTTTAATCTCACTCTATTTTCATCTCTAGGGATGTCATCTTTCATGAAAAGGTGTTTCCTTTTACTTCACACACTCCTCTTTCTTCATCTGCCTTAATTCCTTTGCCTAGCATTCCTTCCATCCCTCATGCCTTTCTTGATCCTATATCACCTATCAATGTTGATTCCTTTGTTCAGATTCATCATGATCTTGACACAGATGATCAAGCATTTCCTGATGTTTTTAATCATGTTGCCACTGATGTTCTTGATCATGCTGTTTTTGTTACTCCAGCTGTGCATACTGATGCTCCTAGAAGGTCTAGTAGGGTGCCTAAACCTCCATCTTACCTTAAGGCTTATCATTGCAACCAAATTTCTTAAACCATCATCTCCAATCAGTCCCAGTTAGGCACTTCCCATCCTCTTTCTTCTTATCTCTCTTATGCCACTTTATCTCCTACCTACAAATCTTTTTGTTGCTCAATTTGTACCAACACAGAACCTAAGTATTTTTCACAAGCTGTAACTGATCCTAAGTGGCAAGATGCCCATGGATGCTGAGATTGCTGCCTTGGAAGCCAATAATACTTGGACTGTCACTCCTTTGCCTCATGATAAACATCCTATAGGATGCAAATGGGTTTATAGGATTAAGTATAGGGCTGATGGGGCTATTGAAAGATACAAAGCTAGGTTGGTTGCAAAGGGTTTTACTCAAAAGGAGGGCTTAAACTACCTTGAAACCTTCAGCCCTGTTGCCAAAATGGTTTCTGTGAAGTGTGTACTTGCAGTGGCTACTGTGAAAGGCTGGTTCCTTAGCCAACTTGATGTAAATAATGCTTTTCTTCATGGTGACTTGCATGAAGAAGTATACATGGCTCTTCCACCTGGTTTTCACAGCAAGGGGGAGCATGGAGAACAGCTTGTGTGCAGATTAAATAAGTCACTCTATGGACTTAAACAGGCCTCAAGACAATGGTTTTCTAAGTTCTCAAACACATTGATTCAACTTGGGTTTACTCAATCTAAGGCTGACTACTCACTCTTCACTAGGCAACAAGGAGATTCATTCATTGCCTTGTTAGTAGATGTTGATGACATTCTCATAGCAAGTAATGATAAGGGGCAAGTTGATCAATTTAAGGTGATGTTGAATCAGAAATTCCAGCTAAAGGATTTGGGTGCATTGAGATATTTTTTTGGTTTGGAAGTAGCTAGGACAGAAAAAGGCATCTCCTTATGTCAAAGGAAGTATGCTCTTGAGATTTTGGAGGATGCAGGGCTTCTTGGGTGCAAACCTGTAAAAGTTCCTATGGATCAAAACTTAAAGCTCAGCAAACATGAAGGTTTATTACTTGATGATCCAGGGAAATATAGAAGATTGGTGGGAAGGTTGCTGTACCTAAGCATCACTAGACCTGACCTCACTTTTGCAGTCCACAAACTAAGCCAATTTATGGCTAAACCAAGAAAACCACACCTTGAGGTAGCACTTAAGGTTTTGCAGTACTTGAAGAATGAACCTGGTAAAGGCATTTTCTTCTCAGCAAATTCAGAGTTGCATGTAAAAGGTTTTACAGATTCTGACTGGGCTTCATGTCCAGATACCAGAAGATCTGTTACTGGATATTGTATATTCATTGGAGACTCATTAGTTTCTTGGAAATCAAAGAAACAATCCACTGTTTCCAGATCATTAGCAGAGGCAGAATATCGGGCTATGGTTGTTTCAACTTGTGAGGTAGTTTGGATTCTTTATTTGCTAAAGGATCTTCAGGTTAATCACAGCAGAGAAGCATTGTTGTTCTGTGACAGCTAGGCAGCTCTCCACATAGGTTCCAATCCTGTTTTCCATGAACGAACGAAACACATAGAAATTGACTGTCATGTTGTAAGGAATAAAGTGTTGGAGAAAGTTATCAAGCTTATTCATGTTAGAATTCAATCCCAATTAGCAGATTTGCTCACTAAGGCTTTGAGTCATAAACAGTTTTCAGAGCTTCTATCCAAGATGGGACTCATCAACATTTATCAACCTACAGTCCATCTTGAGGGGAAGTATCAAGATCAAGGCAAACACTTAGAGCAGAGCAAGCAATTAGAGCAGAAGAAGCAAGGCTCAACACGTATAGCAGAGGTTCAAGAAGCCATATCTTAAGCTCTTGTAGCTTAGTAGCTGTGTTTGTTTCATTAGCAATATACGACTTGTAGTTTTAGTGTTATTTTCTTTCATTAGTGATCACACGTGAGTAGGTTGGTTGTTTACACCTGAGAGAGGTTGTTAGTTAGTTATTCTGATCTGTTAGCTTAGCTCAGTGCTCTGTTTCTCGTTCCTAGCTGGACTTGATGATGTATATAAAGACACAAGCACAAATTAATTAATTCAATTCAGATTTTCCCAATTCTTTCTTTTCTCATATATACCATTGTGAACAAAAAGTGGATCAACATAGCCATCATAACCGTAATATACTGTGCATGGATATCGTTTCACAATGGTACGATCAGGTCGCAGACTAAAGTCAAGTAACACTGGATTGGAATCCTGCAGAGCCATTGGATTATGCAAGACTTCATAAAACTTTTGAAAATTAAAGAATTGTGGCTAGAGCTATAAAGTTAATTGAGAATTCATGATCACAACGCCAATGCTTACCTGATCAAGAATGACATGAGTAGGGTGAACATTGCAAACCAGGTAATTCCGTTCATGCAAATGCTCAAGCACACGAGCAACTCCGAGAGCTGCTGCATTCTCTGGGTCCAAGTAAAATCATATGCAATTTTTCAACAAGAGACAAGACATCAGTGACTTAATTTCATAATCATGGTTTATAGAATCCACATGAGCTCTGCTACCTTTTTCGATAAGGTTGAGAAGATAATCCTTTGATCTAACATCATAGACAACACCATAATGGGAACCTTGATCTTCACAGCAATACCCTATCAACTTCACCAAATTGGGGTGATTTCCGAGGTCCGGATTTGTCAAAACAAGGAGCTCACGCTGAAAGATATGATTATAATCTCAACTCAATACACATTCTTGTAAAACACAATAAATGGTTAGATAGATAGATAATTTGTAGTACCTCCAATCTGTCAACAATAGCACCGTCGCCAAGTGCGATGGTACATACTTCGTCAGAAGGAAGCCACCAAATTTTGACAGTAAGCTTTTGAGCATCTGGGGTTTTTCCGCGGTAGAGTTTGCCAAATTGAACATTTACAATGAAGTTTTCTTTGCAAAAGGAGTCGGTTAAGACTTCCAAATCCCTCCAGCTTAGTTTTTTTGGTTTGCCATCAATTTCCATCTTTGATTATTCAACAATTTTATAATATGAATTATTCATAGAAACCAAAAATATCAAGCAATCCACATGCATACATATAGAGTCATCGGCTCTCTCAAAACTGACTCAAAGAACACACACATATATTTCTAAATTATAATATATTTCTAGCGTGTGTATATATATATCTGAACATGCGCGTGGAAAGTTTTGTTTTGTTTTTAAATCTAATTTTTATTTTTATTTTTCACTCTATCAAATAACATAAAATACAAAAAAATGTTTCCACCGAAATATATGGAACGGAAGCAAAAATCTTATATATAAATATACTTACGAGCAAGGTTCTCGGTTAGTAGTGCTTCTTGAAACAGCTTTCTTTGTCCCAGTGGTAGCTGCACCAATATATAAATTCATAAATTAACTTTTACAATCTAAAATCTTAAACCTATATCATCAACAACTTAAAAGCAGCAATTGATAAATCACAGCCATAATTATTCTACACTTAATCAAACAACCTAAACTGATGCATGTGTGTAGAATCAGAATCTATAACACACAATTACTACAACTCTTCCACGAAACTTAAGTTCTACACAAAATAATAGAGAAAACCTCTCTAGCAAACTTTGGCAAAATTTTCCAAACAGTACAATTTCAGAAATTTTTCAGCTGGATAGCACACGTTCAAACTTATTTAGTAAATTAGACTCTTTTTGGAAGTCGATTTTAATAAACTCGACTTCTAGGCAAATTCAACCCCTCAACATAGGCGACTTTCAATGGAAGTCGAGTTCAGTAAACTTGACTTCCACTGCAGACTTATTTACTTGCTGGATTTGCCTGGAAGTCGAGTTTATTAAACTCGACTTCCAAAAAAAGAGTCTAACTTACTATATAAGTATGAATGCGTGCTGTACGGCTGAAAAATTTCTGAAATTGTACTGTTTGGCAAATTTTGCCAGCAAACTTTTATTAATAAACACATAACATTAATCAAACCCTCTAGGAATAGAATTTCTCCTACTCCTTTTAGGAAAAGAAATAATACACCTATTTTTACTTGAGAAAGGAAAAACAATTTAACTAAAAAAAATAATTAAAATCATAATTCCACTAGGAAAGAGAAAACAATATAAAATATTAAAAACATCTTATTCTTCCTTAACCAATCTACATCATAAACCTTAATTAAAAAAAAAAAAAAAGACAACGTAGAATTAAACAAAAAGATAATCTACTTATGAGAAATTCATTCCACACAGATACAATCTATGAATTATCATTAAACAGATCCACCTCTGTTGATTTATTTGAACCCATTTGTTTATGATAAAAATCGATAATTTTTTTTTTCTCGATTTATGATGGTAAGAAGGGAAAAAAGCGGACCTTTTTATAAGGGTTTCGATCTCGGCGCCGGAGCGGCGTTGACGGCTTTCTCGTCCTTCTTGGCGGCGGCGTTGGGGGCTTTAAAGATGGAGGATCAACAATTTGTATTTATAAATATTACACATAATGACGAATATTTATATTTATATTTATACTGCGTAGTGACGAATGATGATGAAGAGATACAGAGTTCTAGTCGCTACAAATGGATTCGAGATGTGGCGAATAGAACGTAATGGTAAAATCCCAATTTACTGCAACCATCAAATCCACTAAATAAATTTATAAGAAAATATAAGGGTAAAAGGATCACACAGAAATACGAAATGAATAAACATTTCACATGCATTGCTTCAAAAATCAGATTATTTACCGTTTTGTTTTGTTTTGTTTTCAAAAAGTCAGCTCTCAGATAGCATACAGAGGCCGGCCTTTCCTAATGTCATTCTGCACTAAGTTACTACTAACCTAGAAAGCACGGACGCGGCTAGGAGGGTGCTGCACCCGAGTCCGACGTGGTTGCCCGTGCGTCAGTGCCACTTTTTTTTTTTTTTTTTTTTTTTTTTTTTTTTTTTTTTTTTTTTTTCGGATTCGTGCCAACTTGGCTCGCGCCAAATTGAGCTGTATCGGCCATATCGGGTCGTATCGACCGGAAACTAATACGGCCGAAACAGGCCGGAAACGGCCAAAATTGGCCTTGAATCTCACTGGAACAGTCGAAATTCTGACCTCAAAGGCATAGTAATGAGTTTTTTGCCTTCGTCTTTTTTTTTTTTTGAATCAAGGCATAGTAATGTGTTTTTTAAGAATATTTTAATAGTAAAAATATATAGAAAATATAAATAAAAGTATTTTTAATCATTTTTTAATCGCCGAGTCCCGCCATACCCGCACCCTACTTTTTCAAAAAATGCCGAGTCCCGCACCCACACCCGAGTCCCGAAATGCACCCGTGCTTCATAGCTACTAAGTTTTATGGTTTTATTTTTAAACTAGTAATCAAACCAAGAATGCAAAAGCATTTGAGATCTAGACAAAGTTGTCATTTTTCTATGGAATTACTTCTGCACATGGAATTCACACTTATCTATATTTATATAATAACTAATAGTCGAAACATTTGACTTTTTGTTGACCACTCCTCATTCCTTCACGTGGCTACATAAATTGCTGACACGTTCACTTTAAAATATTAAACACTTGTGTCTTTTCGGTGGTTTGCTTATTTAGTTTCAGTGGATAACTACTTATTATTGTTTAAAAATACCGAACAATTGTATCTTTTCATTTTTCAATAAACACCTTCTCAGTCAATAAACACTACCATTAAAAAAAAAAATTAAAAAAAAAAAGAGAAGTTATGTCTTTTAAATAACTGAACCGTTTTAGTACAATTTTTGTTATAGTTGGTGGCTTGATTCGGTTTATTTAAAAAACCAAACCGTCGTATATATAAAAGAGTCTTACATGGTAGTTATAAATTTTGCAAGTATCAAATTCCTTCCCAAAAAAAACATTTTTCTATCTCTCTATACGCTCTTCTTCCTCTCTCTCACCCTTTCTATGTACTTCCCTCCATATAAATTTTGTCCTATCTGCAAAAGCACTCGAAGCAAGACTTCACAATTTTTGACCAGCAAAGTTCCAAAGCAAGTCCAAAGGTTCACTGTAAGTCCAAAACTTTTTATTTTATTTTGCAATTTTCTCATGATTGTATTTGTTTGGTGAGAAATTGAGAGAAAAGAGAAGAGAAAAAAGGGTTTTGGATCCTGGGAAAGAATGAGAAATCTGAGGTCTCTACCGTTAAGATATGGTAAAAACCTAAATAGAATTGTGGCAGTGTGGTAGAGACTAAAACCCTTTGAAATTGATGGTCATGATCATAGTGAGAATTGTACCATAAAAAAACGTAGAAGTATTATAAGATTTTCTATATATGTGTGTGCGTGTAAAAGCAAGGATGAAATTTATGGAATTGTGAAAATGAGTTTATAAAGTTCTTTTTTTTTCATGATAATTACTTAGAATTCTGGATGTGAATTGTAGAACATATAAAATATTTAGTTCGTAATAGTTTGAATTGCATATTATTTTTTCTTGCTATCTTTTTGGGTTGTTATAGTGCTTGCATGAATACAAAGGGAATTGGCAATATAATAGAAGAAAAGAATATAAATTAAAAACTGAAAATTGAAAACTATAATAGTTTATTCTTTTTTCTTTTTACATTGATAATCAGTCTGGAGCGTATTCAATTCGCTATAACTTTGAATATTGAGTTGCAAATTTTTAGATACATAAAAATACCTTTGGCTTGCACTTTTAGCACTTCACGCTTGAATAGTTTGAATTGTCTTGCGTGGTTAATTGATACGTGCTACAAATACTAATAAATACCCAACGGAATGGTGCAACTGTACACAACAGTAGGAAAAATAGGACTGACACAGTTTGTTTCGAAAAGTTTTATCTTTCTGTGTTTTTAATCATAGACGTGGATACTGTTGTTCTCATTGTTCAATCAAAATGCAAAATTTCAGTTTCAGGGTCATCAAAGTTGTTGGTCAACATACTGTACTCATGGGTCTATCCGTTGGGAACTAGATTGCTTGAAGGGATGAAACGGTAAGTGTTTTTCCTTGAATCATCTTTTTGGGTTGCTTTGAATTAACTTATTTTTTAGGTCTTCTTTTGGTGTTGCATGACACATGTTTGATGAAATTCATTTTCAATTTGATATGAGATCTTTTCATTCAACTTTTTTTTTTTTCCATCCTCATGTTGTGATATTTGAGTAGCTATACCATGGTTGTAAAAAAGTTAAATTTTTAATGGGATTTATTAATTTGGTTATAATAGAAAATTTTCTTATAAAATTTTTTTAAATCTAAAATTTCATGTTCTTTTGGTGTTGCATGAATTGTGTTCAATGAAATTCCTTTGGAATTTGATATACAATCTTCTCATTATATTCCCCTACCCCCACCCAAAAAAAAATCATGTTGTTAAAAATCTAAGTATTTATACTATAGCTGATTAAAATCAAATTTTTACGGAAATGAATAATTTGGTTACAAATATGAAGATTAACCCAAATATTCAAAAAGAAAACTAATTCTAGACTAAACATAAGAAAAAGAAGAAGATTAAACCAATTCTAGACAGAACATAATTTTTTTTAGGATTATTTGTTTTGGTAGAAGAGATTGAAACGGTATTGCATTGCAATAAACTCTTGGTCTTCTCCTACACGATAATGGGTTCCTTACAAATACGATTTCTTTGTTTTTAGTCAACTAAAATATTTGAATGGCTGAATTTTTTATACCGAAGTAAGAGATTCTATTAAGTTTTTAGAGTTAGTGCATCAAGTTAAATATATACTGTAATTGTTTTAATAAAATAATTTGTAAATGGGTAGGGTAGCAATTTAAAATGTGAATGTTTGATGTGAGATTTAATTTTGATGTATATTTGTGTTGTTAGTTCTATCATGTGTTTAATTTTTGGTTATGTAATGGACTCTGTTTCAAGATTTGCTTTCGTTATTGGCTTAGTTGGTTTGCAGCAGTTTTGTTGCTTTTGGGATTTATGCAAAACCAATCTTTTCTATCCTGGTTTTCACAGCTTCCTTAAAATATGTATTGTCATTATATGTCATTCTATTTATTTGTTTCTGCTAATCTAGGTAGTGGCAACAGAACGGCGGGAATGTGGTGACAGATTACATTCTAAAGGTAATAATAGCAAATTGTTGAATTGATTATGAAATTGTTTAGAAATTAACATTATAGTTCACTTTTATTCATTTTCCACGTTGTTTTCAGGTTTTGGGATTGGACGTCTGTGCAGATACCTTAGTTGGGAATCAAATGTTAAGGTGAATATCTGGAGGGCAAAGGAAACGAGTTACAACTGGTAAAGTCAAATTTGTAGTTCATATATACAGAATCATATTCTCTCTACATCTGTATCAATAATATCTAATACTAAAATTATAGGTTAGATGTTGGTTGGACCATCTAAAGTGTTATTCATGGATGAAATATCTACTGGTTTGGATAGCTCAATAACTTTTCAGATTGTGAATTCAATCAAGCACTATGTTCACATTTTCAATGGAACTGCTGTCATCTCCCTCCTCCAGCCAGCACCAGAGACTTATAATCTTTTCGATGACATTATTCTCATCTCTGATGGCCAGATTGTATACCAGGGTTTCCGTGAACAAGTGCTTGAATTTTTTGAATCAATGGGCTTTAAATGTCCTGAGAGGAAAGGGGTGGCAGACTTCCTGCAAGAAGTGAGTTTGAATAAAGGTTTTTTTTTTGGTCTCATATATGCTAATAGTATTATTATCTTCTAAAGAGGTAAGCATTACAAGTAGAATCTCATATTTGGATTCATATATAACCAATTTATTGGTGACTTCAAGGAAAGATCAGGAGCAGTACTGGGCACAAAAAGACGAGCCCTACAATTTTTAACAGTCAAGAAATTTGCTGAGGCATTCCAATCTTTCCATGTGGGACGGAAACTCAGAGATGAACTTGCAACTCAGTTTGACAAGGCTAAAAGCCATCCAGCTGCTTTGACAACAAGAAAGTATGGTGTCAAAAAGGCAGAGCTGGTGAAAGCTTGCTTGTCAAGAGAATTCTTGCTCATGAATAGGAGTTCGTTTGTCTACATTTTCAAGTTCATTCAAGTAAGATGAGCTTTATAGTATTTTTTAAAACTTTCTTTTCTTTATCAAATTTCATTATACCCAAATATGAGTAATATAAACTTTTTCTTTTGTTTTCTTCTTTTAGCTTACAACAATGGCAATGATTGTTATGACAACTTTCCTACGGACTGATATGCACCGAAATTCAGTAACTGATATTCATGACCGTTGCAAACCTTCCTGTTTTCTTGAAGCAAAGGAAGCTCAATAAATTAAGATGCAATCTTTGTAACATCAAATGCGGAAAGGGTCTTCACTGCCTAATTAAGATCTCAAAAGTGGGTTTGGATTTTGGGTTTGGTATTGTTAACTTCTTTGCTTAATATGTTTTTGCTTAATGGAATTCAATAGTTTGACAAGTGAAAGTTTCTTCATATGCCACATGTCCTAATTGTTCCAGTTCTTCAAAGAGTTGACTTCCTTAAAAGTGAGTTTGTTTTTTTGGTTTTGGTTTTGTGATTTTTGTGATTTGTTTTTTTTTTTAATACAACATTTCTTATTTAGTGTTTTTATTATTGCATGGGTTTGAACATGAGAAATGAGATTATTGTAATTGCATATAATTTAAATATGTATCATAATATAATATATATATATTTTGCAAAACTTTCCCGTGCATCGCACGGTTTATCGACTAGTTTTAATTATTTTGACATTAAAATATGCATTAGCACGTGTGGGAATCAATGTATAATGGCAGCCCGCAGAGTTTCATACAGAAGGAGGTTAAGCCAAACAGTGAACTTGCATCAATGCACTGCCACCTGCCAATTTCATTGTATGAAGCTTAAAACAATGATGCAAAAGGAAACAAGCACAATTACCCTTGTTAACTCTCGACTAAATATTTCAGAAACTTCAAGAGTCATATTGGCCGGAATCACTTGTCGGTCATACCACTGACATCACAAAAAAATAGAATAGAAAGAAAATTAACTGATGAAAAGCAATGTCAAAAATTACATGAGATGGTATGCAACTATAAGCTATTTCATTTGCAATTTTGGAGAAAGAAAGACATACACTGTAGGCTGTATCTTATCAACTCGCCATCTGGACTATCTGGCTGATCCATTAATCCAACTTATTTTGTTAAAGCAGTAAGCCCCAATCTAGAATTTTGAGGACTTATTACCATCTATCGAAATCTGATAACAACTTGAGTTAGAGAAGGGATTAGGAGATTGAAACCAAAATGTTTATTCATTATTACTCAATAATAATTAAAAAAAAAAAAAAAAACTAAAAACCAATATTTGAGACAAATTTAGCTAAAAGCTATTGCAAAGAAAAGTTGCATGTGAGGTGATTAATGATTATCTACATATCACAAAATGCCCATTGCACCTAGTTTAGTTAATTATTTGCAAAGAGGATAATCTTCTGGCCATAAAGTGCATGTGGCCTTTTTTTTTTCCTATTGTCTACACTTTATCTATAAAGAAGAAAATGTCTAAGAAACTAGAAAGTAGGATGTATCAATCATCAAGGTGAGACCAATTTGGAGCGTTTATGCAGCAACCAGGCCTATGGATGTACAAAAAATAACTTTTACATGAGTAAGAGTACTCACAGTAGTGGTGCTATATAGGTATAATGGTATTTTTTAGCTCTCAATCACAAAAAACCATGCTGCAATAGTGGAGCTAAATCTATTTTTTTTAGCTCCATTGCTATAGTGCACATCTATAAATAGATGTGCACTGTTCATGAGAGCTAAAAAAAAAAAAAAAATTTTAATCCCCCAGTGGTTAAAATAATACATACCGTCACTCTCTCTCTCTCTCTCATTCACTCTCATCTCATCTCCTCATCTCTGAAGTTCATCTCTCAACTCCGGTCTCTCAAGCTCATTCACTCTCATTTCATCGTCAACGTCGCCGCCGATCAGCACTTTTTGTGTGGGTAGATCGACGTCGGTCGGTGGTTGGGTTCATCGGTGGGTGGCTGGGTTGTGGGACTCGATCAGTACTTTTTGTTTTGTTTTTTGTTTTTGTTTTTTTTGTTTTTGTTTTTGTTTTGTTTTTTTGTTTTTTTCTTGCTGTGGGCTGTGGTGTGGTGGTGGTTGTGGTTGTGTGGGTAGATCAGCGTCGGTAGGTGGTTGGGTTCATCGGTGGGTGGTTGGGCTGTGGGTGCCGATCAACACATATTTTTTTTTTTTCCTGTTGTGGGCTATGGTGTGGTGGTGGTTGTGGTTGTGAGGGTAGATCGGCATCAGTAGGTGGTTGGGTTCATCGGTGGGTGGTTGGGCTGTGGGCGCCGATCAGCACTTTTTGTTTTGTTTTGTTTTTTTTTTTTTTTTTTTATGTTTTTTTTGTTTTGTTCTGTTTTGTTTTTTTTTTGTTTTTTTGTTTTTTTGTTTTGTTTTGTTTTGTTTTTTGTTTTTTGTTTTTTTTGTTTTTTGTTTTGTTTGTTTTTTTTTTGTTTTGTTTTTTTGTTTTTTTTTTTTTTTTTGTTTTTTTTCCTGCTGTGGGCTATGGTCTGTGGTGTGGTGGTGGTTGAAAGCTCGAAAATGTGTTAAAAACATGAGCTATTTAGACCCCCAAATCAAAGTTACAGCTCGATAGATTTTACACTAACTTAATTCTAAGTGCGGAATAGTGTAAATGCGAGTAGATAAACAAACAAGCTACTCTAACACATATTCATATAAATACAGCAGTAAAATGAAATGTAAAAGCGTAGGGAAGAAGAATGCAAACACAGATAGCATGTCGATGTGTTATCGAAGAAGAAACAGAAGAACTTGGCAAAAAACCTCTCCGCCATCTTCCAAGCAGTAATCAATCTACTAGACAATCAGTTGGGATACATGGGTTAGCAAGAGACCTTCCAAGCCTAATATAGCTGCTGTTGAGGGGAAAATTTTGATGTTCCCAAATAGAATATGGGGTAGCCAAGCCGAAACTCAACGATGGGCCCTTGAAATAAAGCCCAAAGGCTATCGGTGTGGTGTAAGTCTGCCCAAGCAAGAGATAAAGGCTGCACCCTAACAAGAAGACAACAATAAAGCCCAATAAACACGTTAGTATTGTTAGTTTGTTATATTATTAGTATTTTTATGGCGTCATAGTTCGAATCAATACTTTAGTGGTACAGTATTATCTCCAGCGGTAGGGGTGAAATTATACTTAAAGTCCAACAGTTAATGATCAAATAAATTTAGGAAAGTATTCACTCCTAGGGGTCCTTGTGTGTCTTGGTCAAGGGAATTTATAGTACTTTCAACCATCTTTACATCAATGTGAGGGAAAATTTCAATTGTTACAAATACATTATATCCTTAATAATAATAATAATAATAATAATAATAATAATAATAATAATAATAATAAACAATGATTAAAGTCTCCATAATTACAAATAAAAGAGGAAAAATAGGATGGAATGAAGGGAGAGAAAGATCCCCAGCTCAGTGTAGCAAGTATTAAACTAAGATTTTGGTGAGTGTATAATTATAAGGCATGAATGAGGTGAATGTGGGCTATTTTGAGTGAGTGAGATGGGATTAACATTGAGGTTAAGGCTTTTTGTGGGTAGTGGTCTGTTTGTGACTAGTTGAGAGACATTTATGGGCTGTGATTGTGTGAAAGGGGAAAAGAGTATCTGAGATTAGATGAGTGTGAGCTAAAGATGATGAGTGGTGAGCTTGAGAAAAGCTAAACCACGAGCAAAGTAGTAAACAAACCAAGGGTTTCAGAGGGAGTGGTTGTCTTGGTCAGTTATGGGACGTTTATGGAGTAGGAAGGTGTAAGCAAGGTGGTGAATGTTGGTGTTATGGTGACTATAGGCTGAGAAAGGAATAGGCGTTGAATTTCTACAGAATGTAGTCAATGACAGAAGTTCTTAGAGAGGCTTCCTCCCCCCCTCCCAATGAGCTGAGGTGTGTATGTTTTTATAATGGAGCTTTGGAGAAGCATTGATTGACAAGAATCCAAAATGCATGTCTTATCAGGGGTGACGAAATCAAGGTTTAACTTTCCTGAGATTTTTGATCAGAAGTAGGAAAATCCACTTTGAGGGATTGTCTTGCTTCTTTGGGTAGTGATGCGATTTTAGAGTTTTTTGCATTAAATGCCAAGATTTTCGGGGCTGAGCTTAATTATTGTGTATCAAGAGTGAATCCTAATGTTGCAAACTGAGATTTGGTCTCCCAAAAAGTAAGATTTCAACACCCCAAGCCTAGGTGTGAAGCTTTAGTCTACTTCAGGGGGTTCTGCTGGATATCCTTTTATGCCCTCCAAACCACATGTTCCCAATTTGTCCCCTTTAGGATTCATGGGCTTGGCACATGAATCTCGTCTTGAATGTTTTTAACATTTATAGCATCAATTTATTGAAGTTTGGTTTCAGCTCCCCTTCTGCTAGAGGCGCAGTCTTGAGGAAGATCACGGAGTCTCTTCATCCTATTGACTTCAACTGATATGACAACCCTTGGGTATTGTTCACGTCAGGCAGAGGGTGGCAGAAAATTGATGGGACAGCCCTTAGTCCATTCTCAAAGGGTTGGTTCCCTTGTATGAGTCTCTAGTTGCCTTTTGGTTAGTTGCTTGTGTTTTCTGCTTGGGCTTGCTCACATGGGCTGGGTTATGTGCACATGTTACCATGGGCTTTCATTCCTTATGGATTTTATTAGTAAATATTTTTGGGTTTTTTATAAATACTTGCAATGGGCCTTTGAGGAATTAGTTGTAATGTTTGAAACAATAGGACAAGTTTCAAAATACTTTTGTAAATACTATTTACTTTGATGAATTCCATGTTGCAATAATGTTCATGGTTTCTAATAATTGCATCATAACTTAAATGATGAGCTTGTGGGTTTGAATGTTTACCATGAGTGTCAAAGGCGTATATTATGGATGTCGCGATGCAAATGATGTCCATGTATTTCATGGGTTTATAACAATAAATATATGTCATGGGTCTAATAATCATAACTTTCCATGGGCTTTTACAAGATGATTGCCATGGGTTTTGAGAATAAATAATTCATAAATTCCATGAGCTTGTAATATTGTAATAATATGTTTAAGAATTTAAAGTATTGTTTATTATCGGACTTTTAAGTGAAATAATTATGATATAGTATTTTGCTGAGTATTTAATAACCTTGGGCTTTTAATAGAATAGTACCAAGTAGTTAGCTTGGGCTTTTAATAGTGTCAACGCAAGTTGGGCTTTTGATATTGCCAATAAGAATTGGGCTTTGATATTGCCAATGAGAATTGGGTTTTAAATAGTGCCAACGTAAGTTGGGTTTTTGATGTTGCCAATGAAAATTGGGTTTTAAATAGTGCCAACGTAAGTTGGGCTTTTGATATTACCAATGAGAATTGGGTTTTGATGTTGCCAATGAAAATTGGGTTTTGATATTGCCAATGAGAAGTGGGTTTTGGATAAATAAATTGCCATGGGTTTAAATCATGAGCTTTGATCATAGATTTGAATTCCATTGATAAAATTGTTTTGCCATGGACTTGAATCATGGGCTTCTCAAATATTGTCAAGCATAAGTATTATTGGGCTTTAAATAGAATATGATAATAAAGTTAGATAAAATATGAGTTTTGGGGCTTTTTGTGATAGTTTATATCATAACCTGATTTAGATAATGAGATATGAAACATTTGTGATTAACACAATAATAGAGCAAAAAATATTTGGGAAAACCTAATAACTTATTAGTGGTGTTTGAAAATAAATAGGTGGTACCTAAAAAAAGTACCATAACACCCGTTGTACCTAAGCCCTCCAAGCTCCTACTCCAACAAGGCTTCTCGGAATTGTGTCTTATCAAGCTCTCCAGATCCTGCAACAAGCTCCATGTTGCATCTACCATCCTTGGTTTCTTCCAATGCTTCCTAACAGCACCAAAACCTTACTTGACACTCTGAAAGGGTGTGGTAAGTGTTTGAGCTATCAACCTCTCAATGGTACGGAAATGGAGAGGTAGGAATTGAGGAAAATCCACAAGCAATTGTGTAGAGGATTGTGGGTATAACAATCTCTAACTCTCAAGGTGTTTGGCTAGGGTTTTCTCTCAAAAGCACTTCTCAACATTTGTGGGTATTGTGGGTATATATAGTGTGGGTACAGAAAGTGTGTACCAGATAGTACAGTCTGACAGAATAGAATGTTTCATGGGTGTCTCGTGAGAAGGCCTTACCCTCGAGATACTCACGAAACACAGCTGTCTCCATTTGTACTGACTCTTCGCATTTCAGTCATGTGCAAGGCACATGTTTCACTTCGCGGGATGCTTAGTCGCGAGCTACCCATGAGAAATCTTCTAGCTTCAATTGCATGAGTCTTCACACACCCTTTTTCTATCACACAACCCTTACAATCAAATCTCAAAATAAATACAGGGTACAAAAGATTCAATAAAATTACAATCAAATTTGGCATGAAATAAAAGCCAACATAATACATATTTGTAAATCACAACTTTACAGTGGTTGTGGTCGTGTGGGTAGATCGGCGTCGGTAGGTGGTTGGGTTCATCGGTGGGTGGCTGGGCTGTGGGTGTGGGTGTTGCTTGGTGGGTCAGGTGGGTGTGGACTTGTTTGATTTTTTTTTTCTTTATTGTGGGTTGTGGTGGTGGTGGTGGTGGTTGTGGTTGTGGTTGTGATGTATGTGTGTAGTGAATATATTATTTTATTGTAGTGAGATGGATTATTTTATTGTAGTAGATATATTATTTTATTGTGATGTTTATATTATTTTATTGTGTTGAAAGCCAAAATAGATCCACTGCTGCAGTATGTGCGTAGGTAAAATAGATAAAGTAACTTTTAGTGTAGCTAAATTGCTAAATTTTTAGCTCTACTGTTGTGGATGCTTTAAAGTATAATAGATAGAGTTGATTGATAAAGGAGTTTCCGGTGCAAAGAGAATGTTTATATAGTATGACACTAGATATGACAAATACTTGGGTCACCTTTCCCGCCGCATCTTTTGACACACTTGGTCTTGAGTCCAATTAATGGCCAACTTGAGACTTATTAGTCATGATGCTTTTTTCTATTACGTGAAAAGATAGGCTTCACTCAAAAGTATGATTCAACAAATGAAAACATTTAAGAGTAGAATCATAACTTCTTCTTTTTTGTAGATGGTAGGAAGGACCAAAAAAATTAAATGGACATGAAATGTATGAAAAGTTAGGGTGATAATATATACTGACAGAAAAATCTTTAAGCCATTTATAGTTCTTGTACTAGCCGCTCTATTCTAAGACTCGCAATTTAACTAGCTAGAAATCCTCCATCCCTTTGGTTCCTAATCCATACAGTTCATCTTTCAGTCCAAATCCAGCATTAAAGAAAAAAAAAAAAAAAGGAGCAAGAAGTATGTTGCTAAACGAGCTATTACCCTAAAATCATGACAGACTGACATGGCTGTGGTAGTACAGTTACTTAGAATTGATTCTCCTAAGTAACATACATGTAACAATGGTTACCTTTGCTATTTTCTCTAGATCATCCCTTCCTCCATCAGTTACGTCATCCCCAAACACAACACGTTCCGCACAACGTCCACCATGAGCCACCACCATTTGCATCTGCATGTAGCCAAAGGTTGTATAACATTGGTCTACCATATCTTCTCGGGGATAGAACACAGAGATTACAGTTTCCTGCTCATGTTAAAGGAACCCTATCAGAAGGCAAATTCTTCAACCTAGTCTGATGGCATGACTAAAGTCCATTTCTGTAGCCAGAAATCTTACCTTGCCACCGGGCAGGAGCTGAGAAAATGCATGACAATTAAATCGAGGAAACAAATGGGCTAATACTATGTGACCAGCTTCATGTACAGTCAGCAGTCTTTTCTTCTTCAAAGACACCTATTACAAATTATGCAAGTCCAACGATCAAAAAAGTACAGCATGACTTTCATAAGCGCACAGAATAAAAAACAAACCCAATGCCAACAGACTTACACTTTCTTCGCATTTCCTGCTCTTCCTCAGTGAGAAGTACACCCATACCCTAAAGCAATTGTTTATCTAGCACATCAACAATGTCTTTCTGAGAGATCTTGGAGTGTCTTTTCCTCACCTGAAACAAACTATGAAATTAGTTTAATCAAAATAATAGCTAGCCTACCATTCAACTCATGATTGTTACTAAATGCATGAAAAATTATTAAAGGATGCTCCAAAGTTACAATTCAATCTAAAAGACCCAGATAGTCCAAAAATTATAAGCATGAGAAATGACACTTTTAGTCATGTATCAAATTCCCACCGACAATGAACCTTTCAAGATGATAAGATGTTCACCAAACATACTCTACAGCGAAGGTGTCTTTTTTTTTGGCTATAGTAAGTTGAGGGACTCTCTCCAACGAGAGAGCCAGAAGTGCCATTAAGCCAAGGAGATATTGGTGTCTAAACGGTTGAGATTGTGAAACAGAATTGAGAATGAAAATGTCAGTGCATCAGCACATATGATGAAAATATGAATTTACATGGGTGTGCACACAAATCAATGTAATAGCTTGAATTTTTTTTTTTTTTTTTGAGAAAACAGTAAGGAAATTTTATTAATAAAAATCAGATCGGAACACAGCGTCCAAATCATCAGGTAGATCTTCTACCCATACATCAGTGTCTGCAGATAAAACTGCTCTTCTAGCTAATTCATGAGCTAACTTATTTCCTCCCCTTCCAACATGAAAAAACTGACAAGAATGTAAAGCATAGCCTAATCTCCGAGCATCATCAATCACGTGTCCATACAAGGTTTTGTACTGTCCCTGGGATTGCAAAGCACGAATAACCCCTAGACAATCCCCTTCAACCTGGATATGAAAGAAAGACATTTCTTGAGCAAAAGTGATTGCTCTATGGGCTGCCCGAGCTTCTGCCAATGCAACTGACTGAGGGAGAGCAATTTTCTGACTAAGGGCTGCCATAACTTCTCCTCTATGATCTCGAACAACCACCCCAATGCCCGCAGAGCCCAAATGATCAAATAGAGCTGCGTCGAAATTGATCTTATAACAGCTCTCAGGTGGAGGCGACCACCGTGCTACCAATCTTGGGCCTGGGTTACTGATATGTTTGTTCGCTTCTAGAAACTCTACAACCATAGCTTTAGCTCTTTCACCAACTTCATGCAGTGGCCAAGTTCCTTGATTCTCCCTAAGTCGATTCCGTCGCTGCCACAAACTCCATACAATAGTGGAAAACAGAGCCACACGATAGCCCGAGCTGTTCTGCATTACGTCATCCAGCAAATCGAAAAAACTCCTGTGCTTCCTTGTATACAGATTAGCAAAGGTGATCTCTGACCTCCAAACCGATTGAGCATGGGGACAAAGCCAGAGACAATGCAGTAAAGATTCAGGATGATCATCACACATCGTACAGGTATCATCCAACGGAATATGTCTAACCTTCAAATTTTGTTTAGTTGGCAGCGAATCCTTTGCAGCTCTCCAGATGAAGTGGCGAATTTTATTAGGGGTTTTAATCTTCCAAATGCCCTTCCAAACTCTCTCTAATTGAACTAATTAGGAGGATAGGAGCATGTAAAGCCCACTTAGCGTAAGTCCCAACCAATTAAACTTTGAGGGGGAAAAATTAGATTATACACATGTATTCATACCATAATCAACGCGATTTTATCTATTGCATGCATAAGATTTTTTTTTCATCTTTTATAATGACATATCTCTAAATAATATTTATTATTTTATCATTCTCCCGAAAAAGATTTCTAAAAATAGTTCCTAAACCCTATGTTTATCCTTTGTATAGTACTTTAATTATTAAAAGAAATACATATTAGGACAAGTTAAAAATTAATTGTGTAAATCTTGGGACCTTATCTCCTATAATTCGTGAATATATGCAATACCTACAATGTAACAACTGTTCCAATAACAAAGTGTGAAATAATTAAAAACACACACACATACACACAAGCTCAAATTGACAACTAACTTTTCAAACCCTAAAGACTTTCATGACCCATTTATTGTCAACAACCAAACAACTCCAACTCTCAATAATCCTTCCCAACCACAACCTACCAAATTTGGAAAAAAAAAAAAAAACTATTTTCCCATATACCTTTTTCATGAGAAACAAAGAAAAGAAAGTTGTGATCTCTCTCCATAATGTGCTTTCCAATTTTTTATACTAATGGCATATATTCAAACAAAGACAATGTCTTGAGGGACCGAATAAGATATGTGACACAAAGTGGGTAAAGATTGTTTATGACATTATCATTTACAGACATGGTTTTGAACTGAGGTTGAATTGGTTGGTGGGTAGAGAAGTTCAAGGTTTTTAAAATCAGACTGAGATTGAATTGAGGTCATATCGTGATAACGTCATAATTAATTTAATAATTATTTAAAAAATAAATACATTAAATTAGTAAAAATATAAAAACTGACTAAAATAATTCAAATAAATAAAAATATCTATATTTCAAATATATTTTTCATATCATAACATTCATAAGACAAATAAGTAATATTAAATCATAATCAAACATAAATAAATATTGAGTTTCTCAATCAATGGATAAATATATATATATATATATATATATGAAATTAACATAATTAACTTTTTGTTAGAGTTCAATATTCTACGCAAGTCTTTATCTAAATTATCTTAAATCATGTTTAGCCCATTTGATTACCCAATACTTTTTTATTATGCCCAACCCTATTTAGTATTTATGAAATTACTCCAACAAAATGTATTTTAGTGACGAAAATTAGTGAGGAAATATTTTTCGTCACTAAAAATACAGCTTTAGTGACGAAATATGAATTTCGTCACTAATAATGAAAAAAATTATAACATTTAGTGACGAAAAATAAATTTCGTCACTATTGTGATCTGAAAAATGGGCGCTAGTAGAGGGAAATTTTGGCGCGAATTTAATTAATTTATAGTGACAAAATATTTCGTCACTGAAGGTATTACTATGGATAGTATTAGTGATGAAAATCCTTTCGTCACTGTGGGGCCCAATAGTTTGTGGCCCTGGCCCATTTATTCATTGGGGCCCAAGGCCCGAGCCGAGAAGTGTTATAGCCCAGGATCGGTAATACAAGTACAAAATAGCCTTGGGACACAGCCGAGGACGATTCAGTCCTCGGCATGTCCGAGGTCTCACAGGAAAGAAGGGCAAAAACGGTATAGAAACAGCTTGGGAAAAAATCTAAAATATCTATGTCAATAGAAAAGGGTACGCTGGAAAGTATAACGACCAGGGAAAGCTGCCCTTACTGCCATTCAATACTCTGCACCTGACAGAGCCAGACTCTCCAACTTTTACAACCACCCCCAACCACTCTGGGTATGGGCTGATGGGACAAGTATTAGTGATGGGACAAGTATCAGTCTTGGAACGTCGATCCTACACGTGGACGAAGGATAAGGAACACAGGCTAGTATAAAAGGAAAAGTAAGCAATTCAGAGAAGGGGCTGGGAAAAATGGCCAGAAACCAAAGCCTCCCAGCCCGCCTCTAGGAGCAAGACTCCCAGGGCGAACACGATTTAAACCATGTATGAATACCACGAAAAACCCGCCGTCTGGTGACTAAGGCCTAGCATTTCAACCCTACGCTCTATAAATGATATTGTTTGGGCCTTTTTACGCGCGAACCCAATACTGTTACGGTTCATTACAAATCGTGTCCTTACAATTGGCGCCGTCTGTGGGAAAGGCTTGTGTGTTGGCATAGTCGGTAGGGCGAGACAGTTCCCTTATCATTTCTAACAGCCGGTTGTAGTGTTCTAGTGTAAAGTTCTACTAGGGGCTATGTTTCTTTACTAGGGGCTACGTCCTAAAGCGTCAGCCGCACGGATGGTTCTAGGGGCTCGGCCGAGGAGCTAATTCCCCCCAAATCCAAGGTCTCATGCCATAGTCAAGGGGTTAATTCCCCCAACTACTTATTAATATCAAAATCAAGTTTTGGACAGAACCAAGGTATTGCATGGTCCTCGGACTCAAACCTATGGGGAAATCAACTACTTATCAAAATCAAGTTTTGAACAGAACCAAGGTATTGCATGGTTCTCGGACTCAAACTTATGGGGAAACCAACTACTTATCAAAATCAAGTTTTGGACAGAACCAAGGTATTGCATGGTCCTCGGACTCAAACCTATGGGGAAACCAACTACTTATCAAAATCAAGTTTTGGACAGAACCAAGGTATTGCATGGTCCTCAGACTCAAACCTATGGGGAAACCAACTACTTATCAAAATCAAGTTTTTGACAGAACTAAGGTATTGCATGGTTCTCGGACTCAAACCTATGGGGAAACCAACTGCTCAAGGAGAATTTTAAGTTACTCAGTCCTCGGACCAAACACCAGAAAAAGGTTAAGGCTACGAAAGTTATTAGGAAGATGGTAAAATGCCTTATTATTCAGCAACCTGCAGGTGCTGTTCATTTTGGGTATCCTCGGGTGACTATTTCCTACACAGCATCGGGCATTCCGCCATCACCTCGTTTAAGTTTGGGGCACGCAACCCATTTTCAGGTCGGTCTTTTTGTATACAATACCTCCAATACGTTTATAATAGTATCTTTTATCTTTAGTAAGGATTTTTGGCCCTAAGTATCGTTTTATTGGGTCGGCATTATTACGCCAGATAACTCTAATAAACCCATCATAATATATTTTTCTTTTTCCTGGTAAGGATTTATGCCTTAAGTGTCATTTGTTCAAGTCGGCATCCTTACGCCGACTAACTTCGATAAGCACGGTGCAAGCTCTTTTTACTAGTGGGGGTTTCTGTCCTAGACATCGGTCGAAGTGTAAAAATAAATAAATTCACAAGATAGTATGTCTATTCACGGCGTAACCATTTCAGAAGTAAAGAGATAGAACATGTGAAATAAAGCAATAACAACTTTTATTAATATAAATGGGTATTACAACATACAAAGAGGGGCTTAAACAAGTCTATACAGAAGGTGGATTACAAAAAACAATAATAAAAAAAAAAACCAACAGTAAGACAAATAAACAGTCAGAGGTCTTTTTAAACTCGTCTCCGAAGTCCTTCCAAACTCTGCCCCAGTGTCGCCCATATTGAGAGGAGGACTTTCTTTAGAGAAAGAAGGAGGAGAAGAAGAGAAAGAAGGAAAAGCACTAGGATGGATCTGGTGACGGGAAAGAAGAAGAAGGGGAGGCAAAAGAAGACACCAGTGAATGAAGAGAGGAAGAAGCAGGGACACTTAATCCCTGCGTCAGTCCTGACTCCTAATACGCTGGTGCCATGTTAGCTATGCTCATAAGAGAGCGGCTGGTACTGATAATGGGTGACCCTAGCTTAGTCGCACCAAAAGTTCGATGCGACGAGCCCCTGCTTCGGATTTTGGCTGAAAGGAGGGTAAGAAGGATCTTGAGTCTCTGCCATCCCTGCCCTGATTGAGCCATTTTGAGCTTCATAAGGACATGGTGTTTCTGGGAAGAGTATGGTTCCTTCATTACTTACTTCTATCTCGAACGTATCACAATTTAAGGTGTAACTAGCGGGTAAAGAAAACTCTGGAGGAGGCTAAGGGTTTCAGATTTCAGAAGGATTAAAAGGATCTCTGTACAAGAGAAATAACCTCTTGCTTTTCTTCTTATATGAAGGGCAAACAGAAGGTAGTTAATCTGTCCAGATTTCCAAGAAAATCTGTAAACGAGAATGTACCCGTTCCACTTCCCCACATCGTTAACAAACCGTCGAATTTAAATAGTCTCGTAAATAGAAATCATTAAAGGCGCATTTCGGGTAATCAAACGGCTGGGACGCGTTGTGAATGAATTCAGAGGAATGTCTCGTAACCCAGTATTGTTTGAGCCTTTTTACGCGCGAACCCAATACTGTTACGGTTCGTTATAAATTGTGTCCTTACAGTCACTATAAGGAAGAATTAGTGACGAAAAAGATTCGTCACTAAAAATAATAATAGTTGTGCACTTATATGTTTTTAGTGACGAAATCATAATTCGTCACTAAAAGTATAATTCAGTAACGAAATATGAATTTCGTCTCTAAAAATCTTAACAAAGCCCAGTCTTTAGTGACGAAACTGGAATTCGTCACTAAAGACTTCAAAGCCCAATTTCAATACCCAGCACATGCACCAAAAGTTTTTAGAGCCACAAACATTTATATAGTAAACAACAGAGCCATATTTCGGTCAAAAAAAAAAAAAAAAAAAACAAAGAGCCATAGCCACCATCGCCGTTGAGCTCCCACCGTCGCGATTAAGCTTAGCCGCCGATGAAGCTCAAACCGTCGCCGATGAAGCTCAAACCGTCACCGATGAAGCTCCGTTAAGAGCCAACCATCACCGATTAAGCTCAACGACGACCCTTCGCATTCCTTCGAACCGGCAACCATTCGACTTCCTGGCGACCCTTCGCATTCCTTTGAACCGGCGACCCTTCACCTTCCTTCGAATCGGCGACCATTCAACTTCCCAGCGACCCTTCGCATTCCTTTGAACCGGCGACCCTTTGCCTTCCTTCGAAGGCTTCGTGTTGATTTTTCAAAGGCAAGGATCGTGATCTAGGGTTTTTTTTTGGGGATTCGTATTCGGTTTTGAGGCTGTTTTCTCGTTTCTGTTGTTGTTCAGTGAAGCTAACCGAGATAGAGGACTATAGAGAAGCTTTTCGCGTTTCTGATGGTACGTGCTTCGTGTTTTTTTTTTTCTCCTCTCTCATATATAATTTTCATCTTCTGAATTTCCAGTTCAAACTTTTTGTGAATTCGTTTTCTTCTTTTTCATGGTTTAGATCTTGGACATTGTTTGTTCTGAAACGCTTTTATAATTTTCGTTTTATAATTATCATTTTACAATTTTTATTGATGATGCATTTCTGAGAAGTTTTTTATTTTTATTTTTTATTTTTGTGGAAAAATATGAGTTAAAAATTTCTCCCTCTAGATTTTCTTTCTATTTATACAATTTTAGTAATAAAGTGTAAATACTGAAATTTATTTCTATTTATGATTTTTTTGGGATGTAAACGGTTTCTAAATTGGTTTTACTATTTTTATTTTATTATTTAAAAAAAAAATTAGTTTTCAGATTTTCTTTTTCTAATTATGTTTTATTGGGGTGTCATTTTTATAGGATTAATTTTTTTTTTTTTTAAAAAAAAAGAAAGAAATTTTTTGGGGCTTCATATTTCATGTAATCACAAAGCTAAAAGAGACGTGTTGATGGTTTCAAACGAGACTGTTTGAATATTTGACTATGTATGGATAAGATTGATAGTTGCTGTTGAAATATGTTTGGACTAGAAGGAGTCTTTATAGGGTCAATTTGCTAATTCCTAGAGGGATTGGTGTACTAATTTTTTGATTCTGGCTACGCATTGATTGGTTCGTGTGAATCTTTGACTCTCTAATACCTCTAGTTTTTGATTGAATGCAAGTGTGAATATGATTAATACGTCCAGAATATTTTATTGATTCCATTTTAATCGCCATCAAAGACCCATATATGAGTGTCTACTTCTGGTTCGTAGATTTTTGAATGAAAAAGCATATTTTGCAGCGGAAGTTTGATAATTTTTTGATAATACACGTCAAATTTATTTTATGTTTCTTGATGATATAGATGATTGTTGAAGTAGTTATTGGTGACTGTGGTTGAGGATAAATTCTAACGTGTTAGTTTATATATATATATATATATATTTGAAAAGAAAGTTTGTTGCGCAATAATTGGTCAATTTGTGTGTTTTGTGAGAGTGTGATTGATCATTGGACAATACAATAGTGCAGCTAAATAAAACATTTTGGTCACTGAATGCCAATGGTCGAAGTAGAACCAGAGAATAATGCTAATGTGGCTGATATGGCTGTTAGTTAACTAGGTCCACCACTCATTTTCCCTAGATTCTCTCTTTTTATTTACTTTTTTATTTTCTCTTTCCTTTTGGGTAATTTACTAATTTTACTATAATAAAAATATGTCTGCACAAAATAAAATTTTAACCGTGAAATTGTGAGAATAGTATAATTAGAGAATAGCAAAGATCCTCCATCCAATCTTCTAAAAAGGCAACCTAGTGTAGCACTTTAAGGCTAAATATGGAGTAGGACTTTATTGCGCAATTATTGTCCAATGGTCTTGTTACTGTGTGTTGACAATACAATAGTGCAGCCAAATATTAAATTGTGTGAGTTCATGTGCTCTGGCAAAAGGAAATTGGGCCACATATCATATATAATGTTGTTTGTTTGGCCAAAACTACTCAGACAGAACTCGATAAAACTGTATATGACTAGATGATTTATTGTATCATTTTCCTTTTTGCTTTATATGTAAGTGTTCTTTTTATTTTCAATTTCTTTTGTAAGTGATATTTCTCTTTATGGTATACCCACCAGGAACTAGTAGTAACTGTTTTAGTAAATGGCCACAGTTTCTGGTTTAGTCTACAGGTTTGCATGTTTTTGTAATTATTGTTGTTTATGCCATTCTTAATGTAGTAGTTATACTTGTATCAACTAATTGTCATAAACTAATTGTTGTTTATGCCATTCTGATTTTTTTTTTTTTTTTTTGCATTGGATTTTTTTTAAAATATATTTATTTATAAATTTTATTGCTTCTACATACTTGTCCGATGTGCTTTCTTATATCTGTCCTTTTTTAATGAGATTAAATTGAAGGGTGAGATTTTGGATGATGGTATTTATGTGATAGAATGGTTTTGTTGGGGAATTTACTGTTGGGTTTCTCCACAAAGTTATATTGCCTGTTAAGATGGTTCTGTTGTACTTTGGCGTTCTTTGCAATGCACTACCATGTTTCCTCATATGCTAGTTGTGTGTAATTGTGTTTCAGATTAAATGAAAGAGCCTGCTTTTTTAGATGAATTGTGTAAATGCGTGTGTGATGATATCTTCATATTGGGTTCATTTGACTAAAATTGCTTGCGAATGTGCCTGTGACTGTGGATAACCTTATTTGTTTTGGAGCTGGTGGGTGAGGTGGTTTGAGTTGCAGCTATGAGCCTATGAGGGAGCAAGGTAGATAAAGGCAATCGTATTTTATGCATTGTGATTGTTTGATTAATTAAAAGTTAGACTTTCTTTTATCTCCAGCTCTCTTTCTCTTTGGTGGCTAAAGAAATTGTGAGGAACAAGGTGAAGAACACAAGTTAACTTTGGATTTTTTCTGAAAGTTGTAAACCTAGCTTGAGCAAAGTAAGTATATTTTAGTTAAAAACTTATAAGCATTATAGTTGTGATGTTGAAAATTTGTTTTGTGGTAGGTTGTTGTGTTGGAGCAAGCGGGTGGCTTGCATGGTGTTATAAGGTGGTTTAAATTCATATTGGGAGTGTTTTTAATTTCTTCCAAATGTGAATGAAATTTGTTGATTAGTAGCAATTGTGTTCTTTTATTTAATTTCAATACTTGTAAGCGTTATAGTTGTGATGTTGAAAATTTGTTTTGTGGTGGGTTGTTGTGTTAGAGCAAGCAGGTGGCTTGCATGGTGTTATAAGGTGGTTTAAATTCATATTGGGAGTGTTTTTAATTTCTTGCAAATGTGAATGAAACTTATTGATTAGTAGCAATCGTGTTCTTTTATTCAATTTCAATACTTGTAAGCATTATAGTTGTGATACACATATGTATGTGTATCATTCCATCTCTATCATGTTTGTAAAGCTATAACATATGTTGTGATTGTTTGTTTCTTTCTCTCTTTCAAATGATAGGAAAATATTCTCAAAGTGCAAGCGGATCATTGTCAAGATCCTAATGCTATTCCCCTTACATAAGAGGAGATCTCAAACTTGGTGTTTAAGAAGAAGTCCGGTATTGTAAAAGGACTTGGCATGAGACCTTCCTCTTCTCTAGTAACCACCGCCTCCTCTAATTCATCTGTGGAGTATATCCAACGGTTAGAAAATGAGATAATTGAGCTCAAAGAGGCAAGAGTTAGAGATCAAGAGGAGCGAGCTAAGGACCAAGATGCATGAACTAAGCAAGATGAGGTCCAAAAGAATATTCTTAACTTTTTGAGGAGCAAGGGTTATGATAATGCTCTTACTTATGGGGGTGGTTCAACTTCAAGTTAAAACACTATTTGGTTAGTACTTTATTTGCTTTCTACAACTTATACATTAGGAGTTGTGATTTTAATTTATTGGTGTGGTTACTCTTAATGCATTATTAGAAATATTTCTTATAACATAGTTAATGTTTTTACTTTACAGTTTTAATGAATTATTTTTTTTATATTTGTGCAGATTTCTTATTGGTGGCTTTTAGGGGATTTACTTTTGGCATTACTTGAAGACATATGAGAACATCTTCCGTTAGTTCTAAAATAGGGTTTAGGTAGAGTTATTGTATGTATTGCAAACAATTATTGTATGGAAGGAGTTTGAATTAGATACTTGTTTTATTTTTTACTTGTGGAATGTATGAATCTTTTTTTATAAATGTATTGTTGAAATAAATGTGTTATTCAAATGTGAGGTTTTAATAATGTAATGACAGGTTACAGATTAATATCAAAGCCATGAAAAATATAAAAACAAAAAATAAGATTTAGTGACGAATTTTTTCATCACAAATATAGCAACAAAAAATTGTTTTAGTGACGAAAATTTTGTCACTAAATATAGCAAAATTTTGTAAGAAATGGTTTTAGTGACGAAAATTTTCGTCACTATATGTGCCTGGATTTTCTTAAAAATAGTTTTAGTGACGAAATTTTTCGTCACCAGGACTTTTAGTGACGGGGCTATAGTGATGAAATGAGTTTCATCACCAAAAGTCTAATTTCATCACTAAAGGTCCCTAGTGACGAAAAATTGGACTTTTAGTGACGAATTTTTTCGTCACTGAAAATACATTTTGTTGTAGTGAATAAAAAAAAAAAAAAAATACAAAAACCAAAAGAGGGGTGACATTGGTTTGTCTGCCCATTAAAAAATTGATCAAGTACAAACACAAGCCCAAGCCAATTTAAGAATGAATTAAGTGGTTAAAGGCTTGCAAGTATTTAGTACACTATAAGGTGAATGACAGCTAAGTTTGCCTAAGCATTGGTTTGTCCTTCTATTGTCTGCAACAACGTGACCTTCACTATGATAGTCAAGTAAAGAAGACCTGCAGAAACGGCGAAAATGTAGCGAGAGTGAATGAGACAGAGACAGAGACAAAGAAGAAGAATAAGAAGAAATAGCAATGCAATCTTATGGTTTGACAGCATCTCATGGTTTGTTGAAGCTAGGGGTATCAATTCGGGTTAGCGTATTGGGTTCGTGTTGTGTCAAGATAGGAGTATTCGACTAAGTGGCTCAACCCGAACCCGACCCATTTAATAATCGTGTCATGATCTTTCAACCCTAACCTGATCTATTAATAAAGTGGGTTGACCTGACCTAATCCACTTGATATGCTTAATAAATGGGTTGTGTTGGGTTGACACGAATATAGCACAACCCATTTCAACTTACATAATATTAAATATAACATCCATATGAAAAAAAAAAAAAATATATATATATATTTTTTTTTACATCTTAAAAGTAGTGCATACGCTTCAAGTTTTTAACCCACATTCAAAATAATATAGTTCAACAAAAACATAACATCTATCTAGAACTAAGTTCTTTACACCCCAAAAGAAGTGCATACACTTCAACCCAAATTCAAAATAACATAGTTTAACAAAAATAAAATAACATAGTTCAACGAAAATTTAATATTCTCAAGGTTTGTAAAGTTTCAATTTCCAATTATACCTCTTGTAAGTTTTTGTATATAATTACTCACTTTTCTTTTTAAATTTAAAATATAGTTTGGATATAAAAGGTATTTGACAAATATAAAATAAAATGAATATTTATTTGTTATACGAGTTAAACGGGTTATGTTAAATGGGTCATTTTGAGTTGACACAAATAAATTGGCATGTCAAGCGTGTCTATTGTGTGTTAAGCGGGTTGACCTACATGTAACACGTTTCTTATTGTGTCTCTTTTGGGTTGACCCGTTTATGATCCAAACTGGCTTCAAATCTGATAATTTAGTGGGTGCTCCTTGGTGGGAAGGATTGGATTCTGCATTGGCATAGGTTAAGCTGATAGGCTCTTTATCTATGGAGGAAGAGAGATTGTAGATATATATAGAAAAAAAAAATAAAGCAGTGGATGTTCTATTTCCAATAGGCAATAGTTGAACATTTTGAAAAACCTCTTGATCGGGAATAGGAAGAAGCACCACTAATCAAGACAGATTTGAAGAAGGTCTGAATTAGTGCTCAATTAGTTGAAAGAATAGCAAAATATTAATTACAAAAGGAAGGGATAAATGGAGAATGTGTACCTAATATGGACTCTGAATTTTTTTTTTTTTCCTTTTTCTTTCAGTATAGTGGCAACTGTACAAGTATGAAGGAGTGGTTCAGTTAAATGAGGAGAGGAAGAGAACAAGGAGGGAAGAGAGAGAGAGAGAGCTTGGCGTTAGAAAGCTAGAGTTGTGAAGTTTTGAAAGCTTGAAAGACAAGAAGACAGTTAGAAAGCTAAAGTTCTAAAGTTTTGTAAGCAATATTAAATGCTACATTTTAGCTTTTAATATTATATAGATTTAAACATAATTCATCATAATATAATGATAGAGATGCTATCGCTTTTTACTCCCCAAAAAAAAGTATGGTATTACATTTAACTAATAAAATAACAAAGATACAACAATTTAATAAAACTGCTTTGCTACTGACATAACAAGTTTCATAACTTTTTTGACAACTTAATAAGATGGCAGATTATGATCTGCAATATATCATTTGACATCATGTTTTCTGCTACCTCAACAATAGTAAAATACTAAGATCTGTTCTATAAAATTGTCTGTGCCTTAATAAATAAACAAATAAGTTAACCAAAGAAAGGAGTATGTACCACGCTTGTGCTAGTATATTCCACTGATTTACTAAATTGTGAAATGTCATTTTCCATGATTCACATGTCTGCATAAAGGAGAGTTTGGACAAGATGAAGTGATCCACAGTCCCATTGCTGTTTTAAAAAAGGTCAAAATGTAAAAAGATGTTCGAGTTTCAGTCAGTTCCAAACTTATCTCTATAGTCTATAATATTAATTTTTTATTTTTGATCTTTGATGTTTAGGAATTTTCCAAAAAGTTATTCATTCTATCTTAATTTAAGTTAACCATAACTGAGGAAAAATGGTCTATTGGTGTACTTGATCGATGAACAATAAATTGCTTGATACAAGTCCGGTTTTTAATTGGCAAAAAAATATACCCATATGGCTTTGTCACATATGAGCTCTCCTATACCGAAAGTGTACGTTACCACTTTAATTTTCTTTATAATACACTATACAATTTCTGCTACAAAAGCAGATGCACAAAGATAAAAAAAAATATGTCCGGAACCAGAATACATTTATTGCCAATTTGACCTGCATATCTTAAATATTTCCGGTAGCTTAACAGGCCATATATGAGCTTTTATTTAGACTACTAGTGTTATACTAAGGCGGATAGGTATTTAATAATATATGTATGAACGTAATGGTTGTGTTTGTGTGGTTTTGAAAAGCAAGTGACCACGGTGCACCCTTGGCATATACTTATGAAGTGTGAGGGGTAATGACCAGGATTTAAGTTTCCAGGAGAGAATTTTACATATATATACATTTTTATTATTATTATTTTTTTTATGAAACACACACATGCACTTAGATTAAGTTATAATAGAATTTCTATCTTGTGAAAAAAGAAAAAAAGAAAAAAAAAAGCAAGTGGTGCCTCGTAAAAAAGGGAGATGAGAGAGTGCAATTAAAAAAGAGTGTCGAGGGTGTCTAAAGAAAAAGGTTTTGCAGTGTAAGTGCACTCATGTTTGAAGTCAGTGAAAATTTTAGGTGAGTCTACCTAAATTCATATAAACTTGACATGATTTTGTAATTGATTTTATTATATTGGATTTATTTGGAGTTTCTAACAAGGGTTTTCCACGTAAATTTTTGTGTTCTTGGGCGTGATTGATATTTTAGATCGGTAATTTTGGTTATAATAGTTTTTAGAGACTGATTAAAATTATTAGTTTTTTTTTTCTTCGAGAAGAGATTAAAATTGTTAGTTGATTATCTTAATTCACCCGAAATTGGATTGGACCCAACATTTTCAACCAAAGCCACAATTTTGCAAAACAAATTGAAATCTCATGTACTATTTTGTTTCTATCAATCAATCAATCCTCATCAACGCCTGAAAAAACCATTTTGTCCATGCAAAACTTACTCAATGTCATGTGCTATATGTCTTAATCCTCTTTTCTTTGTGGGTGTTTTTTTCCCTAATACCCTTTGTGTTACATGTTTTATTCTATCATTTTTGGTTCTTCAAAAGATGTAATTCAAATAATTTTTTTCCCAATAAGAACTACTACCATCAAATATGGTTGTTACCTCAAAAATCCTGGAAATATTGATCCAACAAATCTTCCAAAATGATTGGGAAATTGATCCTAACCATTTATCTTAAATTGAACTTTGGGATTATCTAAAAATAAATCAATAAAATTGAATGTTTAATTTTTACTAAAATTCATAGATCACCATGTTTATTATTTAATGGAGTTCTATACTTTATAGTATATTCTCATTACCGTATATTCATTTTGTTCTTTGACGTCAATGATGAGAAATTCCGGGAGATAATACTTCCACTGAATTACTTAGATGGAATGTCTCTATTTGAACTTAAAAAACTTGCAGTATTCAGGGGATTGCTGACTTGGATTGCTTTCAGGGGACTTGGTGATGATGGATGGATTGATGAGTGCTGCGTATGGGTGATGAGGGACTATGGTGTTTTTGAGATTTACACAGCTAATCCCATGGATGGCTTAGTTTTACTCGATGAATAAACCATAAGGCGATCATTTTTTCAAATGTTTATTGATAGGTCAGTTGTTGTATCGAGTGAAGCTGTTGGGAAGTTTTTGTACCTATGTTATTGCTGTGTTTTCTTTCCTTTTCTTTTTGTAGGCACGAAAGTTTTGCTTTTATGTAGAAGGACAAAATCAGTTTAGCAGTTATGTCTATTATTTATAAACCATTTTTTGGGTCTAGAACGTTGTGCTCATTCTAAACATGGAAATGTCATAGTGAAAAACTCGTCTGACCAACATAATCTTGGTTCATTGATTACAACATAATGATTATGGGCTTGGAATCAAGTTAGCAATTGAAATTTGATCCCCATGGAACAAAAGAAAATTTTCATTAACCCATGCTTGTTAATCTTAACAAAGAAAGTCGGAATTCCTAATGTTCAGAAGTCAACTCTAAGTCTCTTAACTAATTCAACCAATCAAATTTTATCATCCTCTTTTCTGGTAAGATTTTATCATGTTTTTCTATATCATAGTTAGATGTCATTGTCTTGAATTGGAACCGTGGAAGGTTGTTAAATTATAATGTCTACTGGGTTTAATATAATTTCCCCAAAAAAGTAAAGATCATTTGATGTTATTCTTTGCATTGGGCATTATGATGTTACGGTTTGCATTGGGTCTAAATACCTGCTTCCTCTAGAGTTCTTTGTGCTTTCTTCCATTGCTATTTCTTATATTTAATACTCTTCAAATTTGTTTGTCAGACAATTCTCTCATGCTTTAATATTAGTTCATATGTGTCTTTCTAAATTGAGTGAATGAATCAATTACAGTGAAAGCAGGGGACGGACTCGACGGAGCCACCCTTGGAAAATGGGGGGCAATGGCCCCCACCTAAAATTTGTTTTAAAAAATTATTACTATATATATATATATATAGGTATTAATTTTAGTAATTTTATTCTATAAAATTACATTTTGCTCCTCTTAACAATAATTTTAATTCTTTTTTCTATAATATTTTTATGAATAGTAAAGATAGCATATACTAATTGGTTTGCATCTGGGCTTAGTTATATCATTTTTTAACATAACAATAGCCACTAACCGCATCAACAATTTATAAAAACGATTGTAATTCTAGTATTTTCCTTATTTTAAAGGCTATAAAAAAATTTATAACTCTTTAAAACAAAATATAAGCCTAGAAAAATTTGCCCATCAACAAAAATTACTAATATCAACAAGAAAAAAAAAAATTAGGCCCAATCAACCAATTTTACCCAAAAGAAACAACCCAACTCTTTAAAAAATTTTAAACAAAATATTTTTTCCTTACCCAGCAGTGCGCATCAAAGACAACTCAAAATAATAAAATAAAAAAATCCAAAACAGCTAAACAGTAGAGGCGGAGGCTGAAGTTGCCGCATGCAGCCAACAACAAAGTTTCCTCCCAAATTCCAAATTCGGGCTCTGTTCCTGAGTGAAGGTCATAGAAGAGGAGTTAAGAGGATAATTCTTTAATGAGTTTTGAACTGTTAGTTATATCCTAAATTCTTTTCTTGTCTTTTCTGATAAGTATGTATTCTGATCATGGAATAAATAGTTTTTGTTTTTGGGTGCTAAATTATGGAATATATAGTTTAGATTGTTAGATTACTTGTACTTTGATTAGTGCCAACAAATATTAGGTTGTAGATTTTCTCTCTCAAACTGTTATGTTTATTTTATATTTACTTGATGTTTATGACTTGTATTAATCGGAATTTATTCATTTGTACTACTAAACTTCAAATTAATAATAAACTGCTAAGGATTCAACAAAGAGCATAATTTTCTTGTGGGTTCTTAATGGAAAGCACGGACACAAAATTTTGATTGCCGCATGTGTTCGACACATTCTGGACATGGGACATGTGTGCGACTTGGCTACACGTAGAAGCCGAAGCCAAGGCACTGGATGAAGCATCTATCTTTGCATGGGACGTAGGGGTCAGAGACGTCATCTTTGAAACGGACTCAAGCCTGGTCTCGCATGCTCGTGCCAACCCCATGGATGCTCAGACCTCTATCACCCACATCGTTGCTGGGACACGCCTTAGACTCCAGGATTTTCGGTCTTTTGAGTGCTCACATGTGAGTAGACATGCCATCAAACCAACGCATACTTTAGCCGCCTATGCTAAATATATTGATTTTTTTGTAACATGAATGGAGGAATGTCCTCCTTTCATTGAATCGCTTGTAGTTCATGACGCTTTGTCATTCTCTTCTTTTGAATAAAATTCACGTATTTCTCATAAAAAAGAAAAAGAAAAAAAAAGATACACTCTTTCCATAAAAAAAAAAATATATATATATATAATAATAATAATAATTATAATAAAAGAAGGACAAAGTTAGGCTACAACCAAGTTTTGTAGCCAAACTTTATTATAAAAAAAAAAATAGGGACAATTAAAAAATACTATCAATTTAGAACAACAATCCCTGCCTCTATGTGAAATTGAATGAATTGAACTGTATGCAAATTGAACTGACAAAGTTAATTGAATATTCTCAATTAGATGACTGTTAGGCATTTTTATGAACAATTTAAATTACTTATCTGAAGAGAAATGTTCCTATTATCAAATCCAAGCGTCATCAATTTAATGTCTAAACAACACTTTAACAAAATATTGGTTAAAGGAAAATAATGGTCCAGTTGGGTTCAACACATATAGTGCCATGTTGGGCTGCTATAAGCTTTAGCAAAAGGCCATTGGGTTCTTTCCTTGCCTGGAACGGGCACACCAATAAGCTTATAAGCTTGGATATGCAAGCATAGTATTTATAAATTATTTTTTGTACAAAACACGATTTAAGCTCTATGTCTCATTAACATAGTCACCACTCAACTTATAAATACCAAAGGTAGCATCCTAATATTGGTCACTAGTAAACTATTCAGTTCCCCCCCCCCCCCCCCCCCCCCACCCCAAACAAAAAAAACCACTAATCAGTTTGGTCCATTGTAGCCTAATTTGTACCTACACAGATATGAGTGTTAGTGTTGGCCATTGAGTTGACAAAAAGATAAAGTGGTAAGAGCTGCTTTCAAATCAGAAAAGAATGGAACAGAGAAGCAAGGGGGAAAAGCATATAGGTTCAATAGGGCTTCAATTGGAATGATCCTAGCTATTAATTGTTCGTTATCATCTTAGGATATTTCATTTTCTTACTTGGAAAATCTCAATTGTCTTATGGATTAGGCTTGAAAAAGTACGTAGATATCATTCATGGATACACTTGCCTTTTTTGTGTGTTTAATCATGAAATGCTTTTTTCAAAAGATTATTATATAGCTGAGATAGGCCAACCCCACCATATGGCAGGTTATCATTTCAATGTTTTATTTTAATCATTTGCCAGGTAAATTTTTTTATTTTTTCTGTTTAGAGATCCTTGGATTTGTTATCCAATTTACCTAAAAGTTAATCTTAACTCAGCGCAATAGAGAAAGGTTTGAAATTACAAATCATGCTTTGATCATCATAATTCTTTTTTGATAATTCGATAGTTACAATAAGGGACGAGGATTTGAAGCTTAAATATCTCAATTTAAAACACTAGGAGATTTGAGATATCCAACTCTTGACTTGATCATCACATTTTGTTAGTTTACAAATTTAGTTACTGATATAATGCTTCTGCTTTAAGTTGTTCACATTTGGCAGAAATTGGTGCTTCAATGTGCATTCATTTGAACCCATTCTTGAGAATCATTCATTCTTGCTCATGTGATTGCTCTCCCATGTTTAACCAGAAATTTCATGGATGGTTGACAATTATATGGCATCGAAATGCAAAACAAAATCCTTGGGGTAAAAAAAGGATTGTATTTTTGATGTCTCTATTGTGGATGTAATACCTTGTGAGAAGTCAATTCATGAGTTATTAATTTAACAGTTAAGGACACCATGTAATCCAAAATTTTAGACCAATGAAATTTGGTCCAATTATGTTATAATAACCACTAACTCCTGTCATTTCATGCGAATCATCACTTATAAGTATAAATCCAATAGTACCCTTGTGCATGATAGGATTCAATGGATTATGATTTTTTTGGGTTCCTTTAGACATATGCACAATTTGAACCCATAAAGCTCAGCCAAAACCAGATATTAGCTCTTCAGCAACGGACATCACCGGCAGCTATTACCAAATGGTCTTCAACCATTTTGGTAATTAGAGATACTAAAGGGAAAGCTTGATGGTGATGGCTTTGTTGTACTTGAGGTTTGGCTTCAGTTTCTTTTGATGGTAACTATGGAAATTACTGAAGACAAGCGAATGCCCCTCAACAAGCATGAGCCCTCATCTCCTTCAGTAAAGAGTAATCTACCAGCATGAGTGAATTTTGATCGAGAACCTGTCTCATTCTCCTGGTTTGACCATGGTATACCTATAAAAAAAAGATTCAATATCTATTACCCAATTTTACAAGAGATTTAAGTGTTGTAAGAGAGAAAATGCATATATCTAATATATTATCAATAAACACAAATCAATACTTATCTCATATAAGTGGCATATTTTTATTTATGAAAATTACACGGATATGTGTAAATCAAAAGGTTTAAGAGTTAAATTTTGTTTCTAGTGCAAAATGTTCTTGTTCCACGATATAAAAATCTATCACTAAAAATAATGCAAAGATAGCATATACACATGGTAGATTATGAATCTTTCTAGGGTTTTAAAAGTCACTTTCTCTCAACTTAATTCCCATCTTTTAAGATTATATAGATGAATTGAAAAGGTTGAGCCTTGCCCCAAATGGCACTTCCTATTCTCATAAGGGTGGATTGATGGAGAGACCATATGTTCAAAATTAGAGGTGTCTACGAGTTGGATCAAGTCAGGTTTGTGTTCAACCCGCACTCGACTTGATTAGATTGAGTGGAGGAAAACTTAACCCGCTATTCACCAATAAGGATTGGTGGATCGGGAACTTCATGGGTAGTGGGCGGTTTAGTCGATGCCTGCTAATGACGGAGAGAGGCAGAGAAGTGATTAAAATAGCAAAGATTTAGTGGAGATCTCACCAAATCTGATAAGATCTTGCTAGATTTGGCGAAGATCTCACCAAATTTAGTAAGATCTCGCTAGATCTATTGGAGATCTAGCTAGATCTGGCGAAGATCTGATCAAATTTGGTTGATCTCTACCAGATTTGACTATTTTTCGTTGAATCAAGTAAGTTGGATTTTAGTGGAGGAGAACCACCACTTGATTCACCTGTTTTGATGGCGAACACTCATTGTCAACCACCAGAATTGTTAGATTAGTTGTGAGTGGAGTGGATCTATGGACAACCGTATTCAAAACCCACTAGTGTGTGCGTGCCTTTGTTAAAATTGGAAAAAAAGAAAAGATGTTAAATGTCTAAAAATACCTTCAAAAGATTCTAGTAATTTACTGATCCGATCACATCAACATGTATTAGCTACATAAGTACTTTCTCTTTCTTGTTCTTCCATGTCTCTTGAAGATTCTGCTACTTCTTTTGACCCCCCTTGTCCTCCTCTTCTGCTACTTCTAACTATAAGTGTTTCTTATCTAAAAAATCATTGAGATTATAATCATACAATTCCAAGTTTTGGTAGTTGAAGCCTTCAAATGCACATGATCAAAAGAGACTTTTGTTGGATCTATAGGAGGATGATATAGTTTTTAAGGAAACCAATTCTACAAAGGCACCAAAAAAAATAAAAAAATAAAAAAATCTCGGAAAATACAGCGTAGAATCTGAAATTTTTTGGAAGTAAATATAATTGGCGTATGCATGCATTACATATGACAAGAACAAATGTCATATTATTATTGGTAGTTGGAGCCCAAGGCTATAAATATGTTAGGAGGCCAAACTTAGTCCTTATGCGTGTGAGTTTAAATGTTTTTTTTTTTAATTTAAATTTTTATATTTTTAAATACAACGTTTTAAAGTCATAACTCATAATCGCAAATAATTATAGTTAAACATAAAATGTATCCTTTTGTGGAACTGTAATTTGAATTTACATGATGTTTTTTTACTTGTTTTATTGATAAAGTACTCTTTTGTCTCAATCAAGTAATATGATTACTTTTGGAAGTATGGAAAAGTGGATACTATGGGCTCTCTCTCTCTCTCTTCCTCTCTCTCTCTATATATATATGTATGTATGTATTTATATACACACACACAAAGAGGGGAAATAATGTAATATTGAAGTAATTATATTCATGAAGGGAAAAAAAAATCTAGTTCAAAAGCGTGGATAAAAATGAGAAACAAACTTGATTGTAGTCTAATAATAGAATTTCACTCAAAATTGTTTTATTGGAGGTGAATTTTAACAAATCTACCATTGGATTATATTTTCTTCTTATATTCTTCATCCTTGAAAAATTCTAGAAGATTAAAGTTCAATAGCTATGTCATCAATCAAATGTTTAAATTTTAAGACATTGTAGCTTAAAATTATTTGTAAAAAACAAGTTTATAAATTGAATGATAAATAAATCCGATTGACATAAAACATGATATGTGTGTTAAGAATATAAAGAAAATTCATTCCAACTATTAGATTAAATATATATATATATGTGCGTGTGTGTGTGTGCGTGTGTGTGCGTGTGTAGTAATGTTAAAATTTTTAATGGATGTCGTAATCTTAGGTTACAACAAAGTTTGTAGCCAAATTTTGTCCCAAAATATTTACTAGGTAAGTAAGATTTTTAAGATCAGCTTAGTAGGCTCAGCCTTCCGTTTTCTTAATAGTTTTTTTTTTTTTCCTAAGTCATATATTTAATAGGAGTTCATAAATGTGACAAGTTTGGATGCTTACAACAAAAATATTTTCTTTATTGTCTCAATCTTAACAAAAAAGAAAAAGAAAAAAGGAGGATGTTGAAATTTTAGAATATTTGTGCATACCATTTTCCATTATTCTATTCAATATCTATTAAGAAAATTGAATTTGATTATGAACATTGGTGCTAAAGATAAGTTTTTTGAAGAAAAGAAAAAAATTGATAATGTAGACACCTAGGGTTGTGACTCTGAGTGATTGACTCAATATATTAGAATTAATGATTAAGTAAATAATTTTTTAAAAAACAAAAAAAAAATAAATAAATGATTAAATTCACTATTTCCTGTCAATATAAATTTTTGGGATAATTAGTAATTTATCATAAAACCAGAGCAAAAAGTCTTGAATTCGATTTTGTCTCCACTTGACCTTCTATTTGAAATGTTAAAAATTACAAGTGTTTAAATTCATTACTTAAACTTTTTTGACAATCAATAATTTATTACAATCTACTTGTGTATGACTTTTGGGATAATTAATAATTTATTACAATCCATTTGTGTTTAAGTCAGGTAAATGTGTAATAGTGGCTAATGAATAATGGATTTCGGAAGAAGAGTAATGCTATAGCCACAAACAATTTTATAACATTTTTACAAAATGTAGATGTAATCAATCTCTTATTGGTTTTCATTTAGGCCCATATTAATATTACTTTTTCATTTACCATTAATCACTTACCACATCAGTAATTTGTAAAAATTTTTGTAAAATAATTTGTATCTCTAGCATTACCCTTCTTCGGAATAAATAACAAAGATTAACTTATATTACTACATTTATTTTTACCATCAATCTCCTTATATGTTGGCACCCACACTACATTCTATCAACAATCAAACTTTCTTAAAAAAAAAAAAAAAAAAAAAAAAAAAAAAAAAAAATTCCCCATCACTTTATATTATCGATTCTTTTAGAAATAATTTAACAATTCACAATAATCTAATAAGTTCAAAACAAATAATATGAATGTTTCACATATGATCTCGAAGCATTTATATAAATTTATTTTAATAAAATATAGATATTATTGGTACTTGGATTGAGATTTGGAATACCATAATATTATATTAGAATCTAATTCAATTTTTATTATCCCTTTACTAATAAAATGTGGATCTCTCTCCAAGATTTTTACTTATTTTGTGTTGGATTGCGGACACCTACTGGAGCAACCGTAGATGATGCATGCTTGTCATGTGTCCGGTAGTAGAATATTCCCAATATATATATTCTTCTTTTATGTAAAATGTATCTACTTATTTAACTATTTGTTCATGTTGTTTTTTATTTATAATTTTTTTTTTTTACCTAATTGAATTTTATTCTGTTTTTAAATTATATCATCTAGTATATTTAGTAATGTACATTTTATTAGTGACACATGCATTCAATAATTTAAGAGAAATGATATGTCCGTAATATTTTCACAACAAATTCTAAATAACAGGTTGTTACTGGTTGTTATTGTTAAGGCAAAAAAGTAATCTTATTGTTAGGTTCAAATTTAAACCAATAACAGCTAATCACCTAAGATTTGTTGTGAAAATATTGTAAAAATATTGTGGACGTAGCACTTCTCTTTAAATAGACTACAAAGAGATAATATATATATATATATATATATATATATAATATTGATTAATTAATACAAAGAATGGAGAATAGGAGGATTGACTCACTTGGAACCTTTTTTTTTAATAAAATTAAATATAAAAAAAGGCCAAAATTACCATATCTGTGACTAATTTTTATTTTTATTTTTTATATTAAACGACAAGTAGCATACCAAGGTCTCTTAGGTCTTGATTTTCTGCGACGTCTAACGACAAAATTATTATTGTTGTAACCAAATTTCTTTCACTGTGTTTTTTTTTTTTTTGGGGGGGGGGGGGGGGGTAAACCCGAATGTGCTATTGAATCTTATGTGGTAATTGGGTTTAAGTATGCTCGTTTAGGTCAAATACGTATGATTTGGATCTGAAGAAAAGACTAAAGAGAGACAAAGTTTCCAATTTAATTGAGGATGAAAAAAAAAGGTAATTGAATGTGATTTTCTGTAGGGATTATCTTGTCCCAATTTATTTAAGTTTTTGAAAAATTTTCTTTCTATAAGGTTTTTTGTTTTTTGTTTTTGTTTTTGTTTTTGTTTTTGTTTTTGTGTTGTATATAAGAGGTTAGAATTCTTTGTATGATGCTTGCTCTTTTTTACTAGAATTAATGCAAGTGAATTGTTCTATTCTTTTGGTAGCCTGCAAATCATCCCTATATCCCTTTATTTGATCACAATCTAAGAAGCACAAACACTTCATATGGGGCGCCGGATCCATATTAGACATGGGATACGTCTGGGAAATTTTTGCATGCATGTTCAATCCTTTCCTTTTTTCTTTTTTTGAAAAATTGTGGGACAAGACTATGACATAGGAGGGACACTTCTCTTTGTCCTCCTTGACCCACTAGGTAAAGCAGGGGTGAGTTCAAACTCCTTTGTGAAGTAAGGATGGAAGTTATAATTCATGATATTTAATAATTGGAACTATTCCTTTATAATTTTTAGTTATTTGCTTTTCCATTGTTTTCGTAGCCTGCATTGAATAATCTATATATACAAATTTTAGTGTTTTCTCTATTCACTTAAAAAATTTTATTTTAACAATAATGAATAAAAAAATATTGTGATATAGATTTTGAAAGGTTATAAATTCAAAATTTCATAGAAGAAGTTATCTACCAAATGTTTTGAACTTAAACCTTACTTAAGAATTTTAATTTTAAAGTTCCAACATAGAAGGGGATGTAGCTCAAATAGTAGAGCAGCAAACACCTTACTTGAAGATACGATGATTGACACCTTTCATCTCCATTAATTTTTCCCTTTATTTATTTATTTTATTTTAGTTTTTGTAATAAAAAATTTTCTAATATTTGTTAACTGAATATTTGCTAAATATTTATTAGTTATCTACTTTTTATTTTATTTTTTGGTAGCCCAAATTGGATATTTACAAAATATATATTAAAGGAAATGTATCTCAAATGTAGAGTAGTGAACATGCTATTTAAAGGTATGAGGTTCAATACCTTGCATCTCAATTCAAAATTTTTTTTTTTCAGTTTTTTTCTTAAAAAAATGGCATATCTTGATTAGTTGGACATTTTCTAAATATCTTTTTTATTTTTTTTATTTGTCACCAAAATTGACCAGTACAGGTAAAATTTAATGAGTTTTCTCTATAGTCTATACAATAGCAAACTTGCAGTTTGAAGGTACAAGAATTGATACTTTGCATCTCCATTGATTTTATTTTTTCCCTTCATTGATTTCTCAATTAGTCCCATTATTTTCACTGGAAGACAAACTGATCTATTTGTATGCTTCACAAATGGTTGAGTTTTTTATTTTTATTTTAGACTACCATAGTGTCGTATGCCTTCAACAAACCCAATCCTCCTATGCTTAGAACAACCATATTTGTTTTTATAACAATAGCAGGAGCACTGTCATATTCATTTCCAAATAACACAAAATAGGGCAAAATTACCCTCTCATCCAATAAAAAATTTTAAACCACTTCTACTACTACGTCCAAAATTATTCCCTCTTCCTCGCTTCATCATTCTCTGTCTTCTCTTTTTAGATTATTCTAATATGGTGTAGTGTAAAATAGAGAATGGGATGTAAAGTGGATTTTTAAAGTTTTAATGTAAATAAAATACTAAATTTTTGGTGATGCAAATGCAAAATGCTTCTTCTTCACTTTTTTTCTTTTTTTGTTGCATTGTAGGAATGTAGCTACCGTCTTGCAAGTAATTAATTATAAATACGAAGTGTATGATATATAGATGTATGTATTTATGCAGATTCTTATTTGAAAAGAACATTTGTAGATTGTCTATATAAATTGCATTAAAAACATCCACTTCATTTGAAGCTTAAAACTAATTTTTATGACATAAACATCAAACAAGCATTCCTTTGGTTTTTGAAAAACCAAGCCTTAGAGATCCAATATTTTCATAATATTATTTGGTATGTTACAAACCATCAACATCAATTTTTTTTGAGATCACAGAGAGCTACAAATTCTCCAATTGCTTATGTCGAAGTGAATTCAAAATATAGATGGTATGGTTGTATTATTTACATCTTTTATATTTAAATTGGAAGTTTATTGAACTCATATGATGTCCTACACAAAATGAAGTTGAGATTTATAAAAGCACTATGTATGTATATGGCAAAAAGCATAGCTTTAGACAATGAGAAAATGCAAAAATATTATGGGAAGTGTTGAACACTATGTACCTGTTTATTCGCACATACAACAAAGCAAGTTTGAGAAAACTATATCCTAGTAACTTTGTATGAATTTCAAAAGTTGACTCACTATATAATAATAATATAATTGTATATGATATAAAAACGATATATTATACCATTCAATAATGTACATAAAATAAGTTGTTACCAATTAAGACATTAAGGAAAATTGAAAATTGAAAATTTAAAATAAAAATTTAAAACTATAAATAAGGACAAACATTTCATTTTTAGCTATAACTATTTGTAGTTACAACTTTAAAATGTCATAAGTTTTATTAAAAAAAAGAAAAAAGAAAACGCTATGAATACACGCGCATGGTGCATGTGACTAGGCTAGTAAACACTACCATTATCTTTACTTCCAAAAAATTCCAGATTTATGCTGGATTTTCTGGGATTTAGATTTTTGGTGCTTTTATGGAATTCTAATTTTTTTTTTGAAAATATATCTTCCTATAAATATCCTATAAAAGTTTCATTGGATAATATGGATTGGAAGAGGCTACAACTAGCAAACCTTGAAATTGTATTATGATAGCCTTAGTGATTTTTGAGATGAGAAACACAATTATAGTTAGTAGATGCAAAGGAGGAGTAAGAGGAGGGCTAGGCGAAGGAGCAAAATATTCAAGGGGCAAAGAAGACAACAAGAAGAAAATACCTATGAAGTTAATGCGTGTTGATGTGATTGGATCAATGAATTACCAAAATCATTTGAAGTTGAGGTATATCTAAACAATAAACATTTCAAGTCATCTATTTTTTTTCTCTCTATTGTTAACACACACACCCTGGTGGGTTCTGAACTGATGGCCTCACCATCTACCCAAACTTGTGAGAGGAAGTGCCATTTGAGCCAAAACTCCTTGGCCCTTTCAAGTCATTAATTAATATAAATATGCAAAAGAGGAAGTTGAACCTTAAATCCCTAAAATGGTTAATGATCTGACATGTGGTTATGCTATCTTTTCATTATTTCTAAATGATTGTGTTTTGCATTGTAAACCTTCTAATTCACTATACAGAAACTACTCTTCTTCTCCCACTTTTTTTTTCTTCTCTCAAGTTTGTGCCTTCCTTGTTTATCTTTCCTCATCTCCATTCTTCCATCTTCTTTAACAAAGTTTTTGAACGATGCAAAATAAAAAGAAAGATGGAGTGGGTGAAACGTGAAAGCATCCCATGCCATACAATTTGGACCATATATAGTAGCCTTGCAACACTATATAGAATTTACATGTACATAGGCTTGTATATTTATACACATCCATGTAATTATTATTCAAAAACTTTTTCTTGCACTTCTTTTTTTTTCTCCTTTTGGATTATCTTTTCAAACTTCAATTTTATTCCAAAATTAGTATACATAACATAATTGATTAGTTGGCTTTAGTTGGACAAATTTATAGCTCTCTATCACTGATACATACGTGAATCCTATCTTTTTTAATTAGTATGAATATCGTTAGTTGAATTTTAAGTTGTCTCCATAGATTAAAGTGTACGGATTGTTGAGTTTGTTGTGTAGGGCGAAGAAGAGGAGAAAATGGAAAAACATCATTCAATGTTAAAACTAAAAAAAGAAAAAGAAAAAAAAAAGTAAAAAAGTAAAAATTTTATTTTAATTTGGAAAAGTTACACTTTGCACCCTAAACTATTCGAATGCACACTTTGCAGTTTGCAACCTAAACTATCACACTTATAACACTTTTCATCTGTTTGTTACTTTTGCTGTTATATTTAATAGAATGCTACTGCACATAACAAGCACATGCATCTTGCTTAAGTGTATCAGTCTTAAAAGACTAAAACACCCTAATTCAAATTCAATTAAGACAAAATCAATTTTTTTCACATCTCTCTCCCCCTCTCTCGTCCTTGCAGCCTCTTCCCCAAATCTAGATTTTTATAAATCCTAAATCCCCTAATCGAAAATTGCTTTTGCTTGCAACAAATTTCATGCAGCAATCTGTTCACATATCTGAGAAATCTTGTCTTGTTGAAACAAAGAAGGACATGTTAGTTGATGAAGAGTTTCTAGCTGTACGCTTGACTTCTGGAAAAGATGATGGTTGCCCAAACAGAAGACTAGCTGATTTTGTCTTGCATGATGAAACTGGTGTCCTGCAACTCCTTGAGATGTTGGAATTTGATGACATGTTTATCTCTGGTCTTATATTGCCTCTTGAAGAAAGTTTAGACAAAGAGAAGGAAAAGTAATCAGATGTGAGGGCTTTGGACAGTTAGAATCTTGGGACATCTCTAGCTATGAAGATGGTTCTCCAGTGATATGGCTTTCTATTGATATTGCTGAATATCATTGCCTTAGACCTGCCAGTAGCTACAAGAAATTTTATGATCATTTCTTTGAAAAGGCCCATGCTTGTGTAGAAGTCTATAAAAGGTTGTCAAGATCTTCTAGAGGTAACCCTGACTATACTCTGGATGAATTGCTTGCTAGAGTTGTTTGTTTAATGAGTGGAAACAAGCACTTTTTCACCCAAATATTTTGAAAATCTAAAAAGGATTTGAAAAAAAATTGGGTTTTGTTTTAATTGATTTTGATGTAGGATGTTTTAGTATTTTAAATTTGTTCCACCCAAGCAAGATGCATGTGCAGTAACATTCTGTTAAATATAACAACAAAAGTAACATCGGGTGCAAAGAATGATAGTTTAGGGTGCAAAGTGTGTTTTTGAATAGTTTAAGGTCCAAAGTGTAGCTTAGTGCAAAATTTAAGGTGATAAAATGTAATTTCTGCTTTTAATTTATTTATCTTGTTATTGATGTGACTCTAATCAATTCATTGTCATAGTTTGTAAACATGTAAAATTGTTAGTAGCTATAACTCTTTCTGGACATTAACCTGTGGAATTAATAAACAGGTTCGAATAAACGAGAGGAAACTTATCCACCTTTTTGATAGCTTCATTTTCTAGATCATAGAGTCGTTCGCAGAAGAAAATGTGCTCAAAGATAGTAGGGCTGTCTAAAGATGGGGATGTATTTCTACTTCCTAAGTTCAAAATTTCGTTGTATTGCTGTAACATGTATTTTCAACTCTTATTCACTATAAGGAAAATATTGGGTAAGAAAAAAGCAGTTCGTACACATTGGAAAAAATTAGTTTTGATTTCTCAGAACTCTTCACACCACAAAAAATCACGGTGTTCTAAACAGACCATCATTTGTGTAAAATTGGATGCTCTCTTGGTGGATTCCTGCTTAAGGGGAACATGTGAGTGGAATCTTCAACTTCAGGTTGAACATGTGATTTTACCTATAGCTAGCTTCTCAATATGTGATTGCATGTTATTGCAAACTAAGCATGAAATCGCATATTCTCATCTTCAAGTTTCTTTTCATCATGTGCATTTGAAGAGGCTTCAACTACCAAGCCTTTAAACTGTATGGTTATGCCTTTAATGATTTTTTAGATGAGAAACACATTTACAGTTTGTAGAGGAAGATGAGGAGGAAAAGAAGAACAACAAGAAATAAATACTTATCAAGCTAATAATAAATATTAATGTAATCAAATCAATGAATTACCAGAATGTACATCCAGATTTTCTATTCATGGTTATAGTATGGCATAAGTCCTCATCTGTTATCTAATCAACATTCTTCAAAGGATTCTCTAGCGACGAGGAATGAGGTAATTCAAATTGGTATTTAGTAAATATAGATATTGCATACTATGTAGTAATGGTTTGAGTTGTAGAATTATTATCTTGCATATTTTACATATACATATATATATATATGTGTGTGTGTGTGTGTGAGAGAGAGAGAGGGACAAATGTAAGAGTTTTTTGAGATATTACACTTTCAATTGTTTAATCCTAAACTGTAATTTACACTTTCACATATTTTTCTCTCTAATAAATTTGCTATTTAACTAATTTGTAAAAACAATATTAACTATTGCACAATCTTCTATGTATGCATTTTGTTCTTCAATTTCAATGCTTTTAGTTGTTTCTGAATTTTTTTTTCAAAAACTGTGTTTTTCCTCAAATTTAGTAAGCCTCTGCTAGTTTTGATTGATCCATTCTATTTTTCGATCAATCAAAATTTTTTAAAATATGTTTTAGAGAGCCTCTGTATGTTTCGATCGATCGAAACTGATTTTCGATCAATCCAAATTTTTAAAATTGTTTTATCAAGTCTCTGTTTGTTTCGATCGATCGAAGCTATTTTTCAATCAATCGAAACTCGTGAATCAGGTTTTTTTAAAAAACTCAGATTGGACTATTTCAAACCTACTTTTTCAAATTTTCCTCTCTCTCTCCGACTTGGCAAGGCTCCACTGAGGATTTTTTGTCGTTTTCGACCAAACTTTTTGCAAGATTTTTCTCTCCTAAGGCTGGTAAGACCTTTATACCCTTCCTTTTGCATTTATTTTCATGTTTTCATGCATAAACTCATGCATTTTAGTAGGATTTTCAGAACTTTTCAAAATTGGGATTTTTGTTGAATCAACCTCTTTTTCTAAAATTGATCATTGGGTTTTGTTCCTATATTGTTATATTCATGATATATGTTGGTTAATTTGATCAATTTGGGGCTTTGTGAAAAATTGAAAATTCTAGGGCTTGTAATTGACCCGAATTGGGGATTTTGGTCAAATTTGGCTAAATTGATGAAATTGGCTTGTTCATTTGATGTAATTGATCATTATTTTTTGAAATCTATCTTGTATGATGATCAATTAGTCAATATCTTTCAAATTGATCAAGTGGTTTTTCAAAATTTTGGGGTTTTTGTGTTAAAAACTCTATGCTCAAGCCAATTTTGTGAATTTGAACTTATTTGAACTTAATTGCACTCCATTAGGACATGCATCGTGCCATTTAAATTGTTCATGCATCATATAGTTTTTGTTCTATATTTTTTTTCATGTGCTAACTTGCAATCTGCCCTTGGTATTTTTTTTGTGTTTTTGTTCCTTTGCTTTGTGTTTTGGTCCTTATCCTAGCACCATGCCTAGGAAAACTAGAGCCCATAGGACCCCTTCCACTTCCTCTGAGTCTCCCTCCAGGAGTGAGGTGTTTAGGAATGATAGAAGCAGAGAGGCCTTTGAGACTTTGAACTGTAAGCGTAAGATTTGGGTTGAGCGTGCTGTGATTTTAGATGAGATTGATCTGGCCATTAGGGCTAACTTTGAGTCTAGAGGTTGGTTGCCTTTCTTAGAGATAGATCATCCACCCCCGATCGCCCTGATTAGAGAGTTCTTCTCGAACCTCTCTTGCCACATCTATGATTCCAACATCCTTGTTAGGAGTTGGATACGAGGTGTTGAGTTCACAATTACCACTCGGGTAGTGGCTAAGGCTCTTGGGGTTCTGGTTGTTTGAGAGCCTGACTATCCCTATGATGAGTGTTCTCCCTTAGATGTTGTCATGTCATACATCACTGGGTCGTCTATCCAGTGGGGTTCTGATTCTTGGATCACGTCCGCTGAGCTTACCAAGACTGCCTATCTTTTCTTTAGGATAGCGTGTCATTCGTTGTGGCCTATTTCTCATCTCCACACCATCCCTCTAGAGCGATATGTGTTTTTGTATGCATTTGTTTCTGGTGCATCTATCAGTTTCCCACATCTATTCCTTCGTTCTTTGAACGAGGTTCATAGGAGTTCTATCATAGGGCATGCGCTTATCCATCCTATTTTTATTCATAGGATTCTACTATTTTTGGGTCTAGATGGTTTCCCTTCTGGTGAGTCTGTTCATGTCGTTGCTCCCATAGGTGCCACCTTCCTTAGACAGAGGGCTGCTCACTTGAGAGTTGCTCCTTCGCGTCCTAGAGGAGCGTCATCTGGTGCTGTTCCCCCTCCTCCCTCTTCTACAGGTGCTGATGCTGCTGAGACGTCTGGTGCTGCTGTTGATGCTGATGCTGATGTTCCTCTACTGACTACTTCGGATGATTCAGACATTCAACGTACGTTGGATCATGTCTTGACCGTTCAGGTGGCTCATGGACAGATTTTGGTGGACGTGCTCGATGAGATCCGTGCCTTGCGTGCAGAGTTGGCATAGTTTAGACGCTCTTCCACACTACCTCCCTTTTGATGATGGATTTTGTTTGCCTTTTGGCATTCCGTCACAAAAAGGGGGAGTACATTGTAGAGTTTTTGTTTTCAAGGGGAGAGTATTTTGTTGAATGGAGCTTGTGGAGTTTAGATTGTATCTAGGGGCTTCACATTGTATTTTAGCTTTTTAGCTCTTGCCATGTTTTTGATGGGATATTCATGTTAGGGGGAGTTTTTTTTTTACCTTATATGTTTCTTGTTTTCAACTATTTATTGATTTATATTTATGAGTTTTTCATTGATATATGTATTTATTATGTGTTGTTTGAAATCAAGAATTTACTTTATTTACTTGTATTTTTTCCACACATGCGGTTATGCATTTTGTTTAGTGTTTCAGGAAATATACAGGTTGATTCAATTGAGCTACTGTCTACACTTGCAACTAATGGATAGTTGTCAAGATTGAATTTGTTTTATGAGCATTATTTGTGTAAAGGGCTCTTATTTTGTAAACTTTGAACTTCTAGTTGTGTTTTGTCACAGATTGTCAAAGGGGGAGTTTGTTAGGTTCTAAAGATTTAGCTATTTATGTATTTAGAACTCTAATGTGTATTGTTGGTAAACCATGATCAAAACAATATGTTTAGAAGTGTTTTAGTCTTGCTCAAAGTTGTACATTTTATGTAAAGTTGGATTCAAGCTAATTTAGAAAGTATTATGCATTTCGGCCTGGCTCAATCGATCGAAGCTTAGGCTTGATCGATCGAATCTCGGGCAAAATGTTTTTTTTTGCAGATTTCCAACTCAGCCCTAGTTGTTTAAAACATTTTAGGGTTTTCTAATTTGTCCTAAGTATAAAAGGTAAACCCTAGCCGCGTTTTAGTGTTGCTCATATTGCTGTTTGTGTAAATCTCTTGTGAGATCTAGAGGAACTTTCCTTTACACAAAATTAGGGTTTTCAAGGAGAAGATATTATCTACACCTTAATGATCAACTCAGTTACTGCCATTGAAGCTTAAAGAAAACACAAGCGGGTGTGCTAGTATCTGGTGGTGAATCTAAGAAAGAAGGAGTTCGTGGATTCGGAGTTTGCACGTGGTTGTGTCAGTAAGTTCTACTGGTTGGTAGCAATAAGAAGTCGAGCGTGGGGGCTTGTAAGTCTTATTGTATGAACTTCGATTCTTTGAAGATAGTGGATTCAAGTTTACCTTGAGGATAGTTAGGTCAAATCCTCCCCAAGTTTTTACTGGTTTGGTTTTATGGGTGATCATATCTTGTGTTATTTATCTTTTCGCTGCTTTGCATGATATGATCTTTGTGATTGTGATAACCTAGATTTGTTAAATTAGACTAAGTAATCTCTTGGCAAATTACCTAGGTTAAATCAATTGAGTTTTAAGGGGTCTAAAAACCATCACATACCTTGTATTCAACTTGTCGTAAGCTTAATGAAAGTTTTGTTTGTGTGTGAGTGTTTCAGGTTACAGGTATAAACGTGCAAGTGCTTCACAGTTTCTAGATTAGGTGTGAGTGAGTTTTGCCACTGTTCCCAAACTCACGTTTAAGTCTAGAGTTTGTTTTAGGGGTTTTGTCACGGAATAGCCAAAGGGGGAGATTGTAAAGTTGTGATTTACAAATATGAATTTTGTTGGCTTTTATTTTGTACCAAATTTGATTGTAATTATACTCAATCTCTTGTACTCTGTATTTATTGTGGGATTTAATTGTAAGGGTTGTGTGTTAGAGAGAGAGAAAGTATGAAGACTCAAGCAATTGAAGCCAGAAGATTTCTCGAGGGTAGCTCGCGACTAAGCATCCCGTGAAGTAAAGCATGTGCCTTGCATATGACTAGAATGCGAAGAGTCAGTACAGATGGAGACAGCTGTGTTTCGCGAGTATCTCACAGGTAAGGCCTTCCTGCGAGACACCTGTGAAACATTCTTTTCTGCTAGACTATACTATCTGATACACACTTTCTGTACCCACACTATATATACCCATATTACCCACAAATGATAAGGAGTGCTTCTGAGAGAAAACCCTAGCCAAACACCTTGAGAGTTAGAGATTGTTATACCGACAATCCTCTACACTATAGCTTGTGGATTTTCCTCAACTCCTACCTCTTCATTTCATATCATTGCGAGGTTGATAGCTCCAACACTTACCACACTTTTTCATAGTGTCAAGTGAGGTTTTGGTGTTGCTAGGAAGCATCGGAAGAACCCAAGGATGGTAGATGCAACATGGAGCTTGTTGCGGGATCCGGAGAGCTAGACAAGACATGGTTCCGAGAAGTCTTGTTGGAGTAGGAGCTTGGAGGGCTTAGGTACAGCGGGTAGATTAGGCTTAGAGGGTCTCTTGCTAACCCATGTATCCCAACTAATTTTCTAGTGGATCGATTACCGCTTGGAGGGTGGCGGAGAGGTTTTTTGCCCAGTTCTTCGATTTCCTCTTCGATAACACATCGGCGTGTTATCTTGTGTTTGCTTCTTTCTTCCCTACTCTTTTACATTCCATTTTACTATTGTGTTGCTTTGATTATGGATTAGAGTAATTTGTTTGTTTATCCGCTCACATTTACACTATTCCGCACTTAATATTAAGTTAGTGTAAAATCAATCGAGCCATAACTTTAATTTGGGGGTCTAAACAGCTCGTGTTTTCAACACATTTTCGAGCTTTCAGGCACTAATCCCAACACCCACATCATAACTATCTCCCCAAGCGACCAGGGTTTTAGCAGGCTTCGGAGGGACACCTTGAGCCTTGACTTCACCTTTACTGAAAGATCCTCATGGTCCTCTTTGTTAAAGCAACCAAGAATAAAAGTGTGAATACTTCAAACAGTCTTATTTGATCAGCTCCAACCGAATATATTTGGTTGAGAACAAGAAAAAAAAATTTCTTGTCTCTAATGATTAGAAAAAAAAAAAAGAATTGTCAAGAATAAGTTGGTGGAGAAAATAAACTGTTAATAACTATGAGTAGGCAGAAGGCAACAGATATCCATGAATGTCTCTCATTTTCAAATTTTGGGAATAAGCCAAAGATTATAAGCAGTTCAGGAAACACTTTAAGATCATATTGAGATCTTTACATATTTACCAATTTCTTATTAAGATATTTCAACACTAAATATTTATCACTTTAAGGCCAATTCAACAAATGAACCTTCCCCTGTAGACTCTTCAAGAATACTTTTTTTTCCCCACTTAATTAAAACCTTATCCATCTTTGGTTTTACAAATGGATACTTCATATGATTAGATATAAATATTAGATGAGGTTTGATATCATGTTTATATTCCTATTCAAAAAAAAAAAAAATCACTCAAAAAATTTATAAAAGTTGGCCACGCTTCTATTGCCCATTAACTTGGCCAAAAACCAATTTCTTACTTCGAATGTAGTTTTATACAGAGAACTTCATCATAAACGTTTTTACAGGATGAGTATTACAAATGTTTTGATTCAATCGATTGAGAACTTCATCATAAAATTTAGAAAAATCAAGATAAGCAATTCTGAGCTCAATTTCCGCCATTCAGAAAAGTTTGGATTTGCTTAAAAAATGTAAAGAAAACTGAACAAAACTAAAACACACAGGTTGACATAATCAAATCAGTTTCAGATCTAGTGCAGTTACATTTCTTTAGGATTTCTTCTCTGAACTACAATCTTCATTCTTTTAATTTCATTGTTAAATAGCATTTAGTTTTATCTTATCACCAACCCATCTAGTTCCTTGGCATTGGCACATATTGCTGTCTGTCAATGCATTCCCCAGCACTATCAATGCATCTGTATCCTCAAAATACCACTATCTTGTGCATTGCTAGAATCCTACATTTGTCTTTTATCCTAAGGCACGATTATGCCTCTGACCTCTATCTAAAATGACAGCTCATATTTATACATCCCAAAGCATTTTTTCCATTCTCTATAGTGGATACTAAGCATTAAACAGATGCTTGCATGTCTAGAGATGGATACAGTTTAATTTCTCATGGACATAGGAATATAATCATAAATATTACAAGTGAATTAGTATGGGAGAAATATGGTGCATTTACTCTGGTTTTCCTTCTTTATGTTATTTTTGGGTTTCTTTCTTTCTTTTTTGGGGGCATGGATTGTTATATTCTTAAATTCTTTGCATATAGTTGAGCAACAAACTTGATAAATGGTGAAAAATAGGTCTCAATTCCACCTAAAAATTGGTGAGACTAAAATAAGAAAGTTGAGCTTTTAAGAGAGAGAGACTGTATCTTGCAAAATATTTGGAATAAATAAAATTAGGAACTCAGATCCAAGCCAGGCCAGTAGTCACATGGAATGAAAAAAAGATTGCTTGAAAGTTGTGATGTAAACTATTGTGGATTATGCATAGTAACAACTAGGTGGCACAATGCATATCACTTTTCCAAAATATGCATATTCAAAATGAAAATAAAGAGGCTTGTTCTCTTACCTGGCTTCCACTGGCATTTTGTCTAGGAATATAGGAGAAGTATACGGATAATTTGCAGGAACAAGCAATCCAGAAAACACAAAGTCAATACGAGGGATAGAAAAAGTAATGCATATAATTGATGAATAATTTGGACTGGAATGCTTGAAAACGTACTATCTGAGCTGAAAGCTGCTGTGACTTATAGTTTGGACTTAAATACACAGAGCACTTGACAATGGTACCTTCACCACCAGCAGTTGCAGCTGCAGCTGCAGTTGGAATTGTATCTTCATCACTAAGATCTACCACAGCGTCTTTCAGTTGCTGGTTTATCTCCTTAACTTCTTCAAACAGAGCATGCTTAGCCTGCAAATGGAAAACATAAGTTCCTTACATTCACATACAAGGGCAATTCTGATTCAATGGTCAATCTGTTCAGAGATGGAAGCTAAAGAGGAAGACTTTCATTTTAGCTTCACACATGGTTGACTAAAGGCTCTAAGTGGCGAGTCAAAATGATTGTGTATTGGTGTCTTCCAAAGTTGTGCAAGGAAGCCTCCCATCTTTGCTCCACCCATGGTTGAGTAAAGACATTCTATTGGTGAGCACATTAGACTTGATGGTAATGCATGTCATATAGATTGTTAAGAAAAAGGCTTCAGCTCTAGGCGGGGATTACCTAAGGTGTAACTACAAGTGGCTTGGTAGAAGACTCACTTGTGAAGGAGGAGTTCTTTTTTTTTTTGGAAAATGAAGGAAGAAAAATGGAGGAGATTTATTAGAATATTCAGTGTAAGTGGTGTGGTAGTGTAGTTTTTTAAGTGGTAAATTCCCACATTGGATAATCATAATAAGAGTGAGTGGTTAATATAACACAATCTGGCCAAAACCCATAAAGTTTAAGCTTTTGGGTTAAGTGGTATCCTATTGTGTATATAGGTATGTACATCAATAGGTTGTAATAATGATATTTGAATTTGGAGAATGTTGTTTCATAAAGTGAAAATTCAAGTTTTGAAATTTCTAAGTGAAGTTAGAAACTCAGTTTTTTCGATTGATCAAAGCTTTTTCTCGATCGATCGAAATGATGGAGAAAATAATCCGAAAGTCACCAGATGGTTCGATCCCTGTTCGATTCCTATTCAATCAATCGAAAAGTACATTTGATCAATGCTCGATTCCTCTTGACCAATCAAAACTCGTAAAACTAAATTTTTTAACAAATTTTCTGGTAGCTATTCTAAATGTTTGAAAATGTTTCAAGTTTTGTGAACAGTTTTATGAAACATTTTAAGGGTGAGTTTGGTTCAGCTTTTTTGTAAAAGTGCATAATGAAAAAGTGGAGTTTTCAAAAAGTGCATAATGAAAAAGTGCATTTTTAAAAAGCTGAGTATTTGGTAAAAACTGTTAAAAAGTGCTTTTTGAAAAAGCTGAGTGTCTGGCTAGCACTTATAAAAGTGGAGGTTTGAGTTATAAATTACCAAAAAGGACAAGATGTATATATAAGTGAATTTTTTGTTTTAATTATTTCTCTTAATGCAAGTTATGGACACAACATTTTTACAAAAATTTCACAATAAAGTCTATATGACAAGTTGTTAATGGTAGATAAGAAAAATAATAATGTCATTAGTAGGTTCAAATGATAACCAATAACAAATTACTGTGTAAAATTTATTATGAGAAGTGTTACGTTCACAACATTTTTCGCAATATTTTCACAACAAAATTTATGTGGAAAGTTGTTACTAGTTCTAATTTGAACCCACAACTGAAATTATTTTTTTACTAACCAATATTAACTAATAACAATCTGTTACTTAAAATTTATTGTGAAAATATTGTGAAAATATTACAGTAGCATTTCTCAATTAGGATTTTTTATTTTTTATATTATTTTTCCTTTTTTCCATTTCACTTTCAACCATATGTTTTATTTCTTTTTCTTTTTTTTCTCCTCCACACATTGTCCACGATCTCTACCCCTCTTTTACTCTCCTTTTCTCCCTCATTCTCCCTCATTCATCAGAACGTTCCAGGAGCTCTTTCTTTCTCCGACTCCCTCTTTTTTTTTTTTTTTTTTTACTTGATTCCAAAACTCTCTCTGTGATAAGAAAATTTTCCTTTTCTCCCTCATTCAAGAACATTCCAGGGAGCTCTCATCTTCGTGCTGTTGCTCATCTTCGTCCCCAACCCAGTCCAGATGGGTCAGCTGGCTTCTGCTCTTTGTCTTTTTTTTTTTTGCTTTTATTGTTATGATTTGCTTAATTTTAAAACTGTGTTTTTGAGTTTGTATTCTGGTAATCTGATTATGCTTGAGTTTAGAGATGTTTGAGAGAAAGATTGTTTATTGTTATGATTTGTAGTGTTTGTTCTGTGTTTGTTCATGGGTATTTCTGTAATTTCATCATTAGCAACGGTAACCCATCAAAATGTGCAGTGCGCGTTCTCATTTATGGACCCTCAGAGGTCCACAAAATTTCCACGTTTAGTCTGCGTTTTTGGCCTATGCCTAAAATGCAACTTTTATCAAAAAGTTGCGTTTTGGGCTTAACCAAATGCAATTTTAGGCCTAACTTTTTTCAAAAAGCGCTTTTTGGGCTCAAAATGTGGAAACAAACGGGTACTAACTCTCCATACGTGCCTTTTGATGAAATATAACCCTATGGGTATAAATAGAGGATTATGTTCACTTGAAAATAGTAAGTTAGAGAGAAATACAAGAAATCCTATGATCATTCTCTAGAATTGCTATTTGTAGAACCCAACAACTTGGTTGTATCATAGGAACAAGTTTACGATAACCCTTTACCAACAAGTGTGGGGGCAAATATTGTCTAAGGATGACAATTTTGTGCCTCCTAGTTATCTATTTCTGTTTGTCTTTGTATTATCCTTGTTCTTCCTTTATTACTTTGTGTATTATCCCCAACAATCTTAGACAATATTTACTATGATGGAAGGAACAAGTGATGTTTCAGGACTAAAGATGTTGAATCATGAGTTGGTGAAATTGGATCCCTTTGATGGAACCAATTTTTCTCGATGGAAAGACAAGATGAAATTCTTACTTATTGCACTAAAACTTTTCTATGTCTTGGACTCGAATTTGATGCCTTTCCCTGCTGCAAGTGATGAAAACATTGATGAGATAAAGGTACAAAGAAAGAAACAGAGGGAAGGAAAACTAATTTGCAGAGGGCACATTCTCAATACTCTTTCGAATCGTCTCTATGATCTCTACACATCAATGAATTCACCAAAGGAGATTTGGAATACGTTGGAGGCAAAGTTCAAAACTAAGAAAGTAGGTATGAACAAGTTTATTATTCAAAAGTACTTTGATTATAAAATGCTTGATAATATTTTAGTTTTGGATCAAGTGCATAAGTTACAGATATTGGTCAATAAACTCCGTGATTTGTCAATCAATATTCCTGAATCATTCCAAGTGGGAGTAATATTGCAAAACTCCCACCAAGTTGGAATAATTTTAGGAAGAAGCTTTTGCATATGTTAGAAGATCTCACTTTAGAACAATTTGGACATCATCTCCAAATTGAAGAGGAATGTTGGGCTAGAGATGGGACTAACATCGATTCTAAAGTGAATGTGAACAATGTGAGCAATGTTCAAAGTGGGAGTTCGAGTAAGACCGATAAGCACTTGAAGGTAAACAAGAGTGGGAATGGTTTCAAGAAGAACAACTCCAGGAATCCCAGCAAGGATAAGAAGAACCGAGCTTGTTTCCATTGTGGAAAAAAATGTCATTACATTCACAAATGTAAACTCCTAAAGCCAATGAAACAAATGTCATTTAGGACATTGTTGCTATGATAAATGGCATACATATTGATATGATCACTGAAACTCATATGGCTGTGATTGCAAATCTTTTTGATTGGTGGTTCAATTCGGGTGCAACAGTGCATGTGTGCAACAACAAGGAGCAATTCAAGACTTATGACGAGTCTTCCATAGAACAACAAGTGCTGACGGGCAACCGCAATAAAGAAAAGGTTCTTGGAAAGGGCACCATTGAAGTGAAAATAAGTTCCGGCAAGATACTGATCTTAACCAATGTTTTTTATGTCTTTGTGTATGTTTTTAGACCCCTTAAAACACAACTGGATTAACCTAGTTAATTAGCCAAGTTATTACTTAGTCCAAATTCCAGATCTAGGTTATCACAATCAAACAATGATATCATGTAAAGTAGCGGAAATGTAAATAACACAATGATATGATGACCCAAGAAACTACACCGGTAAAAACCTGGGGAGGATTTAACCTAGCTATTGTCAAGGTAAACCTGAATCCACTATCAAAGAATCGAAGTTTTACAATAGGACTTAGACCACTAACATGCTATTACTACCCACCAGTAGAAACTTACTAACACGACCACATGCAAGCTTCGAGACCACGGACTCCTTCTTTCTTGGATTCTCCAACAAGTGCAAGTTCTGAGACCACGGACTCCTTCTTTCTTGGATTCTCCAAGAAACACAAGCACACCCGCTTGTGTTTCTTTAAGCTCCTATGGCAGCAACTGAATGATCATCAAGCTATTGAAGAAATCTCCTTCTTGATAATCCTAAGCTTGTGTAAAGGAAACCACCTCTAGATCTCACAAGAGATTCACACAAACAGCAATATGAGCAACTTCTAAAATGTGGCTAGGGTTTTCTTTTTATACCTAAGGCAAAACATAAAACCCTAAACATTTTAATGAGCTAGGGCTAAGTTGGAATTCTACAGAAAAATGCATTCTACCCGATTTTTGATCGATCGAGCCAGGCCGAAATGCACTATCAATTCTGCAGCAGCTCGAATCCAACTTTAAATTAAAAGACACAACTTCGAGCAGGTCTAAACAAGACTAAACAACCTGTTTTGATCATGGTTTGCCAACATTACACATTAGAGTTCTAAATACATTAGTTCCTAAGTCTTTAGAACCTAACAAACTCCCCCTTTGGCAATCCATGACAAAACACAACTAAAAGCTCAAAGTTTACAAAGGAAAGCCCTTTACAAAAAGATGCTCATTATAACAAATCCAATCCTAACTACTATCCATCAGTTGCAAGTGTAGACAGCAGCTCAATTGAATCAACCTATATATTTCTTGAAACACTAAATAAAATGCATAAACACATGTGTGGAAAGAAAAGAGAAAAACAACAAATATGCAAACTAACTCTCTCCTTAAGTTAGATACATCAAAAACAATTTCAACTCCCCCTAAACAGAACATTCTTGTATTTTCCACACATATTCCCATATTTCAAATAAATCTCCCCCTTTTTGTCACGTATTGACAAAGATAACTCATACAAAGAGTAAATAGACAACAAACGCAACAAAAGTCAAGAGAAAATAGAGAATTAAGGAAACACAAAACAATTTAACTCTATAGAAAATAGAGACAACTCCCCCTATCAAGAGCAACAAAAGGTAAAAACAAGCTTCTCCCCCTATAAAAATAGGAAAAAACAAAACAAGTTTTGGTAAAAATAGTTTTAGGGAAAATTCAGGAGGAGGGGAAAAGTAAAAAGACACAAACCAAACTTAAAAACTAGGTTAAGGATACATATGAAGAAAACATATTCTCTCTTTCAATAAATGCAAACATGACATTATGTGACCCATAAACAGCTGCATGAGTAGAGAAAATATTTGCACATTGATTATTCATCATATCTTTTAAGAAAATTATTTTCTGCAGTTCACACATAAAAATAGCATATACTAAAAAGTACATAACTCAAAAATTAATCAATCAAGTTTTAAATCAATTTTTAAATCAAGTTGAGTACCCAATTTAGCAAAGTGTATGCATGCTATGTGTGAAAATAATGAGAGATATGACTGTAAAACTACAAGACGGATACAAAACAATGCAATGCATGTAAATCCTAAACATAAATTGAAAGTTCAAATATGTGTATAAATACCCTTGAACGTTTAGACCCCCAATTTACAAATTAACCAATTCAAGATTTATGTCAAACAACTAGTGTGCGGAAAATGAACATAAGCTATAATGGAGAATTGGAAAAACTGTCTAAGCCAAATTAAAATTACAACCCACAGCAGATAATAAAAGGCAAAGATAAAGGGAATGAAGATGCAAATACAAAGACAACACGCGATGTGTTATCAAAGAGGAAACCGAAACCCTCGGCGTAAAACCTCTCCGCTGCCTTCCAAGCGGTAAACAATCCACTAGAAAATGTAGTTGGGATACATGGACAGCAATAGACCTTCCAAGCCTAATCTACCCAGTGCACCTAAGCTCTCCAAGCTTCTTGCTCCAACGAGGTTGCGCCGAACCTTTTTCTTTTCTAGCTTCCCGAATTTCGCTACTAGACCATAGCATCAACCAATGTAGATTGGTTCCTTCCTAACTGCTTTCCAGAACACCAAACAGCCCTCTCACAGTGATGAATATGATGAGAATAAGGTTTTGGTAAAATGCCTCTTAAGGGTATGACAATGGAGAGGAAGAGAGTTGAGGAATTTGAAAAGACTCTAATGTATAGATTGTAGGTGAATCAATCTCATTTTACTCTAGGGTTTCTCTCTCAAAATTCTCTCTAGAAGTTCTCTTTCATTTGTGGGTATAAGGGGTATTTATACTGGAGTGAGAGAGGAATGTGAAACGTCAGGTTTTACAAAACAAGGGTGGCTCGCGGCTTGGCCTCGCGACTTGACTAAGTCACGAGACCCAGTCGCGGGATAACCGTATGGCCAATTGTCCTGTTTTGTCCTGTAGTGCTCCAGCTAGCATGACTGTTCACCTTCTGGCATGCTTGGCACGTGTGCTGCATCTGGCGGCTTGCAGCCACGAGCCACCCGCGAGATCAAGCTGCGAGTCTCTGTTTTCTTGCACATTCTTGAGTAATCAACACTCTATCTCACTCACTACCCTTACAACAAACCCACCTAAATACAGGGTTACTAAATGCTGGAATACAAGAAAATTTGGCACGGAATAAAGCCAATAAGATGGTTGATTAAATTCAACCTTACAATCTCCCCCTTTGGCTATTCCGTGACAAAACCCTAAAACAAACTCTAGACTTAACATGTGAGTTGGGAACAGTTGAACAAAACTCACTCACACCTAACTCTAGAAGCTGTGAAGCACTTGAATCATAAGATCATGAAACTCCTGAAACACAACAATACACCATAATCATTGTATGCAGAAAAATATGAAATGCATATGAAACAGGCTTAAGGTGATCAAGCAAAGATGAAGTGAATTATCAAATCATGGCTTGATCAACCAAGTAATCACCACAAGGTAGTGATCATAGTGTTCATTCACACTTGGAATGAACACTTGAACATACAAGTTAACAAGATCAAAGCAAGTTACTTGTATGCCTAACACTCAACCAATGCATAATACACTAAGTATATGCATCTAGGAACAATCTTACAAGGGCATAAGAGTGACAGTAATTAAAACAAAATGCAAGACATTTAGATAGAAGTACTGATTTAAACAAAACATAAAAAGCTGCATAAAGCATGGTACAAACCATAAAGCCTACAAATATGCATAAAACATAACCCTAAAAGCTTACATAAGTAACATGGGTACAAATCACAATATATACTGAATAACATCAACAATATATATAAAAGAGTAAACCAAGTTTATAAGATAAGAGTTAGAAACAAATATACACCAAAACCAGAGTGTATCAAACCCATAAAAAAAACTAAATATCCAAAAAAAATATAACCATAGATAGATAATGTCTGATTTTGACTGCTCCCCCTCAACATATTACTCCTCCTTAAGAGCTGCTTTTCTGCTTCTCATCAACAAAAATCTCCCCCTTTTGATCGGAATGGCCAAAGGGTCACTGTCCACGCTGGGTGGTGAAGCTGTCAAGTTTTGTAGACAAAATGTCAATCTGGTCCTGCATGGTTACCATCCTCTCAGAGTGCTCGATTTGGACCCCTCTGATCCCATCAGGTCATTCCAGAATGACTTGAAATGCATCTGGAGGTGTATCTGAAGAAGTTGATGCTCTAGTCCTTTTGCCACTCCTCCTGGGTGTTGAGGTTGATGCATGCCCTGCTGCCTCTGCCTCAGTCTCCATAGGGACACCCTCTCCTTCATCACCTTCATCTTCTTCACCTGGAAGCCGAACACTTATCATTTTGAAGGTTAGTTTGTTAATTGCAGAAGGTGTGGACATGGGACTGATGTCTCGAGGGATTGGAACACCCTTCTTTCTAAAGATCCTCATGAGCAGACTAGGGAAGATCAGTTTTGGCCTAGAAGTGGTTCTAGTCTCATTCACAATAGTGTCATATATGTGGGAACTGATGTCAATGAATGTCTTTTCTTTGAGATCCATCAGAAAAATTGCTCTTGCACAGATTGTAGTCAACTTCCTTATGGGATATAGGTTAAACATCATGATTATAGTGAGACACCTCATGTCCACTGGAAAAGCTGTGGTATTTAGACATTTCCCTTCTCTCTGTCCACCAATCCTCTGTTGAACAGTTTCAATAGACAGAATCCTATCTTTGTAATTTACAAACTCCTGATCTTTTAATCCTTCAAGACCTAGCACATCATCAATATCATGTGCATCCAAAGTGAACTCTTTACCTCTAACCCAACAGCTTAGAATTTCCTCCCTTATCACAGCATTTGAATAAAACTCCCTAATCAAGGGCTCACACACAACTGGGAGATCACTCAGAAGTTTTTCCCATCCTCTCCCTTCAAAACAGCTGGGGATAAAAGTGCCTCTCAAATCCTCCAAATCCATAAACCTTTCTTGAATAATTCCTGCCTTTAAGAAGAAGTCTTTGTATCTCTCAAAGTGGGAAACATACCTGAACAGGTTAGGGTCCATTTTCATTCTTTTATCTGCTTTCTTTGCAGGTGTTTTCTTCTTTGGGGATGAAGGAGCCATCTGTGAACAATCAGAAGAGGCCACAACAACATAGTACAATGCATGTGTATAACAAATCAATACTTTGTTAGTAACAAGGACAAAAAGGCAACCACACAGATTAACTTAAAACAATTAAACCTCATGTTACTTAAATCAACCACACAGATGAACAAGTCTAAAAGTGGATACACAAGAACAACTGGTATAAAGCAATAGAGATTAAAAATATCCAAAAGACAAATATATGTCAATGAGACATACAAATTGATGAGTATGACATGACTCATATTCAGCATAGTAAAACTCACAGATGCACACAATAGATGCACACAATAGAACAAAAGACAGATGCACACAATAGATGGACATGCACACATTTAGCATAGTAAAACTCACAGCCAAAACATGAACATTTTGAATCAGCACATCAACAAAAGATCAGACAAGATGAGAAACCAACACATAACAAACCCTAGCTAAGCACATGATGAAGAACAAAACCAACAACTTAATAAAGATCAAACTAAATCAATAGCTTCCACAGGTTAAGCATGGACAAAGAGTAACAGTCGAAACAAAAACCCATCTCAAAAACATAAACAAATGCTAATAATCTAAAGGGAAAAACACAAAATCAAGTAAAACAGAGTTCAAGAAAGAAAACCCATACCTGTTACTTGAAGATTTTGAGCTGAAGGAAGCAACAATGGAGTTTGAAAATGGGTGCACGGAGTGTTTGGGAAGGAGACAGTTGAGAGAGAAGATGAATAGTCACAAAAGTTCGAGGGAAAACTGAAAAAGATTTAAAAACTGCCCTTATTTTTGCCAAACACGCGTTTTTTGCGACTTAAGTGAGTCGGCAACAAGCCACCAGGTCAAGCCGCCAAAACACTCAAAGACAAAATTTTGAAAAATTTTCTAAGTGTTTTTCGCGACTGGAAGGTCTACCCACGAGAGAGTCGTGAGTTGAGCCGCGAAAATCTCTGAGTAACCCTCGCGACTGGACCTTCCACTAGCGACCAAGTCGCCAAAAATGACCCGCGAACACGCAACTGAGGCCAGCGACTTGACTTACCCGCGACTAAGTCGCTAAAACAGGGCAAAAATGAAATTTTGAAATTCTCAGATTTTTAGAACAAAATACTTTCCGAAAACACCTAAAACACTCAAAAATCTTTTTATGTTTGAATTAACAAAGATTGAGCATGTGAAAACACATTTCATCAAGTACAATCACACAAATGAATATGACATTTATTGAATATAAACTTGTGTGTTGTGTATGGATATCAACAATGAGATAGTCCTTAGTCTAATGTGAAGTTTCAATGATCAATTCAACCAAGTCATACACAATTAGCACTAGATTAAGTGATCCATCTCAATTATAGAAATATGTATATATGACCTCCCACAAAACTTGATAACATATCTTGGAGCTTTACATTTGACTCCACTTTCAATCATAACATTTGATCTTTTTGATCCTTTCGAGAAAATCACCTCTTATTGTGAGAGTGATAATAGATATTTCACCCTGATGAGATAGCCTTTGGCTTTTTGAATAAACTTTCACTTTAATTTTTGGTCGCTTTCCCTTTTTCCTAGTCGAATACTAGTATGCGCGACAGACTTTTGCAGCTCAATATCTCTTTTCATTTGGAGATTTACATTTGGTGAGCTCTTTTTAGCAAAACAATACAAATAAAGAGTGGAAAGATATATAGACACAAGTCTATGCATGCCTCAAGATCATCATAACCATTCACTAATCATTCATGACAAGTTTGAAGATCTATTTACAATAATCACATAGATTTCAAGATTTCTCCCACAGTGATAAGAGTGCAAAGAAACAAGGTATGCTCGAAAATGCACAAAGCCATTATCACAAAGGTACAAGGCAAAACAAGTTTTGAGACAAAAACTCAACAATGTCAATCAAACTTTTTGATTTTCTAATTTTTATGTGATTTTTGGATTTTTGACACAAGAAGAAAAAGATTGATAAAAAAAAAAACAAAAACAAAATCAAAAGAATGCACAAATAGACAAGCAATCAATCAAACATCGTCACAAAGCATAGGAAGTATTAATGCATGGACATGTTGTAATGCTTATGCATGAGTACCATTTTTCACCCACACGTCACTTGCGTTTGGGGTGATTTCCTTATAGGATTGGGTACGGGAGTTAGGGCTTTCAAACCTTCGTGAGAAGCTTTCCAAGCAGTTGGTGAATGCACCGGTCATCTTCATCACGTTCATCATTCTGGGATCACCATTTTGATCTCTCAATGGTTCACCTACCTAATTTCTTCTATCATTTCTAGGTCCTCGTGGCCTTTGAGGAGTTGCACTATTCTTTATTCTCAGCTTTTGGCAATTTGGTTGAGTATGCCCTTGAAGTCCACAATGATGACACACATAATTTGATCTAGGACCTCTTTGTGGTCGTGGACGAGACTTGGCTCGGGATTCAGACCTGCCCACAGATTGATTATAGGAATTCAACAACCGTTCGTTCCCCACATTTCTCTTCTCCTCTATCTTGGGCTTCTCAGCAGTAGGACCAACATCAGCTGATTCTTTAGCCTTTATAAACTTCACTTCTTTAGTGACATTTCCTGATGAGCTACTTCCTCTGGTATATCCCAACCCAAATTTGTCTGAAAAAACTCTTTTGAGATGAAATAACATCATCTAGCTTCTTGGTGGTGACCCTTTCAATTTTAGCATAACCTCTTACTCAAGAAATCTCACTTTTGTGTAAGCTTCTAACAGCTCACCATTCAGTGTTTCTATCTCGCATTTGGCCTCCCTATATTGGATTAGGAGACTTATATAATCCTCCTCTACCTTCTTCATTTTTCTCACAGCTACCTTGGCCACCCTTGTTTACTCACCCGACTTCTCCAGGAGTGAGTTATAATTCTCTTGAAGATTGGCTGTGCTTTCATCTTCTTCAGCATCTGATTCTTCAACAATTCCCAGTGATTCTTCATCACTATGTTTTCCAAGGTCTCGTACAAGCAGATTCAACTCGCCTGAAGACTCAACATGGGCAATAGTCATAAAAGCTGAATAGTTCCCCTCTCCATCACAGCTTTCTTCAAATTCTGAATCGGATGAATCCGAGTCACTCAATGTCGTGGTATACACTTTGCCTTTCGATTTCAAATAATTCGGACATTCTTTCTTAAAGTGTCCATACCCGTTACATTCGAAATAAGTGACACCTTGTGTAGGTTGGGATTCTTTTCCATCTTTCTTTTTGAATTCCCTTTTCTCCCTTCCTGAACTTTGAAATTTTCCTTTATCACCAAATTTTCCATTATTTTTGAATTTCAAGAATTTTCTGAAATTTTTAACAAGGTATGCAACATCTTTGTCAACCACATCTTCTCCCGATGAGTCATGATCTTCCACCTTCTCATTAATGGTCTTAAGAGCAAGCGATTTACTCTTCCGTTGACTGGGCAGCGACATCTCATAAGTCTGAAGAGAACCAACTAGCTCCTGGACTTTGATGTCATCAAGGTCCTTGCTCTCTTCAATCGCTGTCACTTTAGCACGAAAACTTTCCGGCAATGATCGAAGGATCTTCCTTACAATCTTAGAATCCTCCATTTTCTCTCCCAAATTGAACTTGCTTACGATCACCTCATTCAGCTTGCTATAGAAAGAGTCAAATGACTTATCCTCACTCATTTTTAACTCCTCAAACCGAGTGGTTAGCATCTGCAACTTGGTGTCTTTTACCTTCTTCGTGCCTTTGCAAGTGGTCTCCAATATCTTTCATGCTTCTTTAGCAACGGTAATGTGAGAGATCCTGTGAAATTCATCTGGAGACACACCACAGAAAATAGCATTGAGTGCTTTACTATTAGCATTAGATGCAGCGAGTGCTGTCTTATCCCATGTGGATTTGGCTTCCTCAGGCCTGGTCCAACCTATCTCAACAGCATCCCAAACAGATTCATTAATAGAACACGGAAAAACTCTCATGCGAACCTTCCAAAAAGCATAATTACTACCATCAAAATATGGAGGTGCATTTAGGGATTGAGACCGATCCATCTCAAAAGGGAGTCAAGGATCACACAATGGTAATAAAACCACTAGAAGTGTACCCGCTCTGATACCAATTAAAAGTTCAAATATGTGTATAAACACCCTTGAACGTTTAGACCCCCAATTTACAAATTAACCAATTCAAGCTTTATGTCAAACAACTAGTGTGCAGAAAATGAACATAAGCTATAATGTAGAATTGGAAAAACTATCTAAGCCAAATTAAAATTACAACCCACAGCAGATAATAAAAGGCAAAGATAAAGGGAAGGAAAATGCAAACACAAAGACAACACATAATGTGTTATCGAAGAGGAAACCGAAGCCCTCGGCGTAAAACCTCTCCGCCGTCCTCCAAGCGTAAAATAATCCACTAGAAAATGTAGTTGGGATACATGGATAGCAATAGACCCTCCAAGCCTAATCTACCCAGTGCACCTAAGCCCTCCAAGCTTCTTACTCTAACGAGGTTGTGCCGAACCTTTTTCTTTTCTAGCTTCCCGGATTCCGCTAGTAGACCATAGCATCAACCAATGTAGATTGGTTCCTTCCTAACTGCGTCCTAGAACACCAAATAGCCCTCTCACAGTGATGAATATGGTGAGAACAAGGTTTTGGTAAAATGCCTCTCAAGGGTATGACAATGGAGAGGAAGAGAGTTGAGGAATTTGAAGAGACTCTAATGTATAGATTGTAGGTGAATCAATCTCGTTTTACTCTAGGGTTTCTCTCTCAAAATTCTCTCTGGAAGCTCTCTTTCATTTGTGAGTATAAGGGGTATTTATACTGGAATGAGAGAGGAATGTGAAATGTCAGGTTTTACAAAACAGGGGTGGCTTGCGGCTTGGCCTTGCGACTTGACTAAGTCGCGAGACCCAGTCGCGAGATAACCATATAGCTAGTTGTCCTGTTTTGTCCTGTAGTGATCCAGCTAGCATGACTGTTCACCTTTTGGCATGCTTGACACGTGTGCTGCATCTGGCGACTTGCAGCTGCGAGCCACCCGCGAGATCAAGCCGCGAGTCTCTGTTTTCTTGCACATTCTTGAGCAATCAACACTCTATCTCACTCACTACCTTTACAACAAATCCACCTAAATACAGGGTTACTAAATGCTGAAATACAAGCAAATTTGGCACGGAATAAAACCAATAAGATGGTTGATTAAATTCAACCTTACATAAATGATGCATGAAAAAAAATTTGATCAAATACTGAAAAACTGAAATTTTTCAGTTTCGATTGATCGAATGCCAATCCAGTTAGGCAGATTCAAACCAAAAATTTTTATCGCAATTTCGATTGGTTGAGAGACAGATTCGATCAATCAAAAATCTGGAAAGTGAAAATTTGAAAACAGAGCAAGTTAATGCAGAAACTCCTCGAAGCACATTGTTTTATGAATAAAATGCATGAATATGAGATTAAAAGTTTTTCAAAAACACTTGAATTCAACCCAGATCTTCCAAAAACAAGATTTTTAATCAATTTGTCCTCAAAGCTCAATCATTAAACACATTTTGCATTAAAATAAAGGAACATTAAATCTTGGATGGCCACAACAAGATCACACACAATATAATGTACCAAGTTTAGCAAAGAGTAACTTGTGTAGTGTGTGCAACTAGTAAAAGCTTGAGATACATATGAGGTGATATGTGAATAGAAATCAAACACAAAGTCTACAAAATTCATCACATAGAATTTGAAAGAGACTATCATCTAAAGAGTTACATCATATAACTCCCACATCTCCTAGATCATAAGCTTGCAATCATGTAAGTTTCTTGATTTTTCTCATATTGTACACACCAATTTTAATTGAGCAGAAAATTATTAAAATAGCCGGGATAATGTACACACCAATTTTATTTGATTGATTTAACTTTAATTCCAATAGTGTACACACCAATTTTAACATTTAAACCAAGGCTACACCTCATGTTCTTTTTGTGCATGTGCTATACTTTCTCGAGCACAAAATCTTACGATATGCACTAAGATGTTCATGATTGGCTAGTAAACAATGGTGAGATGGTTATTTATGTATTTCTCAATAAGTTAAAGTCCGACAATCAAAGACACGTGACTTCAAGATCAAGATCATGTGATCAAAAACTATAAACATCTTCCCACACAACATGCACTACAAAGCTCAAACTAGTAAAGTGCAATAAATAAGCTCATTCAAGCTAAACAAGGTACATAAACTTATTATGTAAAGATAATATGACCAATCCTTGATTGTAAATCCAAGATATAAAATACAAAACACAAATCTTTTTGGTTTAAAAAAATTTATGACTAAAAACAAAAAGCACACGTTATGCTAAATGAACAATGCAAATGCAATGCATGACAGTGCTTAAGTAAGCTACAGAGGGTACACAAACAAGAAATATCAATTACTTAATTAACCCTTGAGTACATGTACAAACTAGTACATACTCACACAAAATTAGAAAAAGCTTAGCACTTATATAACACATACTATTCAAGTTTCTCCACAACGTTAAGCATGTTCTAAAACAAGAGAGAGATATCATAATTCATGTAATCCTCAAGAAAAATAAAATAAGACACAAAATAAAATATTTTTGTCTTTTTGAAATTTTTCAATGTTTTTGGAATTTTTTTTTTATTTTAAAAAAAAAAAAACTTAAAAAAAACAACCAAAAACAAAAACAAAACATGTCCACAAACAATTGAAAGAATTAAATTAGGGACAAGTAAACAACACTCACCTTAAAGAATCTTTTCTCACCCATATAGCACGAGTCTTCGGCTTTGTAGGTGAAAATCCATGTGAAGCAGAGTGTATTTAAGGGATTACACTAATCTTTTGAGAAATACTAAAATCCTGTAAATTGCTTTCACAAGCCAACAATCTCTAATTTTTCAAAAGAATATGAAACAATTTATATGGACTTATGGCAGGAGAAATATCATCACATATCCTAGACTGAAACACAGAATGCTTAAATTTTAATTTATGACAATTAGGATGAATGTGACCATGGACACCATAAAAGTGGCATACAGGAACAAATTTAGGAACATCAGTATTCCTAATGGGGTTTCCAATCACAGGCTTTGATTCTTGCCTCAACAAAGAACAATTTGGTCTAATATGACCAATAACACCACAAAGGTGACAAATAGGCACAAAAACAGATTTATTGTGCTCTCTAATAGTAGGTTTAGACTTAGGTTTAGAAACTTCAGATTCTACATCTGAACTTTTACCTTTGTCTAACCTAGCAAAATAAGCCTTTTCTTTATTATTCCTCTTGAAAGGAGGGATATAAACTTTCTCAGTTTTAGGCTTAAGAGAAACATAAACACTTTTGTTATCAACAGCAGGCTTGGTACTAGTTAAATTTTCAATTTTAGCTTTAGATTCAACTAGCTCTTGTTCCAAGCTTTTCATCTTCTCATCTTGAAAGGAAATTTGATTTCTCAAAAATTCATTCTTTTTATTAGATTAAGCTAATCTAACAATCAATTCCTCTTTTTCAAGATTAGCCAATTTTAACTCTTCCTTGAATTTCTTAGCAATTTTCACAGATTTCAATAATTCCTTACGAAAAGTTTCATAGGCATGAATAAAATCAATAGAAGCATGAGCAAAAACATGATAAAAAAGACACTTCAAATTATCCATGACAACCGGGGTCAAGGATCAACTTAGAGATCAAAAGATCAGCAACAAGAGAACAACCTGCTCTGATACCACTTGTATGTTTTTAGACCCCTTAAAATACAATTAGATTAACCTAGTTAATTAGACAAGTTATTACTTAGTCCAAATTCCAAATCTAGGTTATCATGCAAAGCAGCAGAAATATAAATAACACAATGATATGATGACCTAGGAAACCACACCGGTAAAAACCTAGGGAGGATTTAATCTAGCTATCCTCAAGGTAAACCCAAATTCACTATGAAAGAATTGAAGTTTTACAATAAGACTTAAACCACTAACATCCTATTGCTACCCACCAGTAGAAACTTAGTGACACGACCACATGCAAGCTCCGAGACCACAGACTCCTACTTTCTTGGATTCTCCAGCAAGTATAAGCATATCCGCTTGTGTTTCTTTAAGCTCCTATGGCAGCAACTGAATGATCATCAAGCTTTTGAAGAAATCTCCCTCTTGATAATCCTAAGCTTGTGTAAAGGAAACCACCTCTAGATCTCACAAGAGATTCACACAAATAGCAATATGAGCAACCTCTAAAACGTGGCTAAGGTTTGCCTTTTATACCTAGGGCAAAACATAAAACCCTAAACGTTTTAGTGAGCTAGGGCTGAGTTGGAATTCTGCAGAAAAACGCATTCTGCCCGATTTTCTATTGATCGAGCCAGTCCGAAATGCACTATCAATTCTGCATCAGCTCGAATCCAACTTTACATAAAATACACAACTTTAAGCAAGTCTAAACAAGACTAAACAACCTGTTTTGATCATGGTTTGCCAACATTACACATTAGAGTTCTAAATACATTAGTTCCTAAGTCTTTAGAACCCAACACTTTGATATCAAGAAGAATCTTGTTGTATTTGCCAATTTGTTATGTAAGGGTGGTGTAAAAGCTGTACTTGAATCGAACAAGTTAATCTAGTCCAAGAATGGGATATTTTTAGGAAAGGGATATACTACTGATGGCATGTACAAACTAAGTATTATTAATAAAGAAGTTTCTAGATGTGCTTATATTTTTGATTCTTCGTATTTGTGGCATGCTAGATTAAGACATTTAAATTTCAAATACTTGAAATTTTTGTCAAAGCATGGTATGATTTCATATAAGCATGATGATGAAAAGAAATGTAAGATTTGTATTCAAGCAAAGACAACAAAGAAACCTTTTTCTAAGTCAAATAGAAATTCTATTATGCTTAAACTTCTACATTCTGATGTATGTGAATTGAATGGTGTATTAATTAGAGGAGGTAAAATAAAATCATTTTACAAAATTTAAACCTCATCTATTCTCACTTTCCACTACCGCCAGCCTGTTTGTTTTGTGGTTAATTTTTTCTAGAAAATAAGTCATTTTTCAAAAAGTATTTTCTATAACACCATCTAATTTTTTTATGTTTGGTTGAAACCTTAAATGTGTTTGAAAATGATCTCCAAATTTCCCTTATTTAGTTTTCCATGAAATTAAAGTTGTTTTCCATCAAAACAAAATAGTGGAAAATAATCTCTAAAAATGAGGCATACTTTTTATGTTGACCAAAGATATTTCTTTTGACTCATTTTTCTTATGCTAACAACCATTAGAAAACATGGAAAACTATTTTCACACAAGGTTTTCCTTCAAAACAAACAAACATCTTATCTCTCCTCCTCCTTCAAATCGAAAAAAATAAAAAAGAGATTCTCTCACAGTTTCTACCTCAAAATTAGCCCGTAACTTTTATACCTCTGAAATTGTTGAGAAACAATCCTAAAATTAAATTATTACAAAATTTCTCATTTATCTCAAATTCTCTAATTTTAACTTAAAACAACAAACTTCCAAAAATTTTAGCTTGTGGAACTATTCAAAGAGGATGAATTATTTCCCTTAAATTTTGACCAATCCTATAAAAAGACAAAGAAACAAATGAATCGTAGTTGTCAATAGGAAATTAAATAGGAACTTTGTACTTACAATAGGGTGATCTTTATTATAAAAGTCTGTATGTGTATATATATGGATAAATAGGATATGAAACTGTTCAAAGAGGATGAACAAATGCAAGTTTAAGTATTGCAAAGGGGACAACCAAAGATAGCTATTACATCTTACGTTTAAGTATTGCAAAGGGGACGATCAAAACTAGCTATTACATCTCTGTACACCGCAAACCCACCACTTGATTCTAATATTAGCTAGTCACTCATGGCTCCGCCTTGTGGAAGTGGGAGGAGGTGGTCGAGGGCAGTAAAGATGACCTTTTACTTGTTCTTTCTCATACCAATGTCATCAGCTGGAAATAGAAACACTAACACCATATTTGGTAAGAAACAAAAACTGGAGGTTCAACAGCAATTAAAACGCCTTAACAAGCCCGCTCTTAAATCCATCGAGGTTATTAATCACTTCATTTAACATGTTTGTGTTCTAGTATTTTCTGCTTTAGTCTTAGAGGAGTCATTCACTTTTGTGGGTAATGGTGTCTACATGACTTCCATGTACAATAGCAGTGTAATTTTATTACACCACTTAGAATTCAGACTAATATCTATGTGTGTGTGATGAGAAAATGTATCTGATACAGAGCCCGGATGGAGATATAATCGACTGCGTAGATATCTACAAGCAGCCAGCTTTTGATCATCCTTTGTTAAAAAATCACACAATTCAGGTAACTAGTTTAATTAACTAAATTTCATTTGGTATCACGAATAATTTGATACTTATTGTATGTATGGTATGGATCGGGTTTGCATTGGTATCTATGCCAAATGCAATAGATGAGACCAAGTTCTTACCCAGAAGGGTTTTCATTTGATGAAATCAATGACATCTCTTCAAACTCCGAGCCCGAATTTACTCAACCATGGCACTTGAATGGAAGGTGCCCAGAAGGAACTATTCCCATAAGAAGAATTAAAGAAGAAGATTTATTAAGGGCAGGCTCTGTAGCTAATTTTGGAAGGAAAAAATACCATACCATCCCTCATGCTCAGAATAAAATTGATCGAACTTCCTATGAGGTACAACTTAAATTTTAACCAATATTATTAATAGGTTTGAGCTCAATGGTATCTACTATAATGAAGGACACAAATCGACATTCATAACCTTTATTTTTCTTGTTGAGTTTCTAGTTAGCAACGTATGGTGAGGCTGGAGATAAGTATTATGGAATGATGGCAGAGATGAACCTGTGGAACCCCCATACCCATGATGAAAATGAGTTTACCTTATCTCAATTCTGGTTGGAAGGGGGTGAATATGGTCAAGATTTTGATTCCATTCAAGCCGGCGCGATGGTATATATAATTTCATCATCATCTTTTCTTTTAGGCGCATGCTAAATAATTAATTACTAATTATTTTTCATTTTTTTACAAAATTATTTTGTGTGGAAAACCAGGTTTACGAACATCTATATCAAGATAGAAACACTAGACTCTTCCTATATTGGACTGTACGTGTATTAATATTTGACTTCCCTGCCAGCACTAGCCATGTTTACATATACTATTTCTTTTTTGAAAGCATCTTTTTTTTAATCATGGCTACAGGATGATGCATATCAAAGCACAGGTTGCTACAATTTGATGTGCCCTGGCTTTGTTCAACTTGACAAACAGATTGCGATGGGTGCAATAGTCACCCCTTATTCCAAGTATGATGGTGACCAATTTGCACTCAAGTTCTACGTTTGGAAGGTATAGTACAATATTTCAATTTAATTACATTATTAAATAATTCTAATTTTTAGACAGACATATATGATCATATCATATGTACTTATTTTCCTCAAGAAAAATTCACAGTAACAAATGTTATAAATATGTTTGAAATTCTTCTAATTTTAGTGAAAACAGTGTATGTTTTAAATTATTTTTTCCCGGTTTATGCATTTTTATATACAACTTTTTAAATTTAAAGTTTTTTTTTTCTATGCGAAATTTCTTTTTACCTAATTTGTATCTTAAGTCGGTGAATTTAAGCTGTTTCTCTACACAAAAAGATTCATTTGTTTTCTCTTTCATTAGTCTTTATACCTTTATTTATCATTCAAAATATTACAAACTGATTTGCATGATATGTGCAATGAGGTAGGACGTTAATGGAAGGGGAGACTGGTGGTTGAAAATTAACAACAGAGACTTTGGATATTGGCCATCTTCCATATTCTCGATCCTGTCTGATAGTGCTGCAAGTGTTAGATGGGGAGGAGAGGTATTAAATTATAATCCAGAAGGGCAGCACACCACAACACAAATGGGCAGTGGCCATTTGGCAGAAGAAGGGCCCCGCAAGGCTAGTTTCTTCAAAAATCTCAATGTCATTGATGGTTTACAAATTCTCAGGGGTCCCCGGAAAACTACGACAGTCGTGACGAACCCCAATTGCTATAGTATCCTAACTTATGGAGGCCTCTTTTATTATGGTGGTCCGGGTAGAAACCCCAATTGTCCATGATCATTTAGATTATTGTTTCAAAATAAAGGAGAAAGAGAGAAATATAACAAGAGGGGAATTATTTTCTTCTTCTCTCCATGTCACGCCAAATGTACCTACAAGCCATATGTAATATAAAACTCTCTGATTCATTAATCTAAGAAAAAAAAAGTTATTCTATGGAGTAGTTAAAATTTGAAATTATGTAATTTAATATAGTGGAAGTTAAGATTGTATGGTATAGTATATATACGCATGCTTTCCTCCATTCTAAACAAAGAGTTCTCATCCTCTTCTCCATTCATTCTACCTTCCTTGGTGTGCTTTGAGAGTGTGTGTCTCTTCCATTATATGTGGTGTATTAGTGTTTGGTAATGTGATTATGTAAAGACCCACCAACTTCAAAAACATGGTATTAAAGCTAGTAGATTTGTGGTGAGAATGACATTTTTCCAGCTAGATGGCAACATTTTTTATTTTCATGGGTTACCAATTTTTTATATTTGTTTATAATTGGAATATCTGAATGAAGGTGTTTCTCAAATCCCAACATGTATGGTAGATAGTGGTAAGTGGTAACATGACCAAAAGAATGTTAAAGAGCATGAGAATGTCCAAAGAAGTTTGGGATGAACCTAGGCATGTAGTCTATTTGACTCATTTTTGTCTCACATAAGGATTGTACGAGGAAGAACCCCGCATAGCAAGCTTGGAGCAGAAAGAATCCTACAATTTCTCACTTATGTTTGTTTGGGAGTATTGCATATATGCATGTACCAAATCAAGAAAGGTCCAAGCTAGATAACCATAGTGAGAAGTATGTGTTTATAGGTATGATCCAAGCTCTAAGGGTTATAAGTTTTGAAATTCAAGTACCATAAATCAATTGGGATGTGGAATTTGATGAAGAATGCATAAGGAATTGGAGCACCCAAAAAGAAGAAAAATATCATTTTTTTTTCCATTTATTTAATGAAGATAAGCTGAAGAATAAAGTTCTAGATGAGCTTCCACTCCACCTTCTTCACTAGCATCCCATATGTTAAGGACATATTTTGTGTAATTGGCTACTTCTTTGACAAAATGCACTTTGCTTGTATTTGGGTGGATCTAGGATGTGCTTAATACTTCAAAAAACATGTTGTTCGAGTCTAGTATTAAAGCCATGAAGATTGGACCAAGAAACAAGTGAAGAAAAGCTATTCATTAAAGCTGGACAGATAGCTCGAAACCTGCGGACAGATAGCTTGATAGCTACTTGACACCTTTCGACAACTAGGCTATCTATCGAGCTCTTCAGTTGATTGTTATCGCAATTTCGACACCTCTCAATAGTTGGTGGATCGATCGAGAAAGCTCATGTCTCCTTGATAGCTCCTCGATAGCTTCTCGATAGTTGTATCTGTCGAAATTTAAAGCTCAACACCTCCTCGACACCTCCCAATTGATCGAGGTTACGGGAATTCCGATTTCCAAATCTGATTTTCGGCCCAAACTTATGTATTTGTGTAGGATTTCTTTTCTCACAACCCTAGACCTATATAAGGTTTATTTTAGAGGCCGTCACATATGAGAATACATGGAGAACATATGCAAAAGGTGACCGACGCCTTATTCTCTCTGAAAGAAGCTACTGCATCTTTGCGCCTTAGGGTTTGGTAACTAAGTGCTTCTTGATCTTCATTGTTGATGAAGTGAAGAACTTTGCAACCAACATCTTCTTCTAGTTGGTGATTAAGTCGCATATTAGGATCCGCGCAATTGGTGAGTCATGTACTGGGATTCGTGTAAAGGAGTTAGTCACGTATTGGGATTCGTGCAACAAAATGGGTGGCGTTCATATATTGAAGAGTTCAGAGATTCTGAAGTAGTAGAAGGTTTCTGCTGTGAGTTTATCTATAAGGATTGTTGAGTCTAGGGACAAAGGTTTTGTACTAGATCTGAAACTTCTCTTTACTATAGTGGATTGCTTTTTGGGAAGGTTTCCCCCCAGGTTTTTTACTGTGAAACTAGTTTATTTCATTGGTTTTCTTGGGTCATCATATCTTGTCTTATTTACTTTTCCACTGCATTCATTATTGACATGATATTGATGTTTGTTTTTTTCAACAAATTTTTTTCATAATAAATCTAATTAACAACTTGGATTTAAAATTTGTAAATTCTATCAACCGGGGTCTAAATTTCCCAACAAGTGGTATCAGAGTAGGTACACTTTGATTGGATTAATTTCCTGAGTGTGATCCTTGACCCCCGTTGTCATGGAATCTCTTAATTGTTTTGATGTGCATGATCTTGTGTTGAATGATGATGATGATATTCAAGATGCCTATTGCAAGCTTTATAATTTTTGTATCAAATCTCTTGAATATTCTACAAAATTAAAAGCTAAATTTAAAAAGGTAAAACATGGAAAAGATGATTCGATTGCAAAATTGGATGAAGCCAATAATTTGAATGAGAATTTTAAAAATCAAATTTCATCTCAGGTGGACAAAATTAAAAGTTTGGAAGAGCAACTAGTTGAATCTAAAATTGAAGTTGAAAAATTAACTAATGCCAAACTTGTTGTTGAGCCTAACTCAAAAGAAAAAGATTTTTATATTCCTCCATTTAAAAGGAATAAGAAGAGTTGAAGGCTAATATTGCTAGGATAGACAAAGGTAAAAATTCTGATGTTAACGCTGAAGTCTCTAAACCTATGTCTAAAACTCCTCCTAGGTTGAATGAAAAATCTGAATTTGTCCCTATTTGTCATCATTGTCATATTGTTGGTCATATTAGGCCAAATTGTCCTAAGTTGAGGTCTCTGTCAACCTCTAAGGTTAGACCTCCTTCTAGGAAGCCGAGTAGCTCTAAAACTGCTCATGTTTGTCACCATTGTGGTGTTTCTGGACACACTCGTACTAATTGCTTTAAGTTGTATCCTCATAAGCAATTATCCAAATGGTCACAGGTTTCCTCTCAAGGACCTACACATTTTTTTGAAGAATTATTAAAAACTTTGAGCTTTTTAACTCAATTTTAGGAGAATTTTAATTCTTCTATGTCCTTTAGTAGACATACTAGGACATGTGCCTCTTCATCTTCACTGCCAAAAACTCCTGCTATGTGGGTGAGAAAAAAGCCTAAATCTTAATTGTCTTTTCTATTCGTCCTTTGCTTTAACTCTTTCTATCTAAAGTAGGACTTTCTTTGTTTGATTTCTTATCTGCTTTGGAATCATGCTTTCATGCATATGCACCCTTCTATCATGCCTTCATGCATATGCATCTTTCTTTCATGCTTTTATGTTGTCTGTCTGTTTTTGTTTGGTTGTTTAGTCTTTAATTTGTTTGTTTTTCAAAATAAAATTAAAAAATTAAAAAATCAGAAAAATACAAAAACAGTGTGTGTTTTGTGTACATTGGATGGCTATTGAAACAAAGTTTTCTAAACTTTGTATCTTTTGTAAATTAGATGAGCATCTTTATGCACAACTAAGCAAGTGAGCTTTATGGCTCTTGTTTGTGATGAGTAAGATTAAGTTATCTCTTGTACTTAACACTCATATCACTCTTTTTTTTTTTGGAAGGACTAAAAAATTCTAAGAGAAAGGCATAAATAACCATCTCACCACTATTGCCCGCCAATCATAATATGACACCTGTGTGCTTAGGCATAGCAAAAGTGCAATGTTAATGACATTTGTGTGCTTCGGCATAGCAAAATTGGAATGTCAAATGCTTACCATCATTGGGTATTTTCTTTTCTCTCTCTTATATGCCCATGTATGATTTGCTTAAATAAAATATGCAAAGAAAATAAAAAGCAAAAAGACCAAAAATGCTTTAAATATAATTGCAAGCATGTATTCTAGAAGATGTGGGAGTTATAGGATATACCTCGAAGGTGATAGTCCCCATCAAGTAGTTATGATTATGTGTGAGCTAAAGTAATTTTCTCATATCTCAAATCGTCATAACATGTATACACTTATGCAATCTTGCGATATTTTTCACACACAACACGTAATATTCTTTGCTACTCTTGATACATGTGCAGATACAATGTGATTTGGCCATCACAAGGTTTTACATGTATTAATGTATGCTCACTAAACTGTTTTAACTTGTTTTTGAAATATAAAATTAGTTAGACTTGTTTAGTGTGTGTGTGTGTTTTGGGATCTATGTGCATAACATTTTTTTTGTTGAAAGATTTGTTTTTCACATGTTTTGCATTCTTCTATTATCTTGTCATCCATAGCATCTTGTTTCATTACATTCATGCATTTATATGGATTCTTTGTACCCCCATGATCATCCTTGATCGTCATTATGTTTTTCGGGTGAAGCTTTCTAGCTTCTTATACCCTTTGTCAATCATGACAAAAGGGGGGAGAATTTGTGATGTGGTTTCTTTTTAAGATTCTATATGTTAAGGGGAGAAATATGTTCCTTCATAAGGGGGAGATGTGTTTCATCTTGTTAGGGGGAGTGCTTACTTCCTTGTTCTTGTACTTTAGGTCTTGTGACCATTTTTACACATACATTATACTTATTCTCTTTATATGTGGATGTATGTTTCTTTCACCTACCCTTATATGTGTTGTTTCTTTTCTTCCTTTATGCACTTGTATGCAATCTATTATTTTTGTTTCACACAAAGATGTCTTGATGAGTTTTGTTTAAAGTGTTTCAGAAATATAAGTTGTCAAAGTCTACTTGTCATAAACTCTCTTCTTGCAAAGTTTTTCAAGAGTTTGTGTTAGGATAGATTTTATTGTATTCAACAAGTAAATATGAGTTTAGTGATTTATGACTTCTCTCACATGTTCATTTGTTTGTTGTGGTTGTTTTGTCACGGATTGCCAAAGGGGGAGATTGTTAAGGACATATTTTGTGTAATTGGATAATTCTTTGACAAAACGCATTTTACTTGTATTTGGATAGGTCTAGGATGTGTTTAATACTTCAAGAAACATGTTGTTCAAGTCTAGTATTAAAGCCATGAAGATTGGACCAAGAAACAAATGAAGAAAAGCTGTTCATTAAAACTGGACAGATAGGTCGACACCTGCGGACAGATAGCTCGATAGCTGCTCGACACCTCTCGACAGCTAGGCTATCTATCGAGTTCTTTAGTTGATTGTTATCGCAATTTCGACACCTCTTGATAGCTGGTGGATCGATCGAGAAAGCTCTTGTCTCATCGATAGATCCTTGATAGCTTCTCGATAGCTGTATCTGTCGAAGTTTAAAGCTTTACATCTCCTTAACACCTCCCGATTGATCGAGGTTACGGGAATTCAGATTTTCAGATCTGATTTTTAGCCCAAGCTTATGTATTTGTGTAGGGTTTCTTTTCTCACAATCCTAAACCTATATAAGGTTTATTTTAGAGGCCATCACATATGAGAATACAAGGAGAACATATGCAAAAGGTGACCGATGCCTTATTCTCTCTGAAAGAAGCTACTACGTCTTTGTGCCTTAGGAGTTTGTAACCAAGTGCTTCTTGATCTTCATTGTTGATGAAGTGAAGAACTTTGCAGCTAACATCTTCTTCTAGTTGGTGATTAAGTCACATACTGGGATCCACGCAATTGGTGAGTCACATATTGGGATTCGTGCAAAGGAGTTAGTCACGTATTGGGATTCGTGCAAAGGAGTTAGTCACGTATTGGGATCCGTGCAACAAAAAGGGTGGCATTCATATATTGAAGAGTTTAGAGGTTTTGAAGCAGTAGAAGGTTTCTACTGTGAGTTCATTTACAAGGATTGTAGTGTCTAGGGACAAAGGTTTTATACTAGATCTGAAACTTCTCTTTACTATAGTGGATTGCTTTTTAGGAAGGTTTCCCCCCAAGTTTTTTACTGTGAAACTAGTTTGTTTCATTGGTTTTCCTGGGTCATCATATCTTGTCTTATTTACTTTTTCGCTGCATTCATTATTGACATGATATTGATGTTTATTTGTTTAAACAAATTTTATTCATAATAAATCTAATTAACAACCTGGATTTAAAACTTGTTAATTCTATCAACCGGGGTCTAAATTTCCCAACACCTTATTTATGAAAGTTCATCTTCAAGATCATCACTAGATGGATTCTAGTGAAAGACTAAGGAAATTGGGAATTTTCAAGGATATCTATGAGTCAATGAAGAACATAGATGATATCACTCTCTTTCTAATAAGTTGTGCAAGATTTGAAATAGAAAAATACAAAAAAAAAAAAAAAACATATATATATATATATATTATAAAAGGTTACAGGACGTTTATTTGAACCTTCACTTTAGTTTTCTAGTTTCAAAATTCATTGTTACTGATGATACAAAACATCCTCAGTCGAACTCCTTATCTATATGGATGGACGACATTAACACAGTAGCCATGAGATCCTACAAAAAAGGATAAGGTTCTCAAAGCATACCGGTGTGGTGTGTGCCAAAGGGCCTTCAACAAGCTAGTCAATAAGATCAAAGCTTAACTGTACAAAGGAATTGCTATTTGGCTAGAGAATTGTAGTGTGTATGTTGCACAACAGTTGTGTACCTTTGTTCTGGTTGTTTGTACTTTTTTATAGGCCTTTGTCCCTCATTATGGGGATAAATGCTGACCTTAATGGTCTTGTATCCATTGGGAAAAAATGTTGGGGCATTGTAGGATTTAATGTCCTTTTGTACATTGGTCCATCTGTTACGCTTTTGCTTGTCTCTCAGGTGAGCTGTTACCCATGTTATTTATGGGAAGCTCTTTTAGTACTGACTACCTACATTCATGTGGGCGCTTGACTAGTCTTTCAGGGTTCCCCCAAAATCTGTGGTGTCGATGCCCTAAAGTTTGAGCTCAGGTGCTATGAAATGAGGGTGAAAAGGGTAACTCTAGTGTGTGACTTGAATTGAGTCAATTTTGACCTATAATTAACAAAGGTAAGTGAAGTCACCACCAATCATTGGATTTTTTCTAAGGTATGATTAGTCACCTGACTCTATTTGATTTTTTTACCAATCCCAGGCTAAGAAAAAGTTGTTTTTACTAATCTAATATAGATGAGTAAAAAATCTTGATTCTTGAGTTCAAAAATCCGATTACGTGCGGGGAAGGTGTTAGGCACCCCATAACGCCTGTTCGAAGACAATCCTTTGTTTTTGTAAAATCTTAATTTTCAGACATTGGCAATTAAAACAAGCTATTGGCATTAGCTCACGAGGCTTCAAAGAATTGAGCTTCGAGGTTTGATTTTGGAAGGGTGTGATCTCTATCAATGTTTTACTAGTACATTTGGAATTATTGCCAAATATCCACAACGAAAATCCAACAACATCTCGCCTTATTTTCATGGAGAAAATCTAGCAGGATTTCACCTCTAGTGCGTTATAGCACACAAAACGCTATCCTCACTAAGCTTTCACTATAAGAATACCACAACAAAGGTGCCCCATTTTCATGGCGAAAATTCAGTAGAGTTTCGCGTTTGGTGTGCTATGGCACACCGGTAGAGTTTCGTGCCTATGTATACAACATGTGTCAGCATGTTCGTACGAGGGCAAGCTGAAGCTCACCAAAGCATCAAGCATGTTGATGCATGTCGCATATACAAGGAAACCGATGTCACTAGCTAACATAGATCAAGACAAACACACTGTGATGATCATGCACACGATTTAGTACAAATATGTGCCTACAACAGTCACCTTGAGTGCATACCCACACCACAAGGTTAAGAGCACCTATGATCGCAAGAGGGCTACTCTCCTAACCATGGGAGTCCATCGTAAAAAGTGCATGACCACCCACAAACAAACAAACATATATATATACACACACACACATACATCATGCACAATGCAAGCACACAAAGTAGGGAACATTGTGATTAATTTCATTCCGCACCAGCCAAAATGGCCGGAAAATTTTGTTCCAATCACTTAGCCGGTACGAATCACCCCCTCGTTCCACCTCGGATTGAATTTCGGTTCATTCCAGCTTGTTTCGGCCATTCTGGCTTGTTTCGTTGAATTTTGGCCGATATATCAATTCCAGGAGGTACTGAAAAGAAACATACCTTTTTACGTTTTAAACGATTTTTGCTAATTGAAATGATCTTGTGGTAGCAGTCACCAACACGTCGTTGGTTTCTTGAAGGAACCCAGCTCCTCACAGCTGGTAGCTTTTCCTTTTTTTGCTTCTTCTTCTGCGTTTTTGTGTTCTCTCCTTCTTCTCTTCTTCTTTTTCAGTCCTTTGCATGTAGTCTGCCTTCACTGCCTTGTATTGATTTATTGTTTAATCGTTAATAGTTTAATTTCTTTTAGTTTTGTGAGCCCTTCACACGTGAGTCACTTGGGAAAGCTGAAAGTTTCAGCCTTTAGTCATTTGTGTTGACTTCTAAGACCCACTGCACGTGGCTAACCTATGTTTCACCATTTTTTTTATTTTTTTTCCTCTTTTAATTTTAATTTTATCATTACTCTTTTTATAATCTAAAAAATAATTATTAATTTATTACTGTTATTATTAATTATTATTATTATTATTGAGTGATATATGGGATTTGGGCTTAATAAGTTAGACATATTAGTTGAAATATGAACTTATAATTATAAAATTCTTAACCCGAAATGGCATACCGAAATAGACCGGTATTAGACCGGTATCGAAATATTCCATTCCAATTGACAAACCGAAACAGATTCCGAAACGGTATTTAGAACATTGGTAGGGATCCAAACTAGACATTGCCAACACTCCAGGGGTATGCCCAACAAGGTATGGGAAATGTAAATCAAACAATGCCATACTCAAGCAACACGGCCCAAGCGAGGTACAAGAAAGATAAAGCATACATGCCTACATCCAAAAGGTATGGCCCAACAAGGTATTGGAAAGATAAAATAGACATTGTCATACCCTAGGAATGTGACCCAAGCAAGATACAAAGAGAGCAACCCTACCCTAGATACGTGGTTCTAAAGAAAAAGGTTGAGAGAGGGAAAGAGATAACTACATGGAGAGACTAAGCCTCATAATCTACTGAACATTGCCCTTTTTGGGCTTGCATCTTCTTGCTTGCTTTTTTGCCCTTCTTAACTTGCATTTTAGAAGTTGCACCCTCGCTTCAACAAAGGAAACACAAAGCCAGCAGACAGGCAAAAGAGATATAAAGAAACAAAGAAAGCACATAAAGGGTGAAATAAGCATGTTATCTATGAAAGGGTTTGGGCCTAGAAAATTAGTACTGACCCATTTAACTTAGGCCCAAGATCAGCCTAAGTAGCCAAAACCAGCCCATAAGATGGAAGTGGACCTCAAACTTGGTTGGAGTGAGCTTAGCCCGGTAACATGTGTATTGGGACATAGAAATTATCATTCAGGGGAATCCCATAGCGCTTGGCCTACTACCGATTGATGAGGTGGTGGGAAATCAATGAAGAAATGATTAAACTAAAGTCAGTTGTTGAGAGTTGTTAGTGCCTTTGGAGAACTCGCTACCAAATGTTATTTGGCATCTGGAACAAGTTTTAAGAGAATCCTCAGAAGGCTTGATGATTCCTTGGGATTCTGGCAAAAGTGGAGATGCATGAAAGCTGGTGAAACAATAATGATTAGTACCCCACTAAGGAGAGTCTATATAGGGGAAGGGAAGGCAAACAAGAAGGGTTGGTTGGAAACTCGAAAAAAGGGGGGAAATACTGGGAAAAGAGTGAAAACACAAAGAGAGGTAGTGTGAGCAAAGTGGGAAGAAGAAGAACTAACAGAGGGTAAGGTTTATAGGTCCAAAAGTTCACAAAAAATATACAATTTGGACTATCTAGTTGGTGTTTGGAGCCCTACCCGTAGGACTGTTAGGAAGCCCATTAATAAATGAATTGGGGGCCCAAATCCTTCACTTAGGATTACAGCTCTCATACGTTTGGAAACCACATTATCAAACAAACGTATTATCACACAAAAGAGGGTGTCCTAGAAGGACAAATGTAGGTTTGGATTGGTGTCCATAGTTCCATTACATTAAAGTATGGACGACATGCATCAGGCAAAGTTCCTAAAAGGGACTCGAGATCTCTTGTACAAAAGACGAGTGCAAACCTACACGAGAATATATGTAGGAACTAAGCTTGACAACATAAACAGGCATACAAAGACACATTCATAAACATATAAGTAAGGATGTAAAGATGCAAAGAAGCATAGAAAGCCTAACAAGATGGCATAAAGCAAGCATAGCAAGCATGTTATCACACAAAGGAAAGGGGTAGGCATGTTCTAAGGCACATAAAGAGGCTAACATGAGAAACCCTAACATGTAAACTAACAAGGGAGGAAAAAGGCAAGTGGCAAGCAAGCAAAACATGATGAAGATGTATCCTCACACATGGTTGTATCCAAACCAGCCATAAAAGGGGAATAGATACAACCAAACAAACAAGAAAGCCCCAAAGACCAACAAGCATAAACCCAAAAGGGAAACAAGACGTGGGAAGCATGGCAAGGATGCAAGAAATTAGATCTAAGCATACAAGCATGGATCCAAACACAAACACATGAAAAAAGGGGAAACAAAGCACCAACATGCATAGAGGAAATAATCCAAACCCTTTATTGAAAAATGGGTGTATGAGCATAGACTTAGACCACTAGATCTAGATCTATACCCTATCCAAAAGCCACACAAGAAAGAGGCATAAACAAGAGATATAAAGCTATAAAGCACTAGGCATAGCATCCAAACAAGGTTTTAAACACATGAACACGTAGATCCAAACACACAAAGATGGCAAGAAGCACAAACAAATATATTAAAAGCTACAAAGCACTCAAGCATTGCACATGATTAACTCATCAAAAGGTAAGCATGAAGCCATAAGCATAAACATCACACGAGTTGCAAAGCAAATAACTTAAATGAAGACAAGCAAAAATTGTAGAATAAAAGATGATTAAAAGACCTGAAAGTTGTTTGAATACTTCAAACAACTTTCTAAGGGTTTGGGAGCCTTTTTGTAATTTTTGAAAAGATGGAGAGCTTAACTAAAATTTTGGAAAGATTTAGGGCCAAAATGTAATTTTGGGAATTTTTGGGGACTAAAGTTGTCTCAGATCGACTAAACATTGAGGCAGTGTTGACGCATGGACTCAAAAAGCAATGCGTGTACACATGAACATCACCAAGCAAAGGGTAAGGTGCTGTTATTATGTTGGTGAGTGCCTACTGCCTAGTATTCTCTGTATGTGTCTGTTGGAAAGCAATTCCTTGGGCCCTTTTTACAATTCCCTAATGTAAATACAACGAAATTACAATTTACAAAATGTAGAGGCTTCATTCTTGATGGCCCGGCTTTCTTGAAAAAGATCTTGAACTTCTGGCAACGTCCTCCTTGATGCAAAGTTCCGACTACTTGCCGCCAATTTTATCTACACACATTTACATGACGGAGCTATTAGTGTATGCATGCATGCCCTTGTAGGGTTGGAAACCCTTAGGGTCTGGGTATGATCTAATGTGCAAGTAATGTAGTTGCTTTTCCTTAGGGGTTGGTCACAAATACTATGCAAGTGGGATGGAAAGAAACTGTAGTAGAGCACCACCTTCCAATGCAAGCAAGAATGCATAACCTGGAAAAGGTAAACGGATACTTTCCCCTTGACTTATTTTGAAAGAAATCCTAACTAGGATATCCTACCCTAGGCTTGGATGTTCAATTGTCTTGGCACTTGCTAGTCCTCGTGCTCATTTGACTTACTCTAGGCCAACTATATGAGATATGGCTTAACTGGTGAGTTGGTCCTAACCTTAAGGGGGACCTTGATTATCTAAGCCTTCCCTTCATAGAAGCTGTGGGATAGAGCGGATAAAGGGGGGCCTTTTCAGCTACTCCTATCCACCCATAGACCCAGAAGTGCCTACAAGTCGGTGCCTAGTAACTATCTATGGTTTGTGGGTTAGCTGGAAACCTTAAAGCACTGAGCCTGGGTTCGACTTAAAATGAGGGGTGATGTCACGCATTTTGAAATGAAAGGGGATAGACATTCCATGCACAACAGATATATAAACAAATAAAAGGGTAGCAGAAATCAAACCTTACTACCCTAAGTTCACATATGTGAAGGAAAGCTATAAAGCATGGTTACAAAAGTAGGAAAGCTTTACACATATGAAAATACCTCAAAACCGGTTTTAAAAACCATTTAAAAATTTTTTTGTAAAATTTTTTTTGTCTTTTGAAAATAATTTACTAAAGATATAGTGAAAGCATTTTTCAAAAAGAAAGCCCTAAAGGCTAATGCCAATTTCAATATTGTTTTAAAGCCAATGTCCAAAGATTAAAATTTTATGAAAAGTTCTAAAGGATAAACTCTCTAAGTATCCCCAGTGGAGTTGCCAATTTGTCGATGCCTCGAGGCGGCCGACCACCCATCGCAGCGACACTTGTGCCTTATGTAGGCTTTGAGCTTGGGTGTTGTGAAATGAGGGTGAAAAGGGTACCTCTGGTGTGTGACTTGAATTGAGTCAATTTTAACTTATAATTACCAAAGATAAGTGAAGTCGCCACCAATCATTGGGTTTTTTCTAAGGTGTGATTAGTCACCTGACTCTATTGATTTTATTATCAATCCTAGACCAAGAAAAAGGTCATTTTTCCTAATCTAATACAAATGGGTAAAAAATCTTGATTCTTGAGTTCGAAAGTCTAATTACGTGTGGGGAAGGTGTTAGGCACCCCACAATGCCTGCTTAGAGACGGTCCTTTGTTTTGGTAAAATCTTAACTTTCGAACATTGGCAATTAAAACAAGCTATTGGCATTAGCTCTTAGGGCTTTAAAAGAATTGGGTTTCAAGGTTTAATTTTGGAAAGGGTGTGGTCTCTATCAATGCTTTACTAGAACTTTTGGAATTATTTCCAAATTTCCTCAACGAAAATCCAGCAGCATCTCACCTTATTTTCATGATGAAAATCTGGCAGAATTTCACCATTGGTGCGTTATAGTACATAAAACGCTACCCTCACAAAGCTTTTATTGTGAGAATACGGTAACAAAGGTGCCCCATTTTCAATGCAAAATTCCGGCAGAGTTTCATCTTTGGTGTAGACACAGCATTTTGTACCCCTTACAACTCAAGCCCCCGAACCCCAATGATGTAAGAATTCTAAATCTCAAGGTTGGTTTAGGAACCGATTAGATGAAAATTGACTTGAGGAAAGTGTTTATGGAAAAGATGACTTATTTTTGGATCAAATAAACTATTTTTGGAAAAGAAAGGCCACGAAAACCCTAGGGCATGTGTGTGCATTCCCACTTATCCGCACGCATGCTTAAGATTTACGTGTGCATACTTCATGCATGCGTATGCATACACGTGCACACGTGCACATGCTAGGGTTCCAAAAACCATAAAGGAAAGGTTTTCTGCCTTAAAACTAGGTTTGCAACGAATCCCACATCGTCTGGGAGCCACTCCAAACCCTTTTTTTTGTTTTCTATATTAAGCCATAAATGGTACTTTTTCAAAGGGGGGATGAACTCCAGTGGTAAAACATATAAGATTCACTAGAAAATAGTGAATCAAAGAGGGGGGGTTTCACAAAACATCCTCAAGTCAAATTTTATTTGATCGGGACCTTTTTTGGTCTTGATCTTTGAGTTATAAGTTTACTAACACATTTTTGAATTATTTTTAACTAGATTGACTAAGAGGAATGGTCAAAATCAAGTTCTAGAGAGTTCTTGTGTTGAGGTAAAGGTTATATCTTTGGCTTTTCACTTTTCTTAGATTTTCTTTGATTCCTTTGTTTGTCTACATGTTTTAAAGCTTTAATGTATCTGTCTAGTCTTAGTTTATTTCGTGTTTGTGTTAAAAGCATGCTAGGTTTTCAGTTTCCTTGTTTCTATTGTGTTTTCTTTGTTTTCTGCTTTGTTTTTTTGGGTTTAGGGTTTCGGGTGTGTATGCATGCGCATGCAACTTGCATGCGTACGCAAACTCATAACGTACGAGTATGCATATGCATACAATTGTTATGCGCATGTATGTCCTATGTATGCGCATGCATACTCAAGCCCAAAAAGTCTAATTCCATTTCTGTTTGTTTTTCTTTTGTCCTAGTTGCATGTTTTAGCCTCTATTTTAACCTAGCTTCTGTATCTTTAAGCCTTTTGCTCTCTGTTTTTTTTTTAGTTTTCTTGTTTCATCTCTTTGATGCTTATTAGGGTTTTAGATTGTTTGAATACCATGAACATGCACATAAATATGAACATGCATTGATGTGTAGGTGTAGTGATGCAGTGAGATAAGTGAGATAAGTCATCCATAATCACATGGACTTGCATTTATTTATTTGACAAGTATGATATGGTTGAGGGACATGAATATGCTTGGATTGAATGCTGTTCCTTTAATGTTTGGATATCATAAAATGCTTGTTTAATTTTGCCATATGATGTATCTGCCTTTGGAGATATGTGTTTAAATGCTATGATAGATGAGTGGTTAGGTTTGGGATGACTATGCCATGTTTGTATGTCTTAGATGCATGCTAGAGTTTGTGTGAGTTAGAATAACATATTAAACCTACCTTTAATGAGATTAAGATTTGGAATATAATGAGTGGAAGCCAACCCATGGGTCGGGTAGGGTTAGGTGCCTAACAACTTCCCATCCCCATACCTAAACTCTAGACACATGCTCTAGTAAAAGATCAGTCCTTCCACAAAGGACACTATATTTATGGTTCCTAGACCTAATCTAGGTGCCGACTCCATTTCTCCACCATGGTCCACCCTAGGCCAAGGCATATTCACCCAATCCAATAAGTATGACCCATCGCGAGCGCTTACGCCCACGATATCAACTCCACAAGGGGATTGAGAGTTTGATTCCAATGTGTTCCATTTATTAATCTTAATAAATGTGGAAGTCAAACTTTAAGGGAATTCTTCAAGCAGTTTGCAAGATCGTCTGATGATCTTGCCAAGAAATTGTGACTATGCCTCTTGCTAAAGCTTAACATGATGTCAAATGATTGTTCAGAAGTCCATTCGAAAGGGAGAGACCATGCGAAAAAAGCTATCCCAGTGTGGCATTTTCCATTGTCTTTCAATCACTTTCACAACTTGGTGAGATTTTTAACTGAAGGGTGTGAGGATTCACATATCAAGAAACCCAAAGACATCCTTGGATACTTGGGGTAATAGAGGATTTCATTTAGGAAGACCCAAAGGAACCACCTAGACTACCCGAAGGTGAAATAAAGCTTTTCCTGAGGAAGACCCAAAGGAAACACCTATTGAGGCAAGCTAAAGAAAACCAAGTTTAAGCTGGTTGATCTTGCTTGAGAGATGTTAAGTTCCTTTTACCCTTTTGGGATGCATTGACAGAAGAGCTTGCAAGCTGTATGGATCGACTCCAACTTCTGGCTAAATTCTGCTCCTAGACTTGCAGTAGTTGGCCCTTATGGATAATGTGAGGGCTACACAAGATGGATTTTTAGTGGTCTTATGGGAATGAGACCACTAAAAATCTTCCCTTTATCATATTGAAAGCACCTAAAGGCTTGGCCTTCTTCTAGTCCCTATGGACATCTTGTGGAACACTTATCTCACCAATTGCTCATTTAATGCCTCAATAGAATTGGCTACTACTCATGTTTGAGATAGGGAATCTAGGACCCTTGGTAGCTTCCATGAAGGAAATTAGTGGACATTATTGGAGTAGACAACTCAGGTTGTGCTTCTCTTGCTTGATATTTGATAGGCCGAAGCAAATTCTTGAAAAGGAAATTCAAAAGAACAGATGTTAGCTAGGAATCTTGGCCTTGAAAGGATCAAAAAAAATTGGATATACCTAGGACCTCCTCCAATAGAGTGGCCTCATGCATTCGTTTAATTGTCCATTCTCATGTTCAATATAGGTGTCTCATGTTGATTGATCGAAATGTTGCACCCACAAGGTAACCTAAAGTAGGTTTATTTCAATCTTCAACTCCTTGGAGTGAGTTCTTGAATAAGCTACTCATGATTTGTGTATTTAGAAATGGTTCTACAAGTTTCTATCATGACCCCAATTGAGGTGAATTTGAAGAACATGGATGACCTATCGGTCTCGTGGAGACAGTCCTATGTGGGATTTGCACAGAAATTGATGATGCTTTCCTAACCATCGGCTTCATCCCTCTTTAACAAAGGAGAAGAATCAAGAAATATTCTGCCCTAGTATGGCATTTTTCCAATTATTTGTCCATCTAAATGGCCTCCTGAAGATTCTTAATGGAGACGAGCCAAGACTTGCTTGGTCTATCTAAGCCTAGCACTGGCAATACATTCTCTCTAAAGGATGTTAGGACATATGTGAATCATGTTAGGAACATATGTCAATGTAGAATTGGCTAATCCTTTGACAAAACACACTTTACTTGTAATTGGGTAGATCTAGGATGTGTTTAATACTTCAAGGAACAAGATTTCAAGTCCAAGTGTTAAAGCCATGCAAATCTGTCCAAGAATCAAGTGAAAAAGTGCTGGATTTTAAAACTCAACAGATTGAATCTATCAAGGTTTAACAGGCTATGTAAGCTCGATGCTCGACAGCTGCTCAATAGATAAGTTATCTATCGAGATTTACGAAAATCAGATTTTCAATTCTGATTTCACTCCAATTTGTGTATAGTTTTTTAGGCTTTCTTTTCTCACAACCCTAAACATATATAATGATTATTTTAAGGGCCGTCACAGATAATGCAACTTAATGCAAAAGTTTTTCACAGGCATATTGTGATCGGAGGCATATGCCTTAGTTCATCTTTCTCTTGAAGAAGCTGCTGCGTTTGTATGCCGTAGGGTTTTGTAACCAAGGAGTTTCATGATCTTCATCGTGTTAATGAACTGAAGAATTTTGCAGCCAACATCCTTCTCAAGTTAGTGGTTAGTCATGTACTTGGATACATGCATCGATTGGTTAGTCACGTACTGGGAGCAGTGCATTGAAAGGAGAGATTGTCACTACAGAACATGTCCAATTGAGTATTGGGGTAAGGATTCAGCTGTAGGTTGGTATAAGGCACTGGGATTCCTTTACTTTAACCACTTGTTGTGATAATAGTGGATTCTCGGGAGTGGTGACCTTAAAATAACCTGGTGGGGTTTTTGCCTTGGAGGTTTTCCCCATTCGTAAACAAATTACCGTGTCAACTTTAGTTTCCACTGCATATTAACTTAGTTGGTGATTTGTTTATGCTACCACGCGTATTGTATGTTAATCAGATTAATTAATTAACTTGGCTAATTAATTGGTTAATTCATCGCAAGGGGTCAATACATTCTTGGCCTATCAAAGGAGATCTTGATCCCACAAAAGTATTTAGACTGGGCCGAGCTTTAGCATCCTCCCTATTCTTAGGGTTTCTTCAGAATCTCGTGCAACCGGTTGACAACATCAACTAGATCTTAGGAGTGAATTCAGGGTCTCTTAAGAAGCACTATAAGTAAAGATTGGCTACATATTAGCTTGATCTTGAGAGCCCACCATCGGGTCTTAATTCCCACACTTGGAAGTAATGTAAAGGAAGTTCCATAGTTTTTTTTTCCTGAAATAGTACTGAAAAGGAAATCCCTTTAAGATGAATAACCCATATCTTTTCCTAAGATCATTTCTCTTCAACTTGTGATTAACAAGACTTGACAAAGTTCTCCTTACAAGGCATGAAGCCCAACAAAAACTGTCTCGGTATAGGGGCGTGCCAAACCTAATTCATCTATTCTTACCCCCTTAGGTTCGATGTGACCTCTTGGTTGAGACTTTGTGAGTTTCAATGTGTGTGCCCAAAGGGCTAATTCTAAAAGTCCATTCTTCAATGCCGAGAATAGTTGAATCCATACTAGACATGAAATCATCTTGACAAGTGGTAGGAGGGTTAGGCACCCTTAGGAGTTAATGCCATTGATAGCCATTTCAAAATAACTAACTTCAAAGACTTTGCTAACATCTATCCTGATGGTATGGATAACTAGTTTTGATTGCAAAAGACCAATCAAGGGTCTTCTTGGTAGCACTAACCTTTTCAGTCTATCACTAGAAGTGTGACATATAGGAAGACATCTCCCTAAGCTTCTTGCTCTTCAGACTATCTTTGGTTCATCCCCTTAGGGTTATAAGATTGGCAAAAGCCATGGACCTGGGCCCTGTTGATCTTCTTGTAGGCCGGAGCCTTAGAGATTTCTAGGAATGTCTTGATCATCTCATTTTCCAATTCCAAAGAATGCACTCGGTTGGCCCTTTCTCTTTTCATCTTTAAGTACTTCCTTTGAAAGTTTCCCCATCCTCGTCTTCCATTTTCTATCAGTTGGAATGTCAAGGAGCTACCATAATTTCGAGACAATGATGGTACCAACATTCGATAGTAATTCATGCTCATTCCTTTCTAGTTTCAAATGCCATGTGGCAGTCGGTCCGACCAAATCATTTTGAAGAGCCCATACATGAACCAAGACTTTGGTTTGCAACTAGATGACAGAAACTAGTTCCAATTTTTCAATCCCCCAAAGAACGTTGGCTTTCAACTGAAATGGTTCATTGATTCTGTTCAATATTCTACTCACTCTTCATTCTTACCATATCTCTTCTGTGCAAGCTTGGAGATGTAAGGACCTTGAACTTCCCACATTTTGCCTCACACCTTGAGAAAGAATGGGATAGCAAGGAGTCGGGATTACAATTGAGATATTTTCATGGTGGAAACAAGAAACCAAATCCCATGTTAGTTTTAAGCCCAAATGCTTTAAGCATGCTCCTACTTCATTTTGCAATTAAGGGGAAGAAGTTCCATGATTTGGACTTCTTGTCATTGAATGGGTTTCTAAAGTGATGCAAAATTTAACATAACCTCTTTGCGGCAAGCAACTAAACGTTTGCATAGATTTTGAAAAATCTTGGGATGAACCCCTTTTTCACAATGAAAATTTTAAGGTACAACACCATGTCCTTTTTGGGAAAAATTTGGCACAATTTGTATAGCAAAGGTTTTTGCAACAATCAAAGCAAATACGTTGCTCCCTTTCTGATACGATATTCATAATGATCCTTGGACTAGAGATCAATTTTGATACAAAGGCCTTTAATACAAGGAAAACAATGCTTGATCCCTTTGGAAATTTTGAAGAAAAACTTGGTCTCTTGCCTGTCTTTATGGAAAGATCTGGTTGCTTGTCACCCAATTTATCATCTGCACAATTAGGTGAAAGATATTAGAAGGTGCATGCATGCCTTTGTAGGGTTGGGGACCCTTCTGGAAGATCATACAAGCAGGCAAAGATCATACCTTCATTTGAGAATTGTTTCCTTGCAATCGAAATGCTTAAGGACATGCTCTTGTCATTTATAGAAATTTGGCTTAACCCCGCTTGAGCGGGTTTTTATCATGGTGAGTTTCTATAGTAATGCGGAATTAATGCATAAGCTTGGCAAGTAGCTAGAACTTTCATATCATGCTTGAAATTGCCGGATGGCCCTTTTTCTTTTGATTTATAAATTAAAGCAACACTTTACAAGACTTTGGCTTCTTACAATGCTCCCAAATTGTGGGCTATATACAATGGATCCAACAATGGGCCTTTTATAATATATGGAAATTCAAATTTGCAAAATGCAGAGGCTTCATTTTGGACGGGCTCGCCTTCTCGGAGAAGATCTTAGACTCTTGGCAATGTCCTCCTTGATGTGAAGTTCCGGCTACTTGCCACAAATTTTATCTATACACATTTACATAACAGAGCCATTAGTGTATGCATGCATACCCTTGTAGGGTTGAAAACCCTTAGGATTTGGGTATGATCTAATGTGTAAGCAACATGGTTGCTTTTCCCTAGGGGTTAATCACAGATGCTGTGTAAGCAAGATGGATAGAACTTGGAGTAGAGCATAACTCTTTGACGTAAGTAAAAAGGGCAAACTTGCAAATGGAAACTGGACACTTTCCCTTGACTCATTTTGAAAGCAAACCTAAGAAGGATATCCTAGCCTAGGCTTGGATGTTCACTTGGCTTAGGCTCTTCCTAGTCCTCATGAGTATTGACTGAGTTTGGGCCAACTATATGAGACACAGCTTAACTAGTAAGTTGGTCCTATTCTTAAAGGGACCTCGATCATCTAGTCCTTCCCTTCATGGAAGCTGTGGGATAGAGCAGATCAAGGGGGGCCATTTCAACTACTCTTGTCCAACCATGAACCCAAAAATGCCTACAAGTCAGAGCCCAATAACTATCTAAGGTATGCGCATCTAGTATTTGCTTTCAATGCTGAGTCCAGGTTCGACCCAATATGAGGGGTGATGTCATGCATTTTGAAATGAAAGGGGAAAGACTTTCCAAGCATAACAGATATATGAACAGACAAAGGTGTAGCAGAAATTAAATCTTACTGCCCTAGGTTCGCACATGTGAAGGAAAGCTATAAAGCATGCTAAGGAAAGCAGGAAAGCTTCACACATATGAAAATACCTCAAAGCTGGTTTTTGGAAAACCATTTGAAAAATTTTTGAAAAATGTTTTTGAGTTTTGAAAATAGTTTACTAAGGATATAGTAAAAGCATTTTTCAAAAAAAAAAAAAGCCCCGGAGGCTAATGCCAATTTCAATGTTTTTGAAAGTCAATGTCTAACGATTAAGATTTTATCAAAAGCTCTAAAGGCTAAACTCTCTAAGTATCCCCAGTCATTCAACCACCCATCACAGTGATGCTCGCATGCGCTTTGAACAATTGCAAGCTTTGGAGCTTGGGTTTTGTGGATGAGGGTTTTACCTCTGGTGTGTGGCCAATCACACTTAAAAAAAAATAAATAAATAAAAAAAATAAATCTCAGAAAATACGGCGTAGAATTTGAAATTTTTTGAAGTAAATATAATTTTTATATGCATGCATCACATATGACAAGAAAAAATGTCATTCTTATTGGTAGTTAGACACACACACACACATAAAGAGGGGAAATAGTGTAATACTGGAGTAACTAGATTCATGAAGGGAAAAGAAATCTAGTTCAAAAGTATGTACAAATTTTGGAAACAAACTTGATTGTAGTTTAAGAATAAAATTTCGCTTAATATATTTTTTTATTGGAAGTGAATTTTAACAAATCCACTGTTGGATTATATTTTCTTTTTATATTCTTCATTCTTGCAAACTTCTAGAAGATTAAATTTCAATAACTATTTCATCAATCAAATGTTTAAATTTTAAGTTTTTGTAGTTTTAAATTATGTATAAAAAATAATTTTATGGATTGAATGATAAATAAAATCCAATTGGCACAAAACATAACATGTGTGTTAAGAATATAAAGAAAATTCAATCCAACAACTAGAATTTTTTTAAAAAAAATATGTAGTCATGTTAAAATTTTTAGTGGATGTTGTAACCTTAGGTTATAACAAAGTTTGAAGCCAAACTCTGTCACAAAAACATTTGCCAAATAAGTAAGATTTTTAAGATTAGCTTAGCAGGATCAACCTTCACTTTTTTTTAATATTTTTTTTCCTAAGTCATTTATTTAATATAGGAGAATAATTTAGTTGCTGAAATCATAAAAATGACGAGTTTGGATGCTTACAAGATGCAAAGACTAAAAACAACAATATTTTCTTTATTGTCTCAATCTTTACTAACAAAAAAGAAGGATGTTGAAATTTTAGACTATTTGTGCATACTATTTTCTATTACTCTATTCAATATCTATTAAGAAAATAGAATTTGATTAAGCACACTTGTATTAAAGATAAGTTTTTCGAAGAAGAGGAGAAAATTGATAATATAGACACCTAGGGTTGTGACTCTGAGTGATTGGATTCAATATATTTGAATTATGATTAAATACATAATTTTTCTCAAAAAAAAAAATTTAATTAAATAAATGATTAGATTCATTATTTCCTATCAACATAAGTTGTTCGGATAATTAGTAATTTTTCATAAAACCAGAGCAAGAAGTCTTGAATTTTATATTTTTTTTCCACTCAACCTTCTATTTGAAATGTTACAAATTCCAAGTGGTTTAATTCATTACTTAAACTTTTTGGAAAATCAATAATTTATTACAATCTATTTGTGTCTAGCTTTTGGTATAATTAATAATTTATTACAATCCATTTGTGTTCGAGTCAGGTAAATGTGTAATAGTGACTAATGAAGGATGGATTTCAAAATAAATAACAAATATTAACTTATATTACTATATTTATTTTTACCATCAACATCCTTATATGTTAGCACTCACACTACATTCTATCAACAGTCAACCTTTAATTAAAATATATATATTACTTCGCCATCACTTTATATTATCGATTCTTTTAGATATAATTTAACAATTCACAATAATCTAATAAGTTCACAACAAATAATATGAATTTCACAACAAATAATATGAATGTTTCACGTATAATCTCGATGCATTTATATAATTTTATTTTAATAAAATATAGACATTATTGGTACATGATTGGGATTTGGAATACCAAAATATTATATTAGAATCTAATTAATTTTATTTATTCCTTTACTAATAACATGTGGATCTCTCTCCAAGATTTTACTTATCTTGTGTTGGATTGTGGACATCTACTAAAGCAACGGTAGTAGAATATTCCCAATATCCTTCTTTTACGTAACGTAACTACTTGTTTAACTGTTTGTTGTTGTTGTTGTTGTTGTTTTTGTTTTAATATTTTTTTTACCTAATTGTATTTTATTTTGTTTTTTAAATTATATCATCTAGTATATTTAGTTATGTACATTTTATTGGTGACACATGCATTCAATAATTTAAATTTGTATAGACTACAAAGAGATAATACATATATTCTAATTGTCCTTTCCTTTTTTCCTTTTTTGAAAAATTGCGGGACAAGACTGTGATACGAGAGGGAAACTTATTTTTTATTTCTTTTTAGGTTCAATTGTGAGCACTTATCTAGTTATCTTTTTCATTTCTTCCAAAAAAAAAAAATTGGTTATCTTTTATTTAATCTTCTTTTGTTAAATATTTTGGATCTTATTCTTGGTGTGTATTCTAATTTCTAAACATCATTTATTAGTTATTAATTCGCTTTATTATCTATTATTGTTAGGTTCTAAAACTTTAGGAACTAAATGTATTAGAACTTCATTTTGTGTATGTTGGCAAACCATGATAAAAACAATGAGTCTAGGTTTAAGCTTGATCAAAGTTTGTTTAAGTGTAAGTTTGAATCGAGTGTTTTGCATGAATTTATTGTGTAAAATTGCAAGGCTCAATCGATCGAAAGTAAGGCTGAATCAATCGAAACATGCAGTTCCAGAATTCTGCAGAAAAGTTTCAAATGTAGCCCAAGCCCATATGACGCGTAGGGTTAAGTGTTTCACTAATAGTATAAAAGGAAAAACCCTAACTACGTTTTAAAAGTCTCTGAGTAGTTGTGTGTTTGCTCTTGTGCGAGATTTAAGAGGTGTTTACCTTAGAACACACGGAAAGCTCTACCAATATCAAGATTTGCAATCAAGATTTGGTGGTGATTTAGTTGCTGCATAAAGAACCTTTAAAGAACAACAAAACCTTTGAGAGGTGTCTCAAAGTCACAAGTAGGAGAACTTATGCTGTAACAGATTCAAGAAAAAAGTAGTCCATGGATTCAAAGCTAGCACGTGGTCATGGTAATAAATTTTCTACTCAAGGTAGCATTAGGATGTTACTGGCCTAAGTCCTTTTGTAAAACTTCAATTCTTTCACTATAGATTTGTTTTTACCTTGAGGATAGTTAGGTCAAATCCTCCCCAGGGTTTTTACCTGTTTGGTTTTCCTGGGTCATCAGTTCTTTGTGTTCTTTATATTTTCCACTTTATGTTTATTTGTGTTTAACCTAATCTTGAATAACAATCTTGTTAATCAATTTAGTTAAATATTAGGTTAAACATATTGTGACAAGGGATCTAAAAACCTAACAATTATGACTCTTAAATTGAAATATGTTTGACATTATATCAAAAATAAATGCCTTACAATATTTTAAAAAATATATAATAATTGATTAATGTCTGTATTCCCGTTGTGTCATTAGTCATGTCCTAATTTTTCAAAAATTGTTGTGTTGTCATGTTGTATCTGTACCTGTACTTATTTTCATGTCCATGCTAGATCACTACGAGTTTTGATGAAATATTAATTTTATATTAGGTTTCAAACCCTTTCATGATCATATCAATATAAACAAGCTTGAAAAAACTAGAAAATTTTTAAAGATTTAAATTTTCAGAATTTAATGAAAGAACATGGGAATTCAAACCTAACTATTGTAGGATACATAATATGTTACATCTAGCACAGTTTCAAAATGAAATTATGGTTGACAAATGGTCGGTATTGAGAAGTTGAGATCAATACTGGGCCGTTTCCGTTTTATGGCCTTTGACATTACCAGGTAGCAAGGAAGATATAGTTGATTCCATTATTGTGAAATTCTTTTGAATAACTCAAAGGTCACTAGAAAGAGCAGCCCCAGCTTTAAAGGAACTCAAGTTCTAGGGGAAGCTGGTTGTGAATGGGTCAGTTATGTTGCAAGGTGGGGCTTGTGAGCCAACTTTGTAAATTAGCTCTGTCAACGCCTCGCGACTGTTGTCGACCACCAATTGTGGCGACGCTTGCGTGTTTATATGTGTGCACAAACTGTGTGGAGGAGGTGTGTCATACCTCAGGTGTGTGATTGGAATATGAGTCGATTTTAAGGATAATACCAAGGGTAAGTGAAGTTGCCACCAATCATTAGGTTTTTTCTAAGGTGTGATTGGTCACCAGACTCTATTTGATTTTATTACCAATGATAGGTTAAGAAAAATGTCATTTTTCTTAATCTAATATGGATGGATAAAAAATCTTGATTCTTGAGTTCAGAAGTCTAGTTACGTGTGGGGAAGGTGTTAGGCACCCTACAATGCATGTCCATAGACAACCCTTTGTTTTGGTAAAATCATAATTTTTAGAAATTGGCAATTGAAAACAAACTATTAGCATTAGCTTTCGGGGCTTTAAATGTGTTGGGTTTTGAGGTTTGATTTCAGAGCAGGTGTGGTTCTGATCGATGCTTTCCAGTGTGTTTGAAGTCATTGCCAAATTTCCACGGTGAAAATCTGGCAACATTTCGGCTTACTTTTGTGGCGGAAATTCGGCAGCACTTTGCCTTAGATGCGTCATAGCAAGCCAAATGCTATTCTTACCATGCTTTCGATGTGAGAATATATCTATGGGGATACCCTATTTTCGATGTCGAAAATCTGGCAGAGTTTCGCATTTGATATGCTATGATGCACTGGTAGGGTTTTGTGTCTGTGTATATAACGCGTATCAACATGCTCACACCGTGACAAGCCGAAGCCCTCCAAAGTGTTAAAATATGTTGATACATGTCGCATACACAGGGAAATCGATGTCACTAGGTGACATAGATCAATCCAATCACATTGCGATGATCGTGCACACAGTATAGCATGAATATGCACCTACGGCAATTGCCTTGAGTACATACCCATACTACAAGGTCAAGAGCTCTCACGACTAGAGAGTGCTCACATAGCCACGAGAGTCTATCATACAAAGTGCACAATCACCCATATACAAGCAGATATAGATATACATACATCATGCACAATGCTATCACACAGAGCAAGAAAGTAAGTCAAACATTGCCAACATTCCAAGGGTATGGCCCAGCAAGGTACAAGAAATGTAAAACAGACATTGCCATACCCATGGAATTGGCCCAAGCAAGGTGCAAGAAAGTAAAAGGGGGTACATGGATGGGGACCCTAATATATGCTCTAGAGAAGAGGCTTAAAGAGAGGGAAAGAGAAAACCGCTTTGGAGAGGCTAGGCCCTTTAATCTACTGATCATTGCCCTTTGTGAGCTTGCATCCTTTTGCTTTCATCCTTGTCCTTTTTGCTTGTGCCTAGGAAGTTGCACCCTTGCTCCAAGTATCCTTGCTCCATGTGTGTACATGCAAAGACCAAAGAAACAAGCCAACAGACAAGCAAAGAAACAAACAAAGGAGAAGCATGCTAAAGACAAACTAGGAAATGATGCCAAACGTGAGCAAACAAACATGTGAAGTACATGAAGAGGCAAACAAACATGTTATCAAACAAAAGGGGGGTGTACTAGGAGGAAAAATGTAGGTTTGGGTCAAGTGTCCATAGTTCCATTGGATTATAGTATGGATGACACACAGACTTATGCATGAACATGTAGGCAAGTGTGCAGAGAAGCAAAAAAAGCCAAACGGGTGGAGCAAAGCAAGCAAGGCAAGCATATCAACATCGCATGGATAGGAGAAGGGTGTATCGCAAGCACACCGACACCACAGAGTTATATCTTACAAGTGGTTACATCCTAAAAAACCCTAGGAAGGACAGGTGTAACCATAAAAGCACAAACCCACGGAGGGTACAAAACATGGCAAAGCCTAGATCTAGAGAGGCTAACATATAGATAAAGTATAGAAGCAAGTAAGCAAACATCGACATGCAAAGGAAATGACCCAAACCCTTTAATATAGGCCTAGGTGTGAGGATGTAGGACTAGACCATAGGATTTAGACCAACACCCCACCAGAAGGGCCAAAAAGCAAGAAAGAGAGTTATTAAAGGGGGGGGAAAAAGGGCTAAAGTAGCACATGGCATAGCAACCAATATAGATCTGAGCATACAAGCTTGGCATGGAGCACATAAACACATCAATTTAAGCATAAAGACATAGATCTAAGCATTAGCATGTAGATCTAGGCAAAAACAGGGCAAAGAAAACATAGGCATGTAAATCTAAGCATACACATGGCAAAGAGCCTAAAAGCATGTGGATCTAGGCACAAACATGAAAAGTAGACATATCCTAGCCCAAGAAAGCTAGACCAACAATATCAAAGTGATAAATCATGGCATAAGCAAGGAAACATGCTATAAAAAGTATAAAGACATGCTAGGAAGCAAGAAAATGCTAGGAAAAGCAATAAAAGTATTTTCTTAAGTAAAAAGAAGTTAGGAAAAGCTATAAAGAGAAAGGGGTGTGGATTGTAGCTAAAAAGCTACATCCACACCCCTAAACCTCAAATCCAAGGTATGGAACCAACGAAAGGAAGATTAGATGCAAGAAAATTACCTTGAAGATTGTAGAGAAAAGATGAGAATCTAAGGTGTTTGAAGGGTTTTGATGTGTTTGGGTGTGTTTGAGAGAGAAATTAGAGAGAGAAGAGAGAGAGAATTTGCCCGAAAACTACCTAGAATTTTTCTTTTTCTTTTTTTGGATGCAAAATGAGGGGTTAGGGGTCAGGGTTCATTTATACTGGAAAAATGACTCTTTAGCTTCCGACACACTTTGTAGGGCAGCCAGCCACCTTGTTGACATTAGCAATGCTAATCTTTTCTAGGTTCAAATTTTGATGCATATTTGAAGGCCTTCCTGGACTTGGATTAAGTTGATCTTGGTGTCCTTGGAAATTTCTGGATGTCTAGTTTTCAGAACACTAACGATATTGAAAATCCAACGGTCTGATCAAAATTTATGGCCTTAAGAAGCGTATTGATGCACTTTTCACGATTTTTAGGATATATCAACTGTTTTAATTCCGATTTTGACCCATGAATAGTCATCAAAAAGGAAATTTGATAATCTTCATAATGGTATGATTCCCAAACTGTTTTGATAGTTAGATCAAAATTAGGGTTTCTGGTGCCCTCGGGAGTCAACCTTAAGTCAAAATTGGTTAAAGTTAACGAAAATCTCCAAATAGCTCAAGTTTGATGTAGAGACATTAAAAATGTTTTTTTGGGATGATTTTGACCCAACTTTAACTTTTGGTAAACCCAGGGTTGACTAGGGGCATTTTGGTCGGAAAAGGCCCTTTGAGTGCTTTGATGTCCAAACGGGTTGCGCCACGTCAATCTAGATATTTTCACGGGCCTATGGAGAAAAGATAATATTTTTGGAATTTTTGGGGTCCGACGCGCTAATCGAGAGTAGACAAAATACAGTGTCTACAAGCTCGATAATCTTAGTTGTTCTCTATAGGTTAAGGATAAGTCTTGTTTCCTAGGTAGATCAAGTCCCTTACTTCTTTCATTCCTTAAGCTATCCTTTGTTTCTTTTTTATTGATTTCTCCCTCCTAGCTCTTCTCTTTATCCTCCTCGACCCACTCGAGGTAAAGCAGGGGTGAGTTTTGTTAGAGATATATTAGACATATTAGTCCAATGTAATTGGCCCAAACCCACTTCTACTTGTACAAGTAGTTTAGGGTTTAATCGCCTATATATCCTCATGTTATGGTTAATTGTAACACAGACTTTGTACTACACTCTTATATAATAAAGATGTAACCCTTAAGGATTTCCTCCTTAAACATTGGCTAATAAAGCAGAACCACATAACTCTCTTGTTCTCGGTGTTCCTATTCTATATTTCCCCTTCCACATCCACTTTAGTATATACAACATGGTATAACATATCAAGTTGCGAATATATATTTAACAATTTCTACCTCCTTTGGTAGTGAGGATGGAAGTTCTAATTCACAATCTTTAATAATTGGATCTATTCCTAATTTTTTTTTTTTTAATTTGTTTTTCCATTGTTAATGCACTTACAATTTTATTTTAACAATAATGAATAAAAAGGTATTGTGATATAGATTTTGAAAGGTTATAAATTCAAAATTTCACAGAAGAAGTTATCTACCAAATGTTTTTAACTTAAACCTAACTTAAGAGTTTTTACTTTTAAAGTACCAATGTAGAAGGGGATGTCACTCAAATGGTAGAGCAATAAAAGGGTGTTTGATGGCACAAGGATTGATACCTTGCATCTCCATTAATTTTTCCTTTTATTTTTTATCTTAAAATTTTTTTTGGCTAATCTATTTTAATTGGATAGTTGCTAAACATTTTTAAGTTATTTACTTTTTCTTTTGTCTTTTGGTTGTTGAAATTGGATATTAATTAAATACTAAAGGGGATATAGCACAAATAGTAGAGTAGCAAACGCGCTACCTAAAGATACAACACCTTGCATCTCCATTAATTTTTCCCTTTAGTTTTTCTTTTATTTTTATTTTTTAAAATTCGCTAATCTTTATTAATTGGATAGTTGCTAAATATTTTTTAGTTATCTACTTTTATTTTCTTTTTTGGTAGCCCAAATTGGATATTTACAAAACATTAAAGAGGATGTAGCTCAAATTTGGAGCAGTGAACATGCTATTTGAAGGTACAAGGTTCAATAAATTGCTTCTCAATTCAATTTTTCCTTTCATTTTCTTTTCTTCTGATTTAATTTTTAAAAAATAATTGGCTTATCTTTATTAATTGGACATTTGCTAAATTTTTTTTATTACATTTATTTAGTTTTTTTTTTAATAGCCAAAATTGACTATTACGGGTAAAATTTAATGAGTTTTCTTTATACAATTATAATTTTATTTTGAGTGTATGAATGAAATTCATACCTCATATCTCGTTTATTTTGTACTTTTTTTTTTGGCTCATTTTTATTAATCTGATATTTTCTAAATATTTTTTTGTTATCTACTTCTCTTCTCTTTTCTTTTTTAATAGCCCCAAATAGACTAATAAAAATTAATGAAAACTATGCAATTATAATTTCATTTTGAGTGTAATAAAAGAAAGGTAATTAATTCTTGCAAACAAACTGTTTTACACAATTCTAAAAATAATTAATAATCAATTTATTTTGGGTCTAAGCCAAGAGCTTTAAGAGGGAAAATTTTATTTAAATATTACTTATTTACTATTTATTTAACTTTTAATATCATCTTTTATTTAAAATCTAGCTACTACTTGTGGATTTACAAAATTACTACTTATTGTTTTTTTATTCAAATTTCACTTATTGTTTTTTTTCAATTGATAATTAGGCTAATCTACTAAATTTTTCTTTTAACATTTTCAACTTAAAATGGGATCTTATCAATTTTAATTTTAAAAAATTATTTTCACAAATGCAATTGTAACATGTACAGCTAGTAATAATTTTTTTATATAAAAATTCTCCTCATTTCTATCTAATTTTATATATATATATATATATATATATCAGAAGTTTAGAATTTTTTTTTATTGTTTTTTTTTATGTGGCTTTTTAAAATTAAAATGCTGTCGCGGCATTTTAAATGCAAAATAAAATTTTTAATTATTATTTAATTAGTCACGTCAGCATCTAACATGGCAATGATGCACTTCATCTGCCACATAAGTAATTTTCTTTATTGAGAAGGTGGAAGGGACTAAAATGGTAACAATTTTCGATTTTTAAGAACCAATGTAGTTGCTCCCAAAACGTATGGACCAAAAGTGTATTTTAGGCTTGACTTAGTTATAGCCCTATCATTGTACCAAGTTATAGAGTGTAGGCAAACAACCTATATTTTTCTTGTCACTATTATCTAATTCATGTTTTCTATTTTATTAGATAAGAGCTCCTCTTTTTTCTTTTCTTTTTTTTTTCTTTTTTTTTTTTTTTTTTGGTTTAGATAGTGATTCTCTCTTAAAGAAAAGAAAACAAAAAAAACAAAAAAAGCAGTTGTGAATTGTAATCTGAGCAAAGTTAATCCATTTTTTTGCACCTCCATTTGAAAATCAAAGAATTGATTTTATGCAAATTGAACTAACAAACTCAATTATATTATTCTCAATTAAGATCACTCTCAAGGCATTTTTTATGAACCATTTAAATCTTATGTCTAAGGGATCAGATCCAAGTTTTATCAATCTATATTATCGTTTTAAACAAAAACTAACTTTTTAATTAGATAGTTAATATCTTGGACATATTTTTTTTAGATTCTTCCAAGTGAAATGTTGTTTCAATTGTCCTCAATAAGTAAGAGGAAAAGTTATTCTAGTCATGAAAATGAAATTAAAAACTAGAGAAAAAAAAAAATTTGATGGTTCAGTGGAGTTCAACCCAGTGGGCCATGTTGGATACAATTGGCACTGGCCCGTTATCCTTCCACTGCAAAGAGTGGGAAGTTGTCCCTGCTCTGTGAAACCAGCCTCACGCATTTCCCTCATCTTTAGGAACCAACTGAACCCAGAGCCTTAGCTCAAGTCTGTTGGCTCATCATCTCTTTGCTTGGAATGGGCGGGCCAGATTGAAAGCCTCACTGAAATCCGACCAACTAGTTTGGACCAATGTCCCGTCACATTTATGCTCCCACTTGGGTTACAAGCTCACATTACTAAGCTCGGCAATATGCAGGCCTTGTTTGGAATCTTATAAACATTTAAGAGATCATTCATTTTGTCAATGTGGGATTGGTATCTATTAATTGTTTAGCATATTTCAGAAGCAGCTGAGGGAATTTTCATCTTATGTTATTGAAAAAGAGTATTTATTTGTTTGTTAAACTTTAATGCATTCAAAGGTTAAGGAACAAGAATAGTTTTTGATAAATGTTGACTAAACAGACCAACATTGTCTAAAATTTAACAAAAACATAACATTAGATGGAAGGTAATTAAAAATAAGGAAACAATACATTCATCAAAGCTCCCCTCCTAGGTATAGCATCTGCACAATGATTTGCTTCCCGATAGCAGTGCTTAATTCTGACTTTGAGGAAATTGCCTTAGATGCATCCTTAATTCATCAATTAGTGTAGTTAACCCAACATTGGTTACAGTAGGACTGTTCATGAAGGAGACTACAACATTTTCATCAAGTTCTATTTTTGAAATTTGAATATTCATCAGAGCACATAGAAATTTCCCATTTCTAAAAGCCCTACAACAAGACTCCGCTTCCGTAAAAAAAATTGGCTTTAGATGCTCATGTTGATAGATTTTATTTTTCTCTTTGCTATCATAGCATCCAAATTCCAAATAGAAAAAAAAGGTAAAGTCGGTTTGAAAGTTCAAATATGTGTATAAACACCCTTGAACGTTTAGACCCCCAATTTACAAATTAACCAATTCAAGCTTTATGTCAAACAACTAGTGTGTGGAAAATGAACATAAGCTATAATATAGAATTGGTAAACAATCTATGCCAATTAAAATCACATCCTCAATAGAAAATAAAAGGCAAAGATATAGGGAAGAGAGATGCAAACACAAGGACAACACACGATGTGTTATCCAAGAGGAAACTGAAGCCCTCGGCGTAAAACCTTTCCGCCGCCCTCCAAACGGTCAATAATCCACTAGACAATGTAGTTGGGATACATGAACAACAATAGACTCTCCAAGCCTAATCTACCCGATGTACCTAAGCCCTCCAAGCTTCTTGCTCCAATGAGGTTGCGCCGAACCTTTTTCTTTTCTAGCTTACCGGATTCTGCTACTAGACCGTAGCATTCGCCATCCTTGGCATCTTCCAATACTTCCCAAAACTCCAAAAACACTCAACACTCTAAATTGGTGTGGGTAGTGTTTGGATAGAAATCTCCTCTCAATAGGTATGACAATGAGAGAGGGAATGAGAAGAGACTACAAAGGTTTCTCTCTAAGAATGAGTAGCTCTCTCTAATTGGGTGGGTGTTTTGAAGAAACCTCTTTTAGGGTTTTTCTTTCTGAATAGCCACCCATATTTTGTGGGAATGAGGGGTATTTATACTGGTGTGAGAATGGAATGCAAAGAGTCAGTTTTTCCAAAAACAGGGTTGGCTGGCGACTTGACCTCACAACTTGACTGAGTCGCGAGTTCAAGCCGCGAGCTAACTTAATGGCCAGTCTAGATTTTTGTCTTGTAGTGCTCCAGGTGGCATGACTGTTCAGCTCCCTTGCATGCTCTGCGTGTGTGCAACTTTTGGCGGCTTGCAAGCCCGAGTCCCTGCTTCACTGCACAGTCTTGAGCATTTCTTCACACTCTCTCACACACTACCCTTACATGATTCCCACCTAAATACAGGGTTTCTAAGTGCTGTATTACAAGCAAATTTGTCACGGAATAAAGCCAACACATGGTTGATTAAATTCAACCTTACACAGTTTAAGACAAATAGAGACTTTATTTAGGGTATCACTATTGAGAAGAGAAAGCTGTACCTTATAAGTTGGAAAATGGTCACTTGTCCTAAAGTTGATGGGGTTTTATAGAACTATGATATCTTACCGTGACACATTCATTAGGCCATGAAAATCTTTAAATATCTCACTCCATAGAATAGCCACTTATCTAAAAGCTCAGAACTTCAATAAAATTGACATCATTCCTTGAAAAAAAAAAAGATGCATAACCTTTTGATCATTATTAATTCCATTGCTACACAAAGGAAATTCTGTAAGCTGGAAACTTGTCTATAGAAAAATGGTTACTCTGCTAGCAAGACTTCTAACCAAGGCCACTAACCACGTGGCATACCAAGACCACTACTTACGTGGCATACAAAGACCACTCAAACAACAAACGTCCTCATAAGGGTACAAAACATAGAAACAGTCACCATGGTAAAAATCCTGCGAGGATACAAACCATATGACAATAAAAAATGGTACAAATTCTCTAAGGGGAATGTAAATCATATGGCGATCATAACAATTCTCCAAGGAGAATATAATTCATACAAATGTCCAAATGATGCAAATTCTCTAAAGAAGAATACAAATCATATGACGATCATATATAGAGAATGCCAAGTAGATAAAAGTGATATAAATTCCCTTAAGGGGAATGCAAGTCATACGACGAAGCAATAGCTCAGCACAGAAACGACGAACCCCACATGTGCATATGCAAAATAGAAGCAGATTGTTCAAAATAAAGCCCCAAAACAAACGGGACATCCAAAAAAAATATACACATCAAGCAGGGGGAGCACGCATCAAGCAGAGGGAACTCTATCTCCAACAACAACATTTTTCTCGTCAACCCCAGGGATGTCATCAGTTGTAACCTTAGCAGCTCCGTCAACAGCTTCAGCAACAGCCACAACCGCAGCACCAGCAGCTGCTGCCTCATCAGCAATGATCTCCTTATCAATTGCCTCAAAGTCCAAGCCATCTAAATTAACCACAGAAGCTCTGCCAAGTATCGCCACAGAAGCTCAAATCCTTTAAAGTAATTAAGAAAAAGGATGTTGGAATATTCCTCGATGGCCTGAAAAGCACTGTAGACATTTTATAGACAACAGATGATTTGCAGATGCACAAAGAGTAATAAACCTTTCCATAATTACATTTATTTCCTGTTCGATGTGCATATCTTATATGTCTTCGGTAGCTTAGCAGGCCATGTACAAGCTAATACTTAGACTACTAGCATTATATCAGCATGTGAGGTTACATAATTAAGCCTGCATTGAAGCATGGCCAAAGAATCCTCTGCATTATAGTAATTAAAGTTCAATTAAACTTCTGTTGATTACTTGCTAGATCGCTATGGAGTATAACTTAGGTTAATTTGATGCTTAGGGGAATAAATTGCAATCCTAAACTCAACAGATCTCTTTTGTACAATTTTTTAAAATATCACCTTTTGTGCAAAATGTCTTTTAAATATAATTTTGTCATTCTTCATATACTTACCTCCATCTTCTATTGGAAATGATTCCCGTCTATACCAAAAACTGATTGGTATCTTAATCCGTTAAATAAGAGCTATTATCGGGAGTAGACGCCATACGTTGAAACACTATTAAAAAAAGTGTCATTAATCTAAACAAAACAAAAAAATTGTTGTTTTTTTTTTTAAAATAGCAATCCAGCTGGGTTTAACCTAGAGTGCCATGTTGGGCTGTTATAAGCTTTAACACAAGCCCATTGGGTCCTTTCTTTGCCTGCAATGGGCAGGCCGATAATAAAGAAAACATTGAATATGGACTCTCCGGATCTGGGCCACGAGTAAATATTCGACATTAAGAAACCTGAGGATATGCAAGCTTTGTTTGGTATTTATAAACTTATAATCCTAATTATTGTTGTACAAATTAACTGTGTTGCACCGTATGCACTCGAGCTCAAAACACAATTCCAGCTATGTGTCTCATACAAACAAATATAAGCAAATATAAGCCAATGAGTGCTAGTGTTGGCCGCTGAGTTGAGGGCTAAAATCAGTATGTGTGGGATTCAGTATGTCTACAACTCTACATCTTGAAAGTCCATGCACTTTCTTTGGAAATTCTTATTAACAAAAGGGCTTTTCTTGATTTAGTCATTATTTTTGTGTCTAAGAATCTTGTTCTCTATTTTAAGACTAGTCCTTTTTCCACCCCACAAGTATAACTTCTAAGCTTTGTACTTTCAAAAACTCAACATGAGCAAAAATCATCCTTGCTTTGCTAGACTTGCACTTCCAACATGTTTAGTTTAACAATAAGCTTGATACTAACCAGATTTTTCTAAGCAAGGACAGACCTAAGGGGGGCCAAAGGCGGCCCCAGCCCCCTGGTCATAGTAATATTTTTGTTGGTTCATATGTTTTTTTCATTTTTGTTATTGGGTCCCCCTCTTCCAAAACCTTAGGACCCCTTCCCTTCCAATCAACCTAGCCACCCCAGCCTAACTAGTAACTGCCCAACCCATAAACTTAACAAAAAAAAAAGCTTCAAAAAAATTTTAAAACCTATTAGCGTAATAGTTACAAACCAATCTCCAAAAAAAAAAAAAGAAGAAGAAGAAAGAAGTCAAGTTCTCTTTACATAGGTGATTGCACTATAATGTATTAAGAAACAATAGTATTTTGTGTCTCTTATTTTTGTTGGTAGATGGTTGCTTCTTATTGTATTATGAGACAACGATTTTATGTATTTATCTTAGTTGATAGTTTGTTAATAATATATGGACGCTTATTCGGAGTTATTTTTATATTTTATTTATTTATTGCTTATACTCTGGCCCCTTAACTTGAAATCTTGGGTCCATCCCTGTTTCTGAGTGATAAATAATATAGCCATATTCGTTTGAACACTTTGGCTCAAATATACAACGAGTGTAGGTTACTTAGCACTGTATGCATTTAAGCATGGCAGAAGAATCCTCTGCATTATAGTAATCAAAGTTCAATTAAAAAACCATTGCAATTGGAAACAAAACTTCTGTCGATTACTTGAAGAATACTATGGAGTATAATTTAGATTAATTTGAAACTTAAGGGAATAAATGGCAGTCCTGCAATCAACAGATCTCTTATGTACAATTTTTTAAAATATTACCTTTCATACAAAATTTCCTTTAAATATACTTTTGCCAGACCTAATATATTCTTCTTCATCTTCAATTGGGAATGATCCTATTCATTTTATTTTTTTATGAATAATAATATATCAAAGAGAAACAAGAAAGGGCTAAGGCTATCTCCAACTTTAGGGACAAGCAACCAAGACGGAGGAGAGGAGATGGAGATAGGCCCATCCCAATTACAAAAGGCCACCTAATGAGGCACATTGTGAGGAAAAAAAAATTACAGCCCTAGTGAAAAGATAAAGAGGTAAGAGCTGCTTTCACTTCAGAGAAGAATGGAACAAGGAAGCAAGGGGGAGAAGCATATAGGTTCAAAAGGGCTTCAATAGTAATGATCCTATTAATTTTTCATCATCATCTTAGGATATTTCTTTTTCTTTCTTGGAAAATCTCAATTGTTTGATGCATTGGGCCTGAAATGGTACGTAGATATCATTCATGGGTACACTTGCCTTTTCTGTGTGTTTGTCCATTGCAACAATACATAGTTGTAATCATGAAATGCTTTTGTCAAAAGATTATAATATAGCAGAGGTAGGCCTACCCCCACCGTATGACAGGTTATCTTTTCAATATTTTATTTTATTCATTAGCCAGGTAAATTTTTTTACTTGTCTGATAAGAGATCCTTGGATTTGTGATCCCAATTTACCTAAAATTTAATGTTATCTCTGCCCAGTAGAGAAAGGTTTGAAATTACAGATCATGCCTTCATCATCACAATTCTTTTTTTATAGTTTGATAGTTACAATGAGAGAAGAGGATTTGAACCTTAAACATCTCAATTGAAAACACTAGAAGATTTGAGCTATCCGACTCTTGACTTGATCATCACATTTTGTTAGTGTACAAATTTAGTTATTGATATAATGCTTTTGCTGTAAGTTGTTCTCATTTGGGACAAATTGGTGCTTCAATCAAGGTCTTGAAACCGGACCAGACCATACGGTCCGACCGGAAAAACTGCGAACCTCTCAGTTTTGCAGACTTTTTAGCTTCAAGAACCGTTCTATGTGAAAAAAGTAGGGACCCGTGCAAACCGTGGTCAGACCGTACGGTTCTCAGAACCGTGACCGGTTTTTGAGGTTCAGATAGTTTCTTTTTGTTTCAGCTTTTCCGGTGAATTTTGGCCAATACACTGATATGAAGTTATGAATAGATATAGAAGAAATGAAAAAGAAATGAAAGAACACAAAGAAGAACAAAGATCGGAAGGAGATCTGATAATTTCAAATCTTGAACAAAGGGATTTGTAAGGAAAAAAAAAAGAACCAGAGAAGAAGAAGACAAGTTCCTCAAAAAAAATAAAAGAGAAGAACACTGATCACACCTTCGTCTTCTGCAGTTCTGCTGCTGCTTCTTCTTCTTTCTTTCTTCTTTTTTTTTTTTCTTCTTCTCTTTCTTTTTTCCGTTGAAGGAGATCACTCTGTAATTTCCTCTTTTCCGTTTTCTGTTGCTGCTGCTTCAATGTGTTCTCTTTCTTTATTTTCTTACTCCTTTTGAATTCCCAAGTCCCTCATGTGACTAACATTGGTATGATGAAAGGTTTTAATTTTTTAATAAAAGCAAAAAAATTTCAGCCATTAGATTTAGATCTTTTCTTCAGCTACCCAACATGACGTGACAATTTTGGTAGGTGCATTAAATATTTTAAGTATTTTTAAGAAGAGCAATGCTCTATACACAAATTGTTTTACAACATTTTTACAAAATGTTGATGTGGCCGGCATCTTATTGGTTTTCATCCAGGCCCACCATTAATATCACATTTTATTTACCAATAATCACTCACCACATCAGTAATTTGTAAATTTTTTTGTAAAATAATTTGTATCTCTAGCATTATTCTCTTAAGAGTAATGTAGTATCACAATATTTTACACAATTTTTTGCAATAATTTGACACATGGCAAAGCGTGAGTAATGAAAAAAAAAATTATGGGTCTACAACTCTACCACTCACATCTCGTCATGTGGTAAATTGTGACAAAATTTGTATAAAATGTTATGGTACTATTATTGTTCTAATTTTAATTAATATTTACAGTTAAATATATAATAATTTTTAAATAATTATTTCAATTTAAAATTATTAAATAAATAAATAGATATTATATATAAATTTGCTTAGGTTTTGATATTTCTTATTTGTCTTGTAAAAGTTATGATATGAAAATATATATTTGAAATATAGATATTTATATTTAATTGGATTATTTTAGTTAAATTTTCTATTTACACTAATCTAATATATTTATTTATATTAAATTATTATTAAATTAATTATGACGTCATCACGGTTCGACTTCAGTTCAACCTCAAAAACCTTGAACCTCTCTCTGGGTCTGAAAACCTTGCTTTCAATGTGTATTCATTGTTGCTTGTGTGACTTGAGCCCATTCTTGAGAATTATTCATTATTGCTCATGTGATTGCTCTCCCATGTTTAAGCAAAAATTTCAAGGATGATTGACTATTTTCTGGCCTTGAAATGCAAAAGTAAATCCTTGGGTTAAAAAAAGGAAATTATTTTTCATGTCTGTTGCGGAGATAATACCTTGTGAGAAGTCAATTCATGAGTAGTTAATATAATAGGTTAGGACACCACATAATCCAAAAGTTTAAACCAATGAGATTTGGTCCAATTACATTATATTAACCACTGACTCTTGTCATTATTTCCTAGGAAAAAAAAATCTTGTCATTATTATTTCATGTGAATCATCACTTACAAGTGTAAATCTAATAGTACCGTCGTGCATGATAGGATACAATGGAGTATGATTTTGGTTTTTGGCACAAATGCACACCTTGACCCTTAAGGGCTTAGCCAAAACCGGATATTGGTCCCTCAATAAACGAAAATCGCCAACAGCTGTTACCGAAATTGTTTCAACCATTTTGGTAAATAGAGATACTACGGGGAAAGCTCTAAGGTGATGGTAATTAAGTCAATTACTGAAGACAAGTGAATGGCCCTCAACAAGCATGGGGCCTCGTCTCCTTTAGGAGAGTGTGATCTGCCAACATGAGTAAACTTTGGCTGGGAACCAGCCTCATTCTCCTGGTTTGACCATGGTATACCTATTAAAAATATATTCAATATCTATTACCCAATTTTGCAAGAGATCCAAGTAATGTAAGAGGGAAAATGCATATACCTAATATATTATCTATCAACATAAATCAATACTTACCTCATATATGCAACATATTTTTATTTATGATAATTACACAGATTTGTATAAATCATAAGGCTTAAGAGTTAAATTTTGTTTCTAGTGCAAAATTTTCTCATTCCACAATATTAAAAATCAATCAATAAAAATAATTCAAAGATAGCATACACACATGGTAGATTATGAATCTTGTTAGGCACACATGGTAGATTATGAATCTTGTTAGGGTTTTAAAGTTCACTTTCTCTCAACTTAATTCCTGTCTTTTAAAATTATATAGATGCATTAAAAGGTCAAGCCTTACCCCAAATGGCTCTTTCTTTTCTCGCAAGGGTGGGTTGATATTGTGACCATATGTTCAAGACTAGAGGTGTCTACGAGTCGGATCAAATCAGCTTTATGTTCAACCCACACCCCTTGATTGGATTGGGAGGAAGAACTCATCCTGCCATCGACCAATAAGGATCGATGGTTCGTGAACTTCATAGGTGGTGGGTTTTTAGTCGACACCGAATAATGATGGAGAGAGGCCGAGAAGTGCTTAAAATAGCAAAGATTCAGTGGAGATCTCACCAAATCCAATAAGATCTCACCAAATCTGGCGAAGATCTTACCAAATTTAGTAAGATCTCTCTAGAGCTATTGGAGATCTCACTAGATCTAATAGAGATCTCATCAAATTTGGTAGATCTTTACTAGATTTGACTATTTTTCGTCGAATCAAGTAAGTCGGATTTTGGTGAAGGAGAACCACCACTCGATTGGCCTATTTTGAAGGCAAACACCTGTTGTCAACCACCTAAATTTTTGGATTAGTCGTGGGTCTGTGGGCAACTGTATTCAAAACCCACTAGTGTCTGTGTGTTAAAATTGAAAAAAGAAAAAGAAAAAAAAGACACTTTAAATGTATAAAAATACACACAAAAGATTCTCATAATTCACTGATCCAATTACATCAACATGTATCAGCTCTATAAGTACTTTTTCTTTCTTGTTCTTCCATCTCTCTTGAAAATTTTTCTACTTCTTTTGGCCTTCCTTGTCCTCCTCTGCTGCCACTTCTAACTATTAGTATTTCTCATCTAAAAAATCATTGAGATTATAATCATACAATTCCAAGTTTTTGGTAGTTGAAGCCTTCAAATTCACATGAGCAAAAGAGATTTTTGATTGGATTTATAGGAGGATGATCTACTTTTTATAGAAACCAAATTTCTAAAAGGGCACCCAAAAAAAAAAAAAAAAAAAACCTAAATCTCGGAAAATACGGCGTATAATTTGAAAATTTTTGCAAGTAAATATAATTGTCCTATGCATGCATTACATATAACAAGAACAAGTGTCATATTCTTATTGGTAATTGGAGCCCAAGGATTATTCCTTATGCGTGTATGTTTAAAGGTTTTTTATTTCTTTTTTGTAATAAAAAAAAATACAATGTTTTAAGATTAGCTTAGTAGGCTCATCCTTCACTTTTCTTAATAGGTTTTTTTTTTTTTTTTTCCTAAATCATTTATTTAACATAGGAGAATAATTAAGTTGACAAGTTTGGATGCTTACAAGATGCAAAGATTAACAACAACAATATATTCTTTATTGTCTCAATTTTTACACAAAAAATTAAGAAGGATGCTGAAATTTTAGAATATTTGTGCATACCATATTCTATTACCCTATTCAATATCTATTAAGAAAATCGAATTTGATTAAGAACACTGGTACTAAAGATAAGGATCAAATCCTAGTTTTATCAATCTATATTTTCATTTTAAACAAAAACCAACTTTTTAGATTAGATAGTTCATATCTTGGACAGCTTTGTTTTAGATTCTTTTAAGAGAAACTGAAAGCTCGAAAATGTGTTAAAAACACAAGAGCTGTTTAGACCCCCAAATAAAAGATACGGCTCGATAGATTTTACACTAACTTAATTCTAAGTGTAGAATAGTATAAATGCGAGCGGATAAACAAACAAGCTACTCTAACACATATTCATATAAACAAAGCAGTAAAATGAAATGTAAAAGAGTAGGAAAGAAGAATGCAAACACAGATAACATGCTGACGTGTTATTAAAGAGGAAACCAAAGAACTCAGCGAAAAACCTCTCTGTCACCCTCCAAGAGGTAATCGATCCACTAGACAATCAATTGGGATACATGGGTTAGCAAGAGACCCTCCAAGCCTAATCTACTTGCTATACCTAAAACCTCCAAGCTCCTACTCCAACAAGGCTTCTCAGAACCGTGTCTTGTCTAGCTCTCTGAATCCTGCAACAAGCTCCATGTTGCATTTGCCATCCTTGGCTTCTTCCAATGCTTCCCAACAGCACCAAACGATCACTTGACACTCTGAAAGGGTGTGTTAAATATTTGAGCTATCAACCTCTCAATGGTATGGAAATGGAGAGGTAGGAGTTGAGGAAAATCCACAAGCTATTGTGTAGAAGATTGTGGGTATAACAATCTCTAACTCTCAAGTTGTTTGGCTAGGGTTTTCTCTCAGCAGCACTCCTTTACATTTGTGGGTAATGTGGGTATATATAGTGTGAGTACAGAAAGTGTGTATCAGATAGTATAGTCTGGTAAAACAGAATGTTTCACGGGTATCTCACAGGAAGGCCTTACCTGCGAGATACTCGCGAAACATAGCTGTCTCCATCTGTACTGACTCTTTGCATTCCAGTCATGTGCAAGGCACATGCTTCACTTCGTGGGATGCTTAGTCACGAGCTACTAGCGAGAAATCTTCTGGCTTCAATAGCTTAAGTCTTCACACTCTTTCTCTCTCTAACACACAATCCTTACAATCAAATCCCACAATAAATACAGGGTACAAAAGATTGAATAAAATTACAATCAAATTTAGCACGGAATAAAAACCAACTAAATACATAGTTGTAAATCACAACTTTACAGAAATGCTGTTTCAATTGTCCTCGATAACAACGTTGGACGAAAAGTTAATTTGGTCATGAAAATGAAATGAAAAACTAGAGGAAAAAAAAAAAAAAAAACAGAAAAAGTGATGGTTCAGTTGGGTTCAACCCAATGGGCCATGTTGGAACCAATAGGCACTGGCCCATTATCCTTCCACTGCAAAGAGTGGGAGGTTGTCACTACTCTGTGAAACCAGCCTCACACATTGCCCTCCTCTTCTGCTACTTCAAACTATTAGTATTTCTCATCTAAAAATCATTGAGATTATAATCATACAATTCCAAGTTTTGGTAGTTGAAGCCTTCAAATGCACATGATCAAAAGAGATTTTTGATTGGATTTATAGGAGGATGATCTAGTTTTTATAGAAACCAAATTTCTTCAAGGGCACCAAAAAAAAAAAAAAAACTAAATCTCGGAAAATACAGCGTAGAATCTGAAAATTATATGACAAGAAAAAATGTCATATTCTTATTGGTAATTGGAGCCCAAGGATTATTCCTTATGCGTGTACGTTTAAAGGTTTTTTTTATTTCTTTTTGGTACGAAAGTGATCTTGACGTTGAGACCTCATAGATTCTACCTAGTTTGGACTTGAACCTACCATCGTTGAACGTTAGACTGACTATAACACCAGAGATCCCCACAGACGGCACCAATTGTAAGGATGTAGTTTGAGTCCCTAGCCCAAGTGATGGATGAACTTAGGCCTAAAAAGCCCAACACAATGAATTTGTAGAGAGTGGATTGGAAATCTAGGCTTTAATGAGTTGGACAACAAGTAAAGTGGAATCAGATGACAATAAAAGGAAAATAGATTGATTTAATCTAAAGAAAATCATCCTCGGCACAGTCTGAAGAAATCAGTTCTTATATATTTCTCTCAAGTTTGATTACAAATTCAGTTCTTGATTGGTATAGTGTTTTTCTCTTAATTTCTCAAGGTGGTGGACTTAGTAAATCTAGCATGTCTTGATGCTAGTCATATAATGTGTGACAACTATGCTGCCACTTATGCAAATTAATAAGCAGAGTTATACTTCATTGCCACATTTGTTAAGTGTTAACTGAAACAGAAATCATGTTTGGATCAATATGAACATCACAAGTATGAAAGAAAGACTTGCAATTTTCATTAACATTAAGCCTTAGAAAAACGTAAATTAGTTACAAAAGGTTAGCTTCTTTACAAACTTTGAAAATAGAAACAATATTTAAAAAAAATAAAAAAATAAAAAGAAAAGAAAAGAAAAGAAAAAAGAACTACATTCTAAACTACTTCTTTTTTATTACAATTTTCTCCTTTGGTGGACCCTTGGTAGATTGTGAAAGTGCTAGCTCTAAAGATCCTGAATCTTTGCTCTTGAGATCATCTTTAGCAGGCAATGGGAGAGTTGCAAGAACTATCTCCATCAAAGAGGACACCTCTTTCTCTTTAGGTTGATCATGAGGAGCAGTAAGGGGCTTGGTGGCATCAGGGGCCACTCCCTTGTTGGCATCAACCTCTTTTTTAGCAGCTCCCTACTACTGAGCCACGTCAGAAAGGTTGTCAGAGGAGGCTAGAGCCTTGGCTGGACTGGCCTTGCCCACTTCTGCCACCTCGGGGGAGGCATCAGTCCTAAAGCTGGCCAGGCCAGATGCTCGAATGGCAGGAGGGTAGTATACACTCTCTACCCTTCCGAAATACTGAAGAAGCCTCAACCCTAGCTTGGTTGAGAGCCTCATTCCATACTTGGAGGCAGTAGTTCCTACATACCCCCGAGACCTTAGCCTTGAGGGCTTTCTCAGTCTCCGCCACTCCTACATCGTACCCCTCCTACTCGACTTGATCCCTGGCCTTCTCTGCTTGTTCCCTTGCTTTCTCGGCCTCCTCCAGGTTCTTCTTGAGGGCGATGATCTATCCTTTGGAGGTAGCTAGCTGATCCTCGACAATGCGAAGGAGCACTCGTTGGTAATAAAATTTAACAAAGCTAACTAAATAAATCAAATTAGCTTATGTTTATAACATCCACATTAAAATTGATTAAACTTAGAAGTAATACATGGTATATGAATCAAAATAATAATATCTTTTCATCATCTTGGCTAATCAACTTCATCTAAGTCAATGTTATTATCATGTTTAGCATCTTGCAAAATTATTTTTTATAGACATTTTCTTCATTATTATCAACATTTAGTTTTTTTTTTTTTTGGTTTTTTTATTCTAATAATTTTTTTTCTTTATATTTTTTCTTGTCATTCTAGCTTTTTAGACTCAAAATAATAATAACAAAACAAAAGTTAATTATAATTTCATTTGATATATCATTAATAGTGAAACGACGCAGTTTGAGTCCCTAGCCCAAGTGATGGATGAACTTAGGCCTAAAAAGCCCAATACAATGAATTTGTAGAAAGTGAGTTGAAAATCTAGGCTTTAATGAGTTGGACAACAAGTAAAGTAAAATTAGATGACAGTAAAAGGAAAATAGACTGATTTAATCTAAAGAAAATTGTCCTCGGCACAGTTCGAAGAGATCAGTTCTTATATATTTCTCTCAAGTTTGATTACAAATTCAGTTCTTGATTGCTATAGTGTTTTTCTCTTAATTTCTCGATCCCCTTCTCTTAGGGTATCTCTTTTATTTTATACTATCTTCCCGTTTGATCTCCACCTTCCACGTGCATATCAGATTGTTGGTGTTGATCCTTGTCTCATCAGCACCTTCCTGAAGTCTTTGGGTAGTAGCTGTAAGGCTGAAAGTTACTGTTCAGGTATCACTTCCCCATTAATGCGGCTAGAGAGTTAGCTGCAGAGCATCTAATGTGGTGGTAGTAGCTTTCCCTTTAGATATTTCATGGCCTCCCTTTGTCTTGTTCCTTCTTGGTACTTATCCTTATTAGTGGAATCGTCTAAAACATTGCTCTTGATGTCAGACCGCATCTTCTGACCTCGACTTTACCTAGTCGAGGAAGCATTCATCCTCGAATTACTTCCCTGGAATCATAACGCTTAAATCCCTTCCTTTATTTATCAATGCTAACCTCTATCATATGTTTATCCATCCTCAAATTTGTGAGGTGTCCTCGGACTGGACCCCCGGCCCAATACATTCTACTGGACCTAATATCCCTACAAATAGTATAGAAAATAAATTTGCACATAAGAAAGTGAGTGTTATAAGTATAGTCTAAGTTTTGTAAGAGAAAGAGAAGGGAGGAAAAAAACTCATGGATTTGCTATTTTATTAGACTCAATTAAGTTTCTCAATAATTTTGTGTTAAAAAAGTCTAACAACTTGTTTAAATCAAATAAAACCAAAAATTTTAACAAAAATACTCATTTTAAACCCACATGTCTATGTATCGTATGATATGTACGATTCATCGATACGATAGGATTCAATATGATACGCACCTATGTATTGGACGATTCTTGAGCACTAACGATGTCGCCTTACGATACGAAACTTTTTGTACACAATACGATACATATCATACGATACGTATCGCGTATCGTACGATACTGACAACTATGATTACCATTACTACTTGATGTTTCTACTTTCTAAAGCAAATGATTGTACAAGATTAGTAAGAGATTTAAATAATTCTAAACAACTTATTAACAATATGATTTTCGAAGACAAATCACCTGCACATATGGCCCTCAAGGCATCCTAACTAGCAATAATTGCTAAGATCAAATAATCATGGCAACAGTAATAGTCTAAAACTCTATCTATTTAGAGCATCCCTAGTGAGGTTGCTAAATTGACAAAAAAGTCAATTTAGTAACCGATTCTCCAAAATTGTGGCTACAACAAAGAAGCTAAACTAAAAATAAATAAATAAAATATTTAACTTTGAGCTGCAATGGGCTGCTATCTATAGCAACCCACTGTAGCTCAAAACTCAAAAAAAAAAAAAAAAAATGTAGATTGTTAAAAAGAAAAAGTATTTTAATGTATTGATGGTTGTGGTTGTTGGTTATTGTGTTAGATTTATTATTTTATCATATTGTTTATATTATTTTATTGTGTTGAATATTAATATAAAACTTTTGTTGTAGGGTGTATTATAAAGTAAATTGTTAAAATAGTTAAAGTAATATTTTGAGTCACTAAAATCTAAATTTTTTAAATGCTTAACTGTGTTTTGAGAAGCCCAACTTGCACTACTTGGGCCAATCATTTAGTTACCGCTATGCAAAAGGAAAAGAAAAAAGAATTGATGGTATAGCGGTGCACGCAGGGCACGTGCGAGAAAGTTTTGTGCCCTTGATAAATTCCTCATCCTTCCTCTTTCCCTCCCAAACTCGGCCTTTTTTCCATACTTGGAGGCAGTAGTTCTTACATACCCTTGAGACCTCAGCCCTGAGGGCTTCCTCAGTCTTCGCCACTCTTACATCGTACCCCTCCTACTCGGCCTGATACCTGGCCTTATCTGCTTCTTCCCTAGCCTTCTCGGCCTCCTCCAACTTCTTCTTGAGGGCGATGATCTGTCCTTTGGAGGCAGCTAGCTGATCCTCGATATTGCGAAGGAGCACTCGTTGGTAATAAAATTTAACAAAGTTAACCAAATAAATCAAATTAACTTATGTTTATAACATCCACATTAAAATTGATTAAACTCAGAAGTAATACATGATATATGAATCAAAATAATTATATCTTTCATATCTTGGCTAATCAACTCCATCTTAGTCAATGTTATTATCATGTTCAGCATCTTGCAAAATTATTTTTTATAGACATTTTCTTCATTATTATCAACATTTAGTTTTTTTTTTTTTTTTGGTTTTTTTATTCTAATAATTTTTTCTTTATATCTTTTCTTGGCATTCTAGCTTTTTAGACTCAAAATAATAATAACAAAACAAAAGATAATTATATTTTCATTTAATACATCATTAATAGTGTAACAACGCTGTTTGAGTCCCTAGCCCAAGTGATGGATGAACTTAGGCCTAAAAAAATCAATACAATGAATTTGTAGAGAGTGGGTTGGAAATCTAAGCTTTAATGAGTTGGACAACAAGTAAAGTGGAATCAGATGACAATAAAAGGAAAATAAACTGATTTAATCTAAAGAAAATTGTCTTCGACATAGTCCTAAGAGATCAGTTCTTATATATTTCTCTCAATTTTGATTACAAATTCAGTTCTTGATAGCTATAATGTTTTTCTCTTAATTTCTCGATCCCTTTCTCTCAAGGTATCTCTTTTATTTTATACTATCTTCCCCTTTGATCTCCACCTTCCACGTGCATATTAGATTGTTGGTGTTAATCCTTATTTCATCAGCACCTTCCTAAAGTCTTTGGGTAGTAGCTGTAAGGCTAAAAATTACTGTTCAGTAATAGTCTAAAACTCTATCTATTTAGAGCATCCCTAGTGAGGTTGCTAAATTGACAAAAAAGTCAATTTAGTAACCGATTCTCCAAAATTGTGGCTACAACAAAGAAGCTAAACTTACAAAAATTTAACTTTGAGCTACAATGGGCTGCTATCTATAGCAGCCTACAGTAGCTCAAATCTCAATAATAATAAAAAAAAAAAAGTAGATTTTTAAAAAGAAAAAGTATTTTAATGTATTGATGGTTGTTGGTTATTGGTTATTGTGTTAGATTTATTATTTTATCGTGTTGTTTATATTATTTTAATGTGTTGAATATTAATATAAAACATTTGTTGTAGGATGTATTATAAAGTAGATTGTTAAAATAGTTAAAGTAGTATTTTGAGTTACTAAAAACTAAAATTTTTAAATGCTTTACTGTGTTTTGAGAGGCCGATCTTGCACTACTTGGGCCAATCATTTAGTTACCGCTATACAAAAGTAAAAGAAAAAAGAATTGATGGTATAGCGTTGCACGCAGGGCACGTGCGAGAAATTTTTGTGCCCTTGATAAATTCCTTGTCCTTCCTCTTTCCCTCCCGAACTCGGCCTTTTTTCTCCTTCTCCTCTCTGAACTCGCCGCAATGCATGGTCTGTTCTTATGATAAAGTATGGACTGCTAAAGATCTAAAATCTTCTATTCGATCTCCTTTGCTTTCACGAATCTTGTCTAGCTTGTTGTATTTTCCCCAAAATCGGTCACAAAGTTGATTGCTTAGAATGGCAGAAGTTGCAGTCGCCGGAGCAATAACTCTAGTCGATAAGTTGTCACTGTGGCTCGTCAAAAGTTGGTTTGACTTCAAGCATATTGAGATTGAAATTGAAGCGCTAAGAATGTGGTTGAATACTATAAAAGCTTACCTGAAGGACACAGAAGGAAGAGAAGATACCGAGGGTTTGAAGTTTCGATCGGATGTGCGGGATTTAGCCTATGAAATTCAGGATGAAATAGAAGATCTCATGTATGAAGCTACTGAACGTCCCCATCATCTTCATCGGGCCATCAAATTTATTTATGCGAGCATGTTTTGTCCATCAAAGCGATTTTCCTCCCAAATGAAAGCTATCAATTGCAAAATTTACAACATCAATGCACCTTGCATTTTGCTCTTCTGATGGCTTGTTAGAGAAACTTTGTGAGGCACTGGAATTACCTCACAAAATAAAGAAGTTGCGCTCTTATTTAATGCATAAAAAGGCACCTCCTTGTTTTGGATGATGTTTGGAATGAACATGAGTGGAATTGGATTAAAAATGTACTTCCGTCTAATAATACTTCCTTCCAGTCATTATATCTATGATCTCAACCTTCATCCATTGACCTGGGAACAGGCTTGGGAGCTCTTCTGTGATAAGGCCTTCCAGGCTTGGGATTTTTTGGTTGATTGGTCTGTGAAGGATTGCCTCATGCAATTGTTACTGTTGGAAAATTCTTGTCAAATAAGCAACAAAGTATGATGGAGTTTAAGAAGGTCCATGATTCCCTTGAATTTGAACCAGGAAATCCTTTTAGTCGCTCTTTCTATAGAATTTTATGGCCAAGTTATTATCGTCTGCCGCCCAATCTCAAGTCTTGTTTCTTACTTCTGCAATTTTCCTGAGGATTACTCTATCAAATGTGGAAGACTAATTCACCTGTGGGTGGCTGAGAGATTCATTGAACAAAAACGAGTTAAAACTCTAGAACAAGTGGCGTATGAGTACTTAGATGAGCTAATTCAAATGAGCTTGGTTCAAGCGAGCAGATGGGATTTAGATGGACGAGTAAGGAGTTGTCGAGTATCTAATCTTGTAAGAGGGTTCATTCTTTCCGAGTCTATGAAGGATAACTTCTTTACTGTTGTGAGGAGACAACACACCAGTTTGGGGGGTGAGAAGATCTGCCGCTTATCTCTCCACAATTGCTCCCCCTCTATATTACAAAGCAAGGACCTCTCTTATCTTCGTACATTTTCTCTGTTTGGGAGAGACAATCGTATTGAATCATTGACCAGAAGTTTTTTCAGAAAGTTCAGGTTGTTGACAGTTTTAGATTTGGAAAATGCAGCCTCGCATCATTTTCCTGAAGAAGCTGTCAAACTCAACCTCCTAAGTTACCTAAGTCTGAGGAATACAAAGATAGAGTCAGTTCCAAAATCTATTAAGAAGCTTCGAAACTTAATCATTTTGGACCTTAGAAAAACTCATGTCACCATTTTCCCAATGGAGATTGTTGAACTTCGTAAGTTGATCTATTTGTTAGTTGGTGACCGAGACATATATCAGGCTGCTGTAGGGGCACAACTGTCTTCAGGAATTGGGTGTTTGACGATGTTAGAGAAACTATCACTTATCAAGGCAAACGACAAGAACCGGAGCATTGTAAAAGAGTTAGGGAACTTGATTCGAATGAGGAAACTTGGGATCACAGAACTCAAGGTAGAAGATGGAAAAAATTTGTGTGCATCCATTGAGAAGATGGTGCATCTTTGCTCTTTGTATGTGAACTCAGCAAGCAAGGAGGAGTATCTTGATTTGAATTATGTGACGAACTCTCCTCAACTGATTAATAGTCTAATTCTTGGAGGAAGATTGGAGGAAATTCCAGCATGGATTTGCAAACTTAACAGTTTGTCTAAAATAGAGCTCAAATGGTCAAAATTGCAGAACAGCCCACTTGAGGCCATTCAGGCTTTGCCTTCTCTAAAGGAGCTTCATCTGTATGATGCTTACACTGGTACGGTGATGGAATTTAGTGCTGAATGCTTTTTGGGATTGAAGATGTTAGAAATTGAACAATGCAATAGGTTAAGCAAGGTTGTGATTCAAGAACGAGCACTGCCTAAACTTCAAAAGCTGACAATAAAAAAAATGTGATAGCTTGGTCATGGTGCACGTAACAAACTCAGCCAGCTGGAGGAAGTGCTTGTTCCACAAGACCTTATTAGTATAATAAAAGAATGAGAAGCGTCGTGGTTGAAGCACCTCTTTGGTTTGGTTTCAATGAACTAAAATATTGTTGTTATATTTACATGTAGCATGCTGCCATAATTGCACATTCATTTTCTTGGATTGTTAAATCTCACATTTCTGTCAAATGAATTAGTGGTAGATATTTGATTACACTAGTGGCACTACCAATAGTTAGTAGCTTGAAGGTGACAGTCCATTATTTCTAATATTCTGAATATTAAGGCAAGTACTGCATTGCATTTATATTGAAGTTTGGCAGTGGGAAGCACATTCCTTGCTACCATCTAGATTAAGGTTTTCAAACATTCATGAAAACTGCTCTATTCATTCACCAACCCCCCCCCCCCCCCCCCCCAAAAAAAAAAAAAGGAAAAGAAAAGAAAAACATGATTTGTCATCTATCTTGAATCTTAATTTAGATGTGAAATTCCCCGATTTGTGTAGGGACCAAATTACCTTACCTGCTTGCTGATCTTGTGACATGTGGATTTTGAGGATATATGAAGCTAAATTCTTTTAAAAGTCAACCTAAATAAGTTCTTTGGTGATTAAGGGTGAGTTTGGTTCAGTTTTTTGTAAAACTTCATAATGAAAAAGTTAAGTTTTCAAAAAGTACATAATAAAAATGTGCATTTTCAAAAATCTGAGTGTTTGATAGAAACTGTTAAAAAATGCTTTTTAAAAAAGCTGAGTGTTTGGCTAGCATTTATAAAAGTGACAGTTTGAGGGATAAATTACCAAAAAGGACAATGTATATATAAGGGAGTTTATTTCATACTTTTTTTTTTTTTTTAGATGTGAGTTTGGTTCATACTTAAAAATCAACTACTTCATCATACTTAAATCAATTTTTCTTTTTCTAAAAAAATTATTTTTTTCTCATCAATATTAGCTAATAATAACCTATCACTTAAGATTTATAGTGAAAGTATTGTGAAAATATTATGATAAAAATTGATACTGATTTTAATTTTAACGTGCTATTAAAATTATGTTTTTCTCTTTCTAAAAAAATTATTTTTTTCTCACCAATATTAACTAATAATAACCTACCACTTAAGATTTATTGTAAAAATATTGTGATAAAAATTGGTACTAATTTTAATTTTAACATACTATTAAAATTATTTTTTTCTCTTTCTAAAAAAATTATTTTTTTCTCATCAATATTAGCTAATAATAACCGACCCCTTAAAATTTACTGTGAAAAAATTATGGTAATATTTCATTATTATTTTTTTCCTTCTTTTTCCACTCATTTTTTATCCTCCACACGGCATTTCTTTCTTCTTCATTTTTTTCCTTTTTTTTTTCCCCACTAAATTTCTCCTCCACACACGTACCCGTTCTGTTTTCTTTATTAATCCTTCTTTCCTCCTTTTTTTTATTCCTTCCTTGCCATTCCTCCAAACACCAGAACATTCTCCTTCTTCGACTCTTTTTTTTTTTTTTTTTTTTCCTTAGCACTTCGTCTGTTGGTTCTTGGCGGAATCAATAACATCCCACTCAGGTTCTGGCAACATAGAATCCATCGGAGTGCGCGACGAAGATGAGGCGGTGGAGTTCGAAGACGGTGAGTGGCTGAGAGGGAAGGGCTTGGAGATCAAAAATGGGGTCAACGTCGAAGTCGAAGTCAGAGTCATCCGGGTTTGATTAGGAGGGGTTCACCGATTTGATCGAACCCAGAGCTCGATGTTGTTGATGCATTTAGCTTCGATTTTGTCCTGTAATTCTATCATTTTGCTATATTCTGATGTTTTTTTTGTTTTGTATTTTGAGGAATCCTAATTTGCAAGGGATTGATTTTTTTTTCCTTAGTTGATTTGGGAATTTGTTATAGATTTTTTTGTGTTTGGGAGAGCAGAGAGATGATTTGGGAATTTGTTATAGATTTTTTTTGTGTTTGGATTTGGAAATTTGTTGGGAGAGCAGAGAGATGAGATGAGAATTGATGATTTATCAAGGGTAATTTGGTTATTTTTGGAAGAGCCCAACGGATCAAAATCAAAACGCGCATGAGCTTTTTGTTTATGGACCTCCAGAGCTCCATAAACTCAAATGCGTGTCTTTACAAATATAAAACGCAACTTCTTCCAAAAAGTTGCTTTTTATACTTACCAAACATTATTTTCGGGCTGGCTTTTTTGAAAACGCGCGTTTTGGGCTTCAAACGTTGAAACAAATGGGCACTAAGTCCAAGACCCAGTTAATGATGATCTGGACAGGATTGGGGGATGCTTTGCTTGTAGTTTGTGATTAGGAAGGATTGTCATCCATGGTCTTCCCACACCTTAAAGCCAATCCTATCATCAATTTTAAAGCAAGCTTCTTTAGTAGTAGGCCTTTATGTCCCAGAATTGCTTTCCACTAGCGTGAGCTCTTAGAGGGTACTTTAGTTGCTCTGGAGGATGTGCCTCTCAAGTATTTTCATATGAGCATTTTCACCCATGGGTTGTCTTCCCCAATCAGCATATTCCATGCTCACCTCTGCCATTAGTGTTTTGTTTGTATCTTCCATTTGGGAAAACCCCTAGCCTCCCACTGCTTTAGATTTACGCAAAGAATCCCAAGATTTAAGGCATAAAGTCTTTTTGTCCTCTGCCCTCCCCAACCAAAACTCTCAATGCTACCCATTCATTTTAGAGCAAACAAATATTTGAAAAAGTGAGAGATTACATGATATAATCATATAACTTAGTGAGGCTATTGCCATTGGTCTTGTTAGACAATCCCTTGCTATTCGGGATAGCACTTGTCCCTAAGATCCATGGATTTGACTCTGAATCTTTTCCACAACTTCATTGAGTGAATATTGTCAACTGTTATGATGGAGTAGTAATTTTTTAGTTCTTCCTTCAATTCTTTTGTTTGGATTGATGAAGAACGGATAAAGACCCAAAGACAAGAAAGCCTCACTCCTGAAGGATGTGGAGAAAAATAAAACAAAATAGAGACTAAACCAGTACTCTACAGATTGAAAGTTCTTTCGACAATCTACTAGTCAACTACCATTCCTATGGCAATATTTTTGCAACTTTGATTAGTATTACTTCCATTGCTACACAAATTAAAAAAATTTAAGGTGGAACCATGTCTGTACAAAAATGGTTACCTTGCTAGACCAGCAAATTTGTTGAAGGACCAATGTCCTTGATCTAGAACCTAGTCTGTATAATCGAACACATACACAAGTACACCTGTTTCCAGCATGTAAAGCTTTTTTTTATTTTTTATTTTTATTTTTTTACACCACAAAAGAAAACACATACTACGGTTCCACATGATTTATACAAAAACAAGCAGTTTAGTTAGCCCATTAGCAAATCATTGACTACAATGCACCCTATTGCTTTTCCTGTATCTTTCCAATGATTGATGTCTTCTTCTAGGATTGAATCTCTCCATATTATGTGGTGCTTCCTTGTGAGCCTTGGTTAGAATCATCTTGGTTAGAATCATCATGCTTGTGATTCCCCTCCCATAAATTGGAGAGATTTGGGGGAAGAGTAAAGCACATAAATTATTAAATATGTAAATTACCTAATTTACCCTTATTATATTAAAAAAATTACAAGGCATTTTAAAGTTAAAAATAAAATCACCGTAACCCACAGGTCTCAGTTCTCTCAAGCTCTCTGCGTTCTCTGTGTTCTCTCTCAAGCTCTCTCGGCGCTCAAGCTCTCTCGGCTCTCTCAGCTTACACTGGCTCTCTCTCTCTCACACAACTTCTTCACTGTTCTCTCTCACGCCTAGCATTCTCTCACAAAGGTAAACTCTATTTTTAATTTCTATTTCATGGGTTTCTTTTAAGTTGAATCAAATAACTATGTTCTTAAAATTGTGGTTTTATTGGGTAATTTCTTATTAATTGTGATTTTATGGGGTAATAACATGTTATTTGTGGGTGGATTTCGGATTTGAGGGCTTTTTTTTTCTTAAATTTTAATGTTTCAAAATATTGCTCATAACGTGTTTGATAAAATGCTTGAGTGAGTCTAGATTGTGAACTTGCATAAATTTGTATATTTTGGCTATGGATCTGTGTTTCTTATTTATTTTTATTGGGTAATTTCTTGTTTTTTGTGAAGGGGTTTCTGATTTGGGTAATTTCTTGTTTTTTTTTTTTTTTTTTTTTTTTTTTTTTTTTTTGTGATGATTTGCCTAATATGTTTGTTAATGATTTGCCTCAAATTAAAAACGTGGCATGTTTTAATCATTGAGATAGACGACAATCACTACCATTTTTTCCTTTTTTTTTTTTTTTTTTAATTCTTTTGAATGATAAGTGTGAGACATTACCTAGAGTGTTGTCTGCAATGTTATAGTGCTTAGTTTGAGTTTCTGTACGCTGCTTACTTTGGTTTTCATATTTTTTGGGGTGGGTGGGTACTGGGTGCGGGGGTATGTAGCTCAGTTTGTGGTGCGAATGTATGTTCTAGTTCTATTTAGAAACCAGGATATCTCATCAACAGTACTGGGTGTAGGGGTATGTAGCTCACTTTGTAGTGCGAATGTCATGTTCTAGTTCTGTTTAGAAACAGGATATCTCATCAACCAGTTAAGGGATTCATAGATCAATTTACTTGAATGAATATAATTTTCTTCCCAGTTTCATATGCATGTCAAGAAGGGAAGTCCATGCTAATAACCATTTATCTGCCTTGGCTTCTTGACTAGACTTGTCCCTTTTACTGTATTTTTCCCTAAAAGCTTACATTACATTGGTAATGTCTCACACTGGGCTTGCAGAAAGAGTCAACATGTGACTATCAATATATATTTGCAAAATGAGGAATAACTAAAAATAGCAATTTCAAGAGCATGCTTTGATAAGGTAGATTTGCCTTTTCAACTTATGGCCTGTTATACTTGTTAGATGAGTTGTGCTCCTTTTTCAAGTCTACAGTTATCTCCTTTTTCATTCCTTCTTTCTTACTATTTTTTTTTTTTTTTTTTTTTTCTAGAAAACTATCTCTCGTCTTATCTAAAAACCAAAAACAACAAAACCGGCCGCTCGCAAATCCACCTATATCGAATCAGTCTCAGACGAGGTTGGTTAATTTTTTTTATATGGTAATATTTATTGTTGTTTTTGGCATTCATTGTGTTTTGTGTTTTGTGTTATATGCCATGCGCCTGAACTGAATTACATGTTTGTGAAAATGCCTGTGAGAAACAACCAACTTATACTAGTATTTATTTTTTGTAAAGCTGAATATGCAGAACTAGCGTATACTTTGAACATGACCGCATGCATTTCTATGAATCCACTGTGCCCATTAGGTAGTCTGTATTTATGATATGTGTATACCTTTTACTAATAATTATATACACACCAATGACATAAATAAGCACTTGGGTTGCACAACAATGTTTAAAGGTAGCCTCTTATGTTTAGATGATGGCTCATGGGAAGATTCTCGCCATGGACAATCTTAGGAAGCATTGCCATCAGTATTAAGAGGAACTAGAGGGGAAGGAGTGAAGGACTAGGAGTCCTTGAAATAATTCCTTGAACTAGAACGTGTATTTCATAACTTTTTGATATCTTCATAAACCCATATACCCACACATGCATGCACTCAATGTTAGAATACCGGTTATATGATTGAATTCACCATTTCCTAATAACTTAAAATGGCTATGAAGTTGTTTCTTTTATTTGATTTTAGTTTTAGTCATTACTATAACCATGAAGTGGCATTTCACTAGCAAGCCAAATTCTTTCTAAGTTTTATATTCTTATATAATAGATTACACAAAACACATTGAATTGTAATAGCTTAGTGTTTTTATGCATATTATGGATTGTAATAGCGTTTCTGTCATGGGATAATTTTATTAGATGGATAGACAAGAGAATAAAAGGAGACGTGTATTGCAAATTTGGGAATGGAGACGTAGATTATGGGATTGGGAATGGAGACGTCGAATGACAATTGCTTATGTAGTTTGTCTTGTTGCCTATTGGTTAATACTTCGAAGGAGGCCTCAAAGGAGACAAGTAACTTACTCAGTTAGTAGTTTGAGTTTAGAAAGACGAAGTGTTCGCGATGAACTAATGAGAGAGATAATTGAAAATAAAAAGTGTCGTGATATTATACGCATAGGGCCTGGAGCTTTTTTAGATTTGTGTGACATGCTACGTAAAGAAGGTGGCCTCCAACCAACACAACGAGCAACGATTGAAGAACAAGTTGCCAAATTTCTTTACATATTATCACATGGTGTAAAGCATCGGGAAATATCTTTTTTTTTCCGTCGCTCTGGTGAGACTATAAACCGTCATTTCCATCGAGTGTTAAGATCTGTGATACAACTAGAAGAGAAGTTTCTAAAACAACCTGATGGATCTCAAACTTCAGTAGAAATACTCAACAGTTCTAGGTTCTTCCCATATTTTAAGGTAAAAAAAAAAAAAAATTATTATACTCTAATAGCTTAATTGTGGTATATATAAAGATTTTAATATATAGAAGTAAGTGCTCAACAATTTTAGTTCTTCCCATGTCAAGATTGCATTGGGGCAATTGATGGAACGCACATTCGGGCAAAAGTTCCTATTGAAGATGCACCAAGATATCGTGGTAGAAAGGACTACCCAACACAAAATGTGCTAGCGGCATGTACATTTGATTTAAAATTTACATATGTTTTGCCTGGATGGGAAGGAACTGCGTCAGACTCAAGAATTTTAAAAAATGCATTAAGTAGACGAGATAAGCTAAAAGTCCCCCAAGGTAATTTTGTTAGAAAAAAAAATAAAATATATATATATATATATATATATATATAGCCATTAGTGTATATCAACATAATGAAGCATATCATTCCTATAGGCAAATATTACCTTGTTGATGCTGGATTCATGTTGAGGAGCACGCTTCTTGCACCTTATAGAGGAGTTCGTTATCACTTAAAAGAGTATTCAAGAAATCCACCACAAAATGCTAAAGAGTTATTCAACCTTCAACATGCATCGTTACGCAATGCGATTGAAAGAGCATTTGGAGTCTTGAAGAAAAGATTTCCTATAATAGCAAGCTCAAATGAACCATCTTATGGAGTTCCAACCCAGAAAAAAATAATTTTAGCATGTTGCATTTTGCACAATTACTTGATTGGTGCAGATCCGGATGATAGAATTCTTCGTGAGGTGGATGAAGAAATTTTAAACAATCCTGAACCCCATGAACAGCTTGGTGTGCAAAGAGAGAGAAATAATGATGATGTTGCCCAAGGAGAGATTTTAAGAAACTTAATAGCAACTGATATGTGGAGGGATTATACATCCAATCCAACTTGATGTTATTCTAAATTTAATAATTGTAGACAAATGTTTCTAGTGAATTTGGAACTATATCTTTGTTTTAATGGGCTGATTCTCTTTAGAATTGTTTTATTATTTAATTTTCCTCTTTTGGATTTATCATTTTGTATATGATACATTTAATTTGCTTGGGATAAACTATTTAATGAGTTTTGATTGTGACTTGAGAACGTGTTTCTTCTTGTGATGTTTGTGTGAGACTTTCCTCTTTAGTATGCAAAATGAATTATTCCTCTATATTGTCCTTTAAGTTGCGTTGGCAACTTTTTGCTTTCGACTTGCTTATGTTTGCCTACTTAGTTGTGTTGGTAAAATGAGCTTTTATTATTTCAACCATGGATAATGTGTAAATATATTTATTTGCTCAAATATTTTTTTATAGGTTCAAATATGTCAGAAAAAAGGACTATTGATGATGTGGTTAAGAAAGATAGAGAATATTGGACAGCTGTTATGGATGATGCACTTATTGATGCACTCTTGCATCAACATCATCTAGGTAACAGAAATGGTTCAGTCTTCACCACACATGCCTATGACAATATTGTGAAGGAATTGCGAGAAAAATTTGAAAAACCAATAGACAAGCAAAAGGTGAAAAAATCGCATTAAAACCATTAAGTATAATTGGTCAGACTGCTATGATGTATTTAAGAATGGATTGAGTGGTTTTGCTTGGAGTCCAATCACCAAAATGTGGAGTGCTAAACCAGAAGTTTGGGAAAGTCTAATTCAGGTTTGTCACTCATACTCTAGGAGTTCAAGACTGTTCTTATTCAATTCCCTGTTTAATTATTAATTCAATGATCAAAATTTCTCACTTCTCATCAATTATCCTTTTAATCTAAGTGAAAATTTATCAATAGTTTCCTAGGAAATTTCTCTTTCATATTCTTCTTTGTATATAGTATTAATGCAATGATTATGACAACCCGATCCCATTTCAAAGATTATCCTTTTAATTTAATGGTATATACTATATATTATTTTCTCCTGATTTGTCTTTGGGAGTGATTTTCAAGAGCATCTTTGTGAGAGAGCTCCAATATTACCCTGCCCTGTTCATTTCCTTTTGAGCTCCAATATATTTCTAATGATTAATAAAATTAATAGCTTTGTGTGTAATGGGTTTATTTTGTTGTCATTTTTTAACAGGCTAAACCTAAAGCAAAAGAGCTTAAGAACAAACCAATTCCAAACTACGACAAATTGGTTGAGCTTTATGGAAAAGATAGAGCAACTGGGGAACAATCTGAAACTGCATCAGAGATGAGGCAACGGTGGGCTACTTCAACTGGAGAGGGCTCTATGGAGAACATTGAAGATATTGATCATTTAGTTGCTCAAAATGAAGTTACTTTGGAGAGCTGTGATAATGTGGGTGATAATAATGCGGGTGAAGCCTCCTCAAAAGCCAAAAAGAGAAAAACATCAAAAAATGAGGACATGGAACAAATTATGGGAGCAATTCAGGATGTTGCTTTAGCAATGAGAGAAGGAAATTCAGCACTTAAAGAAGGAAATTTAATTTTTGAGAGGAGCTTGGCACGTCTTCCCATTCCTGAGCAAGACGTGTTCCATCTCTTGGATGAGATAGGAATTGATTCTAGATTGCGAATGAGGGCTTATCTCTATCTTATTAAGAATCCAGATATGTTGAGAGCTTTTATTGGCTATCCAGTGGAGGAGCGCAAGGAGCTATTGTTCACAATGATGTCTAGTCCTTAAATTTCTCTAACAGTTAGGCAAGTAATGTTCCAAGACAATTTTAGCTTCTAAAAACCTTTTCAATTGACCATTAAACTGTAAACTCTTGGGATTAATTTTTCTTTGACACTAGCTTGTGTTTATTTTTAGTTTTTCTTTCTAAAACAAGTATGTTGACAATTACAGATATGGTCATAGCTCATTGTAACAGTGTCCTTTTTTCAATGGCTTGAAAACTTTGTCTGCTTACATTCATTTTTATGCTTTTCACTTCTTAGTTGTCAGGCATGATACAATGTCATATGAGGCCTTTGATTCAAAAATTGGCTGTACTGCCAATGCTCACCTGCTCCATCTCCCCCACCCCTCTTATATAATTATATATCAAATTTGATTATATTAGAGCTGTAGGCATATTCGATTTGTGAGAGATGACTTCATTCGGCACAACAGCATAGCATTCTATTTAAATGGCGATAAGAATATTCGATTTGTGAGAGACGACTTAATTCGTCACAATAGAGATATTAGAGATATATCAAGTCCATATTCTAGGCCGAAGCTCATATACGAGTTTTTAGCTCAAATTGATTTCTTTTCTTTTGCCTCTTGCATGGTTCTATATGAAGAAGAAATAAAGGCATGTAAAGCTATCAAGCAGCAAATAATAAATAAGGGAAATCAAGCACACTATATGACAGAGAGGTACTCCTAATTTTTTTGACGAAAAGATTTGTAGTTGTTACTCTCAGTCTCATTTTTTAAAGGAAGGTGATCATCTTTCAAGTGTAAATTTGGACTCAATTAATCATGGTTCTATGGAGAACTTCTTGTGGTCTAGAAACAAAGTTGAAGCAAGGAAATTAATTTTTAGTAAATGATTCTTCCAATGAGTCGATACACAACACCAGGGGCCCAGTGTATTCAAGTCCCCAAAAGAATTTTTGCTTCAGTTCTGTACTCTCAAAAGTTTTTCTAAAATATTATTTGTTGATAAATCCACCAAGAATCAATATTGCTTACAACAATTTTTTATCAAACTACCAAACCCATGGGATGAGATGCACAGAAAAGGTTATCTGGAATTTCTAATTTGCCAAGGCATGATATTTTTTATTAACCAAAACTCTTATTTTGATTATTGAGATAGTCAAAATTCAATATTTTGTTGATTTTTTTAGTAAACAAACAAACCAAACATTTTTTTTCCTATTTTAATTATTATCAATTAAAGATGGTTTTTTTTTAATATAATAAAAAAGTAGAAAAAATATTTAATCATATACTAATGTTGATTATTTTGGCTAGGAGTAAATATTTAAAAAGTGAGTGGATAAATTTGTATTTATCAGTAATTTATACGTAAGGAGCGATGCTTTTAAAACCGTCTCACTAATTTTTGAACATTTTTTTAAGGTGTTTACCAAATATGCCGTGACTCTTGTCTATGTAATCTGGGGACTATTTTGTGTTAACATAAGAAATTCTTAAAAAATGTGGACGTACACTAAGAAGAAAAGCATCACTTACTAAAGATGGTTTTCTTTTAATTCACATAAAAAAATTATTATTTTTAAATTATCTAAAATAATTTATTATTTTAAATTATTTCTTTTAATATAATATTAAAGATGGTTTTCTTTTAATTTACATAAAAAAATTATCAAAAAAAAAATATACTAACAAATTAATCATAAATCAATGTTGCAAGTTCATTTTCAAATAAGGGTAAATTTGTCTATTTTAATCATTTCCTCTCCTCTCCATCCTAATTTTTAAAACATCCAAACAAGGGGAAGGGCTAATTACTCCCTTCCCCCTTACTAATTTTAAAAACATCCAAATAAGGTGGAGGGGAATCATTCCCCTCTACTCTCTTCCCCACTACTCTCCTCCCCTCTACTCCCCTCTACTCTCCTCCCTCTTAAAACTTCCAAACAGGCCATAAGTCTTGGAGTTGAGAAGAGGTAAGTACCACCCTTCTTTCCTTACAGAGAAGGTCCTGCTTTGGGCCCTTTGGAAGAGTAAAGAACAAATGTATCCTTGAGAGCGGAATATATGTTGGTAGAGGGTTTTGTTTGCGCTGTAAGCCCATTGTACAGGCATAACTTATGTAGAGACTAATCATTAATTGTAGGGTATCCACCTTGGTACCTCTCTTTTCTTGGGGTATAGGGGCAAATATATTCCGGACCAATTGACTTAGGCTGCACTTAGCATTTAAAAAATAAATAAATAAATTTGAAGAAGAAGAAGAAAGACTTAGGCAGCTTCATAGAACTGCACCTACCACCCACTCATGGCAGTAGAAGGATAATGGTTCTGTGCCATACTATGTAGAATAATAAGTCCAGCGACCAGAATCGAGAGAGGGTAAAAGGTTGAGATGATATGGGATTTTACTAGGTTTGTTCAAATAATTTTAATGTTGGGCAAGGATTTCTCAGCCCAATTGATTACTGCATATTTGTTGTTTCAAAATGATGTTTAAATGAATTAAGTTTGAAGTTTATCTAATACATAGAATAGGAGTTATTAATGAATGAATTTCTAGCAAATTTTCTAAAGTCACTAGCATAGAGGCAGAAGTTCCCTAAGCTATAGTATAGAGGTTTTGCTCCTTGAAAACCCCATAACCCTTCTCCACGATTTGGGTCCACATTCTTCCTCACCTTTCCCAATCTTTCTCCACCACCAAAAAATTCGATCCATATTACACCAACATTGCCACTCCCCACCCATCACTCCTTTCTTTCATTCTCACACAAAACTAAAAATCCATAGTAGAATGGATGAACAATTGAAGGAAATTGAAAATCTAGTAAACCGAAAGCCTCTTATAAAGACAAGGCTCTGAAGCTACTTGTGACACAAAGACAAGGCTCTGATGCTACCTGTAGTGTCACAACCCAAATCCATATCTCTATGAACTTCGCATTTGACCTAAAAATAACATACAAATACCTATACGTACAAAATTATTCCAACACATAAAAATATCAAGCAAAGTTAAACCTTGTTAGGAATCTAGGTCAAAATATATCCACAATAAAATCTCTAAAATAAAAGCACTCTTTTTTTTTCTTTTTCTTTTTTTTATTTTATGGGAAAATACAAGCACTCTTATAAAATCCATAGAAAATAACATAATAGAAATCTCTAATAACAAAAGGTCTGCAAATGCAATGAAAAATTCCAAGAATTACATAAATAGTTAACAATCCAACCTCCGCAACTCCATGAATGTACTGTTACATCAATTCTTCTCTCAGAGCTTTCAATCTCAAGCTGAAATATAAAAATAGGAAGGGGTGAGCTCGACTACTCAGTAACAAAATATATAAAGACCCAACATGACAGACCAAGCTAACACTAGAGTTCCCCCCCCTTCCCCCCCCCCCTTCCCCCCCTTTTTTTTCATGATAGATATCTGAACACATTGAGTAAGATAAGTTAATGCTAACAGAATAATTATGTTTCACATATCAAGGTCAGATTGAAAAACTGAAGTGATATATATACATACCCAACATGACAGACCAAGCTAACAGTAAAGGTTTTTTTTTTTTTTTTTTTTTTTTTTTTCTTTTTTTTTTTTTTAATATCACAATAGATATTTGAGCACATTTGAGTAAGATAAGTTAATGCTAACAAAATAGATATAGGGTTGGGTTCAAGTTGCACCGAGTGTAACTCTAAGCTATTTTGCACCACCTAATAACTATTTATTGGATTAATAATTCATAAATCTCACATAACTTAGAGTTACACTACGTATAACTTGAACTCAACCCATATATAGATATAGATATAGACAATCAAAGTCAAACATTTGCCACACAAATCACACATACATGAATAATTCCAGCATGTTTAATCCCTCTTGACAGGGCCATATGGTACTGGTATAGAACAAATACGTTTATATTATATCCTATGGGTAATTTCAGATGACACCAGTAACTAACAGATTGACATATATTATTACCCTATAGACATGGCTGGACTCCACAATCAACCAAGTTTTAATCCAAATACAGAAAACCACAAATCATTTTGCTAGAGCAAATAATCAAAACAAATTCTAAAGTTTTCTAAGTTCTTACATTTTCACATAATATTGGAATGAAAAACAAATTATATGGGTATTTCAAACATCATAAATAAGTCCAAAAAATATATTACTTATGCCATAGAGGAAATTTTTTAGCAATGAAGTATAAACAACAAATTGCTTCTCCAAAAAAAAAAAAAAAGTATAGACAACAAACTGTTTGGCCTTGAACAAATATCATATCCAAACAGTATTTCACAATAACGATTTCTGTTTAAATGCATTTGAACATAAATTGACAAACTCATAAGCTCAAAAATACTAAATTGATGCTTTTCAAATAAAATTGAGAAGTATAACATTTTCCACAAAGATACAGACTATATATCAGAGCGCCCTTCAAAGACACAGACTGATGGCAACCACTAGGAAGACCTTACTTCCTTGTCTCAAGAACTTGAATAAAAGCTTATATGCTCCTATTTATCAATTAACATATATTGAACTCAAAATCTAACATAATAACCCAATCTTTAATTATTTTTTTCGCCAAGTCCAAATGTATTGTTCTAAAAGTGCATCTTTTTTCTAAGCCTCATATGCACTATACTGAAAAGGGAATTCTCACCAACTGTGAAAGAGTCCAAAGGTCATGTATTCTAAAGTGATTGTCACAGCATATCAGCCCTCTTCTACCCCAAATTTATAATTCCTAAAGAATTATAATAATCCCAAAATTTTCCAGATCTAATCTTCTATATGTTGACTAACTATAGCCCAAATTCGGTGTCAATGTTCGACTCCAAAACCAATATAAAGAGTCCAAGTCAGTGCTGTTAGACTGTATTCTGCAATGAGCCAGTCCTAACTAGGCAAACCTCTGAGACCCTAAATGACAACGAAAACTTATGAGATTTCACTGAAATTAAGCTCCATCGGTTTGCTTTCTACACAAAAAAAATTTTCTTAAATTCAGTAAAAATTTCGATTGATACCAGATTTAACCCTAATGTACACGGCTAATATCATAAAATATAGTGAATTTGGAGGCTAGGTTATGAAAAATATTTCTTCCTAGATTCAAATTGTCAACTTCAGCTGTGTAAATACATGGATTTAAGAGTTACTCTATGCCAATTTTACCACAATTAAATCCAATTATAATCCTCCCCAACTTCTTTTTCTCCCCTCCTAAACATCATAGGTATAATGCGAATAGAGTTATTCGCACCACATAATGATGTCATCAAAAGAGAATATAATCACTGGGCAGCTCATTAAGGTTCTCTAGCAAATCCTAATGTATAAAACTAATATTCTATACCAACAGATCAAATCGAAATAAAATTCGTATTCAAGCTAGCTTTATGAATACATATGACAATTCAACGCCACCATGTATAGTACTGTATACTGCCCAACCTAAAGCTGTTTATATGACGTTCAAAACATACAAAGTAATCTGTTTGTTTTCATCAAGCTTATCTCACAAGTTCGACATGGCTTCATGAAAAGACTAACATGTTATCGATGCCCAGTATTTTACCGATCTAAATCCTAAGCCACTATCACCAAATTTTTTAATCATATTTCCAATAGATTTTGAGGTTATAACCCATTATTGGCTCTGAAAGGTTATTCAGATAAAGTGAATATTTGACTGAGAATCAAGCTTGGTCATCAGTTGGCTGTGTCTAGCCCCATTGTCTCTCTCTTTCTATTCAATTTCTACACCCTAGCTTTTGAAATTAGTTCCTTTTCTTTTCTTTTTTTCCTGGGATGGGCCTTCCAGCAATTCAAATCATTAAAACTCGCTGACAATCTTCTAATCATTGCTAAGGCAGAAAGAAACCATGCTATAGCTACAAGTAATCCATTGAGAAATTTCAATTATCATTGAGTCATTCTATTAATGCCAAACGAATGTGATTTTTAGAAAAAATGTCAATTCCTCAAAAGCCACAGAGATTTTCTCCTATCTTAATTCCAGAAAGCACCTTTCCACTCAAAATACCTCGGCCTTCCCATATGTCACAACAACTCAAGAGCCGGACTCTCAACGAAGTTGTAGAAAAGATTTAGAGTCTAATCCAGGGATCGAAGGGACATGTGCTATCCCAAAGAGCAGGAGCCTCACGAATTTATGTTATGTCTTCTCTTAATTTTCAAAAAATTGGTTACCTCGAATGGGTTGCTTTCGGATTTTTGGTTGGGGTGGGAAGGAGAAAAAGGGCCTGTATACCTCAAATCTTGGGATTTCCTTGTGTAAATCTAAGGTAGTGGGAAGCTAGGTTTTGCCAAATGGAAGACACAAACAAAGTACTATTGGAAAAGGTGAGCTATAATAGGCTAATAGGGGAAGACAAACCATGGGTGAAAATGCTCAAATGTAAATGCTTGAGAGGCACATCCATCCGGACAACTAAAGTACCCTCTAAGAGCTCATGGCAGAGGAAAGCAATTCTGGGAGGTAAAGACCTCACCTATTACCAAAAGGAGCTTGGTTGAAAATTGATGATGGGATTAGCTTTAAGGTGTGAGAATACCCATGGATGCCAGCCCATCCTAATCTCAAACTACAACCAAAGTAACCCCCAATACTGTCCAGATAAACTGGGTCTTGTACTTCATCACTACAAGTCGAGTCCAATGAAATAAAGAACTTATTTGGGCTGATTTTAGAAGTTCTTTTTGTTGTTTATTAGTAATCCTAATCATTCTAGGAATAGGTTATTTAATTTTTTTTGTCCTTCTAGGAAAGGATTTAACAACTTATATAAAGGCTTTATTGAAGTAAATAATATTCATAGAAATATAGATCTTAATCAAGTTCCAGCAGCTTAGTTCAAACTTAGAGGTGTGATTGCCTTTTCCTACTCCTACCTAAAAGTGATTGTTAAGAAAAGCCTAGGTGTAATTGCCTAGCATTTACCTTTCTTTATTTTAGTTATATTCATTGTTTTAACACCAACTAGCTATCAACATATTCAAGATTATATCTTTTCTTGCCCAAAACCTTAAACATCAATCCTTATTCATAAATCCTTCAAGATCTAACTTAGTGCTGAATTGCTAAAGATCCTGCATCACTTGGTTAGACATGTGGCACACAAATCACACAAACAATCCAGTGATGGACAATTCCAACATGTTTAATCCCTCTTGGCAAGGCCAGATGGTATTGGTAATGAACAGATACGTATATATTATACCCTATGGGTAAGGTCAGATGACAACAATGACTAATAGATTGCCATATGTTATTACCCTATGCGCAAGACTAGATTACACAGTCAACCAAGTTTCAAAATTCAAATATGAATAACTGTTTCTTACATAAACCCTAAATCATATTGCTAGAATACATAATCAAAACAGGTGAAGATTCCGAAAATATTCGCATAGCATTGTAGTTCAAGTTAAAATATTGGAAATAAGAACAATTATAGGGGAATTTCTAACATAATAATCTGTCCAAAAACTATATTACTTATGTCATTGAGGAAATTTTTTAGCAAATGAAATACAGAAAACAAAGTGTTTGGCCCCGAAAGTACAACCAGATATCATTTTAGAACAGTAATGCAAAATAATGATTTCTATTGAAGTACATTTGCTTAAAGTAAATTGACAAACTCATTAGCTCAAAATACTAAATTGTAGTTTTTTCAAAGGAAAGTTGAGAAGTAGAAGACTTACAGCAACAACAAAAAATTTCAGAGCATTTAATATATGTTACTTACCTCGAAAGCTTAAGATACAGCATTAACTAATCGTAACCACTAGAATGACCTTACTTCCTTGTCTAAGGAGCTTGAAGAAATACTTATATGCTCCTATTTATCAATTAACATATATTGAACTCAAATCTAACATAATAACTTAAAACACTAATTATTTGTTCCAATCCACTGCCCCAAGTTCAAACACATTGTTCTACAAGTTTATTTACTTTTCTAAACCTCATATGCACTATACTGACAAGGCAATTCTCACCAACTGAGAAAGTGTCCAAAGGTCATGTATTCTAATTGATTATAACAGCATATCAGCCCATTTCCACCCCAAATTTTACATACCAAAAGATTTCTAAAAATCCAAAATTTTCCAGATTTAAGCTTCAATATATTGACCAACTACACCACAAATTCAATGTCAATATTTGACTCCTAAGTCAAGTTACAGAGAATCCAAGTCAGTGTTGTCACACTGTATTCTGCTGCAAGTCAGTCCTAGTTAGGAAAACCTAGTGAGATTTCACTGAAATTAAGTTCTTTGGTTAACTTTCTACACTACAAATTTCGTTCTTTCATTCAGTACAAATGCTGAGTTATGCAAGCTCTAATTCTTAAAGAAACATGATCCTGAAAGATACATAGACTAAGCAGCAGAATTTTTATTTCTGATTTTTCAACATACCTCTCTTGACTTAAACCAGTGATCTCATAAGAACTTTGAAGTTGTTCTACGTTGTCCTAGCCTCCACATAGACCAGAAACTCAAACTTGTCCCTTGTTCCAGCTTGAGTGATAGATGACAAATCAGTTTACCAACGGTGTTTTACGCTACTAGAGTGAAACAAACCAGACCATCAGCCTAAGAGACTTGCCAACACTAACGCACTGAGATATGCTGATTTTGTAATTGTGATCTGGGATACCTCTCATGGGGTTTCTATAGCCTCCATCTTATTAATAGTGAGCAAAGAGGCTTAGAGTAACAGCCCAAGGCATTACTCCTTTGAGTAACGCGTTACCTAGGACTTACTCCAGGGAGTTTACACAGAGAGACATGCCTACTTTGGGCAGCCCTTTATATCCCTTTTAGTTTCTAACAAATCCAAATGTACACAATTATTATCTTAAAAAGTTGTACCAAGTGCACAAAACTTCCACTTTTATAGGGTCTAGGAGAGGTCATGCTAGGCAATCATACCCACATATTTTTTGGAGAGTCTAATTCCAAAATTTGAACCCGTGACCTGTGATGTTTGGTGGAAGGCCCTTGCCATCGCACCAAGGCCCAAATTTTAAAATGCCGTACCCAATGTACAAAGCTCCCACTTGTATGGGGTCTGGGAGAGGTCATTGTACGCAGCCTTACCTGGTTACTATTCTAATCCATAATAAATTTGGAAGTTAGGTTCTAAAAAGGAATTCTTCCTGTAATCAAAATGTCAACTTCTGCTGTTCAATACATGCATTTGAGAATTACTGTCTGCCAATTTTACCACATTTGAATCCCATTATGATCCTCCCCAAAATTATTGGCTCCCAAGATAGGGAGCACAGAGATATAGACAAGTTGAATACCCAATTGAGAATCAAGCCTGGTCATTGGTTGGCTGCCTCTAGCTCTCATTATCTCTCTCTTTCTAGTCAATTGAAATCATAAAACCCTAGTTCCCTATTCCCTAGCTTTTAATGTTAGTCCTCCACCCCCGCCCCCCCCTCTTCCCCCTAGGATGGGCCTTGCAATAGTGTAAATCATTAAAATTTCCCGAAAATCTTCTAATCTTTGCTAAGGCTGAAAGAAACCAAGCTATAGCTATCACATACTGCATAGAGAAATTTCAATTATGGTTGAGTCACTCTGTTAATGTGAAGAAATCGAATGTGATTTTTATCAAAAACGTAAATTCCTCAAAAGCCATAGAGATTTGCTCCTATCTTTAACGCCAAAAAAGAACCTTTCCACTAAAAATACCTTGGCCTTCCCTTATGTCACAACAAGTCAAGCAGCCACACTCTCAATGAAGTTGAGGAAAAGATAAGTGTCAAATCTAGAGATCGAAGAACAAGTGCTATCCCAAATATCAAGGGATTGTTTAACAAGGCCAATGGTAGTAACCTCACCAATTTATATTATGCCTTCTCTCAAGTTTTCAAGAATCTGTTTGCTCTAAAATGAATGGGTTGGTTTGATATTTTTGGTGGGGCAAGCCTTTATACCTCAAACCTTGGGATTTCCTTGTGTAAATCTAAAGAAGTGTGAGACTTGGGGTTTTGCCGTATGGAAGATAAATGGGGAAGAAAAACCATGGGTGAAAATGCTCTAATGTAAATACTTGAGAGGCAAATCCTTCAGAGCAACTAAAGTAGCCTCCAAGAGCTCATGGCAGTGGAAATCAATTCCAAGAGGTAAAGACCTACACCTTGGCTGTAAGGCATGGGAAAACCCATCAATACAATCCTTCCCAATCTCTATCTACAAGCAAAGCATTCCCAATTCCCCAATCCTGTCCGGATCAACAGGGTCTCAGACTTAATCACCACAATTCCAATCTAGTGGAATAAAGAACTTATTAGGGCTGATTTTAAGAAGATTAAACACCAAATATCCTCATAATCCACTTGTCAAAAGATCAGCAACCAGATTAGGTAATTTGGACCCTACACACATCTGCAGAGTCTCACTGCTAAATTGGCTTACTGATTCAACTAACAACACCATCCTAGATATACCATACTCTTATCCAATTTTGAATAGAAGAAATTATGGAGCAGTTAGATTCATGGACATTTGAAAAGGCTGATCTAGAAGATTGAATGGAATGTACTCCCTAGTTGAGCTACGTAAACTCAAGATTCAAGATAGATGACAAATCATGCTTGTTCTGTAATAATGAAGCAGTTCTCATGAACATTTTAAAACTTTAATCCAGAAGATTGCATGCAATGTGCTTCCAATCTTCAATATATTTTGGCAGTACTTGCCTTGTACAGTATCCATAATACAAGAAATATTGGACCGTAACCTTCTCGACTAGTGACTATCGGTAGTGCCTCTAGCATTATGCAACCACCATTATATATCTATCACTAATAGAATGTAATCATTGTCCTCAAATCAAGGACTGCTGACACTTTCACGCTAACACTAAAGACATGGGCTTGGATGACAGCTAGAGTTAAAGAGAGTTGTGTGTAGAGGAGATTGTGATATGAAAGACATTTCACCATTATCCCTCACTCTATTACAAGAGTGTCATTTTTTGTTAGTGTGGCTGGATCTTGATCGTTGCTTTTAATATGACAAATATAATTGTAGGCTACAGCATCACAAAAATATTTGACAAATTTCATCCAGCCATCTGGTTTGAGTGTCGGCTAATTCCACTATATATATATATTAAACAATTAAAAAAAAAAAGTGCAATCATGGCAGTATGGTATAGAAAAAATAACAATAATATTTTTGTTCATTGAAAGCTTACCACAAAGATGCTTCAGCCACAATGTTTCTCATTCTTCTATTATTCTAATACAGTCTTCTGGAACACGCGCTTCCTCAAGCTGGCTTACCATTTTCTTTGTCATGCACACCGTGGCTAGGTTTTGACAATTTCTTATGATCAGCTTCTGAAGTTTAGGCAGTGCTTGTTCTAGAATCACTACCTCGTTTAACCGGTTGCATTTTTCAATTTCTAGTATCCTCAATTCTAGAAATGAATGAGCATTAAATACCAGAAACACACCAGTGTAAGCAGCATACAGTTGTAGCTCCTTTAGAGAAGGCAAAGCATGAAGGGCCTCAAGTGGGCTGTTTTGCAGTTTTGACCATTTGAGCTCAATTTTATACAAATTATCAAGTTTACCAACCCATGCTGGAATTTCCTTCAACCTCCCTCCAAGAGATAGTTTTTGAAGCAGTTGAGGAGACTTTTTCATATCTTTCAAATCAAGATACACCTCTTTGCTAGCTGAGCTCACAGATAAAGAATAAAGATGCTTCATCTTCTCAATGGATGCACACAAATATTTTCCTTCTATTTCCTTGAGTTCTGTGATCCCTAGTTTCCTCAGGTCAATGAAGTTCCCCAACTCTTTAACAATGCTTATTTCCTTATAGTTTGCCTTGATAAGCGACAGCTTCTGCAACGAAGTGGAACACTTACTTCCTAGATACACTTGTGCTCCTACATCAGCATTTGGGCAACCAACAAACAAATAGAGCAACTTAGGAAGTTCAAGGGTCATCTTGGGCAACTTGGTGATAAGAGTATTTCCAAGGTCCAAAACCATTAAGTTCAGAAGCTTCTTAATAGATTTTGGAACTGAATATATCCTTGTACTCCTCAAACTTAAGTACCTTAGCAGTGTGAGGTTGACAACTTCTGGAAAATGTTGCAAGGCTGCATTTTCCAGGTCTAGACATGTCATTAACTTGAAGTTTTTGAGAAGTTCATTGGCCATTGATTCTGAAATATTGTCTCCCCCAAACATAGAAAAGGTACGAACATAAGAGAGGTCTGTCCTTTGTAGCATGGAGGGGCAGCAATTGTGAAGAGATAAGTGACGGGGTTTCTCACCTTCCAAACTGGCACTTCGACTTCTAAGAACATTAATGAAGTTCTTCTCAGACACGGAAAGGATGAACCCTCTTGCAAGATTAGAAACTCGACAACTCCTTATTCGTCCGTCAGAATTGCGACTGGTCACACAAACCATGCTCATTTGAACTAGCTCATCTAAGTACTCATATGCCACCTGCTCCAGAGTTGTACATTCTCTTTTCTCAATGAACCCACAACCTATCCATTGGCAGATTAGTCTTCCACGTGTAACAGAGTGACCCTCGGGAAAATTGCGAAAGTGCAAGAAACAAGACTTGAGGTTGGGCAGTAGATGGTAATAACTCTGCGAGAAAATTTTATAGCAGGAAAGAGAGACAGGATGTCCTGGTTCACATTCGAGGCTATCAAGTACATTCTTAAACCCCGTCCCAATACGTGGCTTATTTGACAAGAAATTGGCAACTGCAACAATTGCATGTGGCGATTTTTCACATCTTATCACAATTTTCTCACACCAATCAACCAAATGATCCGGGCATTTATCACCTTGAAAGACCTTCGTACAGAAGAGCTCCCACGCCTCTTCCCATGTTAATGGATTAAGGTTGAGATCATAGATATAATCATGAGAGCTTGTACAAATAGAAGCTAAATTGCGATTACGAGTGGAGATGATTATTTTACTACCCTGTTTTATATTACAAGGAAGTAACTCTTTAATGCTGCGCCATTGATATTCAGACCAAATACCATCAAAGACAAGGATGTATCTTTTTTGTTGTAAATGAAACTGCAAACTCTTTTTGTTTGGTCTTCCTGGGTCAGAAGGTAATTCCAGTTCCTGACAAAGTTTCTCTAAGAAGTCCTTACTAGAGGGAAAGACAGAAAACCAAGCATTGCATTCAAAACTATTTTTGACCATTTCAAAGACTTCGTGGATAACAGTGGATTTACCTGAACCCGGGTCTCCGATTACTGAAATTACATCCCTTGGCTGATCTCCCCTTAAAACACGATCAAGAAGTGCCCCTACACGCCTCTGAATGCCCACAAGAACATGATGGTCATTCCTGGAAAATGAATTATAAGTCTCTGATACCTCTCCAGCTGTAGTAGAACTTAAAGCAACTGGAGAGGGACAAATGCGAAGTGTATCAAAGCGTTCGATGTCGTCGACTTTTTGCTTGATATCTGCCATGCGGGAGGACAATCGCCTCAGTGCAGGAAGGTCCTTAACAGAGTGAGCAACCTCGTGAAGAAATTTCGTGATCAGATGATGATGGAAGTGTTCAGGAACTGCATACATGAACTCTTCAATTGCATCTTGAGTCTCATTTGCTAAATCTTGCACTTGTTGAACTCGATCCTTCAAACCTGCTGTATGTTCTCTTCCTTCCGTGTCCTTCAGGTAAGCTTTCATAGTATTCAACCATTTTCCTACTACTTCAATGTTACGACGGTCGCCGACGGAAGAAGATATTTTGTCGAGAAATGGTAGCACCGTGGCAAGTACAGTTATTGCTCCTGAGACTGCAATTTCTGCCATTGTTCATCTTCTCTTTCTTCGATTCCAAGCAATCAGCTTTGTGACAGAGTTGACGAGGTTGAAGATTGAAGATTGAAGATTGAAGAAGACAAAAAGAAGATCGAACAGAAGCTGACGAGGTTGAGAAGAGATGAGGTTCTGTGGATTGAGACAATTAAGATTCAGACAAAAAGAGTAAAGTGCATGAAAACGCCAATGGAGACTTTATGATTTTGTAAGAAGAAGAATATCCAAATATCCAACTCCCAAAAACAAGTGGTCGAGAACCATCCCATATTTCACACGTGTATCACTATTCTTACAAGGATTTTGCTGATGTGCCTCCTGGGACACATAATAATTAATTATTTTTAAAAAAAAATTTGAAAAATTAAAAATGTATTGATCATTTTTTCAATTTTTAAAAAAATATTTTTAAAAAAAAATAATTTAAGAATACACATTAACCAGATCTTACTTTAAAAAAAATGACAAATTTCCCTTTCCAATGTTTTTTTTTTAACTGGAATTCACACGTGTACCATCCGCTTTTTTTCCCCTTTCCTACTATAGACATTTTATTTTTTAATATATATGATGGCATTCTTACTATAGTCATCAATCAAAGTCTATCAAAGACAGTTTCTCAAAAAAAAAAAAAATGTCAATCAAAGACAAGGTATTGATTTATTGAGTAAATTGTTTCCAGCTAGGTTACATTCTACTCTTTTACGTTAATATTTATATTTATATTTATAATTGACGCAAACATGTTTATATTAAAAAAATGTTTAACTATAAATATGTTTAAACTTATCTTACTCCAACAAACCTATTATGTATATGGTAATTAAAGAAACTATCTATATATAATTTTAGTCACATAAATTTTTTAATGAGTAATGTGACTTGTTTAAACAATAAGCATAGAATTTTTATAATTTGACACTTATTTTTTTAGAAAGTTTATAATTTGACACTTAATAAATTGAAAAATATAACTCTAAACATATTTAGAACCAAACTTTATTCTTTATAGCAATTGGTTTCTCAAAAAAAAAAAAAAAAAAAAAAAAAACTTTATCCTTTAAAAAATGTCCATATTTTAACATATGAAAGTTGGTGTGAAATAAAAGATGTGAAAAAACCAATGTAAGAGTATAAAAGCAAGGTTTTCAGACCCGGACCGTTCATTGAACCGTAAAAAGAAGAGATTCAAGGTTTTTAAGGTCGAACTGAGGTTGAACCGAGGTCGAACCGTGATGACGTCATAATTAATTTAATAATTATTTAAAATATAAATTAATTAATTAAACTTAAAAGAGGAGTATTCTTAATATATATATATATATATATTTTTTTTTTTTTTTTGGTTAACTGTGGACTTAGTGCTAGTTTGGATAGCACTTTTATTGCGTCTGCGTTTCCTCCTTCCTTTTTTTTTTTTTTTTTTTGCCTTTTTAGCCGCAATGGTTGACCCATTCTCTGGTGAACAATGTATTTATATACTGTTCACAGTCCCACAAACTCCACTTTTTATCAATTTTTTCACTAAAAATGGGTCTCACAATACTATTCACACATTTAAAAATTATTTTACTACAGTGTTTTCAGTTTTTAATTTTCAGTTTCAGCAAAATAAGTTCTATCCAAACACACCGTTATTATCAAAAAAAGTGAATTGATTTTCTATTTTTATATTTTTTTAGATAAACGTGGCACACTAATTTTTATAAAACCTAAAAAAAAAAAAGTTGAATGACTAAGAAATCAAAACGTGGCATTACCTCCACCTACCCCCACTTTCTTTTAACGCCCACCTACCTCCACTTTCTTTTATTCTTATCTGATTACTTCCTTCTTCTCTCCTTTTCAATTTTCAGCCTTTTCTTTTCTCTTCGTCAGTTCCTAAGCTTAACTCTGCTCTCTCTTCTGCAGATACGAAAGACGCATCAACGGCGACGCTAAGATGTAATCTACCAAGAAAATATTACCTTCTGTGTTGGGGGCATAAGTAGGATTTCTTTCTAGTAATTTATTAAGAATGTTTTTCTCTTTTTTCCCTTAATTTTATTTTTATATATGGGTCGGTTTTGAAAATCAGCTCCGACTGTGTCACCGCACCGGCATCGAAAGGTCATCAAGTTCTGTTCGTTGGCATCGGCTCGTTCAGTCGGCCCAAAGCTCGGTATGGTTTGGTCGATGAGGATCCGTTTTTCTGTGTGTGTGTGTGTTTTTTTTTTTTTTTTTTTTTAAGGTTCAGATTAAAGGGAAGAAGTAGAGAACCGTGAGAAGCGGTCTGATCACGGTTCTCAAAACCGTGAGGTCTGACCGCGGTTCACACGGGTCCCTATTTTTTTCCCCATTGAACGGTTTTTGAAGCTTAAAGAACCGCAAAAAGAAGCGGTTCGAGGTTTTTCCGATCGGACCGTACGGTCTGGTCCAGATTTGAAAACCATGTATAAAAGCCTTAATTTAGAGGAATTCCAGAATCACACCCTCCATGCTAGAAATTTGTCTTTGAGGAGGGAGGGTCAAATAATAAATGAGATGACTAAAATTTTTTCCTTTGTATATACTATATTCATATTATGTACAATAGTCTAAAATAGTACCATAAAGAAAATTCAGTACACAAATTTAGTACTTTATAACTTTTTGTGTATTACTTGAAGAACATTAATGGGAAGTTGAAGTTTTAACATTAGGACAAAAAAAATATAGATTTTTCTTACTTGTCATCATTTTTTTAAAAGAATGAATCACTTATAAACCTAGATATACAAATTAATTAAAACCTATACAAATTAATTAAAACCTACTAAGTACAATGATCAACATAAAGAATTACAAACAAGTTGAAGATTTATTAGAAATTAGACAAACAATTCTTAGATGCATAAAAAATTAACATAATAAAATAAACCCATCAAACATTACGTTATTTTCTTCATATGATGTATCATATATTTTATCAGTTTAAAAATAATTTATTACATTTATATGTTATATCGAATTATATTTTATCAATTTAATGACAAATAGAAAATATAAAAGAGTGATAAAGGGAAAATAAAAAATTGAAGAGTGCGCCATACACGCTACTTGGGAAGTAAAAGAGATGCTACTATTGTTACGATGTGATACCACTAAACTTTGTGTTTGAAGTGTGTGGTTTTTAACTTGTACACATCTGCTCACTCTGTCGGGGTTAGAGTAAATTGCAGAGCTTTCGACTTATGAGAATCATAAAGAAAGGAAGAAGGAGCCTATCTACCCAAAATCCCAGGTGCAGATCTATTGGTAGTGCAATCTACTGGGGTGGTCTTAAAATGAAGTTGAAGAATACATGTTGCTACTTGGTACCGAGATTCTTGCAAAACATAGCCTTCTTCCACCATTAACTCCAAAGTAAGCCAGAAAATTTTTTAACAGGAAGAAGCAAATTTTTATTTATTTTGATGTTTTAAAGGAGGAAGGAGCATAATTAAAAACTTTTTTTTTTTGTCTTCAAGTTTATTTTTTACTTTTTGAAGGAGGAGTTTATTTTTTGAGATGGTTGTTAAGATAATTATGTTTTCATTATAAGTTTTTGGATGTCCAATTAATTTAATTCATTGTTTTATACAATTTATTATCGTTAATAGAGTTGTAACCTTGTTTAAAAATTGTGAGGAGGGGCCAATTACTTTTTAAGGTTGGAATTACTTTTTAAGGTTGTTTGTAACTTTCAAAAGACTGATATTATTTCATCCCAAAAAAAAAAAAAAAGACTGCATATTGCAAATTCTCGTGTTGATTTTAGTTTGTAATATTTACCAAATAACAAAATTTAGCTACAAAATTAGTTGTAACATAAGATTATAACTTTACTTAATAAATTAAACATTAGTACATATTTTGAAAATCTAATCGTTGTATTACATATTCTTTATACTCTTAATACACATATCAAATTTTGTATCAATCAAATATTATTTACTATATGATCTATCAGCTTATATTTTATACATAATTTTAAACTACAAAAACTTGCAATTTAAACAATTTATTGATGACATAGCTATTAATCTTCAATCTTTTAGAAATTTTGCAAGCATGAAGTATATAAGAAAAAGATGTAATCTAATGGTAGATTTATCAAAATTCATCTCTAATAAAAAGATATTGAATAAGGTTGTAGAATAAGATTGCAACCAATTTTATACCTAAATTTTGTTCTTTGCAAAAAATAACAGAGAATGTTACTAAATCTAAATTTGGCAGATTTGGTACTAACTACACTCAATAGAATTTTTAATTTTAATATTGAGCTTTAATAGGATTTGGTCAAAAATTGATGTTGAAATAAGGGTACTTTTCTACAATTTCTTAAACATTTCAAATATATTTTTCTTTTTACCCTTCAACTATTCATGAAAAAGGATACCTAGGCTTGGAATTAAAACTATGGTTAGGGACAAAGGTTTGGTTTGAATTTAGTTTTACTATTAAATCTTTGTAAATTAATCATGACTAACAATAATTGTATTAATAAACCCAAGGAATTAAAAGTTTTTATTTAAAAAAAATTTCAAAATGCACCACGCATCACGTGGGATATCATCTAGTTAATCAATCATCAATATATATATATAAGCAAAGACCTCATGCAAGAAAGCATCATGAGGCCAAGTGGCACTTTAATTTTACATTTAGCCTTGATCACTAACTTCTTCCTACTATTCTCCAAAATGTTTAAAATTTCATTAGGAAAAAAAAACCCATTAACATGAAAAATTAGAGCAAATTACAACACAAGCTAATTCTATTAATAATAAAATAAGAAGTGAGTTCCAGTTAGCTCAACTGGTAAAGTCTCTGATGGTTGTATAAGAGATCTGGAATTCAATCTCCATCTACACTAAAAACTGATTGGTGTCTTGGTTTAATAATAAAGAGCACTCATTAAGAGCGGACATCATAGATTGAAACTCTCTCTCTCAATAATAAAATAAGAACAATTAATTTTTCCCACGTTTAGATGGGAGTTAACAATTGATTGTTCTCACGTTTTGCTCCTTTCAGAAGTACAATTTGGTGCCCGTTTGTTTGGGCGTTTTGAGCCCAAAAGTTGACTTTTTAAAAAAGCCAGCCCAAGTTTGGTGTTTGGTGAGTATAAAACGCAACTTTTAGCAAAAAGTTACGTTTTACATTTGTGAAGAAACGCGCATTTGAAAAATGGACATGTTTCGGTCCATAATTGTAAAAGCTGGTGTGGGCGTTTGATATATATATCCGTTGGGTGACTTCAATTACCAAAATTGCCCTTCAATAAAGGGCAAGGTGCCTTCTTCAAATCACGCACAGCCTTAGCAAATTCATCTCACTTGGAGCTCACTCACGCAATAAAATTAATCAAACCACAACAGTAAAAGAAAAAAAAAATTCTTGCTCTCATCAAACCACAGCCTTAGCAAATTCATCTCACTTGCTCTCAAAAAAAAATTCTTGCTCTCATAATTTAAACAACAAATCTAAAATCAAAACAAATAGAAAGAGTGAGGAGCTTCTGCAAAAAAAAAAAAAAAATAGAAGCCGATAGAAGAAAAGAGAGTTGGAGAAAGAAAGAGTGAAAAATATAGAAAGAGTGAGGAGCTTCTGGAAAAAAAAAAAAAAATAGAAGCCGAGAGAAGAAAAGAAAAAGAGTGAGGAGCCGACAGAAAAAAAATAGAAGCCGATAGAAGAAAAAAAAAAAGAGAGTAGAAAGACCTCAGAGAGCTGGAGAAAGAAAGAGTGAGGAGCTTCTGGAAGTGAAAGTAAAGGAAAAAAAAAAGGAGTGGATGAACTAATATCGGTATACGTGTGTGGTTGAAAAAATGCAAGAGAAAAAGAAAAAGAAAAAAAAAGAAAAAAGAAAAAAGAAACGTGTGGATGAAATAAAAGGCAAAGAAGAAGAAATCATAATTTAAAAAGAATACCACAATATTTTCACAATATTTTTACAATAAATTTTAAGTAATTAATTAATATTAGTGAGTAAAAATATAATTTCAGTAACGAGTTCAAATTAGAACTAGAAACAACTTTCTATATAAGATTTTGTTATGATTCTTGTGTAAGTATTGCAAAAAATATTGTGGATATAACATTTTTTGTTAAAAATATAATTGTTGAGAATAAATAGAAAAAGAATAAATAAAGATTAAAAAAGAATAAATTTAATTAAAAAATAAAGATTAAAAAAGTGGGTAGGCAAAAGATAAATGTCACTGTTGATTATCCAAACAGTACAAAAATTTATCTAATCTGTTAAAGATGCTCTTATATATACATTGTCCTTTTTGGTAATTTACCCCTCAAACTACCACTTTTATAAGTGCTAACCAAACACTCAGTTTTTTTAAAAAGCTCTTTTTAACAGTTTTTACCAAACACTCAGCTTTTTGAAAATGCACTTTTTCATTATGCACTTTTTGAAAACTCAACTTTTTCATTATGCACTTTTATAAAAAGTTGAACCAAACTCACCCTTGGACTCTCAATGTAGTTAACGGTTTCAATAAATTCTGAAGATTAAAAGATTTCACGTTTTAAAGCTCTCGGATTTATTATTTTGTTTGTTTCTTAATGTGTCAATGACTCAAATGCAAGGATGTAATGTCAAACTTTTTTTTTGTATAGGTACTATTTTTTTAGTTGTGGGCAAATTTTGATGGGTTTTGATGTTTGTGTTTGCAATTCACAAGTAGATGTTGGGGTCTCAGACAAATATGGTAAGTTACATGTCTTCGGTATCAAGGTTTTTGATTTCCTTTTATTGGTTTCGGTTTTGTTCATATTTTTTTTGTTAATTTTTAAATTTTCTTTTCTTTTCAATTATCGTACAAAGTTTAGTAATTGTTTCCATAATGATTTTATCAACGATATTCCTTCTTTTATTACAACCTTGTAGGTAATTTTTTTTTCTTTCATCGAATTGAATAGATTTTGTGTATTTAATTGTTGCATTTTTATTATATATAATATGATGTTTATCAACAAGTTTTATAGATAGGCTAAAATTCTATGTTTGATCACACCTTTTAGTGGTTTTTTTAGAAGTCAATATAGCAAGCAATATATTTGTATTTTTTTTAATTTCTTATTACATGATTATTTGTTGTTGACATCAATATTTTATTATGGATTTAATTTGTTATGGCTTTTGTTTGGTGCTTTACTCCATATAATCTATATTCTTTAATTAAAAGCAAAATTTGTTGTCAATCTTGAAATTGGATACGAGAGAATCCATCCATCCAAATTTATATGTAAGTCTATCTTTACTTAACTACGTTTTTTTTTTTTTTTTTAAGTTCAAAATTTTGGATATTTTTTCATTAATGAATTGAGGTTTTGGCTTAATTTTGTTTCAACCGTTTCAATTATTGAATTCATTATTTTTTTCATGTATAATATTAATATCTGTGTTTTTTTTTTTATGATAAAAAAAATAATATTTGTGTTCTTAAAAGCTAAAATACAATACAATTACAAACATTATTTTAAGTTAGGATGTTATATTTATTTATTAGTAAGTTAGAATGTTACATTAAGTTAGAGTATTATATTTTTATTTATTATTAATTTAGAATGTTACATATGTACACATATGCTGGTTTAGGATTAATATAACTTATAACCATTGTCAAAAGCCTTGTAGCTGAATTGGCACCTTCCCATGTACAAAGTACTCTGAAGTCTAGGGGAGGAACAGATTCAAGCTGCGGAGTTAGCAGCATGTTGTAATTATTTTTCCCAAAAAAAAAAAAAAAAACTTATAACCATTTGAATGAAATCAACACTAAAATAAATTATTTAAATATCAAAATAAGAAATAAAAATTAAATTTCTTTTAAGTATACAAGTACAATTTATTTTTTAATCTTAAATTTTGAATTAATTCTTTTTTCATTTTATTTATTATTAAATCTAATTATTTTATCAAAATATTTTTTACTAAGCCGTGCATCACACGGGCATAAAACTAGTATATATAAAAGCAGAGATCTTATACAAGAGTGCACGAGGTCCTGCTAAGTGGCATTCTAATTTTTCATTTAGCTTTTTTTTACCTCTTTCATTAAGGTTTTTTTTTTTTTTTTTTTCTAAGTTCACATTAACTTATTTTACTGTTATCTCAATAATATCTCATTAATTGCCTAAGCTTACACCACACATTTCACTATTCTTCATGTCTTTTAGCATACCCATTGTTTTAGTATTAAAAAAAAAAAAATGAATAAATAAGGACTAATAGTAATAACTAATGAGATAAGGGTTTAGAAAGAGATAGAGAAACACAAAAATGTTGTAAATTGTTAAATAAAACGCACTCTTTCACTATATATAACTAAGTAAAAGACTTGAGACTAACAAAACATTTGAAAGAGAGAGAAAGAGGAATCTGAGGGGCCACCACCTCCGTTATACTGGTCTCCCACCACCATCAAAACACTAAAACTCCTACGAGTAATTTTTTTTCTTTTTAAATTAGGAGCATAAATATGATTTAGGTTTAGGAAATTTGTTTAGTTAGTATTTATCTTAGGTATATAAGTAGAGAGAATATTTGGTGCGCAGTATAAAGCCATATTCTATCATGGTTTAATTTTAAATCATCTATAAAACACATGCATACACACTTGCCCACACCATGTCTTAATGTCTCACTATCGATGAGTGGAAGATAGTCAGAAAGTTGTATATTCTTTTATTTCATATTATGAAATATGTGAACATAACACAAATTAATTGATTTTCATGGTCTCGTTACTCTTTTGCATTTATTTTCGGTTTCATGATTTTTTTTTTTTTTTTAAAATCTTACCTTAAGATGGCTACAAATATGCAGTGAAGTTACTAAACTAATTTTTAATATCTCAAAATGTATATATTTCTTTACTCTAATTTAGTTTACTTTTTCCTTGTAATATATGTACAACATTATCCAAAGCCGTTTTACATAAAATATTACAAAATTATCCGTGCATTGCACAGGCAACTTATTAGTATATTATAAAAATTGGATCCTATAACTAGTGGATGCATATAACGATGACATGTTTCTTTCTCAAAGTATACTGCAATGACATGTGGTGACTTCCTGCATTTAGTTAGTATTATTATATGGACAAAAAATGCCATGTGTCAAACAATTATTTGTACATGTTAATATGTTTGACATTTTCATCTCAAAAAATATGTTTGACATTTTTTAAATAATAATTTACTAATTTAAATGAAATAAAAGCATTTCTTTAATATGTTATTTATGTTCACGATTTAATTTTTATTTATGAGCACAAATTCTTTTTTTTTTTTTTTGAGAAACTTCTTAATTTGTTATTTAACTATTAATTTTCCTAATCATTACCCTTCCAGTGGCTATTCAAGTTTTCTTTGTTGAAAATTTAATTATATCTAATTATATATGTTTCCATTATGAAATCTAATTGTAAATCTAATTATCTATATTTATGATAGATTTAAAAACAGAGGTTTAGCTTTAAGTTATGTTGTTCTCCTATGTTGTCATGTTGGAGAAATTATTATTTACACTAGGAGGACTATTGATATGATCCTCCCTAACCAATGAGATGATATCATCTATGTAAATATATGTGTGAGCTTCTTAATCAGCACAAGGAATACAAAATAAAAATTACTAGATGATGTCACATTTACATAAATAACAGCATTTTTTTAGTTGAGAGGTCAAAGAGAACCACGTTAGCAGTCCTCATGGTGAACCTAATAATTTCTCGTCACGTTGGATTTGAGGAGTCATGGTTAACCAAGAATTTAGTTATTGTCACATTAATTGTCTTTAGCTGTTACTCATATCTATACAAAACAAAAGGAAAAAAAAAAAAGTCAACACGTTAGTAACAGAGAAAGAACAAATCAAGGAAAAAAAAAGGCTTGTGGTATTTTTGGCTGCTCATTTTCACGAGCTTCCTCCTTCCAGTTTTCTTCTCATTTTGAATAGAAAACTTTTTGGTGGACCTGAGAGAAAATATCTAGGCCTCACCACAAAATTTTCCACTCCCTCCTAGCCAAACATACACTAAAACTTTCCTCTTCTAAGTCTCTTGACATGTATATTTAGTTTTACAAATTAGAAATTATAAACCTTAAATATTTGATTCTCAGCCTTTAAAAGTTCACTTTTTTTTTTAATAAATACTCCTAAGAAAAAGAAAAAGAAATAATTAGAACGACAAATGAAAGAACAAAATATACATGTATACCTTATAAAAAAAAGAAAAAAAAAATCAATAGGCATGTAGTGACATTTTTAGGGTCTAATTAATTATGATTACTTATAGATATACTGGATTAGAATTTTTTTTTTCTTCATTATTTTAGTGCCACATAATACATAATTGAAATTAATTTTCCAAAATTATAACACATATAAGTATTATAAAATAACTAATATCGAATAGGTGCATTGCAAGGGACATCCACTAGTTTCCTCAATTAGTCTCATGATTTTCATTAGAAGACAAACCACATCTATTCGTAAGCTAGAAAAATAGTTGAATTTTTTATTTTTTATTTTAGACTACCATAGTGGCGTATGCCTTCAACAAACCCAATCCTTTTATGTTTGGAACAATAGCCTTTTTTTTTAAAAAAAAAAAAAAAAAAAAAAAAAAGAACAATAATAGGAGCTCTGTCATGTTCAAATTACACAAAAAGGGAAAATTACCCCCTCTTCCATTAAAAATTTAAAACCACTTCAAACCCAATCCCGATCCTCTATCCTATAACCACCTCGGTAATCTCCTCGCTTCATCATTCTCTCTCTTCCTATTTTAGATTATTCCAATATGGTGTAGTATAAAATGGAGAATGAGATGTTAAGTGGATTGTTAAAGTATTAATGTAATTAAAATACTAACTTTTTGGTGATGCAAAAGCAAAATGCCTCTTCTTCACCCCCCCACCCCCCCACCCCCCCCACTTTTTTTTTTTTTTTTTTAAACATTTTCGGATAGGAATATAGCTACAGTCTTGCCAAGTAAGTAATTATAGAATTGTATGATAGATGGATGGATGTACTTATGCACATTCTTTTTTGAAAAGAATATTTGTAGACTATCTATATAAATTGCGTTAAAAACATCCACTTCATTTGAAGCTCAAGACTAATTTCTCTTACATAAACATCAAACAAGCACTCCTTTTGTTTTTGAAAAACTAAGCCTTAGAGCATCTAACATTTTCAAAACACTGTTTCGTATATTGCAAACCACCAACATCAATTTTTTTTGGAGATCCCAGAGAGCTACGAATTCACCAAGTGAATTCAAAATATAGATGGTATGGCTGTATTATTTACATATTTTATATATAAATAGGAAGTTTATTAAATTCATATGATGGTGTATACAAAATGAAGTTGAGATTTATAAAATTATATGTAAGTATATGGGAAGGAGCATAGTTTTAGACAATGAGAAAATGCAAAAGTGCAAAAGTATTACTGGAAGTGTTGAACACTACGTACTTAATTATGTTTATTCGCACATACAATGTAGCAAGTTTGAGAACACCATATCCCAGTAAATTTGTATCAGTTTCAAAAATGGACTTACTATATAATAATAATATAATTGTATATGATATAAAAATGATATACTATATTATTCATTAATGTTCATAAAATAAGTTGTTACCCATTAAGACATAAAGGTAAATTGAAAATTGAAAATTGAAAATTAAAAATAAATTTTTAAATCTATAAATTAGGACACACATTTAATTTTTAGCTATAACTAGTTTTGTTATAGTTGTTAAAACAAACAATATTTGAATGTTACTCTCCTCGTTTGTAGGAGTTTTCTCTCTCGGCTACGAGAGCTCTCTCCTTTAGGGTTTCCTAAGGGGCTGCCTTTCTTTTCCTTTTCTTTTGCGAATTATACAGCCATGGCAGACGACGTCTCACATTTTTTAGAGAAGATGACATTAACTTTGGAGGTAGAAGAGACTATTCCAATATCAAATGAAGGTCGAAGAGAAGAGTTGGAAAGTTGTGCTTTGAGTCTTATTGGTAAGTTCTTAACCTGCAAACCGTTTAATAAAAGAGCAGCACTGAGTACAATCAAAAAAGCATGGGGGTTGGAAGATGGAGTGCAAGTTGCTGAGGTGGGGTCAAACCTATTTCAATTCAAGTTCAAATCAGAGTTTGAGTTGGACAGAGTATATACCGGTGGTCTTTGGTGTTTTGATAATCAAACATTGTTGTTAACCAGATGGGAGTCAGGGATGACAGCGGCGAATGTCAAGTTCGAATCCATATCTTTGTGGGTTCAAATTTGGGGGGCTCCTTTTGACATGAGAACTTCTCGGGTAGCAGAGGAGGTGAGGAATCGGTTGGGTAGGGTTTTGGAAGTTGAGAAGCAACGCATCAATGAGAGTCAAAACTTTTTTATGCGGGTTAAGGTTGCGATTCCATTAGAAAAGGAGATAAGGTGAGGGGCTTTTCTGGCAGGGTCGGATGGGAGGAAACATTGGGTAAACTTCAAGTATGAACGCTTGCCTATCTTTTGCCATTACTGTGGTCTCATAGGGCATGATCTCCGTTACTGTGCTAAGTACTTCTGTAAAAGAAAAACTGGAGCTGCTGTGGAGTATGGCTATGGCGACTGGCTGAAGGCTATGGAGGGTTTGGGAAGGATAATAATCGTGATAATGTCCATGAAGCGAGGGAGGGTACTCAAGGTTCGCAGAGTATGGCGATGGAGGAGGAGAGCAGCGGTGGTGAGGAATGCAACCAGTGCAAAACAGGGACAGAAGTTGGGGAAGTTGCAACTAGTTTGGGTGGAGATGATTTGGCACATCACGAGGTTAGGGCCAAGAATCATGGGCTTGAAGGGTTGGATAAGGAAAACAGAGACACTTGCTCCTTAGTTTTAGGTGTTCCAAATTCAGGTGTTGATGAAGGGACTGACTTGGTGCAATCACTTCAACCGTAGCTCATGCGAAGCATTGTAGAAGGGGCTAGGCTGAGCAAACTTAAAAAGCAATCCACATGGACTAGGCTGGCCCGTATGGATGTTGGGCCTGTGGAATTAATTAAAGAAGGAGCTAGGTCCATATTGGGGAAAAGGAACATGCTAGCCATGGGTGCTGACGGGGAGGTAGAAGATACAATGAGTACAGGCAAGAGGGGGAAGATTGGTGAGGATTTACACATGTTAGAAGCAGCAGGGGTGTTGAATCACCCTTGCCAAGAACAATGAGGCGCTTAAGTTGGAACTGCCAAGGGCTTGGGAACCTTTGGACAGTTCAAAGCCTTCACAAATTAGTGAGGGAACAAGTTCCTAATGTATGTTTCTTGATGGAAACAAGGTTAGATAAAAGTGGTTTTGAGAAGCATTGTGGTGACTTACCTTTTAAAAATAAATTGATTCTGAAAAAGCCAAATTCGAGTGGTGGGTTGGCATTACTGTGGAAAGAAGAGATGAACTTAGATGTTATTAATTTTACCGATAACCATATTTTAGCAAAGGTAGTGGAAGACGATGGTTTTGTGTGGCACCTCACAGGGTTCTATGGATGGCCAAAGGCAAATGAAAAGCAGAAGTCATGGGCTCTTTTAACTCATCTACGGTTTTTCATTGAGGGTCCTTGGTGTTGTATAGGTGATTTTAATGCCATTCTTCATGCATCTGAAAAGCAAAGTGTCCATGCACCTTATTATAATCAAATGGAGGATTTTCGGGTTGCTTTGGAGGATTGTGGGCTGGCTGATTTGGGGTTTTCCGGGCATAAATGTACATGGACTAATAGGCGGCCAGGTTCAGCCCATACAAAACAAAGGCTGGATAGAGCTACAGCTAATAGGGTGTGGATGGAAAAATTTCCTGCAAGTTCGGTGTCTCATTTGTTCAGCCATGCTTCTGATCATCTACCTATTTTGTTGAAAACTATGAAGGATCAGCAAGTTAGAGGAAGGGGGTTTGGTGGCTTCAAGTTTGAAGAGAACTGGTTGTTGTGGGATGATTGTGAGGAAGTCGTGACTGAGGCAGGGGCAAAAGGTGGTGGTGACAGCTTAGGTTTGAGAGGTGTTAGGGACTGTATCCAAACTTGTGGGGCTGAATTGTATGCTTGGGGTTCTTCAAAGACCAAACTAGAAACTTAGGAGATTAAGAGGCTACAGAAGAAATTGGAGTTGATGAATGAATGTGAGTTGACTGAAGAAAGCAAAAGTGAGTTCCTACTGGTGAGCAAATAGCTTGATGATTTATTGCTGAAGCAGGAGATATTTTGGCGTCAGCGGTCTCGAGTTTCTTGGTTAAAATATGGAGATAAGAACACTAAATTTTCCCATTCCAAAGCCTCCTAAAGAAGGCGACGAAATTATATTGAGGGAATCAGGAATGCTAATGGGGTATGGGTGGATGAAGTTGAGGAAGTGGCAGAGGTGGCGTCAAATTATTTCATGAATATTTTTAAAGCAGGCACGTGTGACAGAATGGAAGATTGCCTTACTACAGTTACTAATAAACTCATAGATGATATGCAGGAGGTGCTTTCCAAGCCATATAGCAGTGAGGAAGTTAAAGTAGCATTGTTCCAAATGGGACCAACAAAGGCTCCTGAACCTGATAGTATGAATGCACTTTTTTATCAAAAATTTTGGCATATTGTGGGTAATAAGGTGACTGATGCTGTGTTAGATTTTTTACATTCTGATAATATGGAGCCTGATGTTAATTATACTCATATTGTTCTGATTCCTAAAGTAAAGAAACCGGAAAAAATGGCAGATTTTAGACCGATTAGCCTTTGTAATGTGATATATAAAATGGGATAATTACAGTAAACCCACCTGAGGTTTGGCCCGATAACACTTTACCTACCCGTGGTTTAAAACTTATCACTTTGCCCACCTGTACATCAATCCGTTACCCCCCCCCCGTTACCCACCTCACCCTCAGACGTTAGAAAAACACCCTTTTATGCCAAATTAGAACATTACACGGATCAAACAACACGAACTCACTCTCTTTTCCCCACGAGCCCTACAAACGCGAAAAATCCATTCTGCATCTGAGGTTGACATACTGCTGCAAGTGTAAAACCTAGACGAGCAACGGGTTGTTCGAGTGACTAAAATCCTGGTAAGAAATCAGTCACTCTTTGGGTTTTTACTTTGGGCTTGCGGTTGTTTTATTTTTTTGTGAGTAATCAATGAATGGTCAATTTTACATGTAATGGAATGAGAATATTGGTTGTGTTTGTTGATATTTACGAAAAATGTGACCACTTGTTCTTTGGATTTGTGTTTGTTTATGGGCATTTTGTCCGTGGGCACTTTGTCTGTCGTGGTCATTGTGTCTCATAGTGGACCCAAGTTTCTATTGAGTTGAAATTTTTAGTGTTTGCATGTGCTATTTAGTAAAACAGAATCAAAATCAAAAGAAAAGCAGAAAATGTGGTCCCTCTGTGTGCGTTGCATCCCAAAAGCAAAACTGAAACATGCAACTGTTTACTCTTTTGCCTCTTTTGTTGTTTACAATTCTTTAATTGTTGATTGTATACGTGTCAACTTGTAATTTGTTATTACAGATGGATGTTGAAGTGAAATTGGAGGTACATTATGGGGGTGCTTTTGTGTGGAACCCTAGTTTAGAGTACTTTGGTGGGAAAGTTGAAATAGTGTATAGGGATGTTGATTTGCTTGGTTATTTTGAAATAAAAGGTATATGTGAGGAATTGGGGATTGATGAACCGTGGAGGGTTCATTATTTAGGTCCTGGGGGCAACTTGGAGCAAGACTTAAGGCTCATAGAAGATGATCAAGATTTGGAACCCTTGTGGAACCCTAGTCAGGGAGGGCCAAGAGACACCATCATACTGTATGTGGAGAGTGGTAATGCTCCACTTGCAGTTGAAGTTCCTGATGGTGCAGGGGTTGGTGTAGGAGCTGGTGCAGGGGCTGCTATAGGGGGTGCAGGGGCTGGTGCAGGGGCTGGTGTAGGGGGTGGTGTAGGAGCTGCTACAGGGGGTGATGGTGTGAAGGAGGAGTTTGATTGGTTGAATAAAGGCCTGGAAGGAGAAGACTTTGCTGATGACATTTTTGGTGAGTCTTCTCCACCTCACACAGTGCCAGATGAGCCTAACATTGTTCCAACCACTGATACATCTCATCCAAACACTGATACACCTCAGCCAAACACAGATGCACCTGGCCCAAGCAATGTTCCTCCTCCAAACATAGATTTAGATGAAGAGTGGGCTGAACCAGTTTTAGAGGATGATATGGCAAGTGTGGATAGTTCTGATGATGAGCAGGGACCTGGCAATTTGGAGTTCAATGAGAGGACTGATTTGGAAAATGTTAGGTTGGCAAAAGGGATGAAGTTCCCAAACTCCCAGGTGTTTAGGAAGGTTTTGAGGGAGTATGTGATTCAGAATCACATTGATGTCAAGTGGAAGTTGAATGAGAAGAAGAAAATTTCTGTACATTGTAAGAACAATTGTGGATGGAGGTGTTATGCCTCAATGGTGACTAGAGAGTGCACATTTGAGATCAAGACACTTTATCCTGAGTGTACCTGCCCCCTATCATTTAAAAATGGGCAAGTTACATCAGCCTATGTGGCAAAGAGGTATTTGAAGGATTTTGGTAAGAATCCTAATTGGGAGGCCTCAGGTATTAAGCACCATGTGATGCAGAAGATTTCAGTTGATTTAAGTCTTAGTCAGGTGTATAGATCAAAGAAGGCAGCTAGGGGGCTGATTACTGGGGATGAAGAGGCTCAGTATGGCCTACTTAGAGATTATGCAGAAATGATATTAAGGACAGATGTAGGAAGTAGGGTGATTCTGCAAATAGAGATGGAAAATGAGAATGCAGAGCCCAAGTTTAAAAGGATGTACATTAGGTACAATGATCAGAAGGTTGGCTTTCTAGGTGGTTATAGATCCTTTGTTGGGCTGGATGGCTGCCACTTAAAGGGTAGGTTTGGTGGGCAATTATTGTCTGCCACTGCCAAGGATGGAAATGACAATATACTCCCAATGGCAATGGTTGTGGTTGAGTAAGAGAACAAGGATAGCTGGACCTGGTTCTTGGAGCAGTTTGCTGATGACATTGGCAGGCCAGATGAGCTCAATTTGGTATTCATCAGTGACAGGCAGAAGGTATTATCATCTAGCTCATGTTCATGACTTCATTACATGCTTACCTTTTTACTAGTTTATATTGCTAACATTGAATGCTTACTTGATTGCAGGGCCTTTTACCTGCAATGGAGACTCTATTCCCAACTGTGGAGCATAGGTATTGTGTGAAGCACATATACAACAACTTCAAGGTTAACCACAAGGGCATGGAGTTGAAGAGTGTACTGTGGAGTTGTACTGGCACAACATCAGCCAGGGAATTTGAGAGAGGGATGGACCATCTTAAGAGTTTGAATGAAGAAGCTTGGCAGTACCTGGCTGATATAGAGCCTGCACAGTGGACTAGATCCTACTTTTCTTCAAGAGCTTTGACAGATTGTATGGTAAACAATCTGAGTGAGAGTTTTAACTCTATGATTCTGAAGGCTAGAGACAAGCCCATCTTATCAATGCTGGAGTGGATCAGAGTTAGGCTTATGAGCAGGCTGTATAAAAAGAAGGTTGGCATAGAAAAGTATGATGGCAATTTGTGTCCAAGCATATAAAAGAAGTTGGAGCAATTAAAATTAGAGTGTAAGAGTTTCAGTGCAGTTCCTTCTGGGAGGTTTGTGTATGAGGTTGACAATGGGAGGGAAAGGCATGTGGTGGACTTGGTAAATAGGACATGTAGTTGTAGAATATGGGACTTGACAGGAATCCCTTGCAAGCATGGAGTTGCAGCCATTTTTGTGAATCGTGAGAAACTAGAAGACTACACCCATCCATGCTACTACAAGGATGCTTATGTGGAGACATACAAGACACCCATACCTCCCATGCCTGGCCAGTCTGAGTGGATGTCAAGTGGCCAACCCAAGCCTGTTGCATCTATTGTCTATAAGCCACCAGGCAGGCCACCCATGAAGAGGAAGAGAGATGCTGATGAGCCCAACCCTTATAAGGTGTCTAGAGGAAACAGGCCAGTGAGGTGTGGAAGGTGTCAACAGGAAGGGCACAATGCAAGGGGATGCAAGGCCAATGTCACTGGTGAGACAGCATGGGAGAGGAGGCAGAGATTGCAGAAAGGGAAATCTGTATGTTTTTACAAAAAATTTTTATTCAAATGCAAAATTCCAATAACTGACACTGTAAAAACATGCTCATATTTGGTTGCAGGGAAGTGGAAGGCCTTCTACACAGAGGCAAGGATCCCAGGCCCCATCTTCATCACAGACCCAATCCTCAGCTCAGCCCCCACCAACACATCAGCCTTACATTATGGCCTCATCCAACCAGGCAGCAGGGTCACAGCCACAAGCTCCAGCTCCACAGCCACAAGCTCCATGGTTAGGGCCACCAGCTCCATGGTCACAGAACCCAAGTCAATGGTACTCTTCAGACTTTAGGTACACAGTTAGAGGAGCTCCTTGGTTCTCTTCAAGCCAGCCAACACCACACACTCCTGCAGAAACATGGGACAGTAGACCACAATCATCACAGGTACTGTAGTGTTAGCTTTGATGTTTTATTCATAAAACTGTGATGCTGGTAGCTAACATGTGAATCCTTGTACTTTGTAGCCTACAAGACCACCTGTTACCAGAGGAGCTGCTTTGAGAGGAAGGGGTGATGCAGCTAGACCTCAGAAATGTATAACAAGAGGTGGATAGGCCAGCTGTGGTGTGAGAGGCAGGGGCAGGGGCAGGGGCAGGGGCAGTAAATGAAGACTAAGTCAAGACACTTTTGTTGCTATGTATTAGGGTTATGTAGTGTTAGGGTTAGGCAGGGCAGACAATGGCAAGTCACTTTTGTTGCTATGTATTAGGGTTATGTAGTGTTAGGGTTAGGCGGGGCAGACAATGGCAGGGCAGACAATGGCAACTCTCTTTTTGATATAGTTGTTCAAACACTTGTTGTATTTTTGTAAGTTTTGTAAACATTGGGCAGCTGCAACTGTTTTGGTTGTTGTACCAAATGCCTTATATTTATTGGTGGTTGATGAAAGACTATTCAATGCCACCTTCAAATATGTAAACAATTTCCCAACTTAATGACAGGTTCAGAATTATTGTTCTAATTATTGCAGTTTGTCATATGCGTTATTATTATATGAGTTTGTTTATGTGTGCAGGGTGTATGTGTTGAATAGCAGGTGTATGTGTTGAATGGCAAGTGTATGTGTTGAATTTGTTGTCTTTTCTTGCAAGTTGACAGATTGTCATGCACTTTAAATTCACTTTCAACACAATTGTCTTCACACAATGCACTTTAAATTCACTTTCAACACAATTGTCTTCACACAATGCACTTTATGCACAAACCAACACAGCTCACAACATCCAACAAGTAGCCAATTCACTTTAAACAAAAATACCAATAGCATCTAACATAAATAACACTTTATCTTAAAAAGGCTTATATTATTAAGTGGCTTCAAGCTTATATTACATAGTTCTCATTCTCAAAAGATTCTTTCATAGCTCTATTACAATACAATTGAGGACCAGCTTATATTACAACCCATCAGGCAGACTCAATCTCATCATTCCAACATTTTCACTTGAGCCAAAACATGAAAACAACATAACCAAAACAAAAAAAAACCACGACAGAATTAGTGCAATTCTGCACTTTCTCTCTTGCTTTAAAGCTCTCACTGCTATCTCCTTGGCTTGAACAGAGGAAGCTCGAAACTTTCTCTCCCTCTCAATGGCTTTTGCTGCCCTGTCTTGAGCAATTTCTGCCATTTGGGTAGCTTCTGCTGCTGCCTGGGTAGCTTCTGCTGCTGCCTGGGTAGCTTCTCTTTCCCTTTCACATGCAAGTTGCAGCTCACTCCACAGTAAATCCAGCTTTTGTTGCACCAAATGGGCAGCTTCATTCCCACGCACACAAGTGGGATTATCAATCCATCTAAAGAAAGGGCACTTGGGACCAATCTGTTCATAAATTGAATTGAACACATCACATTCCAATCTCATGTGAATCAGCTAGATTAAGTAAAAAGTATCCTTACCTTATATCGGCTACAACCCAGAAACCTTCTCCCAAAATTATGCACTGTCAGACTTGTTCTCAGCACACAAGTCTCATATGTACACAAATGCCCACATGAACCTGAGTAATTTCCACTCGAAGAAGACATCGATTATCAACTCCCTGTGAATCAACGCTATCATCAAAACTTGAAACCCCAGCTCAGAACCATAAAGCAGAAATGTCGTACCTGGTGATGATCTATCTTCGAATATTCAACGACTCAAGACAACCCAAAGTCAGAACCTCACCTTCACACGAAAGCACGTTCAGAAAAATCAAAACCTCAGATGCAGAATGGATTTTTCGCGTTTGTAGGGCTCGTGGGGAAAAGAGAGTGAGTTCGTGTTGTTTGATCCGTGTAATGTTCTAATTTGACATAAAAGGGTGTTTTTCTAACGTCTGAGGGTGAGGTGGGTAACGGGGGGGTAACGGATTGATGTACAGGTGGGCAAAGTGATAAGTTTTAAACCACGGGTAGGTAAAGTGTTATCGGGCCAAACCTCAGGTGGGTTTACTGTAATTATCCCATATAAAATTATTTCAAAAGTTTTGGCAAACAGGTTAAAGCTGATCTTGCCACAGATAATTTCTCCTACTCAAAATGCATTTGTACTAGGTCGTCTTATTACTGACAATGTGCTTGTAGCCTATGAGACTTTGCATGCCATGCATATTCGAAGGAAGGGGACAAAGGGGGCTTTAGCTCTTAAGCTGGATGTGAGTAAGGTCTATGACAGGGTGGAATGGAGCTTTCTTAAGGGATGATGATAAAATTGGGTTTTCTGGAGGTTTGGGTGGATAGGGTTATGAGGTGTGTTTCTACACCTTCCTTCTCTATTCGGATTAATGGAAAAGCCTATGGCAATGTCATTCCTTCTAGAGGTCTTCGCCAAGGTGATCCATTGTCTCCTTATCTGTTTCTAATATGTGATGAAGGTTTTACCTCGCTCCTTGCTAAAGCAGAACTAGATGGGAAGTTGCATGGAGTGGCAGTCTATAGAAATGCTCCTCGTATAACTAATTTGCTTTTTGCTGATGACTCTTTGATTTTTTGTCAGGCTAATAAAGATGAAGTGCAGGTTGTTTCAGATACTCTACAGCTTTATGCTGATGCTTCTGGCCAATGCATTAACCTAGAGAAGTCTTCTGCTTACTTTAGCAGTAATGTATCTGTGGAGCAAAAAGCATGGATTATTGATAAACTAAAGGTGAAGGCCGTGGAAAGGTTTGATTCTTATTTGGGGCTGCCTACTTTGATTGGACGGAGGAAATATGATTCTTTTGCTTTCCTTAAGGAGCGAGTTTGGAAAAAGATGCAAGGTTGGAAAGGGAAGTTGCTTTCTAGGGCGGGGAAAGAGATTCTAATAAAAGTAGTGGCTCAATCTATTCCCACCTATACGATGGGGGTGTTTCAATTGCCTGGAAAATTATGTGATGAGTTGGATGCTATGTGTGCCAGATTTTGGTGGGGCCAAGTTGGTAAAGAGAGGAAAATTCACTGGAAAAGCTGGAGCTTTTTAACACAGTCAAAGAAAGAGGGTGGGATGGGCTTCCGAGATATTAGATCCTTTAATTTAGCTATGCTAGCAAAGCAAGGATGGCGGTTGTTGCAAGATAAAAACTCTCTTTTGTACAATTGTTTTAAGGCAAAATATTTTCCGCGGTGTGAGTTCCTTGAGGCGAAGGATTGTCAAAATAGCTCTTACGTTTGGAAGAGCTTGCTGGCTGCCCAACCGGTTTTGAGGAGAGGGTGTTATTGGAGAGTAGGTAATGGTGCTTCCATCCATGTTCTGAAGGACTGTTGGTTACCTAATCAGCCAACTAGAAAAATTTTGTTCCAACCCGAGGAGGATATTTGGGAGTGGAAGGTTTCAAACTTAATAGAGTGGCAGACCCACCAGTGGGATAGAGAACGGATTCAGGCTTTATTCCATCAGTTTGATGCTGAAACTATTCTTCAGGTTCCTTTGAGCAGGCGGGTTGTGCAAGATTCCTTGGTATGGTTGTTTACAAAGAAGGCCAGCTATAGTGTGAAGTCCGGGTACCATGTCACTAAGCTATTGAAGATGGCAGAGAGTTCCTCAGGAGAGACTTCAGTGCAAAGAGCAAGCACTTCCTTATGGTTACGGGTTTGGAAAGCAAGGGTCCCCAATAAGGTAAAACTCTTTTCTTGGAGAGCATGTCAAAATATATTGCCTACACGGGATAATTTGGTTCAGAGAAGGGTGGTGGAGGATGCGAGTTGTTGCTTCTGTCATAGAGCTACGGAAACAGTATTGCATGTGCTTTAGGAGTGTGGGGCTGCACAGGATGTGTGGGCGAGTAGTGCTATCAGATTTCAAAAATTTGGGACTGAGCAAGTGGATTTTAGATAGCTAGTAGCTGGTCTCATACCGAAGCTGTCATTGGAGGAATGGGATTTATTTTGGGTGATTTGTTGGCAAATTTGGCTACAGAGGAACACGGTGTTGCATGGGGGTGTCTTCCAACACCCATCACGGTCTCACCAACGTGCATCAGATTAATTGAAAGAGTTTGTTGAGGCTCAAGACCAACTGAGTGTATCTGTATCAGTCCACATCCCTGCAAGTCAAGCATGGCAACCACCACAAGGAGATTTCTTCAAGCTGAATTTTGATGGAGCCAGTTTTGATAATGGTGCGACTTCGGGATATGGTGTTGTTATTCGCAATAGGAATGGTGAAGTTATGGTTGCTGTATCTGCCAAGGGTGGTGCTGTGAGGGATAGTGAAGAATTGGAGGTGATGGCTTGTCGCAAAGCCTTGGAATTTGCTATAGACGCTGGTTTTATGGAGGTGATACTAGAAGGTGATAATGCCCTAGTTATGAAGACAGTTTCACAGGCTCACCAAACTTCTCTCTGCTTGGATTGATCTATGAAGATATTTGGTGCTTGGCTGCAGGTTTTAGATCCATCTCAGCTAGCTGTGTTAGGCGTAGTGCCAATGGTGTTGCTCATGCTTTGGCAAAATTTGCTAGGTTATCTGATAATGATATTGTATGGATGGGGGAGGATCCTCCCCCTGCTGTGGATGCTCTGTATTTGGATTCTAGTCTTTTGATTTAATGAAAGTCATTTGGTTCCGATTCAAAAAAAAAAAAAAAAAAATTAGCTATAACTATTTGCGGTTATGACTTTAAAACGTCATATGTTTTATTTTTTATTTTTTTAAAGTAGAATAAAAAAATAAAAATAAAAAATAAAAAAGGCTATAAGCACACGTGCATGGTGCATGTGGATAGGCTAGTAAACACTACCAATATTATTTTTACTTCCAAAAATTTTCATATTTATGCCGGATTTTCCAAGATTTAGATTTTTGGTGCTTTTATTGAATTCTAATTTTTTAAAATATATCATCTTCCCATAAATATCCTATAGAATTCTCATTTGATAATGTGCATTGGAAAAGGCTTCAAGTGCCAAGCCTCGAAATTTTATGATTATAGCCTTAATGATTTTTGAGATGAGAAACATAGTTATAGTTAGTAGAGGCAGGAGACGAGTAAGAGGAGGGTTAGAAGGAGCAAAATATTCAAGAAGCAAAGAAGACAAGAAGAAGAAAATACTTATGAAGGTGATGCATGCATGTTGATGTGATCGAATCAATGAATTACCAAAATCTTTTGAAATTGAGGTATATCTAAACATTTCAAGTCATCTATTTTTTTTTTTCTCTATTGTTAACACACATACCTATGAAGGAGATGCGTATTGATGTGATTGAATCAATGAATTGTCAAAATCTTTTGAAGTTGAGGTATATTTAAACATTTCAAGTCATCCATTTTTTTTCTCTATTATTAACACACATACTCCAGTGGATTTTAAACTGATGGCCTCACCATCTACCTAAACTTGTAAGAGGAAGTGCCATTTTAGTCAAGGCTCCTTGGCCCTTTCAAGTCATTAATTTATATGATTATGTAGAAGAGGAAACTTATAGAAAGTTTTTTGCTATGACATGTGGTTATGCTATCTTTGCATTATTTCTAAATAATTGTGTTTTGGTTGAAGTATTATTGAACGAGCATGTTTTGCACTGGAAACAACATTTACGCCCGTGAACCTTATATAGAAACTACTCTTCATCTTCCACTCTCTTGCACTTTTTAATTCCCCTCAAATTTGTGTCTTTCTATTCTCCATTTCTCTTCTTGTCTTATAATTTAACCCTCTTTCTCCTTATTTATCTATCCTCATCTCCATTGTTCCATTTTCTTTAACAAACTTTTGAACCATGCGAAACAAAAAGAAAGATGGAGTGGGTGAAACGTGAAAGCATCTCTTGCCATACAATTGGACCATATATAGTAGCCTTGCAAGTTGAACACTATTTACATGTACAATAGGCTTGTGTATTTACACACATCCATGTAAATATTATTCTAAAACTTTCTCTTATGCTTCTTTTTTTCTCCGTTTGGATTATCTTTTCAAAATTTAATTTTATTCCAAAATTAGAATACATAACATAATTGATTAGTTGGCTTTAGTTGGACAAATTTATAACTTTCTGTCACTGATACAAACTTCAATCCCATCTTTTTTTAATTAGTATAAATATCGTTAGTTGAAAGTTAAGTTGTCTCCATAGATTAAAGTGTTTGGGTTGCCAAGTTTGTAATATAAAAATGAGAAAATGGAGAAACCTCATTCGATGTTAAAACTAGAAAGAAAAAAAAAAGTAAATACTTATTTTAATTTATTTATCATGTTATTAATATGACACTAAGAGCACTCTCATCAGGTGTACCAAATGCCAAATATTTGGCATTTGGCACACCAAACTCCAAAAACCAACCCTCATTAGTTGTTCCAAATCTCAAAAAATTTGACACATATCTACAGTACCATATCAAATATGAGATGGTACGGACATCAATGCCAAACACTATTTGGCTTATTTAATTCGTTTTTTCTCTCTCCTCCTATCATTTGTCTCTCTCCGTCTGCAACACATCTCTCTCTCTCTCTCTGGCATTCTCATCGCCGTCTAGCCACACTGTCTCGCCACGCCGTCTCACCACGCCATCTCGCCACAACGATAGACAGAGACCGCCCAGACTCACCACTGATCACTGACCCACTTTGCGATGCCAACGCCAACGCATCACTTCCATGTCGATCTCTCTCTAGCTGTGGGTTTTTTTTTTTTTGCCTGTGGTTTGATGGGTGGGTTGGGCAATGGGTGGGTTCGGATGGATAGATCGGTGGTGGGTGGGTTCGGATGGACAGATTGATGTCCACCATGCATCACCGTCCATCTCACACTCTCAGATCAGATCGCCTTGGTTTTTTTTTTTTTTTTTTTTTTTGGTGAATGTGGGTTGAGTTTCATTGATTTTAATGGGTTGATATTGGTGGGTTATGGCGGTGGGTGGGCTGATTTTCATGGGTTGTGATGGCTGATGTTGGTGGGTTATAGCGGTGGGTGTGGGCTGATTTTGGGTTTTGGTTGATTTTGGATTTTAGCTATGGTGGTCGGTGGTAGTGGGTTGGTTGGTTGATTTTGGGTTTTCGTTACGGTTGTTGGCGATGGGCTACTATGGGCAGTGGTGGCATGGGGCTGTGCAGTATATATTACTGTTTGAAGTTTTTTTTTTAATAATATTTTAATGTGATGTATATATTATTTTAATGTATGAGATTGAATAATAGAACATCTGATAAATGAGATGTTGTAAAATGATGTGGTAAAATAGTAAAGTAGATTTTTGGTGTGACAAAATGACCTTTTTTTTAGAACAGCTGATGAGAATGCTCTAATCAATTCATTGTCATGTTAGTTTGTAAACCAATTGTTGTAAAATTGTTAGTAGCTATAACACTTTCTAGACATTAACCTATGGAATTAATAAACAGATTCAAATAAAGGAGAGGACACTTATCCACCTTTTTGATAGCTCCATTTTCTGGATCATAGAGGAGTTCGCTGTTTGCAGAAGGAAATGTGCTCAAAGATAGCAGAGCTGTCCAAAGATGGGGATATATTGCTGCTTCCTAAGTTCAAAATTTCCTTGTATTGCTGTAACATCCATTTTCAAAAGCAAGCATACACATCGGAAAAGTCTTAGTTTTGATTTCCCAACTCTTCACACCACAAGAAATCATGGTGTTCTAATCAGGATATTAAGTGGGGTGGGGAGGTTGTGGAACAAACATATGTGCCGGTGAGGCTCTTTCTAAACAAGCCATTATTTGTGTAAAATTGGATGCTCTCTTGGTGGATTCCTGTTGAAGGAACATGTGAGTCGAATCTTCAACTTTAGGTTGAACATGTGATTTTACCTACAGCTAGCACCTCAATATGTGACAAAGCATGAAATCACATATTCTCATCTTCAGTTTCTTTTCATCATGTGCATTTGAAGAGGCTTCAACTACCAAGCCTTTAAACTATATGGTTATGCCTTTAATGGTTTTTTAGATGAGAAACACAATTACAATTAGTAGAGGAAGATGAAAAGGAAAAGAAGAACAAGAAGAAGTAAATACTTATTAAGCTAATAATAAATATGAATGTAATCAAATCAGTGAATTACCAGAATGTATATCTAGATTTTCGATTCATGGTTATTGAAAATTAGAAATGAAATAATGTCAAAACTATGTTAGCTAAATGACTTATAATAGTATGGCATGAGTCCTCATCTGTTATCTTATCAACATGCTTCAAAGGATTATCTAGTGATGAGGAATGAGGCAATTAAAACTGGTATTTAGTAAATATAGATATTGCAATCAACATTCTTCAAATTATTTTGTCTGTGTTTTCTAAGAACTAGGAATAGAAGACATGTAAAGGCTTGTTTTTATTTTCCTTGTTATTTTGAGAAATTAAAAATATTTTCTTTTTCTACTTGTTTTAGGTTACCAAACAAGTTTTTGTGTGTTAGAAAAAAAAAATTCTAAAAAATAGAGAATTGAGAAAAAAAAAAAATAGTTACCAAAACATACCGTTATATTTTTATTAAAAAATGAATGTGCACTTCATCAAAAAAAAAAAAAAAAAAAAAAAAAAAAAAAAGGGAGTGATGCATAGGCACCAGGACTATTTTGGTCTCTCCTGAGTGAGACCTTTTTGCTCCCTCTTTTCTCTTGATTTTTCTCCCCAGATTGGGGAGATAGCATTTTTGTGTGCTTAGGGAGAAAGAACAATCCGTGTCTTCTATTTGAAAATTAAAGAATAATTGTAATGTGTGTGGAATAGATTTTGTCAGTTGTACCCAATAAAATCTAAAAAGTGAGGACTATTTGCAAATTAAAATAACAAACTCAATTATGATAATCTTGTTTGTGGTCTTTTGTCAATTTTCCACATGTTTCAATTTGATTGAACTTCTTCGTTGACCTAGGTTTAGTTCAAGGAGCCAATTACGCAGCTCACATCTAAAAAAAAAAAGGATGAAGGCTAGTAGTGCATCTTGAGGTTATGTAATACTGATCAAACTTGCAAAAGAAGAGAAAGACCTTAGCTTCGAAAGAAATGATAATTAAGAGTGGTTTGATGAAAGACTTGAAAATGCAAGGGTGTATAAGTATATGAACGTTTTATATGTTTTCTTCCTCTCCTAATTAGTCATTTTTCCTCACGTTGGAATCCTCCTCGCTGTTATAATGAAGCTAAAGTCATACAAAGACCTTCTAAATTTGAGGAAGATCAATTATATTTTCTAGGTATTAACACTCATTAGCATTGAGCAGTGTCCATCTTGAAAAGGATGAACAGATTCTACTTTCTCTCTAGAAATGGCAATCTAAGTGTCATGGCGCGACCATAGCAAAGAACCAAGCTTCAGGTATTGGGGTAGTTTTGCGCAATGAGAATGGCTCTTGCCCAGCAACTCCCACAACTCTACACTCCTCTGATCACTGAGGCAAAGGCAGCGTCCAAGGTACTCCAATTTGCAGCGGAGTTGGGATTCAACCGAGTTATTCTTGAAGGAGATTGTCAAGTCCTTATTAAGGCTCTCAAAGAAGATGGTATTTTTCTGTGCACCGATAGTTTATTTATTGAAGATGTTCGTTTTGATACTATTCTGTGCACTGATAGTTTATTTATTGAAGATGTTCGTTTTGATGCTACACTTTTTAATGAATTACGTTACTCTCATGTAAAGAGAGAAGGTAATAAGATTGCTCATTCTTTAACTCAATACACTTTAGGAATTTTGGATTCTGTTGTCCAAGCTGACATTTATGGTTTTCATTAATAAAAAGTTCGAAGTTTGTTTCCTCAAAAAAAAAAAAAAAAAAAAAGATAATTAGCATTAAATAATGATTGATTCCAATTTAATGAAAAAGGGCTACATGTCATGGAAGAATGTTTATTCAACATACATGATATTTTTATTCTAAAAAAAAAAAAAAATACATGATATTTCTTTTTGAGCACTAGTGGTTTACACATTGCATTAGTAAGAGCTCATAAGTCTCATATGTTTAGATTTGAGAGATTTTTTTAACCTATAACGTTCTCTCTTAATACTTACTCTCATATGTGTTCTAATCTCATTTGAGAGGTTTTTTTTACTTTTTAGTGCACCTAAACTTGATGAGAAATAACTATTTTACCCTCTAATCCACATTTCTTAGTTTTCCTTTTCGTTGGTATCTCCTTCATAGGGTATATGGTCCACCCCACATATTGAAAAAAGAACATAAGTAAACTAAATTTTAACCTAGTTGTGGGCCCTAATTTTCCTTTTTATTGGGCTCAAGTTGGCGAATTTTGTCAACTGCATGGGCCATATGTGTTCTGGGCTAAAATTACTGATGATGATGTTTATGGGCTTATATTTAATTTGTTAACAATTCTCTCATTCAAGCTATTATCATTTCAGGCATTTCTTATAAACCATTAAATTTATATATTACGGACGTGTTTATTTCAGATTCTTCAACATTATTTGAATTACCTATGAGAAATATTGCCAATTATTATATTGCAAAATGAAAAGGAAAGGAAAAAACACTAAAAAGAGTGATGGTCCAGTTGGGTCCAACCAAGCAGGCCATATTGAACACAAATGGCACCGGCTCGTTATCCTTCCAAGGCAAAGAGCGGAAAGTGGTCGCTGCTCTGTGAAGCCAGCCTCACGCATTCCCCTTCGCTTTATGAAGCGCTGGACCCAGAGCTTTCGCCCAAGCCCATCGATTCAACTCTTTGCTTGGAACGGGCGAGCCAGCATGTGAGCCAAGTTTGGGTCCGACCAGTTGAGTTGGGCCAATGTTCCATCACCTTAGAGCCCCCACTCGGGTTGCAAGCTCGCGTGACAGAACTCGGCGGTATTAGAGCACTGTTTGATAGCTTATAAACGTATATGTGATTGTTCATTTTGTCAATGTGGAATTGCTACCTCATTGTCTCCACTCCACCTGGTGCTTTGAGGTTTAGCAAACTCTATTCTAGCAATTGATTTTTGACATCATTCATGGAAAAAAAGAGGCATAATCTCACTTGTTTTATTCCTATTTTGTTCATTGCAATCCTTTTATGTACAGGGATCTTTTATTTGATATGTAGAAGAATAGCTTTCTATTAACTATATATCACCAACACAAAATTATGATACAAGTTTGTTTCAAAACTATAAATTTAGAACTTGCCATCCATCAACATTACATTGTTTCTTAACCAAGATGAGGATCCTCCATCAATTTCAGCTCATAAACAATTTGAGGAATGAGGCAGAATTCACCCATTAGTGTTTAGCAAAGGAATTAGAGATTGCATGAAAACTTCCAATACCCAAAGTTAATAGGCTAATATTGGCCACTAGTCAACTGATGATTTCGGTCCATTGAAGATTAGTTTGTGCTGTGCATAGACAGATATGACTGTTAGTGTTAATGGCTGAAATCAATTTGTGTAGAAATTAACTATAACAACCCAAACATAGATATTATTGCCTTATTTGACTTCAAGCAAAGGACAGGTTGTTTCTTCTTATTGTATAAGAAGCAAACCAGTCATACAAAGTAATAGACATTGCCATCCACAATTAGAAGGTTTTAATCAGGTAGTATCCATCACATTGCAAACAAATGTTGTTAACTGCTATGATGGAGTAGTAATTTTTAAGTTCTTCCTTCAATTCTTTTGTTTGGATGGATGAAGAATGGATAAAGACCCGAAGACAAGAAAGCCTCACTCCTGAAGGATGTGGAGAAACATAAAACAAAATAGAGACTAAACCAGTACTCTACAGATTGAAAGGTCTTTCAAAAAATCTACTAGTCAAGTACCATTCCAATGGCAATATTTTTGCAACTTTGATTAGTATTAATTCCATTGCTACACAAATTAAAAATTTTAAGCTGGAAGCTTGTCTGTACAAAAATGTTTACCTTGCTAGACCAGGAAATTTGTTAAAGGACCAATGTCCTTGACTTGATAATCTCCAGATTTGTTTGGCTAATATAGCTCTGTTAAGCCAAGCTGCTTTCTTTTTAGATAGACAGAGATCATTCCAACTCAGTTAGTGGAGCTTTCTTTTTTTCAGAGTCATGTCCCCACCATAAATTGCATATGGTTCTATTTAATGCAGTACAAACAGAATCAGGAACCTTGAAACAAGCAAAATTATAGAGGTTAAGGGAGGTTAGACCAGAGTTTGGCTTTCCAACCTTGGAGCTTTGAACTAACCTTGTCAAGCAGAGTTTGAAAGTGTGAAACTTTCCTTCTACTGTAATCAAAGTAAAACAAGGTATTTCCCAGGTTAAGAAACAGCTTTTATCTCTAAAGAACGTCACCATTTGTTCTTTCCTTCTTAGTGGGTGTTTGGACTAAAAAAACACTCAGATTTGGACTTACTAATAACTTGTCCTGAGTCTACAGAACCAAGATAGTTTTTCTTCAAGGAACTTGAGGGATCTGTCTGTGACTTTGAAGTAAAGCAAAGAGTCATCTGCAAATAGGATGGGATTAATGGTACGGGAATTTCAACCAATTTTGATCCCACTGCAGACCTTCGTAAACTCTCCTTTCATCAAAACACATTGGCACGTAAGATGAAGAGGTATGAGGATACTGGGTCACCCTGTCTAATACCCCTATTAGGTAGGAAAAAGGGTGAGAGTGTACCATTTAAAAGGAATTGGTAGGAGACAATTGAGATAGACTCCTTGATGACTGACACCCAGTGCCTAGGGAATTCCATTTTGATGATCACTGCTTGAATGAAATTCCAACCCAGCCTGTCATAGGCCTTGTTCATGTCAAGCTTTAAGGATGCAAAACAAGTCTTTTGTTTTTTACATTTTTTGGTGTAATGTAATTGAAAAACTCATAGGCCAGGATCACATTGTCTTGTATATGTGTACCTTTCACAAAAGCATTTTCGAAAGGAGTTATCAGTGAGGTCTTAATGGCCTTAAGTCTGTTGACAAGGTTTTTTGATATAGCCTTATATACTACATTGCAGAGACTAATAAGATGAAAGTCACTACAAGTCTCCGGTGAAGGTGTTTTGGAAATGAGGGCAAGGTAGGTTTTGCTTAAGGATTTAAGCAAATGAACAGAATGTAAGAACGCCAAAACAGTATATAAGGTCTGATAGAAGGCAGTAGGGGTGCCATCTGGTCCTGGGGATTTCCATGCTCCCATTTGAAAAACTGCTTCCTTCACTTCCTCCTCAGTGATTGGATGCATTCAAGTGCTGCAGTTGGTCCTGGCTCAACCTTGGTATGCTGATGGAGTCTAGTTCTTCAAAAATATGCCATGTTTCCATTTGATCCTGGGCCCAAAATATTTGCTAGAAGTGTTGGTGCAATCCTCCTCCTATTTTATCAATATCTTCGCTCCAAAAACCAGAGGGTAAATTTAGTCTAGTGATTGGATTATAAGCTCTTATTCTCCTCATCAAGGTTTGAAAGTAGCGACTATATCTATGAACGATCTCCATACACTACCCTATTGTTTCATGCTTTTTGTGATTACATGATCTCCTCCTGTATGATGAATAGTTGTTCCAATTCCTCATGCAGAATGTTCTCTCTTACCACATCTTCCAGTGTGAATATTTGATTGAATTTCTCCCTACTTTTTTCTGCTTCTCTGCAATTGTTCTATCTAGTTTCCCAAAGTCTTCCACAGCATGTAAAGCTTGAGTTACTGCATCTTCTCCATTTCATTCTAATGGAACATCCCATGGTTTTGAATGAAGGTGTTGTCCCCAAAACATACCTAAAGCATAGCATGTTCACATATTAAAAGCTCAGCCACATTGACTTCCTTCTTACCAACTGACAACACCTCTTCAAATTATTCTCTGAAAGTTCTCCTCGCTTCATCATTCTCTCTCTTCACTTTTTAGATTAGTCTAATATGGAGTAATGTAAAATAGAGAATGAGTTGTAAAGTGGATTGTTAAAGTATTAGTTTAAATATATATATATATATATATATTTTTTTTTTTTTTTTGATGATGCGAATGCAAAATGCTTCTTCTTCACTCTTCTTTTTTTCCGCATTTTTGGATAGGAATGTAGCTACAGTTTTGCCAAGTAATTATAAAAATATGAAGTTTATGATGGATGTATGTATTTATGCACAATCTTATTTGAAAAGAACATTTGTAGACTATCTATATAAATTGCATTAAAAACATCCACTTCACTTGAAGCTCAAAACTAATTTCTCTAACATATACATCAAACAAGAATTCCTTTTGTTTTTGAAAAACCAAGCCTTAGAACATCCAACATTTTCATAATACTGTTTCTTATGTTACAAACCACCAACATCAAGTTTTTTTTTTTTTTTGAGATCCCAAAGAGTTACAAATTCACCAATTGCTAATGTCTAAGTGAATTCAAATTATAGAAGGTATGGCTGTATTATTTACATCTTTTACATATAAATTGGAAGTTTATTGAATTCATATGGTGTACACAAAATGAAGTTGAGATTTATAAAAGAATATGTAAGTATATGGGAAGGAGCATAGTTTTAGACAATGAGAAAATGCAAAAGTATTACGTGAAGCATTGAACGCTACATACTTATGTTTATTCGCACATACAACGAAGCAAGTTCGAGAAAACCGTATCCCAGTAAATTTGTATCAATTTCGAAAGTGGACTCACTATATAATAATGTTAGTTTTTAGACCCCTTAACACAATATGTTTAACCTAATATTAAGCCAAGTTGATTAACAAGTTTGTTAATTTGATCTAGGTTAAACCAATATGTGTAAAACACATATAATACGGAAAATAAAGAACACATAGATCTGATGATCCAGGAAAACCTAACCAATAAAAAACCTGGAGAGGTAAAACCTAGCTATCTTTAAGGTAAAAACAAATCCATTATGAAAGAATTGAACTTTGTATAATAAGACCTAGACCACTAACATCCTATTGCTACTTTGTGTAGAAAACTTACTACCACAACCACATGACAGCTCCGAGCCTACGGACTACTTCTTTCCTTGATCTGCAGCTACCACAAGTTCTCCTACTTATGACTTAGAGACTCCACTCAAAGGTTTCAGATCTTCTTGAAAGTTCTTTATGCAGCAATTGAAGCAATCATCTAGCAATTGACGTGAATCTTGATCTTAATAACTCTATGTGTGTGTATGAAGATTCAATACACAACTCAACAAAGATTTCTAAAACGTAGTTAGGATTTTTCCTTTTATACTTGGAGTGAAACACTTAACCTTACACGTCATATGGGCTTGGGCTAGTTTGAGAATTCTGCAGAAAATTACTGATGCACAAGTTTCGATTGATCGAGTCTAACTTTCAATTAATCGAGCCTTGCAAATTTTGAATGGTAATTTCTTGCAATTACTCTATTCCAACTTTACATCAATCTAAACTTTGAGCAAGTCTAAACCTAGACTCTATGTTTTGATCATGGTTTGCCAACATATACAAAGTGAAGTTCTAATACATTAGTTCCTAAAGTCTTAGAACCTAACAAATAATAATATAATTGTATATGATATTAAAATGATATACTATATTATTCATTAATGTTCATAAAATAAGTTGTTACCTATTACGACATAAAGGTAAATTGAAAATTAAAAATAAATTTTTAAATCCACAAATTAGGACACATTTAATTTTTAGCTTTAACTATTGGTGGTTATGACTTTGAAACGTCATATGTTTTATTAAAAAAACAAAAAGGCTATGAGCACATGTGCATAGTGTGTGTGGATAGGCTAGTAAACATTGCCATTATCTTTGCTTCCAAAAAATTTCAGATTTACGCCGGATTTTCCAGGATTTAGATTTTTGGTGATTTAATAGAATTCAATTTTTTTGAAAATACATCGTCTTCCTATAAATATCCAATAAAAGTCTCATTTGATAATGTGTATTGGAAGATGCTTCAACTACCAAACCATGGAATTGAATGATTATAGCCTTAGTGATTTTTGAAATGAGAAACAAAGTTATAGTTAGTAGAGGCAAAGGAGGAGTAAGAGGAGGGCTAGAAGAAGGAGCAAAATACTCAAGAGGAAAAGAAGACAGAAAGAAGAAAATACCTATGAAGGTGATGAGTGTTAATGTGATGATTGGATCGGTGAATTACCAAAATCTTTTGAAATTGAGGTATATCTAAACATTTCAAGTAATCTTTTTTTTTTTTTTCCTCTATTGTTAACACGCATACCGGGTGGGTTTTGAACAAATGGCCTCACCATCTTCCCAAACTTGTGAAAGGAAATGTCATTTGAGCCAGGGCTCCTTGGCCCTTTCAAGTCATTAATTTATATAAATATGCAAAAGAGGAAACTTGTAGAAAGTTGAATCTTAAAACCCTAAAATGGTGAATGATCCAACATGTGGTTATGCTATCTTTGCATTATTAATTTCTAAATGATTGTGTTTTGGTTGAAGTATTATTGAACGAGCATGGTTTGCACTAGAAACTGCATTTAAGCTTGTAAACCTTCTAATTCACTATGCAGAAACTACTCTCCATCCTCCACTTTCTTGAACCTTTTTTTTTTCTTCTCTCAAGTTTGTGTCTTTCTATTCCCCAATTCTCTTTTTCTCTTATAATGTTATCCTCTTTCTTCTTATTTATCTATCCTCATCTCCTCTCTTCCGTCTTCTTTAACAAACTTTTGAACGATGCAAAACAAAAAGAAAGATGGAATGGGTGAAATGTGAAAGCATCTCATGCCATACAATTGGACCATATATGGTAGCCTTGCAAGTTGCAACACTATTTACATGTACAATAGGCTTGTATATTTACACACATCCATGTAATTTATTATTCTAAAACTTTTTCTTGCACTTCTTTTTTTCTCCTTTTGGATTATCTTTTCAAACTTCAATTTTATTCCAAAATTAGAATACATAACATTATTAATTAGTTGTCTTCAGTTGGACAAATTTATAAATTTCTATCACTGATACTAACTTCAATCCTATCTTTTTTAATTAGTATGAATATCGTTAGTTGAAAGTTAAGTTGTTTCCATAGATTGAAGTGTTCAGATTGTTGAGTTTGTTGTGTAGGATGAAGAAGAGGATAAAATAGAGAAACCTCATTCGATGTTAAAACTGAAAAAAAAAAATAATAATAATAATAATAATAATAATAATAAAATATTTATTTTAATTTATGTATCATGTTATTGATGTGACACTAATCAATTCATTTTCATGTTAGCTTGTAAACCTGTTGTTGTAAAATTGTTAGTAGCTATAACACTTTCTTGACATTAACCTGTGGAATTAATAAACAGATTCGAATAAAGGGGAGGAAACTTATCCATCTTCTTGATGGCTCCATTTTCTAGATCTTAGAGGCATTCACAAAAGAAAATGTGCTCAAAGATAGCAGGGCAGTCCAAAGATGGTGATATATTTTTGCTTCCCCAGTTCAAAATTTTCTTGTATCGCTGTAACATCCATTTTCAAAAGCAAGCATACAAGACATACTTTTCTGAAAGTAGGATCAAAAGCAGCTCACACATGTGATTGCATGCTATTGTAAACTAAGCATGAAATCACATATTCTCATCTTCAAGTTTCTTTTCATTATGTGCACTTGAAGAAGCTTCAACTACCAAGCCTTTAAACTGTATGGTTACGCCTTCAATGGTTTTTTAGATGAGTAACACAATTACAGTTAGTAGAGGAAGATGAGAAGGAAAAGAAGAACAACAAGAAATAAATACTTATTTTGCTAATAATAAATATTAATGTAATCTAATCAGTGAATTACCAGAATGTATATCTAGATTTTCGATTCATGGTTATTGAAATTTAGAAATGAAAATGTCAAAACTTTGTTAGCTAAATGACTTATAATAGTATGGCATGAGTCCACATTTGTTATCAAATCAACATTCTTCAAAGGATTATCTAGTGATGATCAGGAATGAGGCAATTAAAACTGGTATTTAGTAAATATAGATATTGCAGTCAATATTCTTCAAATTGTTTTCTCCGTGTTTTCTAAGAACTAGGAATAGAAGAAATGTAAAGGCCTGTTTTTATTTTGAGAAATTAAAACTATTTTTTTTCCTACTTGTTTTAGGTTACCAAACAAGTTTTTGAGTGTTAGAAAATAGAAAACTGTTCTAAAAAATAGAGAATTGAGAAAAAAAAATAGTTACCAAAACATACCCTTATATTTTTATTAAAGACTGAATGTGCACTTCATTTAAAAAAAAAAATCCAAATTAAACAAGGAAAAATAGGAGATAAAATAATAAAATCAAAGGGAGTGTTACTGGCATTGGGGCCATTTTGGTCTCTCCCAAGTAAGACCTTTTTGCTCCCTCTTTTCTCTTAATTTTTCTCTGCAGATTGGAGAGATAGCATTTTGGTGTGCCCAGGAAGAAAGAACAATTCGTGGCTATATTTGAAAATTAAAGAATAATTGTAATGTATGTTGAACTAATTTTGTCAGTTGTACTCAATAAAATCTTAAAAGTGAGGACTATTTGCAAATTAAACTAGCAAACTCAATTATGATATTCTTGTTTGTGGTCTTTTGTCAATTTTCCAAATGTTTAAATTTGATTGAACTTCTTCTTCGACCTAGGTTTAGTTCAAGGAGCTAATTACACAACTCACATATACAAAAAATGATGAAGGCTAGTAGTGCATATTGAGGTTATGTTTACTTATCAAACTTGCAAAAGAGGAGAAAGACCTTAGCTTCGAAAAAATGATAACTAAGATTGGTTTGATGAAAGACAAAGAGACACTCATGTATGTGTAATTAGAAACTCATAAAGAAGGTCCATATCTGCTAAATGTATTTGAAATTGCAAGGGTTTATAAGTGTATAAGTATATGAAGGCAAGGTTGTCAAAATCAAGATCCTATGTAGAATCGTAGGAGGTAGGTGGGATCGTGGATTATCGGATCGCGAATCGTAATATCCTACATTATTTGAGAAAAAAAATGCATTGGTATGTTGAATAATCACATGAATTATACATTCATTCATAATTTGAATCTATTTGATGTGATTATCATATATTACTACATCCATTTGTAAGCATCATTTAAAGAGGCCAAAAACCTCAAAACGTAACTCTATTGAGATGTTATTTTTCATTTAGGTCCAACTGGCACTATCTCTCTACTTTAGAATAGCAAAACTTGGCCTATTTGGATGTTATTTTTCATTTGGATCCAACTAAGTTTTATGTCAAGTTAAAGAAGAAATCAAGATTGTTTGGGATCGTCAAAATCGTATAATCCTACCGATCCTGAAATATCACAAAAATCCTTGAAAGATCCAGATCGTTTTAGGTAGGTAGGATCATAAAATTGTAGAATTGTAAGATCCAAACCAGGATTTTGACAACCATATATGAAGGTTTGATGTTTTCTCTGTCTCCTAATAAGTCATTTTTCCCCACGTTGGAATTCCTCTCGCTCTTATAATAAAGCTAAAGTCAAACAAAACCTTCTAAATGAGAGGAAGATCAATTGTATTTTCTAGATATTAACACTCATTGGCATTGAGCAGCGTCCATCTTGAAAAGGATGAACATCTTCATTTCTCCCTAGAAATGGCAATCTAAGTGCCATGTCCTAATTAGCTAAATTTAAGGGATCATGATTGATTCCAATTTAACCAAAAAGGGCTACATGTCATGGAAGAATGTTTATTCAACAAACATGATATTCCTTTTTTGGCACAACTCTGCACAAGTGATTTACACATTGCATTAGCAAAAGCTCATGAATCTCATATGTGTTTAGATTTGAGAGAGTTTTTAACCTATAGCATCATCTCTTGGTGATTACTCTCATATATGTTCTAACCTCATTTGAGAGACTTTTTACTTTTTAGTGAGCCTAAACTTTATGAGAATGAATCTTTTTCCCTCCAATCCACATTTCTTAATTTTCCTTTTCATTATTATCTCTTTCACAGGTGGGTATGGTCCACCCCACATATTGAAAAAGAACACAAGTAAACTAAATTTTGACCTAGTTGTGGACCCTAATTTTCCTTTTTATTGGGCTCAAGTTGGCGAATTTTTTCAACTACATGGGCTATATGTGTTCTGGGCTTGAATTACTGGTGATGATGTTTATGGTCTTATTTTTAATTTGTTGACACTTCTCTCATTCAAGCCATAATCACTTTAGGCATTTCTTATAAACCATTATTTTTGGTACTATTTCTACATCTCACTATACTATTTCAACTACCTTTTAACTTTATCTACATTACTTTTTGCAAAAAGTTTTCAATTTCAATTAAATAAGCTGTTCTAAAATAGTCACTAAAAAAAACCAACAATGTTGTAGATTAAGGGTCTGTTTGAGATCTGTTTATTTTGTTGAAACTGAAAATTTTTTGCTGAAAATATTGTAGATAAAGGTAAAAGTTAGCTAAAATAGTATAGTGGAACCCATAAATAGTAGCACAAATAAGCTGAATAGTAAAATAAATTAGCAAAAATAATCTTTGCAAAACGAACACTAAATAATTTATATATAACAGACGTGTTTATTTCAGATTCTTCAACATTATGTGAATCACTTATGAGAAATGTTGCCAACCATTCAATCAGAAATAGACAGAGAATCCACATACAAAGCCTCTAAGGCTGGTGGTGGTGAATCTTCTAACCATACAATATCATTATCTATATGCCTAGCATAGCGATCTAAGGAGTGAGCAACCCTATTTGCACTTCATCGAATACTTTTTATTTTCATATGCCACAGACCACCTGCAATATCGCGAATATCATCATAAATATTGCCCAACCGAGACACTGCACCACACCGTGAACACCCTTAGTTCTATCTACTTTTTATTGTAATTGTTATTAAATAATTTTAGAAAATTCTTGACAAAATTTTTATGGGAAGTATAAGAAGTTATCGAACATATTAATTTTTTTTTTTTCTTTTCCTATAAAATTTTTTTAAAAGATATATCCTAAATTAGTACTGCATCAGCACATCGTTAACTTTCCCTAATTAAAATAATTTGATGTAATTAAAGCAACTTTAAATTTCATTTTAATAGACTCAAACCACCATTGAAATGAAATTGACATAGGTTAAGTTTTTTTTTACCAACAAAACAAAACACATAGTAATGGAATTGTTTCATAAAAAAAAAAAATTTAAAAAAAAAATGGAGACAAAACAAAACACATAGTAATGGAATTGTTTCATAAAAATTAAAAAAAAAAAATCAACAAAACAAAACACATAGTAATGGAATTGTTTCATAAAAAAAAAAAAAAATGGAGACAAAACAAAACACATGGTAATGGAATTGTTTCATAAAAATTAAAAAAAAAAATTGTAGAGATCCGACCTGCCGGATTCGAACCAGCGACCTAAGGATGCCTGTTAGAGACCAACTACAGTCCTCCGCTCTACCAACTGAGCTAAGGTCGGATTTCGATTTTACCTACCAACTCTTGACTTATTCTATCTTCAATTTTTATTATATTAAGGAAAAGAAAACACTAACTATCAAAAAAGAATGATAGTTCAGTTGGGACCCAGAGCAAAGAATGAGAGTTCAGTTGGGAAACTGAGCTTCCGCCCGAATGCCCAGCGATTCAACCCTTTGCTTGGAACGAGCGAGCCAAATTTGGGTTGGGCCAATTGTTCCACATTGTTAGAGCCCCCACGTTGGAAACAAGCTTACACAACTACGCTCGACTGTAGTGGTGGACTGTTTGATAGGTTATTAACTGTATACAACATTGTTCATTTTGCCGATGTGGGTGCTTTGAGGTTTAGCAATCTCTATTCTAGCAATTGATTTTTGACATCATCCATGGAAAAAAAGAGGCATAATCTCACTTGTTTTATTCCTATTTTGTTCATTGCAAGCCCTTTTTTTGTACAGGGATCTTTATTTGATATGCAGAAGAATAGCTTTTTATTATCTATATATCACCAACACATAATTATGCTACAAGTTTGTTTCAAAACTATAAATTTAGAACTTGCCATCCATTAACATTACATTGTTTCTTAGCCAAGATGAGGATCCTCCAACAATTTCAGCTCATAAACAATTGGAGGAATGAGGCAGAATTCACCCATTAGTGTTTAGCAAAGGAATTAGAGATTGCATGAAAACTTCTAATACCCAAAGTTAATAGGCTAATATTGGTCACTAGTCAACTGATGATTTCGGTCCATTGAAGACTGGTTTGTGCTGTGCAGAGACAGATATGACTTAGTGTTGATGGCTGAAATCAATTTGTGTAGAAGTTAACTATAACAACCCAAACATAGATATTATTGCCTTATTTGACTTCAAGCAAAGGACAGGTTGTTTCTTCGTATTGTATAAGAAGCAAACCTGTCATACAAAGGAATAGACATTGCCATACACAATTCGAAGGTTTTAATCACGAAGTATCCATCACATTGCGAACAAATGTTGTTCACTGCTATGATGGAGTAGTAATTTTTAAGTTCTTCCTTCAATTCTTTTTTTTTTTTTTTTTGGATTGATGAAGAACGGATAAAGACCCGAAGACAAGAAAGCCTCACTCCTGAAGAATGTGGAGAAACATAAAACAAAATAGAGACTAAACCAGTACTCTACAGATTGAAAGGTCTTTCGACAATCTACTAGTCGACTACCATTCCTATGGCAATATTTTTGCAACTTTGATTAGTATTACTTCTGTAGGGGCGGATTTTAGGGCCCAGGCCCAGCACGCAGGCGATTCTGGCCCAAAAGACCCTCAACAATGAATTTGTAGAGAGTGGGTCGTAGAACTAGGTCTAAACAGAGTAAACGTAACTGTTAGTAAGTCATGCAACCATTTGAACGTGGGGATGTTTTATTAAGTTTCCTGGGACTACAGTTCATGGGACAATATCTTCTACTTTGTTTGCAGAATTTCTTTCTCTTTCTCTCCTTTTTCTTTTCTTACTTTTTGCTCCCCCGCTTCCGCTCTCTTGGTCATGGGGATTTTCTTCTCTTATATAGCATCCTTCAAACGATAATGACCCTACATTTGTTTATCATCTGGGCCTCTAGTTGAGTGCCTGTCCCATAGGACATCCTCCTTCTTTTCTGTGAGTTGCACTGGCCAAGATAATACTGTTCTCCTGTCCTCTCCACATTAATGCGGCTGGAAAAGTAGCTTCCTTGCATTTAATGCAGCAGTTGTGGTTGCCCCCTAAACGTCTTGCATTTTCCTTTGATTTTGGATGACCTTTCTCCATGTAAAGGGTGTGAATTGGACTTCCCGTTTGGTGCGTCCGAGGAGGCACTCCTCCTCGGACGCCCTTTAAACAAGTCCGGCCCAACATGATTGGGGTGGGGGTCCTCTGTCCGTGTTTTCGCTTCTTATTACGGTTGGGCTTTGTACGGGTACCATGGCCCACAGTTTACTGGCGAACTTTACCCCCACAATAGCCCCTCAAAATTCCGGCTCTTCCTTCTTGGTCCGAGGAGGAAAAGCGGGATTTTGATACTTACTAGACAGTTCGTTGTGGATTCCTGCTTTACACGTGCGGGGACGTGCCCTCACATGCCTCATTAATGCTGCAGGCATTTATTGACCCGGGGGGAAGTAATTGCAGCTTTTTGGAGTTTTACGCTTTTTCAATCCAACGGTTGGAGACTGGATCAGCGGTGGACAACGTTTCATTTGCTCTAGGCGGGAGTGTGTCTGTCCAACTCCCTCTGAGTATATAAGGTTTTGAAGGCGTTCATTCCTCGCTTTTGATGAACATTCCAGTATTCAGAACATCTCAGAGCCTTCTCCTTCAGCACGTTCTTACCTTCGCCGCCGTTCTCTTGAAGATTCCGTCGAGTTTCTTACCCGTAAGTGCACGCTTCTCCTTCGTTACTCTTCATTAGACAAAACTGCCTTCACGTTGTCTAGGATTAGAAGGGATGGGTAGGCTTGAAAAAATGGTAGACTCTCCGGCCGGTATGGCGGGTTTCAGGGCGAAGTATCGTATTCCACCGGAGGTAGGTTTAGAGTATTGCCACTAGGAGGAAATTTTGTTCAAGAGAAGAACGGGGGAAGTCGCAATTCCAATGATAGCCTTCGTGGAAGGAGAAATGACGATTCCAATGGGGAGAATAACTAGGGACTACCTACGTGGTCATAGATTGGCCCCCCACCAGTGCACCGCGAACCTGTTCCGAATCCTGGGGTGCACCAACGCCTTAAACGACCAGATGAACCTCGGCCTTTCATGGCACGACGTGGTTCATCTTTATGAATGCCATAAGCTCGGCGACTCTTACTACTTAAAGTCCAGGACTGACGAAGTGAGGTTGATATCCTGCCTTCCCAAGTCCAGTAAAGGCTTGAAGGACGACCATTTGATCGTCTCCGGACCATGGCATGACGGCATTCACTGTCCGACTAGGGCAGGAACGCCAGGTGGGGTGGCATAGAACTAGATTCTGTGGGGAGGACCTTAGTTTTGAGCCCTCCCCCCCCCCCTTTTTTCTTTTCTTTTTATTTTAAACTTGTTGGTTTGGTTGCATGCCTCCTCGGACTAACATGAAAACTTTAACGGCCTTTGCAAAGAAGGAGCGAACATCCCCTTGGTTAAGCTTGGTCAACGTCCCGGCCCTAAATTACCTCCTGAGATCTAAGATTTTCGTAAGCGAGGACGGACAATTACGGTCGGCTCCCTTGATTCTGGACTACGTTCCCCTCACTCGATCCTTGGTAGATGCCGGCCAAGCAATAAGGGCTGGCAGTCCAAGATTGGCACGTATTGATGTATCCATACCAGGGTTCCTTGCTTCAACAGACTTACCTCCTGTTCAGCTGCCTCCCCAACGCGCCTTTCCCGCAGTGGTTATCCCGGGGGAGGAGGCTGGTTCTTCGCATTCATCCTTAGAGGAACAAATAGACCAGTTCCAATTTACCGAGGAAGGAGAGGTGTCGGTCAGGGTAGTAGAGCTCTCGGACTCCGACGCCGATTTAGACCGTGCCTCAGCAGCTCCTGATACTGGTTTAGTCATCGCACAAGCTGATATCAGCAAAGAGATTGAAGAAGAAAGGATGGATTTGAAGCCAAGGGCTGGCCTCAGGGGCCTTCTATCTAACAGGAGTAAGGGGCAGTCCTCTAAGGACATCTCGAAGGAACAAACTGCCCCTAAGGCTCCTGCTCCTCCTTTCCCTCCCCCGTCGGACGCGGCGCTGCAGCCTATGTCTAACTTAAGACGAAAAAGGCCTGTAGAAGAAACAGAAGAGGGAGAGATTGGCCGTGAAAAGGCCAGGCCTCAAAAGAAGGGCAAGGAGATGAAAGAGCCCCGAGAGAAGAGGACTAGGTCCACTGATAGCCGAGACGAGGCGGCCATTCGTAGGGAACAATGAACATGGTCGCCGCGGATCGAATTAGATGGCGCCCCAATCCCTTGGGATGCGACCCTATGGGAATCCCAACAAGGGCAGGCATCATTCTTGGCCGAGGCCCTGCAGCAACCTTTTCTCTTGCCTCGCGATATGAATGGTCTCAGAAAGACTCGTCAGCCAGAACTTTTCATGTCATTGAAGAGGGACATGGCCATGGTAAGTGGAATCTTCTATCTCGTCTCTATATTGTGTACCCTCTTATCGTCTTGTTTTAATAGGGTTTTCATTTCTTTCCGAGCGCAGGTCACTCAACAAATTTTTGTTGCTGAGGAATGGGCCAAGAAGGCTCGTGAGGTCTTGCATAGGGAGGTTCAGTCCCGCTCTGCCACCAAGAAGGCCGCTGGTGATCTCAAACTGGATTTTGATCGCCAGAGTAATGAAATAAAGGAGGCGAAGAAGGCTCATGCGAGTGCGGAAGCCGGCCTTAAGAATGCTGAAAAGCGGGCTGACGATCTGCGCATACAGCTCCGCCAATCTGAGGAGAAACTTACAGCAGAGCAGCAGGCAGTTTCAAAGCTCAAGGCTGAGCTTGCAAGGATCAAAGAGGAGGCCCGCTTGGCCAGGGAGGCTGCCGAGAAGGCTGTGGCGGCCTCATATGATCGTGGAGTCTGTGATACCGAAATCAGGCTGGCCGAGGAAGTGGCCACGGTCTACAGGGAGTATATCACCACGTCCTGGGGTGTTGCCCTGGATCTCGCAGCTGTCCCGGCAGACTCAGATCTTAGGAAGGCTGAGAACATCTTTTTCCCGGAGGACGTGCGTGAAATTCCTGATGAAGTTGCCTCCGCAGAGCCTCTTCCAACGGACTCCTCCCTTCCCGAGACCGGGGGCAATGAGCAGGCCGCGCAGGGCAAGTTACCCGAGGACAGCCTTTCCATCAACGAGATCGTCACACAGGCCAAGGAGGTTGTCCCGGGGACCCAAGCAGCTGATGATCAACCCGCTCCTGCCCAAGGCTCTTAGGAGACTAGAGTAGGGTTTATTTGTCTTATCTTTTGTATTTTGTTTCGTTTTGCCTTGTTAGTGTTTGTAAACAGAACTGCCTTCGGTTTTTAATTATAAAGGTTATTCCCTTTCAGATATCGTTGTTTTATTCTCTTTTGTTTTCATCATGAATGGATATCTGTTCTGTCATTTACTGTTGAAAGTTAAGTATAGATGAATGAATGAAAATAACGATAGTTGATAATTAGACAAAAACGGCTGCGAAGTTAATTTCCCTAAGTCTGTGACCGAGAATCCACGCAGGACTTGGGTTCTGTTTAACTCTTAGTGAGAATCGTTTCGTGGTTAATTTCCCCCAAGTCTGTGGCCGAGGAGCCATGCAGGACTTGGGTTTTGTTTAACACTTAGTAAGAATCGCTTCGCGGTTAATTTCCCCCAAGTCTGTGGCCGGGGTGCCATGCAGGACTTGGGTTCTGTTTAACACTTAGTGAGAATAGTACTCGCGGTTAATTTCCCCCAAGTCTGTGGCCGAGGAGTCATGTAGGACTTGGGTTCTGTTTAACACTTAGTGAGAATAGTATTCGCGGTTAATTTCCCCCAAGTCTGTGGCCGAGGAGCCATGTAGGACTTGAGTTCTGTTTAACACTTAGTGAGAATAGTACTCGCGGTTAATTTCCCCCAAGTCTGTGGCCGAGGAGCCATGCAGGACTTGGGTTCTGTTTAACACTTAGTGAGAATAGTACTTGCGGTTAATTTCCCCCAAGTCTGTGGCCGAGGAGCCATGGAGGACTTGAGTTCTGTTTAACACTTAGTGAGAATAGTATTCGCGGTTAATTTCCCCCAAGTCTGTGGCCGAGGAGCCATGCAGGACTTGGATTCTGTTTAACACTTAGTGAGAATAGTACTCGCGGTTAATTTCTCCCAAGACTGTGGCCGAGGAGCCATGTAGGACTTGCGTTCTGTTTAACACTTAAATAAGTAACTGCACAGCAATACGGCATCAAAGATTATATCTTTCATTAATAACAGTACCATTTCAGGTTATTTACATTCCGAGGGCGTGGCACTACACGCTCGTCCAAGTCTTCCAAAAAGTAGGCTCCTACGCCGGCTACGGAAGTGATGCGGTACGGTCCCTCCCAGTTTGGTCCGAGCTTTCCCCATGCGGGGTTCCTCGCAGTGCCTAAGACCTTCCTCAGTACTAGATCCCCAGGTGCCAAGGGTCTGGCCTTCACCTTGGCGTCGTAACCTTGGTTGAGCTTCTGCTGATAATTAGCTAGGTGGACCATCGCGCCTTCCCTTCTTTCGTCGATGAGGTCCAAGCTCCTTTCTAGAAGTTTGTTATTAGTAGCGGGGCAGAAGGTGGTAGTCCTTTGTGTTGGGATGTTCACCTCTAGTGGAATGACAGTCTCGGCCCCATAGGTCATTGAAAAAGGGGTCTCCCCTGTGGACCTACGAGGCGTGGTACGGTATGTCCATAAGACATGGGCTAACTCCTCCACCCATCTTCCTTTCGCGTCATCTAGTCTCTTTTTTAGTCCGTTCATTATGGTTTTATTTACGGCTTCTGCTTGTCCATTACTCTGGGGGTAAGCTGGCGTGGAGTACCGGTTAACAATTCCTAGCTCACTGCAGTACCTTCTGAAGGCTTTGCTGTCAAACTGGAGCCCGTTGTCCGACACCAGGGTGTGCGGGGTGCCGAACCTAGTGACTATATTTTTCCAGAGAAACTTCTTAACATCGACGTCCCTAATGTTTGCCAGCGCCTCAGCCTCCACCCATTTGGTGAAGTAGTCGGTGCCGACGAGAAGAAATTTCCTGTTCCCTGTTGCCTTGGGGAATGAACCAAGTATATCTAGGCCCCATTGCGCAAATGGTCAGGGACTGGACATTGGGTTTAGCTCACCACCAGGCTGGTGTATGCTCGAAGCGAATCTCTGGCATTAGTCGCACTTCTTCACATAATCCAGGGCTTCTTTATGCATGCTCGGCCACCAATGACCCAGCGTTAAGGCTCTGTGAGACAAAGACCTACCCCTGTGTGACTTCCGCAAATTCCTTCGTGTAACTCTTCCAGGATGAGTTCAGCAGCCTCTGGGTGCACACACAGCAAATACGACCCCGAGAACGAGCGTCTGTAAAGCTTGGAGTCTTCCGACAGCCAGAATCGAGTAGCTTTTCTCCTGATTTTGCCAGCCTCAACCCTATCATCTGGCAAGGTGTTGTGCTTTAAGTACCGAACGATAGGGTCCATCCAGCTCGGTCCTGCCCTAATGTTATGTATTCCAATCCCATTGGCCTTCTTTGTTTGTGGACGGAGGATCTCTTCTACCAAAATGACTAGAGGTAGGGGTTGGGCCGAGGAGGTAGCCAATGTCGCGAGAGAATCGGCATGAGTGTTCCCACTTCTGGGTATGTGCGTCAAGCGGAATTGATGAAAATGGGCCTGCAGGTGCTTAACCCGTACTAGATACTCTTGCATTCTTTCGTCCTTTGCCTCCATGTCTCCATTTACCTGCCCCACAATAAGTCTTAAATCCGAGAACATGTCTACGGATTTCCCCCCCATTTTCCGAATCATTCCCATTCCCTCCAATAGTGCCTCATATTCGGCTTCGTTATTCGTTGCTGTAAAACCGAGTCTCAATGACTTCTCTATTGTTATCCCTTCAGGTGAGAGCAGGACAAGTCCTAATCCTGAGCCCCTTTGGTTCGACGCGCCATCAATGTATGCTTTCCACCAAGTGTTTTCATGCTGAGAGACTGCGCTGATCATCTTTTCATCAGCCCCTAGTGATCCCACTACATTTTGTTCCTCTAGCGTGGGCTCTGCAAACTCGGCTATTAGGTCGGCAAGGATCTGGCCCTTTACAGCAGTACGAGGCATGTACCTAATATCGAAAGCGCCCAGGATCGTTCCCCACTTTGCAATTCTGCTTGTGTAATCGGCGCTGCGTAGGACAGACTTTATGGGGAGTTATGTTAGCACCACCACAGTGTGCACTTGGAAGTAGTGGGGAAGCTTTCGCGTGGCCTGCACGACGGCCAAGATAGCCTTTTCGAGGGGTAGATAACGGGTTTCTGCCTCCTGTAGGGATTTGCTAACGTAATAGACTGGTCGTTGTGTGCCGTTGTCTTCTCGGATTAACACCAAGCTTACTGCATGCTGGGCCACTACTATGTAGGCAAACAAAACCTCGTCGGCCTCGGGGCTGGACATGATCGGCGGTCGGGCGAGGTATTCCTTTAGCTGTTGGAAAGCCTTAGTGCACTCCTCATTCCACTCAAATCCTTTCCACTTGTGTAACAGGAGAAAAAATGGCCTGCATCTATCTGCTGAGCGCGAGATGAAACGGTTTAAAGCTGCTATCATACCGGTAAGCTTCCAGACTTCTTTAGGGTTCCGAGGAGGCTGCAAGCCATGGATGGCTCTTATTTGGTCAGGGTTTGCCTCAATGCCTCTGTGAGTCACCATATAGCCCAAGAATTTTCCAGATCCCACTCCAAATGAACATTTGGTTGCGTTTAGCCGTAGTTTATACTTTCTTAGTATTTGAAAAACGTTGCCGAGATCTTCAATATGGTTGGGGGCCAACTTACTTTTAACCACCATGTCGTCTATGCACACTTCAACGTTTTTACCGATCTGCTGTTCAAACATCCTGGTCATCATCCTTTGATAGGTTGACCCTGCATTTTTTAGGCCAAAGGGCATCACTTTATAATGGTAATTCCCAACTGAGGTGACAAAAGCAGTCTTCTCCTGGTCTTCGGTAGCCAAGGGTATCTAGTGGTAGCCCTGAAAGGCGTCTAGAAAACTCATCCTTGGGTATCCGACAGTTGAATCTACCAACCGGTCTATCCTGGGCATTGGGAAGGGATCCTTGGGACACGCCTTTTTCAGGTCTGTATAGTCTACGCAGACCTGCCATTTCCCGTTCTTCTTCTTCACCACTACCGTGTTAGCCAACCACTCGGGATAGAAGACCTCCTTGATAGCCCCAGCTTTCTTTAATCTTGCAACCTCTTCTCTCACGGCGTCGGTATGTTCTTTCGACGGTCGTCACGGAGCCTGCCTCTTAGGTGTTATGGCCAGGTTCACATTAAGGTGGTGGCAGATGAAATCTGGGTCGACCCCGGGGGCCTCATAGGGGTCCCAAGCAAACACGTCTATATTCTGTCGGAGGAAAGCAGTCAGTGCTGACTTCTCCTCGGGCGGTAGTTCTGAACCAATTTGAAAAAACCTTTCAGGGTCTACTACGACGAGTACTTTTTCCAGCTCCCCACAGTTCACATCCACGGCCGATCCTCCACTACTCGTAGTCGGCGTAGAGGTCTTTGATTGCTATAAGCCCCTCTCGGCTGAAGTGGAGGGCTCGTTACTAAGCCATTGTGATATTGCCGACACTATGAATTGCCTAGCCATTTCTTGGCTCCCTATTATTTCCTTGATTTGATCTCCTGACGGATACTTTACTTTTTGGTGCAAGGTTGACGGCACAGCCTCTAGTGCATGAACATGGCCGGGCAACAATAGCGGTGTAGGGGGAGTATGTATCTACGACAATGAAGTTCACTTCTACCACGTCTGAATCTGTTTGCACAGGCAACTTGATCATACCTTTCGGGATAACGATTTTTCCTTCAAAGCTGACCAGGGGGTAATCGTATGGCGACAGGCCTTCCTACTTCAAGTTCAGCCCCTTATACAAATCAGGATACCTTACCTCCACGGCACTACCTTGATCAACTAATACCCTCTTCACGTCATAACCCCCTATTCTGAGTGTGACAACTAGGGCATCATCATGGGGTTGAATAGTCCCTTGTTTGTCTTCCTCCGTGAACCCGATTAATAACGTGGCGCTCTTTCTAGCTCTCTTGGGTTCCCTGCCGTTTGGCTCAGTTTGGAAGCTGCTCACTGACATTACCCTGAAGGGGGCAGATCCTGTCCTTCCAAGTGCGGCGAGAATGACATTAATTGTGCCAATGGATGGCCTCAACGTACTTTGTCTGGTTTCATTGTTTGATGGTTCTTGCCATCCTTCAGGACGATGCAGTAGATGTTTCAGCTTCCCTTCTCGGACGAGCCGGTCTAAATAGTTCTTCAAGTTCCTGTAATCATCAGTAGTGTGGCCTGGCTCCTGATGGTACACGCAATACAGGTTCTGATTACGCTTCAAAGGGTCGCCAGCCATCTTGTTCGGCCATTGAAAGAAAGGCTCATACTTCACCTTCTCTAGGATTTTGTGAAGAGGTTCTCGGAACACAGCATGGACTGCTTGAGCCCCGGTAGATCCGGACTGCTCTACATAGTCCCTTCTCGGCCTGTTACTGTTGTTAAATCGTTCCGACCTGAAGTCCCTCCTCTCCTGAGGGACGACCTTCGCTTTACCTTTCCCCATCTGCTGGTCCTCCTCGACCCTTTTGTACTTGTCAATTCGGTCCATGAGTTGGCGCACGCTAGTGACTGGCTTTCCAGTGAGGGACTTTCGTAAGCCATGTTCTGTCAGCAAGCCCCTTTTGAACGTACTAATGGCGACGTCATCATATTTCCCTTCTATCTCATTATACATTTCCCAGTATCTATCCGAGTAGGCCTTCAGCGTCTCTCCTTCCCGCATGGACAGGGATAGGAGGGAATCGAGGGGCTGAGGGACTCTAGTGCTGGTGATGAAACGGGAACCAAAAGCCTGCGTCAGCTGTTTAAAGGAATCTATGGAATTCGGTTGGAGGGAATCGAACCATCTCATCGCCATGGGTCCCAAGCTAGATGGGAATATCCTACACATTAACGCCTCATCCCTGGTGTGGACGGTCATCCTCTAGTTGAATTGGCTCACATGCTCCACTGGGTCAGTCCGACCATTGTATATAGCGAACGTTGGTTGATGGAATCGCCGAGGGAGCGCTGCCCTCTCTATTCTACGGGTAAACGGCGACTGGGAGATGCGATCCAGGGCCTTACTCATGGCGTCGTTGGCCAGGCCTTGGTAAGATGGGCTTTTGCGGCTGCGTTTACGATGTCTCTCTTCCTCGTAGGAAAAGGTCTCACTCGAAGGGGTTCTTGATCTTCGCCGGTATTCGTTATCCTCGTCACTGCTAGAGCCCGAGTCGGGTGAAGGACGTTTCTGCTGTGCTCGGCGCAGCTTTTTCTTCAAATCATCAATCTCTTTTCGTAAAGCCTTTCGATCGTTTTGCTCATGGGATGCATGATCCTTCCCCTTTGAACGGCTTTTACTCATGTGAGAGGTGTTCACGCTTCCCTCTCGTTGGTTATCTTGGTCGTTCCCTCGTTCGACATTTAAAAAATTGTCCTGCCGTTGAGAATCTGCACGTCCGGTTTGGCGCGGGCCTGATCCTTCCATTTCTTACTGTTCACTTGTCGAGACACAAATTCTCCCCACAGATGACGCCAATTGTAGGGGCGGATTTTGGGGCCCAAGCCCAGCACGCAGGCGATTCTGGCCCAAAAGACCCTCAACAATGAATTTGTAGAGAGTGGGTCGTAGAACTAGGTCTAAACAGAGTAAACGTAACTGTTAGTAAGCCATGCAACCATTTAAACGTGGGGATGTTTTATTAAATTTCCTGGGACTACAGTTCATGGGACAATATCTTCTGCTTTGTTTGCAGAACTTCTCTCTCTTTCTCTCCTTTTTCTTTTCTTACTTTTTGCTCCCCCGCTTCCGCTCCCTTGGTCATGGGGATTTTCTTCTCTTATATAGCATCCTTCAAACGATAATGACCCTACACTTGTTTATCATCTGGGCCTCTACTTGAGTGCCTGTCCCATAGGACATCCTCCTTCTTTTCTGTGAGTTGCACTGGCCAAGATAATACTGTTCTCCTGTCCTTTCCACATTAATGCGGTTGGAAAAGTAGCTTCCTTGCATTTAATGCGGCAGTTGTGGTTGCCCCCTAAACGTCTTGCATTTTCCTTTGATTTTGGATGACCTTTCTCCATGTAAAGGGTGTGAATTGGACTTCCCGTTTGGTGCGTCCGAGGAGGCACTCCTCCTCGGACGCCCCTTAAACAAGCCCGGCCCAACATGATTGGGCTGGGGGTCCTCTGTCCGTGTTTTCGCTTCTTATTATGGTTGGGCTTTGTACAGGTACCATGGCCCACAGTTTACTGGCGAACTTTACCCCCACAACTTCCATTGCTACACAAATTAAAAAATTTAAGCTGGAAGCTTTGTCTGTACAAAAATGGTTACCTTGCTAGACCAGCAAATTTGTTGAAGGACCAATGTCCTTGATCTAGAACCTAGTCTGTATAATCGAACACATACACAAGCACACCTGTTTCCGGCATGTAAAGCTTCTTTTTTTTTTTTTTTTTTTTTTCACCACAAAAGATAACACATACTACGGTTCCACATGGTTTATACAAAAACAAGCAGTTTGGTTAGCCCATTTTCTAATATGATCCATTAGCAAATCATTAACTACAATGCACCCTATTGCTCTTCCTGCATCTTTCCAATGATTGATGTCTTCTTCTAGGATTGAATCTCTCCAGATTATATGGTGCTTCCTTGTCAGCCTTGGTTAGAATCATCATGCTTGTGATTCCCCTCCCAATTTCCTGTTGTATTGCTTCCATTGCTGCCAACATTCCAGAGGTGTTTCCAAATTTTTCTTTGGTCTGTATTGTAGTTTGTATCTTGATTAGAGTTTCTATTATCAGTTGGTATCCCTTCTTGACAGTATATGTGCCAGAAAAATAAAGGGGGCCAGATGAGCTGGTCTTCCCCCACATTTTTGAGATGGGGATTGAGCTGATTTGCTTGGCTTCCTCAAAATTTTAGACCTGGTTCAATAATTAATTGTAGATTCCATACTCTGGAGGAGTTGTCTATAAGGTCAGAAACCCTTGTGATGCCTAAGTCTTGGAGTTGAGAAGAGGTAAGTTTGGATTGGAACCAAGCAGTATGGTAAGATTTCAATGAATGGTCAAAAATAGAGTAGAATACCAAAACAATTATAAAATTATATAATAGAATAATGATGTATAAAATTCTGAGGCCTCAAATGCTAATTTTTTTTAAATATCAAAATGTCAATCGAAAGTCAAGTGTCTTTGTTATAAATATATATATATATATATATATATATATATATTAAAGTTAGCTAATAATAATAATAACAATAATTGTATTATTATTATTATTATTATTATTATTATTATCCCTTTTTGATTACTCCATGACAGAACAAGACAATACACCAGATGACCTACTTTGTGTTTACATGTGAATCATGGGAGATTCTAGCCTTTTGCCCTTAATTTTCAAAAAATTTAGCAATATGCCCCTGTTTCGAAACTATATAGGGATATGCCCCTGTTTCGATACTCGATTAACTTAAAATCGAGTTTCAAAGAAATACTCGATTCATAGAAAATCGAGTTACGCCGAATAAAACTAAAAAAAAAAAAAAAAAAAAAGCATAGAACTCGATTTTAGGGAAGTCGAGTTCCAAAACGTCACTATAGGGCTTAAAAACGCCACTATAGGGCCCCTTGAACCTGGTATGGGGACTTATAAAATTTTTTTGGCAAGAAAACGCCGCTATAGGGCCCTAAAACGTCACTATAGGGCTTAAAAAACGCCACTATAGGGCTCCCAGAACAGAGCGATTACACTTACAAAAATTTTTTGCAGGAAAACACCGCTATAGGACTTTAAAACGTCACTACAGGGCTTAAAAACGCCACTATAGGGCACTCTGAATATAGGCCAATCACACTTTTAAAAAAATTTGCAGGAAAACGCTGCTATAGGACTTTAAAACGTCACTATAGGGATTAAAAACGCGACTATAGGGCTCCCTCAATATGGGGTGATTACACTTATAAAATTTTTTTTCGCGTGGAACTCGATTTCCTGAAACTCGAGTTCCATACAATTTTTTTTTTTTTTTTTTTTTTTTTTTTTTTTAAGTTTGATCGGGCATAACTCGATTTTCTACAAATCGAGTATTTAATTGAACTCGATTTTATGATAATCGAGTATCAAAACAGGGGCACGCTCCTATATAGTTTGCAAACTGAGACATATTGCCAATTTTTTTAAAAATTAAGGGTAAAGGGCCAGAATCTCCGTGAATCATGTGATACTTTTGTTTCAACCAATGGAATTCTATAATCTACTGAATCATTGTTCTCCCTTTTTACTTTTTATTTCAGAGTTGATAGTATGAAATTTGGTCCATATATCTCTAACACATATCTTGAAGCTTTAAAGTCTGTAGGGACCAAATGAAATTTAATGTTGGAATATTCTCGTTGTTGAAGATTTGAAGTCCTCTTCAAAACTATTGCCTATGTGACTATTCCTTTGAATGTGTCCGGTCCTTCCATGCATGCTTTTCATAACCTATTATTAATTATTCTAACAGAAAATACAATTTGTATTTATGTGATTTGGTTCTATTACAATTTATTATGTCTTTTTTTAATAAATAGATAAGATTTGAAATTTGTTAATGTTTGCTCCATGATAATTATTCTTTACAAACATGTCAAAATATGAATGAGTTTCTTGATATGATTGATCTTTACCATTAGGCCAAAATACTAATAGATTTCTTTTTTGTGTAAGCATGGTTCAAATTTAGGTCATTTGTTCGACAACAATAAGTTTTACATATTGAATTGACTAGAACTCACCATTACATTTGACCCCCTAAAATTGTGATTAAAATGAAATGAAAAATGTTAAAGGTACAAACTACTCTACAATTTTTTTCACAAATTACTAACGTGGTAAGTAGTTATTATTAAGTAAAAAAGTGATGTTAGTACTGGATCTTGATAAGATCTGGTAAAAATTTGCCACATCAACAGTTATATATAAAAATGTTGTAAACTCAAATGAAATTATTAGGATTCTACTTAAATTAACAAATTTACCTCTTGTGGTTCTATCACAATTTAGTGCTATGAACAGTTCAATTGTTACATTTTGACCCTTTGAATTAAAATAAAATCATTGGACAGTTTTAGATGGAACTCTTAACGATTTCTTTTTTAAGTCTGAACTTTGGGGAGTCAAATGTAATGACTAAAAGCTTTAATGTGGTAAACTGTAATTTACCGTCATCGTAGAAGTCAGCAGATGGCTTACTAGTTGGAATCCAAATCTTCTGTCTCACTTTTCCTACTCCACTTTATACTCCACCAACAAAAACTTGTCACGTATTCACCTAATTAATTAAATACTACAAATTAATTAGGTGAATACATGACAAGTTTTTATTAGTCGAGTATAAAGTGGAGCAGGAAAAGTGGTAGTATACTTTTGTTTCAACCAACAGCATTCAAATTATTCAAGCTTTAAAATACTGTAGACCGTTGTGTTCATCGTCCATTTAAAAGTTGTCCCCCACCCTCCTCTCATTCCTAAATTATTGTAAACCTAAACTTTAGGTCATTTTCTCCACTTCCATTCATTTGTATCCTATGTGTTTAATTGAATGCTTAGGTGGCACTAATTTTAGTATTACCTTTTTCTTTTTTTTTGATACACACCATTACATTAAAAAAAAAAAAGGGTACACGGCCCAAATTTTTTTATTTTTTTATTTATAAATAATAAGTAAATAAAAAAGACAAACAAATTAACAAAGTGGCACACATGACAAATTATGAAAGTGCAAATTAAAATCTAATTTGGTTTCTTAAGTAAACGTATATAAGTAAATAATTTAGGAATTAATAACTCTAGGGCCACAAGAATTTTAACAAATTATTTCAAAATTATGGGAAAATTATACTTTACTACTTTAAATTATATTATATATTACATTTTGTATCCTAAACTTTTCAAATGCACGTTTTGCACTTTAAACTATAACCCTTGTTACACTTTGCATCACGACTTTAAGTTTGTTGTTAACTTGAACGGAAATTCAAAATTTAGGATATAAAGTGTAATAAAGAGTATAGTTTATGGTGGTAAAGTGTAATTTATCATTTGTTAAAGGGTTGTAAAGAGGGGCAATTATTAGGTCTTTTCACTCAATGTCATATTATTCTATCCAAGTTAACAACAAATTTGATGTCTGGGTGTAAAATGTTGTAATGATTATAGTTTAGGGGTGCAAAACGTACATTCGAAAAATTTAAAATGCAAAGTGTAATAGGGGGTGTAGTTTAGGGTAATAAAGTATAATTTCCTCCCAAAACTATCAAAGTGGCAAATTGCTAACAATAGATGATTGAAAGATGCATTTGGACCTATTATTAACATAAATTTTTTTTTTTAAAACCATCATTGACATTATTATTATTATTATTATTATTATTATTAAAAGTGATGTTAATGATATGTAACAGAACTAATAAAAACTTAGAAACTCAATTATTATGAAAAACTAGATGATGTCTCGTGCAATGCACAGACTGTCTTACAATTTCATTTAAAATCATTTTTATGTATATTAAGAACTATATATAATACTTATTTTGTTGTATAATATTTATATTTGTCCACAATATTGTTGAATACTTTGAAACTTGATTTTATTAATTCATATTTTATTTTAAAAAATTGTATAACACTATAAGACTATAACATATTATAATATTTATCGTTAAAATTATATCTTATTTTTTAAACTAATTAAATGATTTTGAAATCTAAAAATAAGAACTTAAAGCATAAAATATTTTTATATTCTAAAATTACATAAATTTAAGCACCTTCCCAAACACTTCCTCAACCACTCTATTCTCACAATCAAATATGGAAACCTCAATTACAAACACCCAATTCATTATCTTAATGAAATTAAGAAATTCATTTGTAAGTATCAACATAAACACAACGTGATTAAATAAAGTTTTTTGGCTAAAAACATATCCATTTATCAAAATTTAATTGTTTTTAGTTGGGATTCTATATCCTTTAAAAAAATGAAAAATACTTTAAAATCATCATCAATTTTTATTTTTATCATCACTATTTATACCACACAAAATAGTAGTAAAAAAAAACTTACAAAGAAACCTACAAATTATGAGTTCTAACACAAAATTTCAAAAAAAAAAAAAAACAAATAATAAATAATCAATTAGAAAGTTTCTTTTTCTTTTTCTTTAGTTCTAAAACAAAATACATTCATGACTTTCCCAAACCAAAATCCCCAACACCCAAAGACTCAAAGCAAATCACAACCTTCACAAAATCCATAACATCCAACTTCAACATCAAAACCGTAATCTACCGTCACTAAATAAAAAATGCAAGCCATCTTCCTTGGTCATAGCCTATTCAAACAAGTTAGAATCAAATGGTACCACAATGTTGGAGTTATGTAGATGTCGTTGAAAGGTTCAAGGTGAATGACATCATTTTTTTTAATGTATTAGAGATGAGATGACATGAAAGGTTGTGGGCATGTGTATATAAAAGAGTAGAAGTGAAATGAGGAATGGAAATGCAAAGAGTTTTTTGTGTGAGAGAAAGGAAAAATCTCAAAACATTGAACCAAATGAAACAAATAGTATTCTTGAAACATTTTTTTTTTTTTTTTTTTTTGAGAAAGGTATTCTTGAAACATTGAATAAAAAATGTAACAAAAAGTAGTTTTGAAACATTAAACCAATTATCTCAAAAAAAAAAAAAACATTATATCAAAGGAAATAAAAAGTCTCTATTTTTAAATTTGTTCTTATCTCTGATGTGAGTTAAGAGTAATTCAATTTTCTTCATTGATTCTATGATTGTCGGTCCAAGACAATGTTATTTAAGAATTAGACCTCGCCTTAATAAAAGTTTGATGAATTTATTCTCAAAAAAATGAAAGAAAAGAATTAGACCTTAATTAATTATTATTAAGTCATTTAAGATTTTGGAAATACAGATACATGGATATAATTTAGATGGTTCAGTTCATACGCGGATTCAATATTTTTTTGACACTGACATGACAGTATAGGACTTTTATTGTTCATAAAAAAAAAAAAATATATATATATATATATATAGGACTTTATACATATAGAGGACTTTTCTTCTTTTTTTATCAAACCCCACCAGTCATGAAGAATTGAAGCCGACGTTTCATCTACAACCGTAGTACAATGGTATAAAATTGGTAACGTGAGGTTTTGGTCTGATGGGTCTGGTGCACTAGACCTAAACTTTACTCAAAGTGGCATTGACCATTTCAGTCAAATTACTGGGTTTACAAGTTCCAATAAACTTATAATTGATTTTAGGAAATGTTAATGATTGTTTTAAGGACGTTGATTTAGAAAACAATTTCAAATGAAAATATTAAAAAGACAAGTTCTTTGTAGTGAACATTTTGGTTCGATTAAATTTGAGTTAATGTATTAATTATAGTAACATTGCATTATCAAAAACTTTTATTACATCTTTTATAATAATTAAGTTGAAAATTTTTTATTCTCATTTGGAGCTATTATTGACATCACTTTTGAACTTATTAACAACAACTTTCCACCTCAACGGTTGTAAATGTTTTTTATGATGTGGTATTAGTTAAAGTATAGCCTTTGATTTTTTTTTAAACATTAATTTTTTTTTTTTTCATGTATAACTGTACTTTTTTCCTGTTTATTTTATTTTAATTTAAAATAAGTATTCAAATAAGCTAATTCAAACATGATTGTTCATTTGTGATAATTCGATAGTTATAACGGAGTAGTGAGGATTTGAATCTAGAATGTTTGTTTTAAAAACACTAGAAAGTACCAACCAGTTGAGTTACAAACTATTGGCAAACGTGATAATTCCTTTAGTTTGAAATTTGCAATGTCCATTATAGCATTTAATACCCTTATCAATTTGCTCATTTTGTCATCCATATATATGTTAAATTTAACACCACATATGCATAATTTAAATAATTTATATCTTTTTTTAAGAGGAAAATTATTCTCATCTTATCCTATCACCAGTGGCATATGCAATCACACTCATGCCATCCAAATGAAATGCTAGTGGTTAAGAGTATTCACATCAAAGTTTCTAAATAATTTAACTTTTGGAAATTTAAAAAGTTATTTTATCTATTTTAACATTTCACTTTACAATACACCCAACATCAAATACTCTATTTTTTTTTTACCACATCATTTAAGATAATACAAACAACTCATTAAAATAATAAAAAACAACCACCACAAAAACCTATAGCAACTAGCCACAATTAGCCACCTCCGTCATTAGCCACAACCACAACCACAGCCAATCATAAAAAATAAAAAATAAAAAAACCACAACCCATCACTAGCAGCCACCACCAACAACTGCCACCACCAGCCACAACAACACACTATCACAACCACAACCCACCCACCACCACCAAACCCACATCACCAAATCTATCAAGTCCTTCTCTTTCTATCTCTCTTCATTTGAATAAAACCACTGCCAAAATCAATCACCACCACCACCATCACAACCATCAAACCCATATGAACACACACAAAAACAAAAACCCAATCACAATCAGCACATATCCAAATGTTGATATCAACCCACCATTAGATTGATCTCAAGCCCAATTGTCACAATAAAGAGAGACAGGAGATGGACTCAATCCAATGATGACATTGGTGGTTTGCAGTAGCAGAGAGAGAGAGAGAGAGAGAGAGAGAGAGAGAAAAGAAGAGGCCAAGAAAGATAGAGAGTGTCATGAGAGAGAGAAGCCTTGGCGGTCCGCAGTGGCGAATAGGAAGTGAGAGAGAAGCCTAGCCCATTAGCCCAGGGGTTGGACTTCACACATCCCCCAACTTTAGCCTATAAGTTGTCTTCACTAATACCCATTTTGGTACTCTCTTTGCACCCCCATTTGTGGGTAGGGTTGCTCTATCTCGTCCTTTGTTGGAAAATCAAATGCATCTCATACATATCATTTGTAGTGGAAAACAAACGAAGATCTACTTCTATGATGGCAGAATACAAGCACATTTGAATTTTCAGATTAGGGTTTAGAGAATCATACACTTGATGCATGTTACTTTGAAAAAATCAGCAAGAACTCTTGAATCTTTTACCAAATCTTGATGCAACAACCTTTCAAATGAAATAAGAAAATTCCAACAAATCTTAATCTTGAGATCTCCTTGATCCTCATTTCAATGACCATAAGATTTCCAAAATGGTGGGCTCTCCATGTCAAGAATCAAACCCCTAGCCGTGTAGCACCTTTGTGAAATTGAAAAACTCTCTTTCTTCTCCCTTGTGCAGCCGTGTAGATTAGAAAGAGTGACAACCATTCTCTTTCTCTTAGATGTGTAGGACATTGGTGTCTTAAGGATAAATCTCAATTGGATAATCCCTTTTATATGCCTAAAACATAATGGGTTAGCTAATGGGCTAGCCCATATGGGTATTAGCACAAGATGTTTGAGGTGGGACCAACGGGAAAAGGAATACTCTAACTCTAATGAGTCTCGGGCCTTTTGTTAATTCATGACAGGCCCAAAGTTACCATTAATCATATTATGGTTGTAGTCTAGGTTTTTATTTGATTATTGAATCATTCAAAGACTCTATTATATATCATTTACCCCTCCACGAAATCACCCATAGTATAAAAGATTAATGTTTACTATCACTTTTAAATCACTACATCTTAAGTACTTGAGTCCTAAATTTAATATCTTGATTATTCTTATACTTTATGAAATCTAATTCCATTGAATATAAATTTTAGTAACGCCTCACTAAAATTGCCAAGCTTGACATTTTGAATAATAAATTTCCATTAAATCTATCTTAAGGAAATGTTTTGTGTCTCCTATCGAGATTTTGGATTACCCAAATCTATCTAAGGTATTGACCATACAAGATCTTACTTCAGTATTATGGGCGTAATGTGCCGTTCAGAGGAGTATGCCTTAGCTGAGTGGATCGAGGCTGAGAAAAGAAATAGAGTTGCCACCTAGATTAGTTCTAAGAACCATATGTATAGCATCCTTACATGAAGGAATGATCTTATTACCAGAGTATGAGTTTGGAGTTTAGGCATAATTTGGGAAGGTGTTAGCACCCATGACCGCCCGATCCATGGGTCTGCTTTCACTCATTGTGTCTTACATCTAAATCTATTAAAGACATGTTCAACAATTATCATTCTAGATTCACACACACTAACATGCATCTAGCAAACAAACATGACATTGCGTTACATATCACATCTCAAGCCTAGCATACATCTATCATGCATCTCATATTATCTCATCCAAAGCAACAAACGAATCATGGCCGAAACACAGGCATGGCAAGATCAAAATAAAAATATGATTGTATCTAAATGTCAAAAACAACTCATCCAAAAAAAACATATTCATATTCATCATCAAACCTATATCCCAAATGCATGTTCATATGAATGCATGACTTACCTTACTCCACCATAGCACTTAAGCATCAATGCATGGACGTATGGACGCATGCTCATGGCGAAGCAAAGAAATCATTGAAGGAAAATCGTACTCTAACATGTTAAGGACAAAAAAACACACATGCAAAGAAACAAAGACTTATAAGCATAGGACAAGACAAGACAGAAACATGTTAAACAAGAGAAATAATGAAACAGAAGCAAAAATGGTTGAATTAGGGTTTTTGGGCATAAGTGTGCGTGCACATACATAGGTTCTGTGTATGCAACCTAGTTGTATGTGTGCACATGCAGAAAGCATGTGTATGCATACACGTCCTAAAACACTAACACAGAAATGTAGAACAAAGCAGAAACAAAACTAACAACCTAGCATGCTTGAAATGATAAAGCGAAGAAAACCTAAGCTAAGCAGACATGTTATATCATAAATAAACAAGAAAATGAAGAAAATAGAAAGATTAAAGAAAGAAAAGAAAAGGACTTAGAACGTATACCTCATAACACAAAACTCCTTACCTTGATTTTGACCATTTCCCTCAATCAATCTATTCACAATTAAATACAAAAGTGATTAGTAAGCTTGAAACTCGAAGATTAAGGTCAAAAAAGGCCTTAATAAAAAAAAAAATCTTGACTTAAGGATGTTTTGTGAAAAATTCCCTCTTTAATTCACTATTTCTAGTGAATCTTGTGTTTTCCCTTAAGATTTTCTATGTGTTTTGAAAATGTATCATGTATGGCTTTTTATAGATGAGAAATGGGGGTTTGGAATAGCTCCCAAACGATATGAGATTCATTCCAAACCTCACACTTAATGCTAAAAAACTTGCCTTTCATAGTTTGAGGAACCCTAGCATGGGTGCGTAGGCCCGTTTATGTGTACGCATGTATGAAACATGCGCACGTAGCTTTGGAACATGTGTGCGCATATGCGTGTATGCATACACATGCCCTAGGGTTTCTTGACCTTAATTTCCTAAAAATAGATTTATTTAGTTCATAAAAAAGTTATATTTTTCCAAAAACACTTTCCTCAAGTCAATTTCAATCTGATCAAGCCCTAAAACAACCTTGGGCTTTAGAATTCTAACATCGTTGGGGAACGGAGCCCGAGTCATAAGAGGTACAAAATGGGATATCTACAAGTATACATCAAAGTAGCCTACACTTCATGTTTGAATTCACTTTCCTCTCAGAAAATAAGAGTTGATGCAAATGGTAGTCGTAAGATTTATTTTTTCAAGTGACAGTAGTTGGTAGAACAAAAAAACTTTTAGGGGTCCAGTTTAGTGTATCCTAAACATACCAACATATCAATCAGAAATCTCTTCTCTATGATCAAGATAGATCATTATAATTGATATGCTGTAGTTTTCATAAATGAACTGCCAATTTGATCACCGACTGTGAATTAGGATTTATGAGTTTACAAGGAACTTGTGCTTTAAATTTTTTGTATGCAAATCTCATTCCCATACCTAAATCACATGCAATACATCTCATGGACTAAATGTAATGTCCTAAAAGCTCATATAAAAATACTCTCAAAAAATAAAATGCTTTTATTAATCAATAATTGCTTGAACTCCTCACTCAAACTTGGCTTCACAACCATATTAGACAATAGTCACATTCTCTACGAATCTTACTTTCTTCCATCTATGATTATCTTTCCATGTGTTCTATCAAAAGCTCCTCTTTGTATTTTGCTCTTCCATATGTTCCATTTTTAATCATCTCACCAATCAACTTGTACATAATTCTTGAAAACTTCTCTTCTTACATCACCACCAAAACACCATTAATAACTTTCATAATTCCTCATATTGTAGGATATCCATAACCTAAAGAATCCATATATCATAACAAAATCAAATTTCTTCTAAGCTCAAGCATATTTCTCACATTACTCAAGGTCTTCACAATTTCATCAAACATCTTAAATTTTACCTTGCTAATTCTGAAAACTTTACATTTTATATTATTAGCCAACGTATCATAATCACAAGCCTTGTAGGTGTCCAATCAATTTGTTCCTCTACTTGCCACAAAAAGATCACCACACTCTTCATCATCACTATATGTTGCAGCATTTATTGAATCCGCTATTTTTTTTATTGTCACGAATTTTCTTGAACTCTTTTAACTAATTTTCAACTTCTTGCAATGATGTTGGTAATGCTTATTCTTATGACAATAATAACACTCAATGTCATTAATGTCCCTCCTTGGTCTAGACTTCGATCTTTACTTTCCCCAATGATTCTTCCCATGTGACCCACTCTTACCATGACTTGAATCAGAGTTCACCACAAATGCTACTTTAAATTATTCATTGGCTTCTTGACCTTCTATATCTCCAACAGAATTGGTTTAATATTGTAAGGTTGAATTTATTCAACCATCTAATTGGCTTTATTCCATGCCAAAGTTGCTTGTAATTCAGCATTTAGTAACCTTGTATTTAGGTGGGTTTGATGTAAGGGTAGTGAGTGAAATAGAGTGAAGACTGCTCAAGAGTGTGCAAGAAAACAGAGACTCGCGGCTGGGCCTCGCGGGTGACTCGCGGCTTCAAGCCGCCAGACGCAACACACGTGCCAAGTATGCTGGAAGGTGAACAGTCATGCAAGCTGGAGCACTACAGGACAAAACAAGACAACTGGCCATACGGTTATCTCGCGACTTAGTCAAGCCGCGAGGTCAAGCCGCGAGCCACCCCTGTTTTGTAAAACCTGACGTTTCACATTCCTCTCCCACTCCAGTATAAATACCCCTTTTACCCACGATTGTAAGAGAGCTTCCAGAGAGAATTTTGAGAGAGAAATCCTAAAGAAAAACAAGATTGATTCACCCACAATCTATACATTAGAGTCTCATCAAATTCCTCAACTCTCTTCCTCTCCATTGTCAAATCCTTGAGAGGCATTATACCAAACCTGATTCTCACCATTATCATTACTGTGAGAGAGCTGTTTGGATTTCTGGGAAGCAGTTAGGAAGGAACCAATCTTCATTGGTTGATGCTACGGTCTAGTAGCGGAATCCGGGAAGCTAGAAAAGAAAAAGGTTCGGCACAACCTCGTTGGAGCAAGAAGCTTAGAGGGTTTAGGTGCACTGGGTAGATTAGGCTTGGAGGGTCTATTGCTGTCCATGTATCCCAACTGTATTTTCTAGTGGATTGTTTACCGCTTGGAGGGCGGCAAAGAGGTTTTACGCCGAGGGCTTCGGTTTCCTCTTCGATAACACATCGCGTGTTGTCTTTGTGTTTGCATCTTCCTTCCTCTCTATCTTTGCCTTTTTATTATCTGCTGTGGATTGTGTTTTGTTTTGGCTTAGATAGTTTTTACCAATTCCATATTATAGTGTATGTTAAGTTTCCGCACACTAGTTGTTTGACATATTCCTTGAATTGGTTAAGTTGTAATTTGGGGGTCTAAACGTTCAAAGGTGTTTATACACATTTTTGAACTTTCAATTGGTATCAGACCAGGTACATTGTTATTGGTTTCATTACCATTGTGTGATCCTTGACTCCCTTTTGAGATGGATCGGTCTCAATCCCTAAATGCACCTCCATATTTTGATGGTAGTAATTATGCTTTTTGGAAGGTTCGCATGAGAGTTTTTCTGTGTTCTATTGATGAATCTGTTTGGGATGCTGTTGAGATTGGTTGGACCAGACCTGAGGCAGCCAAATCCACATGGGATAAGGCAGCACTTGCTGCATCTAACGCTAACAGTAAAGCACTCAATGCTATTTTCTATGGTGTGTCTCCAGATGAATTTCACAGGATTTCTCACATGACCGTTGCCAAAGAAGCATGGGAGATTTTGGAAACCACCTATGAAGGCACGAAGAAAGTGAAAGACACCAAGTTACAAATTCTGACCACTCGGTTTGAGGAGCTTAAAATGAGTGAGGATGAGTCTTTTGACTCTTTCTATGGGAAGCTAAATAAGGTGGTTGTCAGCAAGTTCAACTTGGGGGAGAAAACGGAGGATTCAAAAATTGTAAGAAAGATCCTTCGATCATTGCCGGAAAGTTTTCGTGCTAAAGTGACAGTGATTGAAGAGAGCAAGGACCTTGATGACATCAAAGTACAGGAGCGTGTTGGTTCTCTGCAGACTTATGAGATGTCACTGCCCAATCAACGGAAGAGTAAATCTCTAGCTCTTAAGACCATTAATGAGAAGGTGGAAGATCAAGACTCATCGGGAGAAGATGTGGTTGACAAAGATGTTGCATACCTTGTCAAAAATTTCAGAAAGTTCTTGAAATTCAAAAATAATGACAAATTTGATGATAAAAGAAAATTCCAAAGTTCTGGAAGGGAGAAAAGGGAATTCAAAAAGAAAGATGAAAAAGAATCCCAACCTACACAAGGTGTCACTTGTTTCGAATGTAACGGGCATGGACACTTTAAGAAGGAATGTCCGAATTATTTGAAATCGAAAGGTAAAGTGTATGCCACGACATTGAGTGACTCGGATTCGTCTGACTCAGAATCTGAAGAGAGCTGTGATGGAGAAGGGAACTATTCAGCTTTTATGACCATTGCTCATGTTGAGTCTTCAGATGAGTTGAATCTGCTTGTACAAGACTTTGGAGAACATAGTGATGATGAATCACTAGGAATTGTTGAAGAATCAGATGCTGAAGAAGATGAAAGCACAGAAAATCTTTAAGAGAATTATAACTCACTCTTGGAGAAGTCGGGTGAGTACACAAGGGTGGCCAAGGCTGCTGTGAGAAAAATGAAGAAGGTAGAGGAGGACTACAAAAGTCTCCTAATCCGATATAGGGATGCCAAATGTGAGATAGAAACACTGAATGGTGAGTTATCCGAAACTTACACAAAAGTGAGATTTCTTAAGAATGAGGTTGTGCAAGCAAATGCTAAAATAGAGAGGGTCACCACCAAGAAGCTAGATGATGTTATCTCATCTCAAAAGAGGTTTTCAGACAAATCCGGATTGGGATATACCGGAGGAAGTAGTTCATCTAGAAATGTCACTAAAGAAGTGAAGTTTGTAAAGGCCAAAGATCCAGTTGGAGCTGACCACACTAAAGTTGATCATGTTCACCAATCTCTATCCACTGTCCAACACTACATTCATCAATCTTAGGAGAGCTCTATTCCTTTGTGACCTTATTACAGGATCTCCCATTGATATATGTGCTCACATCTACTACACCTTGAGGAAGACCGCGTGTCGAACTGCAGCTCGTGGAATTATTCCATTTTACAGACTCATCATGAAACTCATTCTTCGTGAAGGCATTATTCCTCCTACAGATGAAAAAATGTTGACCCGTCAGCGTCCTATTTCCATGTTCACTCTTCAAGCTAGTAGAAGTCACTCCTCTAAAACACCAAGGAGTGCTCACATCTCTCCGGTTACTCCATCTGCACCTGAATCAGAGACACCTGCACATATCACATCCACTTCGCATGCTGTTCCTAAATCTTCACAGGCTAGTATTCCGCAAGCACAGACTGCTCCTCATCCTGATAGAGTCAGCAGTGTACTTGAACATATTCAGAAACGCATTGATGAGATTGTGGCACTTCTCTACTCCACAAACAACCATGTCCAAATGCGTCTTGAGACTATGGAGAATCAGCTAGATGCTATTCAACAAAAGTTGGACGAAAGCCTTTAGCTATTCGTGCCAAAAAGGGGGAGAGCATTCAGTAAGGGGGAGAAAGTTCAAAGGGAAGTATGCATAGTGATAGGGGGAGTACACACATACTTTTGTTATACTTTTGTCTTAAGTCTTATCCTCTAAACTTATAGGTTTAGGCTTATGTTTTGGGTATTTAATGTTTATATGGGTTTGATACACTGTGGTTTTGGTGTATAGTTTGTTTCTAACTCATAACTTATAACTCTTGGTTTAATCTTTTATATATTTTGATGATGTTATTCAGGATGTTTTAGTTTGTACCCATGTGCTTTTGTAAGCTTTTAGGGTTAATGTTTTATGCATAGTTTGTAGGCTTTATGGTATGTACCTTGCTTTATGCAGTCTTTATGCTATGTTGAAATCAGTACTTCAATCTAAATGTGTTGCATTTTGATTTATGTACTGTCACTCTTGTGCCCTTGTAGGATTGTTCCTAGATGCATATACCTTATGTATTGTGCATTGGTTGAGTGTTGAGCATACAAGTATCTTGCCTTGTGCTTGTTAACTTGTATGTCCTTGTATTCATTCCAAGTGTGAATGAGCACTGTGATCACTACCTTGTGGTGTTCACTTGGTTGATCAAGCCATGATTTGTTTCTTAACTCCATCTTTGCTTGATCACATATTGCCTGTTTCATATGCATTTTATGATTTTCTGCTTACAATGATCATGGTGTATTGTTGTGTTTCAGGAGTATTATGTTCATATGATTCAAGTGCTTCACAACTTCTAGAGTTAGGTGTGAGTGAGTTTTTGTTCAACTGTTCCCAACTCACATGTTAAGTCTAGAGTCTGTTTTAGGGTTTTGTCACGGAATAGCCAAAGGGGGAGATTGTAAGGTTGAATTTATTCAACCTTCTAATTGGCTTTATTCCGTGCCAAATTTGCTTGTAATTCAGCATTTAGTAACCCTGTATTTAGGTGGGTTTGATGTAAGGGTGGTGAGTAAAATAGAGTGAAGACTGCTCAAGAGTGTACAAGAAAACAGAGACTCGAGGCTGGGCCTCAAGGGTGACTCGCGGCTTCAAGCTGCCAGACGCAGCACACGTGCCAAGCATGCTGGAAGGTGAACAGTCATGCAAGCTGGAGCACTACAGGACAAAACAGGACAACTGGCCATACGGTTATCTCGCGATTGGATCTCGCGACTTAGTCAAGCCGCGAGGTCAAGCCGCGAGCCACCCCTGTTTTGTAAAACCTGACGTTTCACATTCTCTCCCACTCCAGTATAAATACCCCTTTTACCCACGATTGTAAGAGAGCTTCCAGAGAGAATTTTGAGAGAGAAACCCTAAAGAAAAACAAGATTGATTCACCCACAATCTATACATTAGAGTCTCATCAAATTCCTCAACTCTCTTCCTCTCCATTGTCAAATCCTTGAGAGGCATTATACCAAACCTGATTCTCACCATTATCATTACTGTGAGAGAGCTGTTTGGATTTCTGGGAAGCAGTTAGGAAGGAACCAATCTTCATTGGTTGATGCTACGGTCTAGTAGCGGAATCCGGGAAGCTAGAAAAGAAAAAGGTTCGGCACAACCTCGTTGGAGCAAGAAGCTTGGAGGGCTTAGGTGCACTGGGTAGATTAGGCTTGGAGGGTCTATTGCTGTCCATGTATCCCAACTGTATTTTCTAGTGGATTGTTTACCGCTTGGAGGGCAGCGGAGAGGTTTTACGCTGAGGGCTTCGGTTTCCTCTTCGATAACACATCGCCTGTTGTCTTTGTGTTTGCATCTTCCTTCCTCTCTATCTTTGCCTTTTTTATTATCTGCTGTGGATTGTGTTTTGTTTTGGCTTAGATAGTTTTTACCAATTCCATATTATAGCGTATGTTAAGTTTCTGCACACTAGTTGTTTGACATATTCCTTGAATTGGTTAAGTTGTAATTTGGGGGTCTAAACGTTCATAGGTGTTTATACACGTTTTTGAACTTTCAAATATATTTTAACTTGAATGTCTCCCTACCAACTAGCAGTGTTGTAAAAAGGACGGAGTGATCCTCTTTCTTAATCTTAGTCTCCATGATCGATAATTGAGTAATCAATTTATTAAAAACATTCATATGATCTCTAATGCCAATAGCCTCCTCCATGCATAGCTGATACAACTATTTGTTCAAGCACAATCAATTTGTCAATTTCTTTGACATATAAACTTTCTCTAACTATTTCCATAGTTCTTGGGGGAAGTCTCATTCCACATATTATACTTTATCTTAGGGTAAGATTTAAACAAATAGTATTCACTACTTTCATCTCAAGCTCTTTCCATTCATTGTCAGACTTAGTGTGAGGATTCTTTAACTTTTCAAACAACACCTTAATCAATTCTGGCATTACTAAAATGACTTTAATAGTGCTTTGCCAAATGATAAAACTATTTTTGTCATCAAAAAGCTTCACCTCAACCATTATGTTTTTTTTTTTTTTTTTTTCCTAAGCTCGAATCAATAATTTTTATGCCAGTTGTTGTAAAATACATGAAAAACACTAAAATAGCAAGCAACACAACATACAAAATTTAACTTGGTTTGACAAACTCAAAGCCTACATCTACAGGCAATACTGACCAAAATTTACAATCAATGAAAAAAATTACAACCACCTATAAACTAACAAAAACTCTCAAGTATAAACTAACCCAAAATCACAATACACCGAAAGGTGCGTTCACACTAACTCATTAAACAAAACTTGGTCTATAAGAGCATTAATATCAGGCATTCTAAAAAAAATAATGTTATTTTGATAAATCAAAAATTACTTTATATATTTTAACACACCAATTTACAATACGTTTTTTTTTTTTTTTTTTTGAGAATACTAAGTATTTTTTTTAACACATACACAAGGAGAGGGGAGAAGATTTTTAAAAAAAAACTTAAAGTGATGCCTATCCAAAAATGTCTAATTTACAATTCATCTTATATTACACATTCTACACTTTCACCACTTTATTTAAATACTTTTTCTTCATTTATCCTTTTGGTTGTTCCCAACGTCACTAAGAGGTATAAGAGAGAGAAAATTTGATAAATTATTAATTAATTTTAACCAATCATTTGAGAGAAAGTTCCAAAAAAAAAAAGAACCAAATATTTATACCACATCTCCCCATGTGCTGTTATTATTAGAAGGGAAATGTTAACAAATGTTCTTAGAGTATTGATTAATAATTCATTTAAAGGAAGTTTTTATAAAGAAAAAAATTAATATTTTAAAAGTTTTTTTTATTTTTTATAAAAATAGTGTCAAAATTTTCCTAAAATAGATTATTAAGTAATACCTTAAAGACACTTATTAGCATGAGGCTCGTTAGAATTTTATTGTAGCAAATTCCAAAACATGTCTCAAGAAAGTGATTTTTTGTGTTTGAACTGACACTCGGTAGGTGTCTTTTTGTGGGGAGGTAAAAAAAAGTAAAAGATGGGAAAATGTTGGAGAGAAAGTAATTGTAAGGTGATAAATTAATAGAGAGAAAAATAATTAAAAAAGTAAGAAAAAATATTAGACATAGATGTATGACATGGTCACTGATTTTTATACTTTTATAGCACATTTGGGATTCCAAAATCAGGAAGAAGATATCTTGTATCAAGTATTAGACTTAACAATACTTGCCTGTAGTATACAAACCAATATAGGCCCACCATGATATAATATTAGTCATACCATTTCCAGGAAGCTGTCTGTGTCTTTGTCTTGGTTTTATTATATGGAACCCTTGAGTCTTCCCGCGGTATGTGTCCATGGTTTATGTTTCCCTCTCCTTTTCTTTTATCTCACTCTCTCTGACAGTTGAGCTCAACACGCTGACAGTAACTGTCATTGCAGTTCTCTTCACGAACTTTCTTCTGAGGGCGTATCTCTCAGCCATTTTCTTTACGAAGCTTCTCTCCTTCATTTTTATCCTCATAATAATCATTTTCTTTCTGAAAGCAACAGCTAGCAAGTGGGTCAAGGAAGGCCAAGTATCTTCTCTATCATTTCATGTAATACTTTTGTTTCATTCATTCTCTGTTCAAATTTCTGTTTGGTTGACGAGAAACGGTTGAAAGAGAAAGGAAAGCAAGACCCTTTACTTTGATTGACTTTGGTACACCAATTTTGCCTTTGTAATAGGGGTAACGGGTTGGTTTTTCGTTTTAGTTATTTATTTATCTTTTGTAATTTCTGGGTAGCAACTCAACTGAGAACTTTTCTCAGCAAACGACCAGAAACTAGAATTTTTTTTTTTTTTTTTTTTAAATCTCTAGTAAGGACCCTTTTTTTTTGAACCAAACAGAGAGTTGCAGTTTCTGTTTTTTTTTTTTTTTTTTGGGCTCTTTTATTTTCTTTTACTGGTGAATATAATAAAAATTTTAATTTTGGCTATGTTCATTATTTTTTTGACTTATCCTTTTCTAATTATTTATTATTAAAAATTTGACTTCCCTTTTATGCTTGGGATTATGCAAAAACTGTCATATTTTATGATTCGGGGTGGAAATCTTTTCCTAATTATAGTATTTTTTTAATACACTAAAAACAGTAGTCCACTTGATACACTTGCTTTTGATATTTTAATTTTATTTTAGTCCTTTCTAATCACTAATCAATTTTCCAACATGTGTTGGGTTTAGTATAAACTAGAAAGTGAATTTTGTTTTTTGTACAACTTGTCAGATTACACATTTGAAGTTACTGGTTTCCTAAAAAAAAAAAAAAATTAATAGTAGACTGCATATAAATTACCTGTTTGGTACAGTACAACGCGTCTTTCTTTTTCTTAATTTTTATTTGTTATTTTTTGTTAAATGTTAAGTTCTGCATGATTGTTATCTTTTTTAATTCATCTATACGTTTACTTGACTTATTTTTAAGTTAAATAAATAAGTTTATGTTAAACTAGCACTAGTTTTTGCTCAATAATTTATCTGTGGTAGTCATAAAATTGCATACATGTTACTCCCAATTATCTTTTGGCTTCTACTTTACCATGCACAATTCTTGGTTTTCATTGAACAGATTCTCAAATTTGAACTTGTACTTCTGCAGGGTCTGGATTTTAAGCTTTTGCAAGTTTGGTGCTTAAGATTGGACATTTAACTGGCTGAAGAAAATGGATTTCAAGCGACTTAAATTTGTAAGGTCAGTTTGTTCAAGTCTGAACTCCAATAGTCTCCATTGTTGCTATTATTCTGTTAATTAGATTCTTTTAAGCACACAATTTTATCAGAGTGTCTATGTCACTTCTATATGTCTATATGTGCTGATGGTATCATGGAATAAGAAAATTTTTGGGAGTAATTTCATGAAAAACTTCAGATTTTTAATTAAGTTATGAAATTTCTATTGTTTTGCATCAATATCTATCATAATTACTCATAAAGTTTGAAAATGGTTATAATTTGGACTCTTATAAAATATACTAGTTAAAAGTAACCAAAATCAGTAAGTTACATTTAAGACTAAATCTTACACTAAAAAGCCCCACAAACAAATGATAAATAGTATTCTAGTGCAAAAATTCAACTCAATAATGGTGTTTAAATTATATTGTATTTATTCTATTTTCTCTTTTACAAATGAATAATCTGTTTTGTGATATTCTTCAGTGTAAAAAAATCCTATGATTCATATTGAATACCTGTAATGCCTAGACATGTCTCAAGAGCAGCTTATTTGGATTTCCTTCACTTTTATTTGACACTCATTATAAGCCTTAAGGGTCTAATTTGTAATGATTTTAAAATTGTAGTTGATGTTGAATCATTGATACAATTGGAACTATTCTAGAAAGTACTAGATGGAAAAATCTAAAAAATCATGTTGTTTAGGATCATGAAAAGACATTCTAGTTTAGGCTGTAAACATATAGAGAACTTAAATGACCCAATTTGGTGATTGGTAATGTTGCAAATGAGTGAATTACTGGGTTGTCACTTGTTCATTCATTGTTCATTTTTAGTGCACCATTTCACAGTTAGGAACCACTCATATTTATCAATTCATAAAGGATTCCAATAAGTTATTCATTCTGGTAGTATCCATTCAAGTACTTAAATAGCTGCTGAAACTTTCTTTATGCATGCTACTTTATAATTATATTTATTTTTCATCCAGGTTTGAAGATTGGAGTTCAGAGAGATCTGAGAGTTCTGAGTGGAGATATTCTATTGATGATGGACCACAACTGAGAAAACCAAGATCAACTTTTGGCAATGTTTTGAAGATTAGTGGCATTCCTTCTGTAGGTGATCAGCCAAGTAAAGAGTCTGGTCCTCCTCTTAGGAAGACAATTCTTGATCCACAGGGTCAATTTCTTCAAACTTGGAATAAAATATTTGTACTCTCTTGTGTCATAGCTGTTGCCCTGGATCCTTTGTTCTTTTACATCCCAGTGATCGATGACAAGGACAAATGCCTTGATTTAGATGAAACTCTGACGATTATTGCTTGTGTTCTTCGTTCACTCTTTGATGCCTTTTATGCACTTCATATAATCTTTCAGTTTCGAACTGGGTTTATTGCTCCTTCTTCTCGAGTATTTGGAAGGGGTGAGACAATAACTGATCCGGTGGCTATTGCAAAAAGATACTTATCCACATACTTCTTCATTGACATTCTGTCAATTCTTCCATTGCCACAGGTATGCATGTGACAATTGATCAGTGTGAAGTATCATTACTCTAGTTTATTACAAGAACTCTATGTTCTTTCTGCAATCATCACGACATTTAGTTCAGCTCCCACTGTAGTGATAGGTTCGCACTGAAGAAACTTGCACCCCACCCAACTTGTTACTTTGCCATCAGTGCAGGGAGTTATGTTTCATTCACTTCCATTTTTGCTGCTGTTACACCAACTTAAGGAAATGTGCTTACGTAACAGATTAATGAATTGGTTTGTTTGTGGTAGGTTAATTTTATGAATAATTTATTTCCTCATTTTTTTTTTTTTCTATTTTGGTTAAAAGACATAGTAAGAGTTAGGCTTTCTTTGAGGGAAACTTAGACTTCCAAGTTAGACTAATGAACAATTTATAGTTTGGGAAATCATGAGTATCATTATTCATTATCCACATCTGAATCTGACTTCCAATTAGATCAAGGTAAGCACCGTATTCCTATAATATTCTAGCAATAAAACTAATCATAACTCATCCTAATACAAACATATATGAATCTATCATAACATACTCCTAATTTTTCCTAACTTAAAAAAAAAAGGTAAATAAATAAGACACATAACAGACAGTTTTCTGGAGGTTGAATAACTACATGATTTCTAAACTTATGCACTGACAAAACATTTGGCTATTTTCAATAGCAGAACTGATCTTGTTATGCCAAAGTGATACTTTGAACACACATGGGCGCATAATGCATATAACAACTTATATGTAGAAGAATGAACCATGTCTTTAGTTGAAATTTTGTTAATTGCTTGATGTAAAAGAATTAAGCAGTTAAGATAATGTCAGTTTTACAATTATGATGTCTTACATTGTTCAGGTGGTAACGTTTCTCATCATTCCCTCAATGAAAACCGAAGTTCCCTTAGTCATGAAGGAGATGTTGAAGTCAGTAATCTTCTCCCAATATGTGCCAAGACTTTTGCGGATCTATCCACTATATGTAGAAGTAACAAGAACCTCGGGCATACTGACTCAGACAGCATGGGCTGGAGCTGCTTATAATCTTTCTCTGTATATGCTCGCCAGTCACGTAAGTTGATTTGGTGGTTTTTGAATACTTAATTACACTACTTCTGAGATTTGCTTCTTCTTTTTCTTTTCTTTTTTCTTTTTTCTTTTTTCTTTTTCTTTCTTTTTTTTATTGCAATACTTCTGAGATTTTCTGTTCACAAATAAATATGACAAACCAGGTTGTAGGAGCTTTTTGGTACTTGTTTGCCATTGAACGAGAGGATACATGCTGGCATAAACACTGTGACAACACTATTGGTTGTGAAGATAAAGATTTTTACTGTGGAAAGGACCGTAGCAAAAGCTATGTAGATCCATATAAAAATTGCCCTTTTATTGATCCTGATGACATTAAAAATAAAACGGTCTTCAACTTTGGAATATTTACTGATGCTCTTAAATCTGGAGTGGTGGAATCAAGAAATTTTCGAGAGAAATTCTTTTACTGCTTTTGGTGGGGTCTTCGTGGTCTTAGGTTAGTAAATATATGATCCTCAAATTATATTCTTTCTCAGTTTCCTTGCAGTCAAAACTATATATGATCTCATTGTGAGTGAATGCTTTACAGCTAGAGGCTTTTTTTAACTTGTGTTTTCTTTTTTTGTTTCATCAGTTCTCTTGGCCAAAACCTGAAAACAAGCACTTATGTTGGGGAGATAATCTTTGCTGTCTTCATATCAATCTTTGGGTTGGTATTATTCTCATTACTTATTGGCAATATGCAGGTAAAACTTCGATCCTCATCAATTCTGTTTGCAACTCAATCTTGTAAATTATAAAATGATTATGATTATACATTTGGGCTTTGTGCATAAGCATATCATCCAAACCTTCCAACTGATGTGATGGGCTTATGAAATTTTGTTAATTTATCCATAAGAAACATGTATAGTTGCATTTTTCTGCCATCTTCCGTTAATCTCTCTTTGTTGTATTTATTCTCAATGTTTCTGCTGTTCTTATTTAATTTTCCCAGTGCCAAGTGCCAAATCTTCTGTAAAAACATGGTATCTTACAAATTGTATCCACTATTAACTCCAACTTGAAACCTTTTGTTGGAATCCTCATAGTCCTTGATTTGATGAACCAAGGTGCTATATTATGTTTCTGTGCTGTTATAGAAATATCTGCAATCCACAACGGTGAGAGTGGAAGAGATGAGAGTGAAAAGGACTGATGCAGAACAGTGGATGTCCCACCGTATGCTCCCTGAGAACTTAAGGGAGCGGATCAGACGATACGAACAGTATAAATGGCAAGAAACCAGAGGTGTTGAGGAAGAGAATCTAGTTCGTAACCTTCCTAAAGACCTAAGGAGGGACATAAAGCGACATCTTTGCTTAGATCTTCTCAAGAGAGTTAGTGTTTTTCTTTGATTTTTTTTTTTTTCCTTCGTGTCCAACATCTAGCTCTTGCATTCATTAAGTCAATTTTATTTTTTTAGGTGCCAATGTTTGAAAAAATGGATGAACAACTATTGGATGCGCTTTGTGATCATCTCAAGCCAGTACTATACACAGCAAAGAGCTGCATTGTCCGTGAGGGGGATCCAGTGGATGAGATGCTTTTTATCATGAGAGGAACCCTAGCCACTATGACTACCAATGGTGGAAGGACTGGTTTCTTTAACTCTGCTGATCTCAAGGCTGGTGACTTCTGTGGAGAAGAGCTTCTTACTTGGGCATTGGATCCTCACCCCTCTACAAATCTCCCCATCTCAACTAGAACAGTGGTAGCTATAATAGAGGTTGAAGCCTTTGCTTTAATGGCGTATGACTTGAAGTTTGTGGCATCTCAGTTTCGGCGTCTTCATAGCAAGCAGCTCCAGCACACTTTCAGGCAAGGATTGAAGCCATGCTTATCAACTTTTTAGATAACTATTATCACGGCTGTCTAAAAAATGCAGGTCTATAGAAACAAAAACTTCTGCATAAATTGTAGTAGAGGATGGGCCATCAATTTTGCTTCAATTTTAGAACAGTATAATCTAATCATCCAATTAAAATCTATAGATTTGATAGGTTTTCCTTACATAAAAGCAAGTCACATTGTTTTTTTTCTTTAATAGAATTAACTTGAAGCGACATTTTAGGCTTGCCCTGCTTTTTGGTATTGTTAGGATGGGGCATTGATGCTACTAGCGTGGAAGAAATTTGAAAATGTATAATCAAAAGAAAGAAATAATGGCTATTAAAACTCTGATGAGCGCTTTGATTAGCCCTCATAATGCATTTTTTGCGATGATGACTTCCAGGTTCTACTCCCTACAATGGAGGACGTGGGGAGCCTGTTTTATCCAAGTAGCTTGGCGCCGGTATTGTAAGAGAAAGCTTGATAAGTCTTTGCGTGAAGCAGAAGACAGACTGCAAGATGCTTTGGCAAATGAAGCTGGGAACTCACCAAGTCTTGGTGCTACTATTTATGCATCAAGGTTTGCTGCAAATGCACTTCGAACCTTGCGACAAAATGGTGCACGCAAGACTAGAGTGCCACAAAGATTGCTACCACTGCTGCCACAGAAGCCTCCTGAACCCAATTTTGATGCTGAAAATCATTAGTAGCATGGCGTTTCAACTTTCAAGTGAATTATACTGTAAGTTTGTGTTATACATGCATTGTTCATATGTGAGAGTTTTCTGTACATATATATAGCACGTGCAACATGTTTTATAAGCAAACATCCTACTTTTAAGTATCTAACTGATTTATAAGCTGGCATCAATAATTCTCTGTTCACAATAGACAATGAAAGGCACACTTTTAACAGCAATGATTCTCCAAACTTTAAAATCCTATTGGTGCCTTAGGAACTTGAGAACAATGATTCAATAGATTATTTGAAAGCTGGATTCCACAAAGTAGGCCAGAGCATATGATATTTTTGCTAGTGCAGATTGATTTATCGACTAATGGATTGCAAATGAGCAATGGTCAATTTATGTTGAGTTATAATTTATCATTTAAAAAAGCAGATTGCACATATAACATTTGCAAATATTATAACTAAACCACTATAGTCAATTTGATTGAGCAATTTCAAAGTGAGTTTTTTAAAAAAATAATAAAGGCTAGGATAAATTATTTAGATACTTTAAATCATTTAAGTGGGGTCAATTGCCTTTAAAATAAAAAATAAAGAAAAAACGGAAAGGCAATTGACTCCCTTCAAATTTTCTTTTTACAGTTTTTTTTTTTTGTGTGTGTGTGTGTATTTTCATAAGAATGCTTTAATATTACCTGGTTAAATATTAATTATTTAGTTACTTAATATGAGTTCGTATAACATTATTTTAAACAATTAAATTTTATATTTTTAAAATATTACCAAAAATAATAATATAAATTTAATAACCACGCAACATAAGTATCAACCTTGAGAATTTCCAAAGCTTGTAATTTTAAAATCATTAAAAAAAAACTCTCAACCATTAAGGTAAAGTGCTAGCCAACAATAGAGTCATAATTCTCAATCATTAAGGTAGAGTGCTAACCAACAATAGAGTCATAGAGAGTATGTATCTTTCTAACTGTTTAAAATGTATATATTAACAACAATGGTTGCTTAAAGTTCTATAGGGAAACCAAAAGCTTCTTTTTTTTTCTTTTTTTTTTAAAGCTTTGTATACATTAACAACCATTAACACCCTGATTTTTTAAAAGTTCTCCAGTTTAATTGATTGATGCTTTTTAATGTTTTCAAATGAGAGGTCAAAGGTTTAAATCATAATTTAAACCTTTACAATTATTGAATTTGTAAGAGAGGAAATTGTATAGGTACAATTTGTTGTCCCTATAGAACTTTAAAACTTGAAAAGATGCGAGTGATAAGTATATCTGTTATCTCTTTGAAGTTTGAACAAACAAAAGAAAATATCTGTTGAGTTTTGATCCCCTACAAAAAGATTGTAGATGTTTCTTGTAAAGCTTGGGGCTGTGGTCCATACTCCATTCCTGATCACTGCTTGGGGTCATTTCTCATGAGTGAGATGTAACAGACATTGCAAGTGTTCAAGCGATTAAATTCATTAGACTTAATGATAAATACCAACAAAAGATTTGATTGGTCACAAACTCACAAATTTATCATGTAAGGCATCAGTTCAATTATTAAACTATTGAGAAAAAAAGTTTGATACAAAACATTTTTACAAGAAGTTAGGTAGCAAATTTTTAGTGATAGATAAAATGGTGATATTATTAATAAGCCTATATAAGAATTAGTATTAAATTGTTAAATTGTTGTGAAAATATTGTGAATGTAATATTATTTTTAAATCTTAAATTAATTGACAACAAAGTTTAAGGGTCCATTTGGTTAGAAGAGTGGAAAAGTGGAAGAATAAAAAATTATTAGGAGGATGGAAAATTGGAAGGATAGAAAATTTTTAGTTTTCCCTCGTGTGTGTTTGGTTGGAGGGGTGAAAAAGTGTGGTTGAAAAGAAAAGTTGAAGGATAGAAAATGTAATTTATATAAATTGACTATTATATTCTTGTTACGTAATATGTAAGAAATAGATTTATTTGTACTTATTAAATAATATAAAATTTACCACATCATATATATAAATTTTTATTATTATTTTTATTATTTTAATGTAAAAATTACAATAGTGTACATATAAATTTAACTGGGCAAAAGATTTTGTAACCAAGGTATTCCTATATTCACTATTCAACTAGTGAATATAACATGGGTGACAAATAAGCTAAAGCAATTTAACTAGGCAAAACTTATAAATCAAAACTTGCACTAATAATTTAATTGGGCAACTGGGCAAATCAACTTGCACTGATTTATATAAATCAAAACTTGCATTAATAATTTAACTGGGCAAATCAACTTGCACTAAAATTTGTATAAATCAAAACTTGTACTAATAATTTAACTAGGCAATTGGGCAATAAAAACGTGGGCAGCAAAAATGTGGTCAGCAAATTTACACTCATTAAATAAGATGAATAAATGAGAAGTAAGTGAGATGAATAAGCTAAGCAATTTAACTGGGCAAAACTTATAAATCAAGACTTGCACAAATAATTTAATTGGGCAACTGGGCAAATCAACTTGCACTGATTTATACAAATCAAAACTTGCACTAATGATTTAACTGGGCAATTGGGCAACAAAAACGTCGGTAGTAAAAACGTGGTCAGCAAATTTACACTCATTAAATAAGATGAATAAAGTGAGGGGTAGGTAAGATGAATAAAAGTACATTAGTCAGCACTTTTTCTCCAAATTTCCTCCCAATTTGGGAGGATAAAAAAATGTGGGCCTGAAGGGAAAATTTTCCTCCCCATTTTCTGTCTCTCTCTTATTTTCTCTCTTGAGCCAAACAGTAGAAAATGTCATTTTTCACCCTATTTTTTTCTTCCTATTTTTCATCCTCCTTGTTTTCACCCCAACTAAACATACCCTTACTGTAATATACATAAGACACAGTATTACATTTATTAAAAAAAATTAAAAAAAAAAAGACAATTAAAGAAGAATGATTCAAATATTTAATGGATTGGTTGGAATATTGTCAATTGAAATAAAGGCACTTAGGAGGTAGGCCGAGCGTAAGATTGAAATAAAGGCTCACTATCAATTTCGTTTTTCCCCAAAAATTTATAAAAAAAATATGTATTACCCGTTTGGATTGCGCATCTGAGTTCAGCGTGTTTTTTTTTTTTTTAGTGCATGAATAGTAAAATCACATGAATTTACTGTGCAGAGATAAAAATCATTGTAACAATACTATTCACGCACTGTAGTAACACAGTTTACGCATTTAAAAATATTAAAAATGGATCCCACGATACTATTCACACATTTAAAAATTATTTTATTACAGTGTTTTCAGTTTTCAATTTTAACAAAAATAAGTTCAATCCAAAGGACCCATAAAGGCACAATATCCATGAGGTGGGTCAGAGGCTCACATCATATTATCTTTTCTACTTGAGCTTGCTATACCGGATCTTTGATCTTGCTTCTTATCTAAATGTCACATTCTATTCTTGTGAATGGTGCTTTGGAATATTCAAGAATATTTAACAAAGTCAGTGACATCCTTCAAACAGTAAACACAAATTTTTTAAGTTCCCTTTTTCGTACAAAATTTTTTTTTTGGTTAGGTTTGATAGATGGTTTTGCAAATTTTATTATTATCTGTCCATTTGAATACCTTGAAAATTGAAAATTAAAATCTGAAAATACTGTAAAAAAATAATTTTTAAATATGTGAACAATACTGTGAGACCCAGTTTTATTAATTTTGTCAAATTCCGTACCTGTGAGAATACTTAAAGATTTAACTTGGTAAATTTTGGGTTAGAAGCTACTAAAATATGACAAAATTTTGATTTGCTCAAAGATGAAGAGTTGATTATCTTTTCCTTATCTCTTTGCACCATAATGAATTCCTAAGTGATATTTTGTTCATTGAAGTATATTTTCAAGGCTTTAAAACAAACAAAAATTTAACTCAATTTAAATTTTCAAATGAGTGAGCTATAGTTGTTTGATGTTGGCACAACCATGTTAAATACAGGAATCACACTCAAGTGAGAAGCAATTTCACTTGATCTAAGTTGCGCAATGTGCAATCCAAATTCTATTAAAACAAAAGGGTTTATGTTAGGATCTCCGCCTATTTTTTGCACCTATATAAATCACTTGTACATCTTTTAGAGGTAAAAAGGCAATTATACTAGAGTAAAACATATCTAGTTTTGCTCCTTTCTTTCTAAACCTAAACATAGAAAATCATACTTGTGTTTTGAGTGAGAACATGAAAACTATTGTTTGTTCCTATACACCTTTAGCTCCAAACTGTTCTTGAAACCACAGAAATCTTTTTTAGTGTGCTTATTCTAGAAAACCTTCAAAAGGTTCCTTGGAGTGTCAAAGATTCTGGTTCATGCAGGCGAGAAGTTCGTTAAGGAAATTTGCTTAGGAAGATTCCAGAGGTTCTAAGAGTATTGTGATAGGAAGGTAAATACGATATTTGCAAAGGTTACAATAAAGAGTCTAGTTGTATAAGGGTTTATTTTTTAAGTAGACTGTTGTAATTGTTTTTCCTATAGTTAATTAGCTTTGGGATTGGATCCATAGAGTGATTTTTCCATTAAAGAGAATTTTTTAAATTGGTTTTTTACTTCATTACCAAGTCACTATGCTCTTCTACTACTTTATTTTTATTTTTTATTATTGTTGTCAAACTAAGATGTTCCAATTTGTATAAGAGTATTTAGAACAATATTGGGGTTTGAAGCATTCTCTCTCTCTCTCTCTCTCTCTCTCTCCAAATTTGGTTAACTTAGACCCCTAGTAAAACTACTTTCGTTTCAGTAAAAAAAAACCTTGACCAAATCATACCACACAATAATAAGTTTTCAAAAATTCTAAAAGAAATTCAAATGGGTTAGAAGTCGTAGCTTTAACTTGGTGGAAGTGTTTTAAATGGAATGGAAAATTTTAAAAAAGCGACACATGAGAACAAAATTAGGGTGGATTAACTTAAAACTCTTTTGAGCTTCTTTCTTTTATTACGTATAAATAACTATTTTTTTATGCATGCTGAAGATAATTTATTTTATTGGGGAATTATATAACATCCTTGACATGACTCTCACAAAAATTTAATGACCAAAAATTTTATTACTATTAAAAAAATCATATGATATAAGTATAGAATTATAGAATTTTAAAAGTGCATTGATAATTCCATAATTTTGTCTTAGATGTGATCATACATCTAAATGGACTATTTAATATTAATCACCAATGGTTTAATTATGGATCAATTGACATTTTTTGTGTCCTTCTATATAAGTTGGAGAGGGTTCAAGTTCAACCTCATGTAAAAATTTGGAGAGTGTAGTCTATGCTGTTAGAGATATATTAGCTCATTAGTATAGATCTAATCCTAATTCTATTTTATGTGCAATCCAAGTCTCTCACTTTACTAGAAGCCTATTAGTTTAGAGTTTAGTTTATTATATATACTTATGTTAGAGTTCATTGTGCTTCTCAAAAAAAAAAAAAAATGTTAGAGTTCATTGTAACACAGATTTTGTACTACACTCTTATATATAAAAAATAGTGATGTAACTCACCATGTAACCCTCGTGTTTTTGTGTTCCTAATTTATGCTTTTCTCTTCCGCATTTATTCAAGCATATTCAACATGGAATGTATCATAGCTAATATTTAACATATGCATTATTATTTTGGAAGGACTAACTTATGCATTAAGATTGGAAAATTTTGTAACATCAGATCGACTCCATAAATCCAAAAAGAGGAAAAGAGCTATGTAAGAAGAAGAAAGAGTAAGATTAGCAAACAAATAGATGTGGTTTTAGAAAAAATCTAATGTACAACCAATTGATGTGTTTGGCACTTGTCCAGATCAGAAAAAGACCCACCCCCTGTTTTTCCTATAGAATTGAGCGTCTGGTCTTGTTTCTAAGACAGCGATGTAAGTGTTACTCTCCTTTATGCTTTGTACAATTCCCTTTTATAGAGCTTGCTATCGAGGGTCTGTTTAGATAGTACTTATTTTACTAAAACTGAAAACTGAAAATTGAAAACATTATAGTAAAATAATTTTTAAATGTGTGACCCATTTTTAATAAAAAAATAGTTGAAAAGTGAAATTTGTGGGATCTGTAAATAGTGCATCCGATGCACTGTTCACGGGAGAATAGTCAAAAGTTGTAGCTTAAAAAAAAAAAAAATGCGCCGTAGCTAAACGCAGACACCAATAAACGTGGATCCAAACACACAACGAATTCAATTATTTATTGTCTTTTATTCTATCTCCTCATAAGTAATATCTCTTTATCTCTCTTTTCCTTTATGGTCTCAGAATGTTTGTACACTACAAAAAAGGTAAGAAAAGTTTTGGACTAGCTTTTGTAAGTGTTCCTTTAATGAATGTTTAGTTTGGTAAAGATGAATAGAATAAAGAATAATATTTAAAAAAATGGGTAAAATCCAGCTAACATTTTGAAAATCTCGTTTTCAAGTCCAAACGGTTCAAAAAATCAGAAAAAGAAGAGATTTAAGATTTATAAGGTTAGACCAAGGTTCAACCGAAATTTACCTGTGATGATGGCATAATTAATTAAATAATTATTTAAAAGATAAATAAATATATTAAATTAGTAAAAATTGAAAAATTAACTAAAATAATCCAAATAAATACAAACATCTATATTTCAAATATATTTTTAATGTTATAAATTTTATAATGCAAGTAAAATGTATTAAATTTTTTTATTTATTTTAGAAAAAAATATATTAAATTCTAAGAAAACATAATTATGCAAATAAAAAAAAATATTAAATTCAAAGCATAATTGACAACTCAATATTTTCTTTTTTGGACGTGGTTTCTGTCCAGTGTCCTGTGATACTGGACACGCTAAAATCATGACATATGTCCATTTTCAAACATATATCATAATCGCAACAGATCCAATATTGAAATTAAATTTTTTTATTTATTTTAGAAAAAATATATTAAATTCTAAGAAAAAATAATTATGCAAATAAAAAAATATTAAATTCAAAGCATAATTGACAACTCAATATTTTCTTTTTTGGATGTGGTTTTTGTTCAGTATCCTGTGATACTGGACACGCTAAAATCATGACATATGTCCATTTTCAAACATATATCATAATCGCAACAAATCTAATATAGAAATTAAATTTTTTTATTTATTTTAGGAAAAAATATATTAAATTCTAAGAAAACATAATTATGCAAATAAAAAAATATTAAATTCAAAGCATAATTGACAACTCAATATTTTCTTTTTTGGATGTGGTTTCTGATCAGTGTCCTGTGATACTGGACATGCTAAAATCATGACATATGTCAATTTTCAAACATATATCATAATCACAACATATCCAATATTGAAAGCATTAGACAAAAACCATATTTTTATTTTTTTATTTTTATGCCCATTTGAATATTCAACCATCTGTGAATTAAAAAAAAAAAAAAAAA